>NC_139905.1:9174791-10374791 GCF_905171665.1 Trachurus trachurus | reverse complement strand
CATTCATACACTCGTAATACATCGGGGTGATTTGGGGTTCACCATCTTGCCCAAGGACACTTCGATTTGCAGTCTCCTCTAGTTCTTAAAGCACATACACTATTTATTATATGCTATGCAAATACTTTTTTCTTGTAGTATGCATTATGTGTTATATACACATTCCTGATATACAGATATGTAGGAGGGTGAGATCATCTAGACAAGAGGTGATGAGCTCCCACACACGGCCACCACTAATATGTTCATTATTGGTAAAAGTCACGCATGACATGATGAATCAAATGGCTCAGTTACCGCCTCTGCTTGTGCTCCTGCAGATGATGAAGCACAAGCAGAGGCTGTCAACTTCTACACTGAAGGAAAAAAAGTTATTAAAAAGCGATTGGGGGTGGCAAAGACCAGCAGAAAGCGTTATTGCAGAAACAAAGATAGTAACTTGTTGTCATAAAAGAGCTGACAAAGGTCACATCTGGTGTTTTGTTCTAACAATACTTGTCTCCGACTCATCTTAAGTCACAGTATTTGTCAAACTTGAATGTTAAATTGCATCAGTAAGCAGCTGCTGTTCAAACCTGACAGTATCTTTTCAGGCAATCTATTTTGGTAATAACTGTTGTGGGACCTTTATTATGGATACAGTCTGCCACGGGGAAATGGGAAAAGAGTGTAGCTTGGTAACTGCATTAACTTTCCTGAAATCAGTGCAGGGACCGGGTGCTTCATCAGCTTTTGGAGCGAGCAGCAGACTTAGTTGAACTCCAGGGACTGTGACTGGGAGCAGCTCATTTTCCACCAGACAATCAACCAGAAGTGTCCCTGGGAAAAGCCCCGAGTTTCAGCATGTTGGTGTTCATCTCTCTAGCTATAAACCTAAGAAACAAGCAGAGAGACCTCATACTGGGGAAAAAAAACAAAAAGCAAAACATGCATTTAGTCAACTCTGCCTCACGGTCAAACCACCTCTGAATCATTACGTCTCACTGCAGTTTTCTTGGGGCTGTGTTTCTTTAATACATGTATCTGAAAGTTAATTAGAGACCGGGAGGAAATTACCAACACCTGTGTTCAATCAGGGGGCTGCCTCCCCGCTCGCACTGATTGCTGTTACCTCTATTAATAACTGCAGACAGGAGGGGAGGGCGTGGGGGGAGTTACTCATTCACGCGTTTGATGAAACATCATAATTTTAGACTGTAGGAGCCTGAATCCTCTAAACTCTGCAGCTCTGTGAGTCTAAGTGTTTCAATTAGTCTAGTTACTGTAATAATGTATTTGTTAAATATTAAAGAACTTACATAACATCTTTGGGAAACAGATTAAATCTCTTTCCTGCTCAGAGATAGATGAGAATAAATATCTAATTTGTCCTTTGTGGGTTTAAGATACAGCCAGCTCATTTAACACAGAAAAAAAAAACTATGGCAACAATAACTAAGTTGTGCAGTGGGGTGTATGTGGATTAAATAAACAAGATATAAATAATTGGTTGAGCTTTAGAGGGGCTTGAGCTGATTTTTATTACTTTAGGACACAGCCATGCTTGCTGTTTCCCCCTGTTTCAAGTCTTTATGCTAAGCTAGGCTAATCAACTGTCAATTTTTACCGTTCAGACGAAATACTGTTGTCGATCTTGTAACTAACTTAGCAAGAAATCAAATATGGAACATTACAGTAGGCGTTTCACTGAAATCAAATCTTTTTATTTCTTTGTACGTCACCTTTATACATTCAATGACAGATTTGTCATTATGCCGTAAAATATTTAAACTGCAGCAGCACAGCAACAACAACATCAACAGCAATGTGTAGGCTATAATACACAAAATCTACACCAAGTCACATCAAGCAGAGTCTTTTCAACATTGTGCACCTGTTAAAAAATAAAATAAAAGAGGGGACACCTAGTGGTCGTATTAATTATGACAGAAGCAAATGGAAATGAGTGGTGATGTAGTATAAAAGTCATGAGGTGGATGTCGTGGTGGATGGAGGAATGCAACACCGGGACGTATAGGCTACTAACTCAAATAATCATAATAATAATCTTAACCTATAACCTATTATTATGCCACTACAATCTGCTCTCACTAGAGTTTCCATCATACGTAACTATGACAACCAGGTCTGGTGCACCCGTGGCGTGGGGAAATTGAAATAAAAGACCTTTGCAGTTGTTCAGGTTAGAGGACCTTGGGTAGTAGTTTCATGTTTGTTGGAGGAGTTATTTACATTTTTTCTTGTGATGTTTTAAATTTTTAGGTTTAGGTTTGGGTTTTTTTTTTTACAGTGTATTTTCTCCTGCAGCCACAATGACGAGGACGTTTGTCCTTAAATCAGCAGCCTTCAATTCAGATGGAGTTAAGGCTGCTGGCTGCCTTTTGAAAACACAAGCTAATGATGAATACTCCCACTCAGTTTTGCTTTACCTGTGGGATAATTCATCGACTATTCTGATTACGTTGTGCATGTACAATGTGTTGAAGGTGAAGCACAATGAGCAGGTTCACGGAGATATTTAAACCGATCCAATTGGGACGCATTAGTGTTCATTAGTCTGTTGTGGTGTTGTGGTGTGTGTGGACCTTGTTGTGTTCATCCTCTTGAGCTGATGGCAGTGTTTTCTCTAGGTTTCCATAGCTGCTCCTGCCAAAAAAAAAAGTGAATAATAGGCTATTAGAGTTAACTTGAGCCTTGTCCATATTGCATGTGGGTGAGAGCCTGTGGGCAGAGAATCACACTGAGTCATAGCGGTGCCACCAGCAGACCCATCAACTGACTATCACCTCTCCATGCACAGTAAGCACAGGTGGGTAATCACTGCAGGGAGCCCGGGGTTCACACAGGCAGCTCCAACTGGCCATATTTATAGCTGAACACACACACAATCTACACACACACACATGCAAAACCACTAGTAAACAGAGAAGCAAACACAAGAGGCTCTACTTGCCCTGAACAAATCTCCACGCTCATCAAACTGCAAACCCCGGGGGCCTGGCAAATAAGGTATCAGCCAGGAAAATCTGTTTTTAATGTGCCTTTAATGACGTTTTCATGCTCCTCAGTGGAGCAGAAGGGTGTGTGTGGGCGTCTGGGCCGAGGACCAGCCGAGAGCGGCAGCAGCAGCAGCAGCGGCAGCAGCTACAGTCATACGGAGCAGAGGCATCACTTCACTGTATTTACAGCCAGCTAAATATAACACACTGATATCTCTGTGTGTGTGTGTGTGGTGTGCTAGCACTCATGAGTAAATGGCGGGAAGCTGAGTTTTTGATGAATGATGCAGAGTTGTTGTCACATTTACCTGCACATTCATCTCAGTGGCTCTCAACAGTGACAGTGAAGGAAATTCAATCAAGTACTGTAAGGAAGATAAAAATGTGCCAAAAGTCTAGTGGAGGCCCAGCGTCCATGTTTAAAATGACATTTTCCAATAAGTAGTAACCCCTGCAGACGGGCAGCTGCTGTAGTAAATCAAACCAGCCCTCTGACAGGAAGCGTCGCTCTCCAGCCCTGACATAACGCACACTTGTAAGCTGCTGTCAAATCCTTTATCAATAAAAGCAAAGAGCACGGCCTCAGCGGACAGACCTGGCCTTATAGAGGGGGAGGTTTCAGGTAAACTTCACTCAAAAACATATTGATATTTCACACTAATAATTAAAATCTAGCCTGGAGCGGTGCTTTTCTCAGTAGCACATCATGTTCTTTTTTTTTTTTTTGAAAAACAACCTGATATCTTTGCTGAATTTTACAAGGAAAATTATGAGGGCCGAGTCCATGTTTTTCTTGACTGACTGTAAACTCCATTATAAGTCAGAAAAATGTTTAAAAAGTTCTCTTTTACTTATAAACAGAAAGATTACAGAGATTTCTGAAGGAAAAAATGACAGATTCAAGTCAGAACAACAACATTTTCACCTATTGCCCTCATAGTCATTATGTTTTTTAGTGGTATATGCTGCGATGCTGCTAGATTTGCTGCTATCATTGAGTGATGGATGTAGCCTATTACTGCAGAAAAAATGTCAAAAAATACTGTGCTTGTTCAACACACAATAAAACATTAGCTAAATCACATTTTAAGCCTAAATCTGTGTCTGGCTTAATAGGGATTTTGATCTGAGTACCAGTTCTCACCAAAAGTTAGCCTATACCAAACTTTTTATTTTGTCTCATTTGTTGCTCATCTCTCTAGTGTAAGAAAAATGTAATGACCTGTCTCACTTATGAAAAGTACATGGTTTCAATGTGGATTTGTGTGAGTGTATGAGAGCAGGCTCGTCAGGAAGCCGTCCTGTGTTTCATCGTGTTGCATCAACGACACAGAGAACGTTCAATAATGATACTACTAGATCTTGACGAGCCTGACGGCGCCCGCAGTGAGACATATTCTTCACTCAGTCATGTGCAAATGTTAATCTACTGCGTGACAGCTTTTCTGTATGTATAAAGAATAACATGAGTGTCAACAGCTGATAAAAATTACATCAGTTCAAAAGTGCATGTCGTTTTTCTGGCTCCTTAAAGCATGATGATGTGACTGAAAAAAAAGCTTGAATTGATGTGTGGGTTTTGTTATCATATGTGCATGTTATATGCAGAGGCGTTGCAACAGGGCAGACAACCCAGGCAATTGCCTAAGGCCATGAGCTGGAAGGGGGTCCCCAGAGATGGCTAACATTGGTTCATATCAGTGACAACATGATGTTGCCAATGGCTGCACACTGCATAACTGCATGCAAATTTCACCCATTAGCAGTAGAATCATTCTTTGTTGTAACACTGATATCACCAATTCTGCTGTCAGTAGATGCTTGTTATGTCCAAACTGTTACTTATTTGTATTTGGAAAGATATTATATTGCAAGATATTATTATCTTAATATTTGGGAGGGAGGATCTTGCCTCCAGAGTGTCTAGAAACGTCCCTGCTTATATTGCACAATACAAACAAGCTGTGGCCTTGACCCCAAGCGTCGAACACATTTAAGGTGAATGAGCCTGATAAAGAAAAACAATGCACTGTATGTGTTACTGTTTTGGGAATATGTGTCAGTTTTTATCTGTATGACAGCAGAAACAATCAGGTCCATATCTGCACACAAAGCTATTATGGTTTGAACACTTTGTAATTCATAGTCAGAGTTTGTTTTGCCTGATAACTCACATTCCTAAAATAGTAATCACCCATGTGTAGTTTTCCATAGACGTTCATTCAGATAAGCCAGATGTTAGTGGGTAAAGTAATGAAGTTTCTTATAAACTGTTAAGTAGCTAAAGAGCTGCTAATGCTAACATTTGCTATGTAGCAATTTAGCATAAACTTACAAATGGTTCAAGCGGCGCTGTAGCCTACATCAGAGTACATCGTATTTTATTTCTGAGCGCAATGGAGACAAATGATAAAAACAATACTGCTTCTATTTCTTAATCCACCCTGATGTTGGAGCCACAGGCTGCATAACTTAATTTTGTAAAATGTGTTTCAGATGAGCTTTTTCAGAAAGTAGCCTAGTGCGTTTTCCAACTATAACATAGGAAGGAGAAATCAACTCGTCCCAATTTTAGCAACAACAAAACTTACATTAACATCTGAACCAATATTAGGGCTTGAATGTAAGCTATGTACATCAGATGACATATACTGTATGTTTGGAAATAATGAGAACGTGTAAAGGTAATTATATTTAAAATATATTCATTAGCCACAGACAATACAGTATGCTCCAAATGAAATATAATTCTGCCCTGATTATGTTTTTTTTTTTATCAATATAATGACATAATGTTGTAAGTGAACACATCAGAACAGTTTCAAAATGATAGTACCAAATTAATTTGTTGCATTATCAATCTTTCTCCAACCTTAACCAAAGTCTTTTTTTCACCAACACAAAACTTGAGACATTCACATAAATATAACATCAACATTAGGCTAATATATAATCTGGATTTTTAGGAGGCAGATGCTGTAGACATGGGATTTCTATCTGACATAAAGTTAGAGCCATGTTGTCAATGTGGTCTTTAACTAATATGTGGTGATTGTGAAGCTTAAATACAGTCAAATTTGAGCAAATGATTGTCACATTATGGAATAAAAAGTGTTTAAATACAAAGATACAGATAAAGGCACAGATCTGTACATTCAGCCATGCATATATACTATATACACACATTATAAACATTATAAACACTCATACATTCTGTATGAAGGTAAATCTTCATTCATGAGCTTTTTGCTTTGTTACAAACAGCTTTGTGTTGTGGATTAGAGGCTGCATTGTAATACTGAGTTCACTTCAATTAACATAAGCTTAAAGTCCATATTGTACACTATAAATAACTTATCTCCAGTGAGGTGCTCTGTTCCTGGTTTTCCTCCGGCAGAGTTTTGATGCTCCCATTTTTGGCTCCATTGAGAATCAACGGGACGGTCAACATGGACCCGTTCACCGGATCTTTCCCTTTTGCTTCCCCGACTCTGTCCTTCCTGTCCGGTGAAGACAGGTCCGTCGCTCCCGGCGTCGCCCCTTTCTCCGAGAACAGCGGCTGCGAGCTCTGAGGCTGGAAGCTGCCGTTTCCGTTCTGGGCGATCCTGTAGATCTCAGTCATTTCGGAGACGTCCTCCTCATCGTCCTCCTCCTCGTTCCTGATGGCCCGTCTCAGGCTCTCCCGGGGCATGAGCGCCCTCCTTCCTTCCTCCTGCTGCTGCTGCTGCTGCTGCTGACGCTCCATGGGCTCGTGGTTCTCCACCTTCCTCGTGGAGCGGCAGAGCGCCTTTCTGAAACCCCTCTTGAAGTTGTCCGACAGGAAGCCGTAGACGATGGGGTTGGCGCAGCTGTTGGCGTAACCGAGCACCACGACGAAGTAGTAAAGGCCCTGGTAGTCCTCTGGCAGCGACACCAGCAGGTTGATGATGTTGAGGGCGTAGAAGGGCAGCCAGCAGAAGACGAACACGGCGACGACGATCACAACCATGTGCGTCACCTTCCGCTCCGACTTCCTTCGCTTGGTGGAGGTGGCGTGGACTTTCTTGCCCGAGCTGCGGATCTTGAAAACGATGAGCAGGTAGCAGAGGCAGATGATGAGAAGGGGGCAGAAGAATCCAACGGTGGAGGTGTAGATGATGAAGGCCGCCCGCCAGATGTTCGCCGGCTGAGGCCAGGTGATGTTGCAGGTGCCTCCCGCCTTCTGGATGTTGGCGAAGACGACCACGGGCAGGACGACGAGGAACGACAGCGCCCACACGGTGCCGTTCACCATCTTGGCCACCTGGGGGCGACGCCACTTCGAAGAGCGTATCGGGTGCACGACGGCGAGGTAGCGGTCGACGCTCATCACGGTCAGGCAGAAGATGCTGGTGAACTGGTTGATGGAGTCGACGGTCATGACCAGGCGGCACATGAAGGAGCCGAAGGGCCACGACTGCAGCGTGTTCTGCACGGCGAGGAAGGGCAGGCCGAGCATGAAGAGCTCGTCGGCGATGGCCAAGTTGAGGATGTAGATGTTGGTGACCGACTCGATCTTCGAGTAGTGCAGCACGATGTGAATCACCAGCGTGTTCCCGCCCAGGCCGATCACGCAGACGATGATGTAAATGAGCGGGATGAGGATGCCCTCCACGCTGGGGCCCGAGGCCTCGTCCGAGACGGTGGCGTTGGTGGAGTTCAGCAGCGTCTCGTTCAGATCGCTGCCGTTGAACATGAGCAGAAACACCGGCAGCCCGGACGAAGGGCTGGCGAAGCTGCTGTTCTCCCACATTTCATCCGTCATCATGTCCAGCCCGGCGGGAAGCGAGACGTCACCCATCGATGCGCTTCTTCTCAGCTCCCACCCATCTGTTC
The DNA here is from genome assembly GCF_905171665.1 of Trachurus trachurus. Lineage (NCBI taxonomy): Eukaryota > Metazoa > Chordata > Actinopteri > Carangiformes > Carangidae > Trachurus > Trachurus trachurus. Next base: position 10,366,938 of record NC_139905.1, on the reverse strand, counting down.
TGGTGGAAAGAGAGAAATCAGAGTTACACAACCGAGCGGCCGCTGACGTGTTTCTCTACCTTTGTTTTTGTCTCTGAAGTAAATGAAAAGAAACAGAGCTGTAAAGTAAACATGCCTTTGTTTTTCCTAAGGACGTGAGAAAGTGATTGTCAGCTGTGAAAACGTTCGGCAGACATGTTGACAGCTCTCTGATAACAGATTCAAGGTGTTTGTGTCACACTGTGAATGTGCTCTGGACTTTTTGCTGATGTTCTAGACAGATCTCCTTCATTTTTCCATTTTCTCATTTGCCTAAAGGTAAACACAAACCAGGACAAAGAGATGCTACAACTAAAAACACATGATTTTATTTCACATGAAATTCTTTTATTTCACTATGATTTCATGATTATGTTTTGTAAACTTTTAATTTTGGATAGTGTTACACAAGTGTATTATTATTATATTATAAAATCAATAGGAAATTCTTTGCCTTGCCTTCATTAATAATGACAAAATCATTCATCCATTGCAGAAATTTCTTGGGCATTTTTACTCTTACACCTGATTCGTCTCAGTTTTCACAACACTAATAATTTTGAAAACACTTTTTTTTCCTCTTCACTATGTTATCAGAGCATTACAGCATTTGATTATTTACTGTTGCGGTGTGTCATTTTCAATTAAAATAGTTGTCACACAGTAATTCATCAACACAAAAGGACAAAGATCCTTCAAGATTATACAAACAGAACACACACACATCACAGGTGATGTAATTACTTCTTCTCACTTCATAAACCAATATTAAATATATTTTTATAATACTTTTTATAGTCAAAATTAATAACAGTCATGCGAAGAAAAAAAAATCCTCCTTCATGAAGGTTGCACTGTTCAGTTTATGAGACATGTTCATTCCACTACATTTTCATTTTTAACTACTAGGTGTAACTGTCAACCCATTTAAATCATTTTAACACACAACAAATCAATGTATGATGAAACTGTTCACAATAACAGTAGTCAAAGAAGCCACGTTGTTAAAGCAGCTACGAATTGCACATTACGTCATTTTTATCTCCCTCTTATAAATCCCTGTTGCTTTTTCTGATCACACACATTAAATTGTATTTCACCTGATGTTCTTTCAACCGTGTATATATTCCAGGCAAAATGGAGATTTTCGTCATTGTCTGCCGGTATTTCATTCAGCCTCCATACAGTGCCAATAACCTTCACCAGTCAAGTGGAAACAGCCTGTATGGAGCCTCCTCCACATCCCCGGTGGAAATACGCTGCAGAATTTTGATAACAATCGAACGGAAAAGAAATTGCATTTACTTTTCGTCTGTTTCCTCCACTGCACTTTCTATTGCCTCAAATATTTGAAGTATCAGGGGCAGCTGGTAAAGTTGCATTTTGTGCTGCAGGGTAAACATGGTCAAATCAGTGGAAAACATATGTGTAATATACTGTATCTACATTTGCAATATGGATTAAAAAAAGTGTTTTGTGGGAAACTGTGTGAAGTCTCGCTGGATCTGAGAGATGAGTCAAAGCACGTCTGTAAAAAAAAAAAAAAAAAAAAAAAAAAAAGCTGCAATGTCTCATGCTGGTCAACAACACGTTTACAAAGAAAAAGACTGAGAATCGGCTGAGACAACACTCACAGGACAAGTGGCGGTAAAAAGAAAAACACAGGAAACAGATAAGAGGACGAAGAGCAAATAGAAACGAGGTGGATATGATGAGATGATGAGTCAGAGAGGAAACAATTAAAGCTGATGCAAGGATCCTTGTTTGCAGATAGATTGATTTGAGCCACAGCGGCTATATTTGGTCCTGTATCGATAAGGCAGACAAATTAAACAGAGTGTTTCCCACACATGGGCGACGCTGGTAATTGACATTTCATCAGAAACCCAGCAGCCACTCTGACTAATAACTGAGCGTTTATGCGGGGTGGGTGGGTACTGTAGGTGGGTGGGTGGTGTGATGAGTGCGTGTGGTTCCAGCAGGACACTCACATTAAACAAACATCTGTACTAAAGCAACAGCTGGGTCACATCTACTGAGAAATTAAAGCGAAATAAAAGAATGAGCCTTTGCTCGGGTTAATTTTAACCTTGTTAGCTGTAGATGGCTTTGGTCCACAGCCCAAAAAATATGATTGGATGGATCTGGTGCAAACATTCGTCGTCCCCAGAGGGTGAATCCTAATTACTTTACCTGCAAAAGTTAATTACATTCCCATCACCCTGAGTTGCACTTTGTGTTTAATGACAATTAGCAAATGTTATTACTGCTAAATCAGAGCATGTTATCGTTTAGCTCAAAGCTTCACCTCACGGGGGTATTTTTTTTCCTTTAACTGGATAGGTAGTGACTGATGTGTGCAGATCTGTGACTTCCTTCCAATGATATCATAAATTCTGGCATCCATCATGTCCATGTCCATAAATTCACTTAGAGAAAAAAAAGGTTAACTTTTCTCTAAGTCTTGTCTCTACATCAAAGGCTACACTGCAGACAAGAACTGCCAATACCAATTTAGCATAATCTAACTCCTGATGGTGCTAACATGTCAAAACAAAAACAAACATAGGTTGATGGCAACGTTTCAGTGAGTCTCTGTTAACATCCTACAGAATAATTCATGGATCCAGTGGCACAAAACAAACAAGAGCTGCCAAAAGCAAATCCGCCACAGACAGTTCATTTGCAAACGTTAAAGAATAACTGGTAAATTTGTTTTTGCTGTGTTTATTTTTGTTAATGTTAGTGTTTAACTGTATATCTCTTATGTAATTCTTTGAGTTTTATGTATTATGCGTATTATGTTATTTATTTATTTAAAAAAAACTTCAGCTGCAGATGGAGTCATTTAAGAAAACGTTTCCACCACGCTACATTAAAACTGAGGGGAGATGTCCATGAAACACACTGTATAGTAACACTAGGCCTATATAAACACTATTTGAAGTGTGCAGTGATGCAAACTGCATAACCATTACGCAAAAAAAAAGCTTGTTGGTTCATTTCACTCGTCATTAACTACACAGCTGTACTACATACAATCTCATTTTTAAGAAAAACACCATTTCAAAAGAAAATTGTCTTCAAAATAATAACAAAAAAAAACACATTTTCCAGCTCCTTCTTTAAAACAAGACTCTACGACATGTCTGATGTTCTCCTCGGAGGAGCAACAGTGAGAAAAGGGCAGATGTGACCTGAGCTCATTGCGAGAGTTCATCAAACAAACTGAATGAAAGGTTATTGTCACCTCGATGGCGACAGCTGCACAGTCTATCAAAAAAAAACAACATTCAGTCTGGCTTCCTGGAGTTCAATTTAAAAAACACACAAGGACGGACAAAAAAACACAACCTGAAACAACCTGAAGAAAAGCAACAAAAATAATGTGTTTTTTCCCCCCATATGAGATCCAAGTAGTTTCTTTGATTTCAGCTCATTGCCACATTCATCATTTTCCAATATCTCCAATTCCTTTTGATTAAGGACGTTTCACATTGCATTTGCCAATTTCCAGCACCACAGAAAGGAGACAAAGAAAAAAAGGCAGAATATCTGTGTCAAAAATCAAACAGAGCCAAATAGACAATGGAAAAAAACAAGGACAGATTTTCCTTTTCTATACTTGAGTGAACGAGGACGAGAAAAAGAAGAAAGAAAATGAACAAAGACTTCTCCCCTGCTCCATGGAGATTACCAAGATCTACAATCAAATAAAGTCAACAGCAGCTCCATGTTGTTGATGGACTCTGAGCTGATAGTGTCCTGTAATTAAACCCCAGTTATTGACCCGAGGGCAACAGTAATAACCCAGAGATTCTCTTTCTATCACAGCTACAATCTATAAAACTACCATTAAACGTTATTTGTGAGGCTCTTTTGCATTTAACAGTGGTTCAAATACAATTTTCTATCCATCGGTACTGTGAGTCATCCTGCCCCACAGGTCTACAGTATACCCAGGTTGGTCTCCTTTCCTGTGAAGATATAACAGCTCAGGCAGTAGCTGATAATAATCTCTCTATATAGCTATATAAGTATGAAGACAGACATTTTTAATATTGCTTAACTGTTTCACCACCTCATTAAAGACGTCCACCTGTTTAAAAAGAACCAAGCGACTCATTTCTCCACATCTCAGATCTTCCATCCGTCATACCCAATAACCTCGAACACCCAGGGGGAGTCATTCTGATCAAACGCAATATAACTAACTCGTTGACTCATCTTCACGTCTCAGATCCATTCATCCATCGGACGTTCCCTGAAACCACCTCAGCTAAGAAGCCACTCAACACCTAACTGTCTAGCTGTCATTTCAGCTCTTATATCCTCAATCTTTTGGTTCAGTACTTAAATCGCATGACCACAGGTCTGGGTTGTCACATTTTATTCCCCCTCATCAATCATCACACCAGCCTGCCCCGGCCTGTCAGCCCTTTCAAACCTCTCCCTAAAGAGGAAATCTATTCACTTTGTAAATTGAGGCTGCAAATTGCTCATGATGTCAAAAGAAAGGGCAAGACGTCTTGTCCTTTTCTTTTCTTTAAATGAAATTAGGGGACGTAATGACATTTTTGGTCCTGGAAAACCTCCCACGGTGTAAAGGATGTTTAATCAAATCCTGATCAAACCACCTGATCGTGAACACCAAGAACCAAGAAACAAGAACCGCAGCCTCGCACTCGGAGGTACAAATCATTCATTGAAAAAGAAAACTGTAAATTTACCTAAGAGACATCTAAAATGTTTTAAAGTCTGATTCCTAAACCCTCTATAGGACTATAATTTTTAGCCAGACGTCGAAAATGTGTAAAAGCCTTTCTCCAAGGTGAAGTCATAATCTTTCCTCACAGTGCGAATACTGTATATCTGTAAGTGGTTTGTGAAAGTCATGTCTGCATAGGAGTTAACTAGATATATGGGTTTTTTTCAGCTCTTAATTTGATAAAACAACCACTTTGAAAACTTTGGCAACTTTGGTCTCTGGGAACTTTTTCACATGTCAAATGACTCATCTATCTATAGAGAAATCAAGATTGATTAATACTGTAGTTATTGCAGCCCTTGTAAAAAGCAGGAAAATTAATATTAATGTCAAAGGGTTAGCAGCCTCTTCTTAAAATAATTTTCCTTTCAATTGCATGTGTGACATTGCTTTTCTTATAACAGTGTCAATTCATCAAGCTCCCTCCCTGTCTCCATCGCTCATCTCAAACACCCTTCAAGTCTTTCTAATATCTGCATTGCATTTGTCACATTTCATTCCCTCTCATTAATCATCACACCAGTCAACCCCGGACCGACAGCGCCTTTCAAATGTCTCTGATGGAGAAAATCCATTCAGTTTGTAAATTGAGGTTGCGAACTGCTGCCGGTGTCGCACAGCGGGGGAGACTTCCTGGGATCCTTGTCTGTCTTTTTTTTCTTTTCTTTTAATGAAACGACGTCTTTCTTCCCATAACAATCAACTACATAATCTCACATCTGAATCTTTTCCAACCAGACAGATCAATGGTGTTGGCTCTGAGTGTAAAAAAAATAAAACCCAAAACCAAGCCACCAATACCCACAGGGTAGCTGCAGGTTTCAGTTAGTTTCCAAGACCATTAGAAACTAAAATTACACCTGAGCTTTGTTTTAATCTTCTGATGTCTGCTCTGGTTGATTAGTCAGTCTGGGCTGTTTGAGGAACAGATTAATTTGAGGGGCAAGTGGGAATTTTAACTTCATATGTGATGATAACTAATTGTTGATGCACCTGGTGCCACATTAGTTATCAATTTGACCATCTGTTCATCTCAGAGGAAAACTGAAATTATTTTAATAAAAATTTAATAGATTTTTCACACTTTTTTTTATGGGAGACAGTGCAGTTTAAACGTGCCATGTTAAAGCAGAAGTAAGCGATCCGGTCGTTTTGGCTAATGCTGCGTTCCAGGCTATGGAAAGCCGTTTTAGTCATAATGAAATAAATTAATAAATGCATAAATAAATAAATATAGCCATGAAATGAGTCCCGAATTAAATAAATACGATGATAAATAGATATAAATGAAATATAAATACATATATTTTTATTTTAAAAACAACATTTTTATTTTTTCAGGAGACTTTTATTTTCTAACGCCTCATTTATTTATTTCCAGATACTTTTATTTCCTAATGTCACATTTATTTATTTCCGGTTACTTTTATTTCATAACATCACATTTATTTATTTCTGGGGACTTTTATTTCATAACATCACATTTATTTATTTCCGGCGACTTTTATTTCCTAACGTCACATTTATTTCTCTCCTCTTTTATTTCATGCTGCAATATTCAAATGAGGGGGCGGGGTTATCTGGACCCTTTCAGAGTAAAACGTCACAGGACGGTCTATTCACCTTATTTTGCGCTGAATCTAGTGTGAGGAAGTGCTGTTGTTGTGAATTGTTGACTGCTACTGAGCAACATGATCAATAACTTGGGGAGGAGAATAGTGATTTAAACATATTTCGTTTTTTCTAGTTTCTGTTGTTGTTACACATCTCTCTGCCTTATGTGCTGTGTAGCTAACCAGCTAGCTATGTCTAGCATTATGTCCCTGCCACAGCAACTGGGTAAAGAGCAGACGGCCGTGTGTCTCGAACACAAAGTGGAGAGGCAGGGATATATATATTGTGTAAATCATCATATGCCCTGCTAAGCCAGACCGCAGTAACTACGCGAACAGTGAAACTGAGAAAAATGGCTTTAAAGTTTTTTGATTTGCCTTCCAATGTGTTGTAGGTAGATTAGTGAAAATACACAGATTTGACAGGTTTTCATTAAGTAATATTTATGCAATTAAATATATGACCACATATTTTATATTTGACCCCTAAAAAGCAGATACTGCGCTCTGCTGCCAGATAAATAAATACACAGGTAATGCTAGGGCAAAGGCAGTACAATGTTGTTGTTTTTTTCCAGCATGCTTCTAGCCTGTCTAGCCTCTACCTGGTCTTTTTACTAAACTTAACAAACTTCTTTCTTCATGGCCTAAACTCAACCAAAGCATCAGAGCAGAGAAATGTCTTTTTTTCTCCCCCAGTCTGCTGTCAGCAGGAGCGGGGGCTGCAGCAGACTCGCGCCCGTGTGGGCTCAAGCCTCATACAAGCCGGGTTCAGCCGTGCTGAGCGGAGTGGGGAGGGAAAAAAAAGTGTAGGCTAGCCTACCGGTATTTCTTCTACTCTGTGGGACGGTAGATCTCCCCTAACGGAGTGGGGGAGAAAGCAGTGGGACAGATCTGCCCAGTCCCTGAGCAGCGCACGTTTCACAGACAGACGCACAGTGTAAACAACGTCACCGGTTCAGCACAGCTGAAGATAGCGGGGGGGGGGTCCGAACCGTCCCTGTGCTGGTGCTAACCTGGTGCTAACCTGCCGAAGCTAACGTTAGCTAGCTACCGTAACTGGCTAGCGGTGTGAATAGAGCGCAGTAACTGCAGCTGGAGTCCAGGGGAAAAGAGTAGAGTGCAGTAACTGCGCAGTTAAAATTTTACACAAGATAAAACATTTATTGACAAGTTCAATTTCACAAAAAAATCAATTTCGAATTTTCGGTAGTTACTGCGGTCTGGCTTAGCAGGGCAACTGCGGTCCGACAGCAACGGGACCGGTAATGACAAATTCACGTAAACTACTGCTTCTCTAGGAAAGAGCAGAGCAGACACGTACAGTAAACGTAGTAGCTACTTGTTCTTCTCAACCAGAGTACCAGTACTAACACATAGGGAAGTGGATTGTTCAACAATTCACAACAACAGCACTTCCACACACTAGATCCAGCGCAAAATAAGGTGAATAGGCCGTGCCGTGGTGTGATGTTTTACTCTGAAAGGGTCCAGATAACCCCGCCCCCTCATTTGAATATTGCAGCATGAAATAAAAGAGGAGAGAAATAAATGTGACGTTAGGAAATAAAAGTCGCCGGAAATAAATAAATGTGATGCTATGAAATAAAAGTCCCCAGAAATAAATAAATGTGATGCTATGAAATAAAAGTCCCCAGAAATAAATAAATGTGACGTTATGAAATAAAAGTATCTGGAAATAAATAAATGAGGCGTTAGAAAATAAAAGTCTTCTGGAAAAATACAAATGTTGTTTTTAAAATAAAAATATATGTATTTATATTTCATTTATATCTATTTATCATCCTATTTATTTAATTCGGGACTCATTTCATGGCTATATTTATTTATTTATTCATTTATTTCATTATGACTAAAATGGCTTTCCATACCAGGCAGGCTTTTGAAACCGTAAATTACAGCTTCAAGTCACAACTTACGACTTTGTAGCGTTCCAGGCAACCCACTCGTGTTTTTCCGACCTGTTTTACCGGTGAAAGTCACTATAACGGCCACTCGTAACTTCCGACCGGTGAACTCGTACCAGATCGAATTGGTACGACTTCACAGGTCGGAAAAACACGAGTCTACGAGTTGCCTTGAACGCACCATAACAGTCCTCGTCGCTACGTCACCACATTCACGGCGTCCCTTGGCTGCACACACAGCCCTGCATGCTGTTCTCTCTCCTCATTGGATAAAAACTGTAGGATACGAGGAATGTTTTCTCTTCGGCTCAGAGCAGAGCAGAGGGACTGACAGACCCGTGTTTCGGTCCAAACACTCTATGTAAGTGATTGCTGTCGGAAGATATAACTATTTAAGACTTATATTAACACAAATATATCACTTACTTCTGCTTTAATGAAACCAAAAATTCTGTAATTGACATCTGTTATCGAAAGCCAACTCAAAGTGTTTGAAGATAGGGTTGGCAGCATGGACACACACGTGTAGGTGAGTTGCAGCAGTTCAGTTAGGGCCGTGATATAGCTACTTGCCACTTGATCGAACGTACACCGTACACAATGCGCAGTGTCTGTGCATACCTGTTGCAGCACTACGTAGCCAAACGCACAATACTGGCGGTCTCCACTTGGGGCAGACAACAGAAATATAACCCGGAAATCGTGAAAAGCTCCACCAATGTGTGTTTGTTGCAGTAATAACTAACCACAGTGGACCGGGTTTAGCACCCTGTGGTACACCTTAGGCTTATTACAATGAGGCTTTGAACTTTCAATTAACTTGATGTGAAATATCTCTAAATCCTGAAGCCAAGTTATTAAGTTTAAATTATCATTGACAACAAAATAATGTCAGAGTAGGAGCCACTTTGGTCATTCAATCATTGTTGGACTAATCAAGCGAACTATAAGCAGCAGCAGCAGCGGCAGCAGCAGGGAATTAACCAGAAGTGCTGTTGTCGAGTGGCTGCAGCTATCAGAGGCACTGAAGGTGAAAGCTGCCTTATCTGCACATGAGCGTGTCACAGTTATTTCTGCTTTCTTGGAAGTGACTCGGAAGAGAGACACAAATTACAACTACCATGAAGAACGGGAAGAACTTTTTTCCCACACTGTGTTCTTATCTTACTTAAAATGATTATGCAAACACCGTAATGCTTTTACTATCACACACCAACCATTTACCCCTGCCCTGTTAATAAAGGTCTTTGAATTATTTCTCAATACTGGATTCACATGTGTTGAGAATTGCAAGGAAAGAAAGGGACATATCAAATAATGTATTATATGTACCCACACAATTACACCTTAGTCAAATCTCCCCTAAAAGCGCAATATATTGAATTAATAATGTGCATGGTGGTTTTGAGGTCTTATCTGTTGATTGATGGAATAACATTCAATCCTGCACAATGATGGGCTTTTCACAAGTATCTTGGATCTACTGTTTCTACACTTGGACTAAATGGATTATCAAATATTAGTCACTAATTATCTAAACTGAAAACATCCGTCCTGATTATTTTCCAATCAGATTCTCATGGTCTAACACGCTTGTATTTATATTCTGCCGGCATGTGTATTGAACGCTCTCTGCAGTGTCGATCTGAAAAATGTCAACGTCTTTTATCTGAATGAATCCGATCTTATATCCTCACAGCTTCATGAACACGGTTTCTGCAGTGTTTTCATTTGCTGTGATCCAAACCAAGATGAGTGTAAAGTGTAAAGCAATGTGTAAAATTATTTTAAAAAATGTGTTACGGGTTAAATTAAACAGTTACTGGCAAATCTTCTCAGCAGTGTATTCATTCACACAGCTGGCTGTGCTGTGGTGTCGGATTGTCCCTGCACCAATTCCCCTTCTCCAGTATTTGCTATTTTTAGAAACAGCTTCAAGATCCAACTAAATCTAATTTATTATCTCTTGTGTGTGTTTTTATGTTAACCACTTTGTAACAATGAGCTCATTGTAACATAGATGAAATGGTAATGGTAATAGGAATGTTAATTCTAACCCTATAATGTGTGACTTTTCTTCATTGTTTACTCTTGAATTTGAAAATAAGAGAAAGAGTTTGTGCTATAAAAACAAATTAAGGTAATGATGAAGGTTATTATTGCTGCCTGAGCTAATGTTAATGCCCATTTAAGCACATGATTAACTGTACTATTACACCTTTTACACCCTATTCTGATCGTGTTGATGGGCTGAAACAAAAAGAGATGAGCAACTGTGTAAATATCACACAGGCTCCACTACAGATCACTGCAGGAGCTGAAATGCCAACATCTTAGCTGTCAAGCGCTGCTGCTGCTGCATCTCTGAGCTGAGCATCCATCACAAAGGTCAGAGTCTGTGACAGGCGCAGAGCTTGAAAGGTTTTTCGGGGAGCTTCATCATCCTGGAACAGGATGCATTCAGGTGCAGAAAGTTTACACAAAGAGGAAAGGTTTAGTGTCGGGAGTGTGTGCACGAAATGTAATGTAAAACGTTTACTCACGGTGCTTAAAAATCATCTTTCCATGCCACTTTACACCTCAGTCGGAGGGAAACACTGTAATTTCTACTGCACTACAGTATATTTACCTGACAGGTTTAATTACAAGTTATTTTCAGGTCCACAATTCCACTCTTGATTAACTGTCACCGCTCAGACAAAGAGTGTGTCCATGCAGCATTTTTTAATTTGAGCAAATCCAAGTAGAAATGCAGAAAATGCAAGCAATAGGGTTGGTTTGGCTGAGGGGGAAAGAGGTGGTGAGAATCTAACTAAATCATACAGGATGGTAAAGTGTAGCATCAGACCATGTTTGTCCAATCAACCAACATTGACTTGACAAGATTTACTTGAACTTTAGCTAAAGTAGAATTTGTAAGATCCTGCCTTTTTTCCCCACAAGAGGTGGTGGAGATGAAAAAAGAGCTAAAAGTGAAGAATAACTGTGACAAAAACCCAGGCAATTTTGGCTGGATCTTGTATTTGTACAGACATTAATGTTGCTAGTCTAGCTTGGATGAGGACTGACCTTTCCTTGCAAGCAAACCACTAAGTATTTTACACAACACCTGTCCAAACTGTGAAGCATGTGATCAAGTAAAAACACTATCAAAGCCGCCTAATAGCTTGGCAAGCGCTGCCAAGATGGCAACGGTGCAGCTGCTCAGTCTCAGAAAGCTTCAAAACGGCTCTTTAAATACAGGATATGAGATTTACTTGCTCAGTGGTAATGGGTAATGAAGAGAAAACTGAGTTATGTGATAAAGACAAAACAAAATAAAGTGTTGACACTGTGTCTGTGCGACGAAAGATCACAAATGCCCTTCCGCTTTACAAAGCCCGGCCCCGAGGACTGATTAAGTGCTCAGTACTTACAGGACGGAGCAGCGAGAACACAGGTCAGGGTCATGACTAAGGACACATGGCAGAGCTGTTTGAACAGTATATTTGCTTAGTGTTCTTTTGTATTTTCTCCTCTTGAAAGCCGAGAGTGAAATGTGCAGGAGCGGACTAAACAATCGGTCCTGAGCAGATGTGAGCGCAGGAGAACGGAAAATTATGATTATGGTTTTACAACTGACTGAGAGTGAAGGTTGTAAGAAAGTGCAGTTAATAAACGAGCTATTTACCACTCGAATAAGAGACATTCTCTACGTTAACCTTGAAGGTAAGACCAGTATGTGCAAAGACATCTCTGGTTATTTGTTGTACGAGTTGAAATTCCTGGAATTACAAGCCTCCTCATTGGCTGGCTGCTGTCCTTCATTTCATTCATTAGCTACAGCTCAAACAATACAGGAGCCAACAGGTTAATTAAAGGTGAACTGACCACAACAGTGACACAGACACTTTAACTTAAAAATGATAATTAACGCCGCCTTGGTTTTCCTCTTCAACACGAAAACTGGACTTTAAAAAGGAGACACCACTTAACTTCCACACGGTCCTGTATTTTTTAGACTACAACAACTTGTTTTGTTTTTTTTGGGTGGTGGTCAGTCTTGTTGGGTTGTTTTCTCACCTTCTGGGAGGTTGTTATGTTACCTCAGTACACTACACACATATCCTGACCTCTGAATGTATCCAGTATTTTGTTGTTGTGTATCTTTGAGAACACAATGGGATATACAGTATTGGCGTCGAAATAAAACAAAATCTCTAGTAATAAACCTAATGAAATCAAGAGTTTTTAATAAAGTTACTTTGATATCCTGGACTGAAAGCTGCAGGTCCAATAGTCAAATGTGTTGCCATAGTGGAAATCAAAGGTCAATCCTATGAGGTTTGTTTAAATCTGCCTGTAACTTCAGCACCATGTTTTTTTTATCAATACGCAGCCTGAATAATAAATAATACCTGTGATCTAATATAAAAACAGTTGATTTTAGGGAAATCCTCAGAGAAACTAAATCTTGCATGGTTGGAGGATCGACATGGGGCACAGCTGATGTTGAAGAACTCCTCGCAGCTCATTTTCAGGCTCAGTTTCTGAATTCAGGCTGTGTGCATTCCTCTGTAGACTGAGGCTTTGATACTTTCACAGTATTAATAATCAAAGAAGATATGGAAATCTGCCTTTATATTATATGGGATCGTCTTAAATGCTATACCTCTGACCAACCTCCACAGCAGGAGTGACTTGGTAGCTTCAGATTTAAGATATCAAACTCCACCATTCATACCCCTGTGGTCAGAAAAGAAATACATCATTAAAAGTGAAGCATGTTATGGTTATTTCAAAGCAGACTGCTCGGCATGAGATTGAAATGAAAGGATTAATTAGCTCTCCTTTGTTTTGATATATTACCACCTCGAAGAGATACTCCTTAACCAATTACTTCCTCTTACAACCTGAAATCAACAGGTATTGAATGTCATTGTTCCTTAAAATGTTTTTGTTGATATCACAGATGCACAGCGTTTTATTAAAAGAGATGGAGAGAGGCATCAACAAATCATATGGTCACATTATATCTGGCTGGTGACATGACAATGAACGCACATCGTCATTACCGTCATTTTTACTCCTCATTAACTGCGCAGCTGCATCATACAGGATCAACATAAAAGCCTCATTTCAAAGAAAAGTCGTGACGGAAGTATTTTTATTTTCCTGAAATGGGATTTTTTTGTTTTTTTATTTTTTTACTTTGCTTTCAATAAATAAGCAGTGATAAAAACACTAATTTACCTGAGTGCTGTCAATCTTTTTCAGTCTCTTCAAGAAAGCAAATAACAATCCCCCAAACTAAGACTGAGCTCTTCAATGGTATCTTATTTTCTTTGTCTTTTTCCTGTTTAAATTAGTTCTTTTAAAAAACTTTTCGCTGCATAATTATTCATTTAAAGTTGGTACAAAAACCAATACTTGGCAGACCCATCTATATCATGCAGCACGGACAACTTTCTCTGCAGCTGTAGACGCTGTCTCTGCTCCAAATCCCTCCACTGATGTGATAATCAGTTTATCCGGCTGCACCTGTCCCGGTTGATAAAGTCTGCTCCGAGCTGCGCTGCCAACGCGTTTCACACCATGCGTCATCTTTCACACGTCTAAATGAACATAAGCTTAGCAGTGACACACTTTGTCTATCGGTTTGGTACAAAGTTTGGCAACAATGGAGTCACGCAAACAGAAATCAGCTATCAACCACAACTCAGCTTGAGCCACCAGGACACAAAGTTACACTGCTGTCACCACCATTGAAACTGTTGACTTGTCTACCTGTCACCTATGCAGCCCTGACTCCAACCCTAACCCTATCGGAAAGTGTTCCCTGTGGCTTCATTGTGACAGGAAGATATTCATGCAGTTGACTTGTCCAATAACAAGATTCAATCAGCCTGTTATTCCGAAATTCACCATCCATCAAAAATGGGAAAAAAATGGTGAAATAATGACATCCTAACAGCTGGAAATGTGGCTGCCCCATACTGGTCCCCTGAACTGAATATGACAGGAATCGTGCAAATCTGTCAAAGTCATTATACTGACTTGTCTATATAACAAAGTTTGTCCTGTGAATTTAGGATGTATTCACTATTCAGACCTGTGGCTCATTTGCTTTGTTCTGATTCACGGTGCTAGAACAATGCCATGCACGAACCAACTGTTCTCTCACTGGTCAGAAATCCTACCCGATGGAGGAGGAGATTACTCGAAAAAAAAAACATGTAATAGAGTTCTTAACAGGCCTGAAAATTAAAACCTGATCCAGCCTGGTCTGAAGTGACCCGATCTGAGTCTTTAGGCCTGAAAAATGTAATAAAAAGTAAACCTGGGGCCTGACCCAGCCTAAACCAGCATGTCTGGTCAGGCTGGTCTCTGCCCACTTGTTTTATCCTGCATCCGAGCGCCATTGCTGTGTTCAGAACTGCTCCAAATGAGCAAGGTCTGAATACACCCAAAGATATAATTCCCCCTGAAGTCTGTTGACAGGAAGATTGGACATGAGTCAAATTCAATCTACTGGCCTGTCCAACTATAACAACTAAACACTGTGAATTTCAGCCTCTTATTTCAAAGTCCATCGTTATAATGGAGAGAACACTTCTTAACAACTCAACCCCCTAACCCTCTACTACTGTTTCCCCCTGAGTTGGGTATGACAGGAAGATTGGACATCAGTCAAACTCGTACTGTTGACTTGTCTCCCTCTACCAAGTGAGCCCCTCTGTATTTCAGCCTGTTATTAAATTCACCATGATGACAGCGGAGGGGACACATCCTGACAGCTGGAGATGTGGCTGTCACACACACACTGTTTCCCCGGAGTTCAGTATGAAAGGGAAGATCACAAATCAGTCAGACTGAAACCTATGACTTGTCTACCCATGACAACGAAGCCCTGTGAGATAGTTTAAATGCTGATGGCATTCACACTATTGTTATTTCAGACACTTATTCCCCAAATTCGCCACCGCAACAGTAGGGAAACACATCCTGGCAGGTGGAAATGTGGCACACCGTTCCCCCCCGGCTTGAGTCAAATTCAGTCTACTGACTTGTCAGGTATTGGAGCTTGTTTGTGCCAGATTTTAAAAAGTTCCCTAAAGGCATCACTGAGATATTTTGTTATATGGACAGATGGATGGACAGACAACCCAAAAACATAAGGATGAAATCAGCTGAATACAAAATGATAGCTGCAGCATTATAGTAGAGGCTTTTGAGGAAGTTTGGGTCGATAATATTAACTTATAAGTCAATAATGATCTGGTCCATAAAGTGTCATTAGAGGAACATGTCTATCACGGTCTGTGCAGATGTTTATCAGTGATATTAAAGATAACAGTTTTAAAAAAATTAAGAAAAGTAAATTCTCACCACAATTCACTAGTATACAATATATAGTTACAGTTAAATGACTAATTGTTGCAGCAGTTTTTTCCTCAAACCATCTCCAGCTGTTCCCATAACAACGTGCACTTCTATGTGTCATAGCTACATGTGTGACAACTCGTTCTATATCACTCCGAGAATTTCTTGTCTTAACAAGGGGAAAAAATAAAAAATAAAGTTGTACACACACACACAGTTGGATTGGTTGTGTGTGTGTGTTTTGTGTGTGGGCTCGGTGGTGTTGCTGCTGCTGCTGCTGCTGCTGCTGAGAATCACAGGTGCCCCCGACTCTGGTGCTGCCATTATTCAGGATGAATCACCGGGTCCTTGAATAAATTGACCTGTTGATCGATGAATATTTAACGTTGAGGCCCGTTAATTTCTTTGACCCCCGGACTCAGCAGGAAGCCTGTTGTCCTGAGGGTGCTGCTGATTTAAAATAAATAAATAAATAAATAAATACAAATTTCAGAGGCTGAAGAGGAGCGATGGAGGAAGGCTTCTCCTCGGGGCTCGGTGAGTCACAGCGACTTAATAAACCCAGTGAATTCACACTCAGCCTGCCATCCACCACTTCTGGCTTCAGTTTTAATCTTTGCTGACCTTTTTCTGTCTTGGTGCCAAAGAAAGAACAAAAAAATACACATCAGAGGCTTGAGCGCCCACATCACTGGTCTTGGTCTTTTTCCAGCGACTTCTTTTTTTTTTTTTTTTTTTTAGAAAACAGCTGGAAAACAAAAGCCTCTTTCACAGATGCATCTCTGTGCGTAGATGTGAAGGCAGTTTACTGCGTCAATCTCAGGTCTCAGCGAGTGTCTGAGTTACTTTTACTTAAAAGACCATGACTGCAATCTTTTCATCTTGGCACAAGCCTGGATTGAAAGCAATCAGATTAAAGTGAAGGCTGCGACATGAACAGAGTGAGGTCTGCTCATCTAATTAACAGAGACGTAATCAAGAAAATGAATCTGTTAAATAAACTTTGAATGAGTGCGATGAGAGACCAGACGCTTTTAGAGATGTAAATGACGCGAGTTTGATGATTTAAATCTTAAATCTACCAAGTCGTACCTGCTTTGGAGGTATATCATATCTTATAAAGGCAGATTTTTATGTGAAGATTAATTATGAATCAGGTTTCCTATTAATACTGTGAAGGTATTAAAGCTTTAATCCACAGAGACAAATACTCAGCCTGTATTTTAGAAAATAAGCCTTAAAACGAGCCATCTGGACTTCTGTAACTTTATGATGTCACAAAAAAGGAGTCATTGCCCTCCCTTAAGCCCCGCCCACCTGTAGCCACCATCCAGGATTAGTTTTTTTCTTCTTTTTTTAACCTGAAATCTGCTCTGTTTTCATTGGATCACTCAAAAAACTTTCAGAAGCCAATCAGAAGAGAGACTCAGACCTCCTTTCCTCTGATTGATCTGTTCCTTCATATGGACCAACACCTTCAATAACACAGGAGAAGGGTAACATGTGTTGTTATAGGATCAAGTCCCTTCGCTATTGTCAGCCCACGTCTCTTTGATGGAAAGTAATTTCTGCTCATTATACATAATTATATACCGTCTCAATTTATCATAATACATGCATGTCCACACACACACACACATAGACACACACACAATGAGATTAAGGTGCCAATTAGTTAATTATATTTGACAAAGAGGTGGAATTTGGTCATATGAAAACATGCATTAGTCCGTCTCATGTTTGTGCAGATACAGTACGAGCTCTATTCAAAGAGAAAAGACTCAGATGTGCATTTATTTTTCCTTTTCATGATGCAACGCTCTTTAAAATGCAATAAGGCTCCTATATGGGGAATATAAACCCAACTAACACCACTTTAATCTATTTGATCCGGACTTATTTTAAACCCCCTGCTTTCTCTGTTCATTAAAAGGTTTATCATAAGACTAATATGCCTTGTGCTCAAGTAAATAAACAACTAATCTGCCACTAACATACTACGAGTTTTTATCATTGGTTACTGTAATAAATAAGGAATTAGTGTTATGAGATGAAGGATGATCCCAGAGAAGCAACAGCACTAAAAACACACAAGACACACAAGATGCATGCTGAATAAAACTGATGCAAAAATAAACACAAAGATGCAAAACAGTTAAATTACCCCAAGCCAGAGGAAAACCCACAGAGACAAAAAAAGAGACACAAACACAACCACAAAGAGATGTAGAATAATGAAGAAAGATGAAAAACAATGACACAACAACGCACAATACAGTGTGGACAGAAGCAAAAATGACGACAAACAGGTGCAGAAATATCCCCAAATAGAGACACACCATGATCACAAATAGATGTAGACTGAGTATTACTGATGCAAAATGAACACATAAATAGGCAAAGGAACCACACAGAAGCACATAGGAGCTGAAATGAGGCACAACATGGCAACAATAAGATGCACAAAAACATAAAATGACACAACTACAACTTCATAGAACATGTACATGGCTAATGAGACACAAAAGGAGTAAAAAGTGACACAATGTTCAGGACAAAATGATGTAGGAAAACCCCACAGACACACAAATGACTAAAACTGGAGCATCGCCACCAAGCAACTACAGAGAGAAGCAAAAAATTATTGGCATAAATAAACACAAAATGTCCACAACACAACATTTGTTTACTACACTACAGTTTAAATAATTAAATATATGTGTTCAGTATCAATTATGCAAATGAGACATTAAACTCCTTGTTACAAACTGTGTCCACCCCCACATCCTAAAGTTTCTCTACACGCCTCTGCTGTAGTTCACACTGAGGGATGTTGTGTTTGCTCTGTTGTTTTATAAAACGATCACACACACACACACACACACACGCACACTGCACAGGTGAGCTGAGAGTCACCATCGCTCACTTCACTGTCTCTCAGTCATTTTACCAGTTTAAATTCACAAGGTAAAAAAAAAAATCTCTATATTCACAGATAGAAACGTGCAGCTGTGTCTTTACTCTCTGAACTTACCTTCACTGTCGAGACTCTCACACACCGACTCTCTCTGACTTTGTAAAAAATAAAATGAAAAAAAAAAAAAATACTAATGAACCAAACACGAGAGGAGCTCCTGGTGGTTTATTCCCCCGATCAGATTGTGTTTTTAAATCTTCCTCCTCCTTCTCTTCGTCCTCTTCCTCCGCCGCTGCTGCTGCTGCTGCTGTCACACTGACTCTTCTCTTCGGTGAGTTGGAGCCTCCGTCTGTTCCCGGACCGACTGATGCACCGAGAGTCTCCGGCTCCGCGTTATAACCGAGGCTCCGTCTCTTCCCGGTAACTAGGTAACAGCTCAGCCTGCTGCGCCGAGTCAAGTAGGAGGTGTCAGAATCCGATGGTGTGCGTGCGTTGTGTGCGTGCGTGTGTATGTGTGTGCCTGTGTGTGAGCTGAAAGGATCACTATTTCTAGTCATTTAAAGAAAATTAATTATATTTAAAAAAAAAATCCTTTTAAAAGAAAATTCTATTAGGATTTTATTGAAAGCTGCTTTTGTAATGTTATAATTTCAATGATTTGCTGGAGGTCAGCTCAACTTTTACTTTAGAGAGAGACAAAACGAGCTGTGACTGTACAGAAGAGCTAAGGTTTTAGTAAAGGTTCAGAAATTTAGCTTTAATAGGAAGATAAGGAATATGATACTGAAAGATGAAAATGATAATAACGCTTAAAAAAAACAAAAATCCCCACCTTTAGGTTATTTGCCTCCGCTAACGAGCCAGTTATCAGGAAACACGGTCACAATCTCGCCTTCCTGAGTCACAGTGCTAAATAACAACCAGAAAAGTGGAATAATGTGCTACATTATGATGCCACAGTGAAGTTGACCTTTGACCTTCTGGATATAACATGTCAACACTTTTACTTTTATTATCCTGATAAACGTTTCTGTTGAATTGTGTCATGATTAGCGTATGAATGTTTAAACATTCAGCATTCTGCGAGGTCACAGCCACGTCTGACCTTTGACCTCAAGTCCAAGTGAACATTAATGTCAAATTGGAAGAGATTCCCTTGAGTAGTTCTTGAAATACACAATTTGAGAGACCATTATCATCTATTGTGACCTCTAATCTGTTCATTCTGGAGTGATGCTCAAGGCTAAAAAGAAAATGTGTTTTCCAACCTTCACCTTTGACTTGTGACCTCTACAGTGTAATCAGTTTGTCCAAAGCTCATCTGGTCAGAAAGTCTTCATGGAGCTGTTCTTCTACTCTGATTTGAAGTTTATTTACAACAAAGCTGGCGAGAAAGCAATCAATAGAGCGGTAGATTATATATCCTATACAACATTCGTGCATATTTGTGTAGTTTAATCCGTCATAAACAAGAGATCACAGATTACGGGGGTGTGTTTGTGTGCGCAGAGAGACAAGAGCTGGGATGGCGGCCCCGATCTTGCAAAGTTGTTTTTCAGCCAAGAGACGCAATAAGTGACACGTACGAGAGCCTCCATTCTCCCTCGTAATAAGTTAAACCATTTATTAAATCCATCACAATTACTCCAAAGTTGTTTAATTAAGGTAAAAATGGAGCATAGTTAAGCTACAAATCCTGCATAGTTCAAACATAACTATTAATCGTAACTTATGGTGAGTTAATATCTGCTTGTTAGGTGTTGGACATGTGGCGGTTTTGACATCAGATGGCTGAAACATCTGAGTGACAGCAGCGAGCGATCGTTTTCATCAGAGTTTCGTACGTCCTCGAGCAACATTTCTGCTTCGTAATATCAACAATTCTATAAAAATAACGATAAATCATATTTTTATTGCACCGTTCATAAGTAACTGCAGCTGAAAGTGCTTTACAGATTAAATCAAAAGCAGATATTAGAGGCAATTTAATAAATAAGACCAATAAAACGATACAAACACAAGATTTATCATCAAAAGCAAAGTGTAAAAAAAAAAAGCTTCTTAAAACTGTCAACAGAAGCTGTTCGTCTGATTGTGTAGAAAACCTTGGGTGCATGAAAACAGATGCGTTACCGAACTTCTCAACTCTGCAATGAACAAACCGGTTTCTTTTATCTGTGGTGACAAATCTTCTATCACTGATGTTTTAATGTGTCCATCGGGGTTTTTTTTTTTACAGCCCCTCATAACACACACAGGCTGTGGTTTTGTTGCACTATACAGTAGCTGCTGCTCAGTGGTGTCACGGGTCTCGTCAAGCAGATGTGCTGTCAACACTTCTCTTCTCTCAGATGTATGGCTTGAACAAGAGAGATGAAACGGATCAATAGATTGTAATGTGACACAACATTATCACTTCTTTTTCAGTCCCTTTCACAAACCGACCGGTCCCTCTGCTGTAAAGACCATTATTCTGCCTCTGAGGCGACAAAGGAGGACTTCACTGTCGTTAAAATGGCCATGACAACAGGGATGATCGCTCCATCTGTTGCTGCAACACTTTCTGTGTGTGTGTGGGCTATCAGATGAATATTCAGCTCACTCACATGAAAGAGACACTAGTGCACAGTAATAATAAGAACTTTCTAACAGTTGTCTTGGGCACTACTGTATCTTTTCTGAAATACAAATACAAAGCCAAAAATGCTAATGATTTAATTGAATCATAATGTCACAGCCTGTTGTTGTTGCAGTAAAATCACAGGTTCATTAAGCCGTGACAGTGGGACAGCACAAAACCAGTACGCTGTTTTTTGTTTTGTTTTTTTCACAGTTTTTTAGTGTTATCAGTGTTTTTATCTGCTATTTAAAGAAAAAGTCAAATCCACCGGTCTCTGACCTATAAACAACCATTTAGGTCTGTTTTTCCAACCCTCTGATACAACCCATAGCAGTGTCTCCTCTGACAAGCTCACTGGGCTTTGGTTGTCATAGTTACAATTATAAACGGCATAACAGTGCAGAGCGACCTTTGACACCGGTTATTCTAATAACCATCATGGCTTTGACTTGGAAAAGGATGCTGATTTGGGTTTCGAGGAACAGAGTCTGCCAGTGAACCCGGGACTTCTGGTTCCCTCGTCTAAAAGTCGGTAGGTTTTTTTGAATGAGATTTTGGTAAAATACCTTAAATTAGGTCTGTGGTTAACAAAAGCTTTTAAGCGAGGTTCAGGTTTTGTTCTATGACATAGAATATGTATGTTATTTTATGTTATTTATGGGTCTTCAACAAGTAAAAACAGTCCGATTTCCCCATTATACAATGTTTTTAAAATAAAGGCCGGAATCAGCCAAAAGCTCAGTGGTGATGTCAAAAGTCATGAGACAGTGTAGTAGTCAGTTAAACATTAGCTTTTTACTTCTGGCGATCGCATTTAAGCTTCAAATACGGTATAAAATGTGAAGATTATCTCGCTGAACAAAACTTGTAAGTATCATAAATAAAATTTGTGTTAGCCACAGAGTTTATTTTCTGACATAATCCAAAACGCAACGCAAAAATCCCATTCACTTTCTTTTCCGGGAACCAGCACGATGCTAAACTTCCCTGGTTTTGTCTCTGTTTCTGTTGCCTACTCGACGTTAGAGGGTGTTTGCCATCATGGTAACGATGACAACAACCAGATTGTCTTTGCTGAACATCCCTCAGAGAATAGAAACAACATAAACAGCGACTTAAATGTGTTTTACTCAACCACCTCTCTTCCTAACTCTTACTTTTTTGTGATATATATGTTTATTGTATGTGTGTGTGTTTTATCTTTAGTAGCCTATAGATGTGTTAGTAAGCACAACTGTCTTTTAATGTAAAATCTTGATCTGAGAAGTCACTGCTTGCTCAAGCTGTCAGATAAGTCGATCGGATGAAACTTTATTTTCCACTTACCACTTAACAGAACTAAACTCTTAAACCTTTTACATTTTGCTTTAATTTAATAGTTTGCACTAAAGATGAAAAAGAAAACTGAGGCCTTGAAGCGTGTCTGCCCAGCTAACAGGGATCTCATTAAGAAGATCCTTTTTTTTTGTTTTGTTTTTTTGTCTTAACGTCCACCACTGACTCATCAAAGTCCAGCAGAGCCAGAACAAATGGTCTCATAGCAGAAAGTCACAGATCCACTCTGATACTTGGTTCTTGTTTTGTCACAGGGATGGTCTCATATGAACTCCCTCAGGCAGCTGCTATGAAATTAAACACAACCCAGGATACAAACACCCCGGTTTGCAGACTGCAGACACCTTCAGAGGATGTTTTAATTTGACAGTTTCATTGATTTCTTTTGTTTTTATAGAGCCTCTGTCAACTTTTATTTGAGTCCTACAGGAAACCAGTGTGTGACTCACAGCGATGGTATTTGTAACGGTGAAGACAGGCAGGATGGATGGACGTGGGCGCAGAGCGCGACCTTTCAGACACTGTAGGAGTCTATTCCCTGCAGGCTCTGTACCACACCCACTCCAGATGTGGGTGGTACATGATATGATAAAGATATCTGTGATACTGAAGCCACTACTACAGTCTGAAAAAATAAGATCCTGATGGATGGATCATCCCGATTTTATCTGGTAGTGCCAGCTGATAGATGAGGTGGGAGCTCCTCTGATAGATGATGTGAACTGTAAAATCTTCCACATAATATAGACAAAGACTTTGCTAAGACAAATAATATATATTTAAAAGGCAATTTCTATTTTTATCTTTATGATAGCTTTTCTTTTCTCTTTTGGTTTCTTGTTTTTGTTTTATTTCTGCAGATTCATGTGTAAATTCATCCAGCATTTACACCAAAAGTAGTAAAAACATATGAAGAAGAGGATCTTTAAGGTCAGCATGTGGTATGACTCTAACGTGACCCATGAGATACCTGATCCACTTAATATGAAGCCGTGGTTTAATTCCCATGGCACCAATTTGGCCACATTAGCGTCTCCAACAGGCCCCTCCTATTTGTCCAATTTTGGATTATATGGGGGTTATTGGCGGAGTCAGGTGCTGCCAAGATGGAGGCATGGAGGCTTTATGTCCACCGTTATCAGCCTCTAGCCTTATCTCAAATATCCAAGCTCAATTATTTTTCTAATTAAAAATCACATCAATCCTTCTGTTGATCTGTTTTAACTTTTTTGTATTTTATTTTTTATCTTTTTTTATCATCTCTCCTGAGTGTGCATGATTGACTGAACTGCAGTACATTACCAACACTATGTTCTTGAAGATAAAATAGAAACACTCAATTGAAATGTGGTAATTCTCAGTGAGTTTATAGTTATGAGGCCCTGAGGACTATATCCTGTCAATCATACACAATTACAAAACCAGAGGCTGCATCGTGTGTGTTTGTGTATTGAGGTGTGGCGGTGAGAACCTTTCACTTGCTCCTCTAAATAAAATAGTAGCGCAGTTTCCCATGTTCCCTTTATCCGCTCTGACGGGAACCAGCTGCCGCTCCGATTAGATAAGTGCTTTCTTTTCAGACTGTCACCTTCAGATTGCTGCCTCTCAGTTTCATTGAATCCATGATAATTTTTCATGAGGCAGAACTTTTGCTCTTTCTCGTCGGGTTCAAAATGTCAAAAACACAACAAATAGGGTTCAAGAAAGGAAATCAAGATGAGTTTCACTGCAGTAAATCTGCATCTACTGATGTAATCTGTCATCACATCTATTCAACATCTGTTGATTCAAAGCAGATATGCATACTCCATATCACTTTTCTCTACATCCATTTACACATTTGCATTTCCCCCCTGTAATCGGATGTTTTCATAGTCACCCATTAATCTGTATTTCCACATGTGTACACCCATTAAAAGATAACCACTCTAAATGATTGAGACATTCCCTCAACAGTGAGCAGCAGCGCTCCTCTCTTCAGTGTCCTTACAAATTAGCCAGTGTATTGCTTCATAAATGAGATGCTCTGTGTTTGGTTGCATGTTTTGCTCAGATATGGAGACGCTTTCTCATTTGCTGCCAGCAGCGAAGCCGCTTGAAACTCTCCGTGGACCCCGGACCCCTTTTTGTTAAATCTGTTTACAGCCGAGCTTGTGCATTAATTATGTCCAGTTGTGGCTGAAATGAGTTCTCCCTTTGATGCAGAGATGATTATTTGTGTTTATTTTCTCATTCACCATGAGGGATTGCATCACCTTCATCTCAACCCAAACTGTCACTTGTACTGAGAAAACAGTCGGGGGACATGTTTTTCTTTTTATGGTCCTGCTGTTGCTCTGCTGGATGCCATGATTGAATTAGCATTGCAAAATATACAGTGATTACCCCTCTCTGACCTGCAAGTACTCTCACCACTTCACTGTACCCTGCAAAACAGTGGGCTCGCTACGAGTAGAGCTAAAACAATTAAATATTAATCAAGAAGTCCACTGATAGAACATTAATTGGTAGTAGGCTAAGAGGTTTTCATGTAAAAAAAAAAAACAACTTTTCATTGTTCCAGCTTCTCAAATTCAACAAAATGTTGCTTCTTCTATTCATTATTTGAATGCATTTGTATTCATTTATTAATAATTTTCAAGCTTAAATTATTACTGGCTCAGTGAAAATGTTAATTTGGCCTCCTGATAAATGTAACAGCATCAACACTTTCTTAAATAATTACAAATGGAATAACAAGAACTGATTAATCCATAATGGATTTAACATCAGCTGTAGCACGAGCAAGAGCAGGCTAAGTAGCATTAGCAGAATCACAGTTACAAGTTACATAAACAACATAAACAAAAAAGATGCTAACTGAGTCTGGGGGTTTAAATATTTGGTTTATGGTGCGTTACATTTATGCTGCGTTCAAGACACACAAAAAACGAGCTCCGAGTTGTGAAAAATGAATTTAACGGTATCAAATGAAGAAATTACAGGTCGGAAAATCAGGTAGTAGGACATTATCTCATTATCATGTTCAGCAATTTTATTACAAACTTCTTTCGGGCATTCATGTTTTTTCTCCTCCGAGTTAATCTGTAGTGTGACACTGTAGGCTAATGTTGGAAGTCGAACATGTCTTCCGTTGAGTTGGAGTTGCAACCTCATGGTTTTTTCCGAGTTGTCAGGTAAAAGGTTTGGTTTGAATTCTCGGTCTCGGTTCACTTGTTTGGTCCGCAGTTGGTCAGCACCAAGGGAAAAAGTCTGTTTCAAGAGAACTAAACAAGCCCTGGTGTGAATACGCCCTAAGTTAACTAGTTAGTAATAAGTCAGAGACGCAACCATTTTGTTGGCTATTGACTGGGAACTCTTAAAATCCAATTTCTGAGATGTACTGCAACACTGCATGAGTCTGTCTGATATTTTCCCCTCTAACTCTCTTGATACTCTGCTCTTTGACCTGTCCACCTGGCAGAAGCAGGCGGTCTTCAGGGGAAAGGGACTGATCCAGAATTAGGGTTAGAGGTTAGAGAATCAGGGAATAAAAGGTGAATGAGCTCCAAGGCCCAGAGAGAAACTTCAACTAGTAAATCTGAATGCTGCCAGTCGAGTAGCGAAGCCTCCTATGGATCTCTTATATCACCTCTAAAGACAGGTGACATCCACTGAAACCCTCACAGCTTGAGTGATTCACTGCGGACAACATCCTGGACCCTGAACATATACGTATGTATTTTCAGACTATATATGAAAGGTTGTGTTATGTTTTCATTCAGAGCTGCAGCACTTTGATAGTGGACCCGACCCACACACACTCGAGGGTCCTTCTTTTCTCTCTCATCTTCGAGGCAAAAGCACAATGATGTTTCATACAAAAACCCGTATTCATTAATGTAATGATGTTTAAGAGTGTTGTGGCTTTGATGTGTGTACTGTATGAGAGAGTTTGTAAGAGCATGAACTGGCTGGATGTGGGTGGTTGTCCTTGTCCTTCATTTTTGGATTCAGCAGAGCACTCACCAGCTTATTACTGAAATTAATTTGAACTTAGTCGCATTCACAGTCAAGAGTTAAAACCAACAGAGAAAAATACACGTCTCTCTCTCAGGAGTCAACAATGACACTAAGACATGTTAAAGTTTTGCAGAAAACACATAACAAGATTTATAGGGAGAGAATTACAGTAACGGCAGTATGTTAAACATGGACAAAACAATGTTGCTATAGTCACAGAGAAAAAATTAAAAGGACTATCCAGTTATATTTATGTTACCTATAATAACAAATTGAAGGTCATAGTGCAGTAAAGCTACATGGAGGAACAGGCTGTTTCGAAATTAAAGACGTTTCGCTTCAGACCGACTATCTCTCTTTGTAAGTTACTTTCAGGCTTTTTCCTTTGTGACAATTATACTTAGAGAAGAGAGGAAGCCAGACTTGACAGTTTTAAATACAAAGACAAATTAATTAGAAACATAAACATGCATTAATTAGATACCTACATTTATTATGCACATGTACAAGTTTCACCATGGGATCTTATATACGTATCCAGGGTGTGTAGCTATGTGATAATGATGTATTCCTTTAAAGGGCACACATGTACAAAATGTCTCTTTTCTATAAGCTAAGTATAAAAAACTGGGCAAGTAAAGGACACAGAGCTTAAAGCATTGTCCCTGTTCAAAGACCGAAAGAGTTATTTTTATCATCATGGTCAAGTGATGATTCACATTTTAACTCAAATGAACAGATCACATGTCCCCATTAGTTTGATGAAATTCTAATTGTTACAATAGACATGATTGTTCCCATTTCAGACCCATCAAACAGCAGCACAGGTGCTCCATCACTTACAAGGACTTTTAAGGAGGACAAGAATTCAACAGGCTTTGAAACATTTTTCTCTTGACATAGTTGGCTGCCTATGAAGCTAAAACTCTGCACAAATAGTGTTATGATTCTGCAAACAGTCAGAACTGAGGAGCTGCTTCCAGCATTCAAAACAGCATTTTTAAGAAAACCAGAGAGAGTTTATTCTCGAGCGCAGCGAAACCTTGAGTTAATGAATACCTTTGCTAAACAATATTCACTTTGTGGTTTTAGGCCTCGTCTGTCTTTTATGAGCGGGAGAATTAACGGCAGTGAGTCAGCACTTTGCTTTTGTTCACAACTTTCTAAAACATGCATTGTATTGAGCTATTTGGCACTTTATCGTGAAGGCTCAGTCACCGAAACGACCATTTCTACTACATAAAGTTATATGACGGGTCTGCGAATGAGGGAGGTCAGATTGTTGGTTGAATAAAGTGTGAGTAGCTGCATTGCCATTTCGCCGACTGTCAAGATACAGTAAAAATCTAAGAGATGGCAGCGTTCGTCCTTCACAGGAGCCAGTATATGAAGAACTGCAAAGGCCAAACCAAAATAAGACGACATGGCCTGTGAAAGATTTCCATTTTCCATCACCAGCTGCGCCTTTAACAGTATGTCAGAAAGCACGGTTCCTCAAAGGGTTCACCCGCTGGAGCCTTTGTTACCTAAGAAAGAAAGGAACACTTCTTGGCAGAATGTGAAGGAGCTCTCACAGCCAAGTCTTGCTGCTGTGATTCAGTCAGTCTTAAAATGCAGCTTCTGAAAGATGTGGCCCATTGAATTGGGCTTATACATAGGCCACATACAGCGGGGAAAATAAGTATTGAACACGTCAACATTTTTCTCAGAAAACAATAAGTAATGCACTCAACCGCCATGGCCTCCATGCACACACACCATGCAAGACATGGAGGCCATGGCGGTTGAGTGCATTACTTATTGTTTTCTTTGAAACAACTGTACCTGCTGATTCCAGGTCTTTCTGAAGCTCTCCACCAGTGGTCCTGGACTGTTAGGGAACCCTTCTGATTATTGTTTTGACTCTTCTGTCTGAAATCTTTGGTTGCGTAGGTCTTTAGACAGCTCTTAGACAGCTCTTTGCTATTACCTATCATGCAATCCTTATTGTCTGACACCTTGGTGGTGAGAAACCTTTTTAAAAGGCATCAATCAGGACTAAACCAGCAGATATTACTTTGCACTGATAGGAGACAGGATTACATTCTAAATACTGACAAACTCCAGCTGTTTTTTTGGCTTTCCATAGCTTTTTGCCCCTCCTTTTCCTCATGTGTTCAATACTTATTCCCTGTGTCATTTCACTTTATTACACATAACTTAATTTATGGACATTAATGTTCAGATTTCTTTGTATGTGTGCATTACTTGGGTTGATGCCGACATCTGGTGAAAATTTCATGTCAATAGCTCTATTAGAAATATATTTTCTGAGAAAAATGTTGACGTGTCCAATAGCCTACTTATTTTCCCCGCTGTATGTAAGTTGATTAATTCTTCCTCTCGATTTAGATTGTTGAGGTCTGTCGTATCCTAATTAAATTTTCCTGGTTCCTTAAAGCAGAAGTAAGTGATATATTTGTGTTAATATAAGTCTTAAATAGTTATATCTTCCGACAGCAATCACTTACATAGAGTGTTTGGTCTGAAACACGGGTCTGTCAGTCACTCTGCTCTGCTCTGAGCCGAGGAGAAAACATTTATCGTATCCTACAGTTTTTATCCAATGAGGAGAGAGAACGGCATGCAGGGCTGTGTGTGCAGCCAAGGGACGCTGTGAATGTGGCGACGTAGGGAAGAGGACTGTTATGGTGCGTTCAAGGAAACTCGTATTTTTCCGACCGTGAAGTCGTACCAGTTCGATCTGGTACGAGTTCACCGGTCGGAAGTTACGAGTTGCCGTTATAGTGACTTTCACCGGTAAAACAGGTCGGAAAAACACGAGTGGGTTGCCTGGAACGCTACAAAGTCGTAAGTTGTGACTTGAAGCTGTAATTTACGATTTCAAAAGCCTGCCTGGAACGCAGCATTAGCGAAAACGACCGGACCACTTACTTCTGCTTTAACTTTAAATGGGAGCTATGCAAGTCGCTTTTTTGCTGTTTTGGTCACTTTTTTCCCCCCCTCTATGGAGCTCCCCCTACA
The DNA here is from genome assembly GCF_905171665.1 of Trachurus trachurus. Classification (NCBI taxonomy): domain Eukaryota; kingdom Metazoa; phylum Chordata; class Actinopteri; order Carangiformes; family Carangidae; genus Trachurus; species Trachurus trachurus. The sequence goes on along the minus strand of NC_139905.1, from coordinate 10,337,351 downwards.
GTTTCGCAGTGCTTATTTCATTGTCGTAAATACTCACCACAGCGATGTCTATGCAGCAACTTTCCGCGTCCAGTCCAGGCACTGACAAAACACATCCAAGTCCGACTGGCAGCACACACATTAGTTTCAGCGGTCAGACAGTGACCACACTGACCGATTCCCCCAGGTCCAGCACATAGACTCCACCGGCAGCTCTCCCTCTTTCACTTTTCTCCTTCATTTCCTTCAGCTCGTCTTCAGTAAACTCTTTCTCAAACTAAAAGGGGGGGCCAATAGAAATGAAACGAGTCGTCATTGTTCTCAAACTGCATAAATTCAGCTGTGTTGTCCCCATAGACTGTAAAAAGAATGGACGTAGCGTCCGTGACGTCACCCATTGGTTTGGGGGAGTCTGTTTTGTGCCGCTACTACGGGGGTTTGAGCCGCGCCATGTTGGATTCTACTTGCCATATTTGGAGCGGTGCGGCCGTTGGCCGGCCGAGAGCCCGCCCACTGGCCTCGTAGCAGCGGTCGCCGGACCTGTCGCTCAACGGTTCTGCGCCCTGATTGGCCAGAACTTTAACCCTAATAATAGTAAAACGGTAGAGTTTTAAAAAAATTCACCCCCCTCAGAGTGTGTGCGGGGGTAGAAACTATCGATTGAGACCAAAAAAATAAAATGTACCAGGCTGTAAATATGTTTTTTTAAGCTGTAAAATCGGCTATTTTAACATGGGGCTCGATTGGAGTTGCTCCCTTCTGGAGCCAGCCCCCAGCGACAGCCGGGGGGATTGCAGCTTTTTGAATGCGGAAGTGAGCTTCACTTCTCAGACCGACAACTTTTTTTTTTTTTTTTTTTTTTTTTTTTTTCAGTTTTTTTTTTTTTTTTTTTTTTTTTTAAATGAAATCTTTATTTCATATTTGCAAAGTACAGACAATCAGAGAACAATTGGAATGTTCGTGGAAACAGACATTGAAAGACACTTTTCAGTGTTGAGATAAGTAAAATAAATAAATGAAATATAAAAATAAAAAATATGCTGTGTAAAAAAAAAAACAGTTAATAATATAAAGATAAGGCACTCTTACTCCACTATTCTGGGGTAAGTGAAAATGAGTTCAAGTATATCAGTGTGCGTTCACTTTTTTTGTTTAGCGTCAGTGACAAGGTTTTTATATAAACATTAAACTCCTCTATGAAAACATTAAAGTTAGGAAGAGACTTTGAGAATTTTTTCTTGTGTATGTGAAACTTTCCCATTAAAATCATAAGATTTATCATGAAATTAATTGATTTTTCTTCATGTTCAAACTTTGAAATAATATCTCTGTTACTAATTGTTATGTGTTGTTTACATTTGTTGTACACAAAGCTTTCCATATCTCTCCAAAAGACAAATGACAATGGGCAAGTACAAAATAAATGTAACATTGTCTCTGGTTCATCTCCACAAAAAGTGCACATTTCATCTACATCAGCAAACTTAGAAATCATTTTGTTACAAGGATAAATACAATGCAAAATTTTAAAGTGAATCTCTCTGATTTTGTTTGAGATACAGAATTGAAAGGGACATAACCAGGCTTTGCGCCAGTTAATACTGGCCAACTGTGAATTCCAGAAAGATTTTCCTCTTGGTGAGATTTTATTATGTGTCTGTAGTACCTTCCTTATGTGTTTGTTTGTACATTTTCTATCCATTATATAAATCCCATCAATCTTTAGAGAAGGTGTCAGAACCTCAACATTTTGAAAACGTAGGTGACACTTTATTAACTCAATCATACCTGCGGGAATAGCTTTTACAATAGAAACAAACTCTCTGTATTTGACAGGGAAGGATTTAGCTTTCAGGAAGTCTTCATAGTTGTAAATATTCCCATTATCATCAAACAAGGTTGTTACAAATATTATGTCTCTTTCAATCCAAGCTTCTTTATATATACTTTTGTTGTTAACAGTAATCTGACCGTTGTTCCATAGTAATTCTTTGTGTGGAGAAAAGTTGTGGACATAACAGAGTTTCCAACAGCGTAAAGCTTGCTGATGAAACTTTGAAAGCTTCAGTGGTAATTTTGAAACTGTGAAGTTGCATCCCATTAGAAATTTTAAGCCTCCTAACTTTTTAAAGATATTGTGCGGAATAAAGTTCCATAGTGACTCTGGTAGTTCCAAACATTTTTTAAGCCATTTAACCTTGAAGGTGGAATTTAAATGAAAAAAATTTAAAATTTCCAAACCTCCTTCTGCTCTCTCTAAACAAATAATATCTTTTTTGAGATGGTGGTGTCTATTCTTCCACACAAAATTAACAAATAAACTATTGATTTCTTTACAGAATGTATCATTAAGAAAAAGTGACAGAGCAGGGTAAACAAACCTTGACACACCCTCAGCTTTTGATAACAACACTCTTCCATAAATGGAAAGGTCTCTCTGCAGCCACATATTAAGAATTGACTTGGTTTTTTTAATTTTAGGCAAGAAGTTAAGTTGCTGTCTAAGTTCTGTATCTTTTGTGATAGAAATTCCTAAATATTTAACAGTTTGTTTAACAGGAATATTAAACATATGTTGTTCATTCGTCTCATATAAACATAAAATCTCACTCTTGTTGATATTAAGTTTAAGACCTGAGGCTTCTGAAAATTCACCAGTCGCCTGTAGTGCAGCTTGTATTTGCATTTTATCTTTGAGAAATAAAACCGTGTCATCAGCCAGCTGTGAAATCTTTACCTCTCGACTGAATATTGTTAAACCTTGAATACCTGGGTTGTGTGAAATGTTTAAAAATAGAAGTTCGGCAACAACCAAAAATAAGAAACAGGAAATAGGGCAGCCTTGACGTACACCTCTTGAAACAGAAAATCTTTTGGACATTTTGGGGTACAGAATAACTGAACTGTTTATGTCTTTATAAAACATGGCAATGTTACTAATGAATGTATTACCAAAACCAAGAATTTGAAGGGTTTGTATAATGAAGGAGTGCTCAATCGAATCAAATGCTTTGTAGAAGTCAAGAAAAACCATCAATGCCTTAGAGTTTATATATTCAGAATAGTCTATTAGATCCATTATTAATCTGACATTACAGCTAATATGACGTTTTGCCATGAAGCCATTTTGGTTTTCACTTATTATCTCTTCTAAATTCTTTTTTAATCGTCTAGCATAGACTTGAGCTAAGATTTTATAGTCAATATTTAAAAGTGAAACAGGTCTCCAGTTTTCTATTATTAAAGGGTCTTTCCCTGGCTTAGGGATCAAGGTTATAAGTCCTTGCTTCATGGTTGCTGTCATTTCTTGCTTGGTTATACATTCATTATACATTAATAAAAGATGATCCTTGATTAGTTCCCAAAAACAAAGATAAAATTCTACTGAAAGGCCATCACTTCCAGGTGATTTTCTCAATTTCATTGAGTGTACAGCATCAGTAATTTCTGAACATAAAAGGGTAGCATCACATTCTTTCTTAAAGTTTTCTGAAATCAAGGGCGTAAAGTTTTGTATGTGCTTCATAAAAGTATCACACTTTTCCTGACTAAATTCAGATGTATATAGTTTGCTGTAAAATGAGGTTATGTAATTAGAAATGTTGTTAGGATCAGAACTTATGACACCGCTTACATTGAGAGACGTAACATTATTTCTCTTTCTATTCCTTTTTTCTAGTGCAAAGAAATAACTGGAATTTTTTTCACCTTCTTCCAACCACTTGGCTCGAGATCTAATGAAGGCACCTTTAGCTAAATTTACATACATCCTATCAAGGTCTTCACTGAGACTTCCTAGTATTTTTAATTCATCCTCAGATATGTCTTGTTTGGAGCTTAGCAGTTGCAATTGATTTAATAAGGTATTCATTTTTTCATTTTTTTGTTTTTTTATTTCTTTGCTGCGTTTAATTGCCACTTCTCTAATTTTAAATTTAAAGAATTCCCATTTTTGAATTGAATTCATTTCATTTCTATTAAATATATCTTTAGCAAGTATATTTACTCCTTCTTTAAATTTGTTATCATCTAATATATTATTGTTTATTTTCCAATAACCTCTGATGTTTGATTTTTCTTTTGATCCCCTCAATCTTAGACATATCAGTTTATGATCAGACAAAGGAGCATGAGAGTGAGAGACATCTGAAACAAACTGTAAATTTTGTGGTGACATTAACCAAAGGTCAATTCTTGATCGTAAGTTCCTGCTGGAGTTAGACCATGTGTAGTCTGTGATACCAGGGTTCATGAATCTCCACACATCTGTCAGTAGAAAATGATCACCTAAAAATGAGGTAGGTTTAAAGTTCTGTAGTGACGTAGATCTTGGAGGATGCCGGTCCATGTGATCGTCTGGAGCATCATTAAAGTCTCCTCCTATTATAATAGTAGAGTCAATGTATTTTCCTTTTAAGATGTCCAGTTTTAAAGAAAGTTCAGAAAACGTGTCCTTGGCTTGAGCAGTTCTGTTAGGCCCATAAACATTACAAATAATAAACAAAAAGTTGTCTACTTTCAAAACTAAAATAATCCACCGGCCTTCGTTTGAAACTATGGACTCCAGAATATCTCCATTAAATTTGTTTAGTAATATTGCAACTCCAGCAGAGTAATTTGAGCCATGAGAAAAATACATAGCGTCCCCCCATTGAGATTTCCAGAATTTTTCCTCATCAATATCTGAGTGAGTTTCTTGTAAGAAAACAATATCAGTATTGCAACTTCTGCTAAACAAAAATACTGCTTTCCTTTTTGTGCTGTCTCGTAAACCCCTTACATTCATAGAACACAAGTTCAGTGCCTTAAAACTAAAACATTCCATATTACCAAAACAATCTGATGTCTGAAAAACAAATTAACTCTATACTACGTCAGAGAACAAGCAATGAAGTAGATACTTACGAACCTCGAACCTCTACTATAAGTACCATTCACATATTTGTGAACTTAAACCACTTAATATTTTTAACTGTTTTAACCCTTTTGGTACCACTGTGTGTCATTTGACAATACCTCTGTAAATGAGTAAGTTACCGAGTCACTTTTTTTCCATCGATGTAAGCATCGGGACCACGGAAGCTGGCACGCTTCCCTTGCTTTCTGGCTGCCTCCACGAGTGGCCACAGCCGGTTTCTTTCCATCCTGTCAGCGTGCGTCAAATCCTCCTTGAGCATGAACTTCTTTTCTTTTAAGAGCTCATTCTCACGGGAGACCTTCCAGATTTTATTTCTGAAATTTCTCATGGTGAACTGGATGATTACGGGGCGACTTGCGTTGTCCCGGGGTACTCCTACCCTGTGCACTGTATCGACAAGAAAGCCTATTTTCTCCTTATCTTCTGGTACAAGCGCCGCGAAGAGCTTCATGATGTCGCCTCTGATGTTTTCTCCCGCCGTCTCCTTCATCCCGTACAGCCGCAGGTTCCAGCGCCTGCTGTACCGCTCTGCATCATCACTCCTCTGCTGTAGTTTGAAGACTTGCTCCGTTAACTCTTTCACTTGCTTCACGTTCTTTTGAACTTGTATTTCCACTCCTTTCAGCTGGTCACATACTGCGGTAATGGCGTCGGTGTTCCTGGATAGCTTTTGCTCAAGAGTGATGAAGCGGTTCGTTAAATCCATCACCGCTTTCAGGATGTCTTCATTTGAAGTGCCGCCATCAACTTTGTTTTCCGGACGTTGTCTTTTCGGGTCCGGGGTCTTAGTTGGCGTTACCGGTAACGGTGTGAACAAACCGTCAAAGTTGCGCATGTCTTGTTCTATTAAAGAAGTTCCATCCCTGTTTCTGGCTCCTTTTTTTGCCATGCTGGTAGGCTAACACAAGTTGGGGCTAATGTTAGCAGCTAGGGGCTAATGTTAGCAGTCACTTCGATATTCCGTCCCTCTTTTTTTGTTTGCTCGGGTTTTTTTACTCACAATGTCTTTTTCTTTTCCTCCACGATGGGGTAGTGGTAGTAATTTTTGGTTTAGTTGCCTTTTTTGTCGTGGTACAACTTATAGTATCGGAGCTCCTCACTACCCGACCACTCTGGCCGCCATCTTGAGCGGAATCCTCTCAGACCGACAACTGCCCCCTTGGTTGTCCCTTCTGTGACGTCTGTTTGTTGCTGCCATGGTTACAGGTAACTTTAGTCCGCAGGCGTGGAAGTGATTACCTGAGTGAAGTAGGCTAGAGTCCCGCAGCTCAAAGATGAAAATGTGTGATTATTACTCCATACAATGCAGTCAAAGTTCCTATGTATCTGGCCCGCCTATCAGTTTATAAAAGTTATTATCGAGTGTTCACAAGGAAATGAACGGAATTGGGCATTTCTAACTTTAGATATTTGCGGGAGAAAATCACGTAAACAATCGCGAGATTAGACGCGACGTCACACGCGAGACGACGTTTGATACCCGGAAGAGACTGCCTGTAACAAGCTGACAGAGGAGCAGAAGCAAAGACGTGAATATCTTTGGCAGAAGGGACAACATAGCTGAGTTTATGCAGTTTGAGAACAATGACAATTGGTTTCATTTCGGTCGGTGGGCGCCCCTAATCAATTTGAGACTGAGTTTACTGAAGACGAGCTGAAGGAAATGGAGGAGAAAAGTGTGGTCACTGCCAGTGGCCGCTGAAACCAGATGTTTGTGCTACCAGTCGCCCTCGGACGTGTTTCGTCAGTGCCTGGACTCTATGCTGGACGCGGAAAGTTGCTGCATAACGTACAACTGGAGGAGAGTGGGTGAGTTGTTTTCGTCTCTTTTCAATAGAAACCAGGCTAAGCTAACAGATGTTGATGCCTCGTATTATGTGCTGGGACCCTGTTTGTACTGTTGATGACGTTTGGTGCTGTTCTGAGCATTATTTGTGGCTATGAGTGCCTTTTTGATCGCGGTTTGCGCCTGCAGAAATAGACTGCGCTGTTAATTTTGTTTGTTAGTTATGGTGCGGCCGTTGCTAAAGTTGCTACAACTAACGTTAGAGAAGCTAGCGGTTAGCAGACTTCATCTCTCCAGGGGGGTCTAGGTCTAACTCGGTGTCACGGTGCATTGGACCATGGGTTAAACTTATGCCGAAATATCCCTTTAACGTTAACAAGAGATTACCAGGCCATAAAGAAGTCCAAGACGAGATTTGAGACATACACAATACATTGTGATTGCAGCAAATAGCCTACTTTTTTTCTCATATATCCAGTATAAGAAAACAAGCTCTTCCTCTACCAGATCTTGTTGACTAAAGTGACAAGCTGAGTGGGTTTGATTTCATAGAGCACAACCTGACAGCAACCCCAGTGGCACTCTGAAAATTTCTAGTTACCATATTGTTTCCCAATTACAGCTCTTTTGTTTGTATAGCAGCATTCACAACATGGTGCACTTTTAAAGTGCTTCAATAATGAACATACAACTCTGTGCAATTAATCACAACACATGAAGGGGAACATCTACCAGCCTTGGTCCTGATTACACTGAGCATTGGGGAGCAAACACATGTTCTCCACTGGGAATGAGGAAGCTGCTGTTGCTGCTGACTTTCCCATCAGCAGGTAACCAGGCGTCACTTGAGCCAATCAGCAGACTTAACCCAGGTTATCAGCGAACCATTCACCTGCATCCGCCTCTTGTGGCTTCTTTTCGCAGGCTGCTGAGAGATGTGGGCAACAAGATAAAAGCGATGAAGTCAGATTAAAGTTCTTGAGGTCTCTGATTGCACTTAACACAAATCTCTCCTGTGGTAAATCCTGCGTGCTCTCCATGGCTGCTGCTTCTCCGCTGTGAATTTGTGACTTTACAGCAGGTTTTTGTAAAGTTTGTCAGACAGGGAACAAGAAACTTCAAACTGAATAACACGTGAACAACTTCTTGGTTCTGTCTGGACTTCAAATGAGACTTTATGCTCGAAAAGTATAAAGCGTTGCATAAAAACGAAAAGTACAGGCAACCTATTTGTAGCTTCGGGCTGAATTAACATCAGAGTCAGAGAATCAAGGCCACGGGCGGATATAAAAAGCTGCATAGAAGTGTAAGCATTTGAAACTTGTATAATAGCCTAACACAAGCCTTGAAGATGAGTATATTTTTTCAATGCAAGAAGGTCAACATAATGAATTATAGAAAAAAGTACTCGCTAAAGTTCTGCTGAAATCACACTTTGTGTACATTTTTCTATTGATGACTTTTGGTGCTTTTCTGAACAACACCGTTTATTCAGTATTTTACTCCTGACAGGTGTTACACTCTGTTCTGGATGTATGAATGTATGTGTTGGCTGTACTCCCACCATGTGCACGATGTAAGGTCAATGATTGAGAGAAAGTACAAAATGTCATGGCTGTCCATTCAGTTGTCGTATTTGCAGGAGAATTTAGTGTCAGACACAGCGTTACTTTCCATTAATACAAAAGAGGTAAAACGGTGGTGGTCTTTGCTGAGCCGAGACTGAAGTGCATGCTGTGTGTGTGTTCACCGTTTGGCCAAGCCTGAGGTTGTAGCTCGGTTGGCATGAAAGGAAACGTCAGAGAACTGAGGTTTTATGATGTCGGGGGCCATGACAGTCATAATTTCATGGCAATCTACTTCAGATATTTCAGTCTAGACCCAAATGGAGTGATTGACATCCTTATTGAAGGTCCTCATGGGTTCATTCGGTTCTGAGGAACTTGAGACCTGAGGTCAGACTGAATCCACAGTTTATTGCAGCAGGAGGTTGGTATAGGTTGTTGTTGTTGTTTAATTCTGGGGTCTGTGTGAGAATGAATGAACTCAAATGCACCAGACCAGAAGCAGAATCGTGTCCTTTTGAGAACGATCTTATTTATGTTGCTGTCACAGCTGCTTGTTAGTGGATGAATTCATGAACGGTACATCATGCTGCTTCTGGTGTTTGTGCTCCCCCTCTGTGTTAATGAAATGCCAACTAAATCAATATTAAATAAATGAATAAATATACACAAGACACACACACACACACACACACACACAATTTTATGTTTCTATAGACTTTTATTTCCAAATGCCACATTTATTTCCCAGATTTTATTTATTTATTTCTATCTGTTGGATTCCATTGAGGAGGTGTAGTTAGATTCAGATTCAAACCCCTGAAATAAATGATTTACAGCTGACTTACCTGTTCAGTTATTCATTTATTTCATCGTTTATATAGGATTTATTAATTAATTTATTAACTTGGATATATATTTTTATTTACATTTATTTATATTTCCATCTATTGTCTCTATATTCCAAGGTTGTATCTATTCATTATCAGCTATTATTCAGTATTTATTTATTGAATGCCTTTTGTTCTCAGGTCTGTTTTTGAAAAAAGAAGAGGATTTTAATCTCAAAGAAACTGGGGTCCTCTGACAAATAACACCTTTGTGCGATGTGCTCTGACTACATTATATATGCACGACAAAACCCACTTACACTTGAATCCTGTCACCTGTGTGATATCTTCACACTGCCTACGTTCTCCTGCTGTAAATAGATCTTCGTTTGGTTTCCTGAAGGTTTCTAATCTGACAAGATGCATTTTTTGCATTATGGCAGACCAGTTACTATGGCAAATGAATAAAGCAGCAGTAGCAGCAGCAGCACCTTGAAAGGTGAGGAATGCTACAAACTGAAGTTTCACAAGAGAAGACATGTCAGGTGCTGCCATGTGCCGCTGAGAAAAGGCGGAGGCAGGTTGCTATTGTTGGAGCCTAATGAGAAATCAAAACACTGAGTGCATGTGTTTGTGCTAGCGGAGAGATTCTAAATGGCACAAATTGGGATGAATGGTGGCTCAATAATTACCAATATGAAGGACAATCTTCACTCTACTCCATCTCACTTTTGTGCACTTGCGATTTAAGCAGCAAGCCGAGAGGGTTAATTCTTCCTCCATGTGACTTGCTGCTGCTGCCGTCTTGTGGGACTGTCAATGCAGCAACTGCTTAAGCCCACTTTGAAGGTAATTACATCTGCTTTGATGGATGTGAGGCTTGCAGAGAGTAGAGCAGCAAACTACTGTATTCTGAGTATTTTAAACCTCACCTGTGAGTTCGCCCATGCAGCGTCTCCACCAAATATTGGTTTTGTGTGGACAGTGATGAGTTGGAGAGATTATGAGACAGCGGGGTCAAAGGGCAAAGACATGTTAAAGCTCCCTGCCATCATTGGAGCGAGACACCGAGACCGGCGGTGGAGGCACAGTGTTGTGTTGCATCTGTTTGCATCAATCTGAGGCTGTGTTTTGTCTCTTTGCTGCCTGTTTGTCTCTTTTTTGATATGTTGTGTCACTTGTTGGTCACTATCTGTCACTTTGGGGTTGATTTGTGTGTCTTTAAGGTCAGTATCTATCTCTTAGCAGTTATTTTAACCTTATAGCACAGTCAAATGAATAATCCTGACCCTTACCAAATAAAATGGGGGTTCAGGGTTGGGATAAGGGACAGTGTATAGGTCTTTCTGATTATAGCAACAAATTGTAAAAACACTGCTCATAATTAAGATACTTCACAAGGATGGTTTTCATGCCATAGGAAGGCAGTGACCTCAACCCTTGCCCAACCATCTAACCCATATCTATACCTCTAATAGCTCTCAGCCATCCAATTCTAATGCAACTATATTTGTGTTTAAGGTGTTTTTGAATATATTTATATACTTTGATTATCTTAATTTGAGCCATTTCTTATACAAGCTCCTGTCTTGAGACCTGTTGAACCTCTGTGGCCTGTATGCAGTAGTCCTATTCATGAACAAAGGGTTAGGGTTAGGATTAAGGCCTTTATTAAGTATCACCTCAGTATCCCCCAAAAACTAGAGACAATGTTTCTTATATATTTCAGTTCTTGGTTTGAGTTATTGGAAGAAAATCTTCTTTCGTTTGTGCTGCCGCTGCTGCATAGGCTGGGATCAAATGAGGCGCTAAACTATTTGAGTCCAGACATAATAGAGCAGCCGGCACAAAAAATTCTCCCGACATTGCGTTCTCAGTGAGATTGTTCTGAGTTCACTCTTATCAAACCAAGCCCCTTCCTCCTGCTGTCAATCACCAGGAGTATTTATTATTAGATGAGGTAATCTTCAAGCTGCAGCTCCTTTTCAGTCGGGGGAAACTTTGATCCTCCTATAATTGAGATGATCATTGTTTTCTTCTGCCCATAATGAGGAGCACACTGATGTTACAGCTCTGCATAGGACGATACTATGATGGTGAGAACATCAAACACAACACAACCTCCGTCCCTTATCCTAATTGCCTCTTCTTATAGGAAAGATGAATGTGTTCACTCATACAGAGGTTATACGTTTGGTTCAGTTTAATTAGCATTAATCTGTATGAAAATGAAGATGCAACTCATTCATTCAATCAATCAATCAATCAATCAGTGATTTATTTTTGAAACCAAGGAACATTCTTTATATTTATAACAGAGCGACTATTGTTTCACAATAAATTCACAATCCTACGCATCTAAAATTAACAATGGGTGAGTCAGAGTTGATAAATGGAACTAAATAAAGGTTAAAGATGAGACGCTGACTAACCGGAGTCTGAAATTACTCTGTCATTCACTCACTCACAGCGGCCTATTTAAAGGTCCAGTGTGTAATAATTGGCCAGGTTTATTGGCAAAAACTGACTATAGAATATATTTGTATAAGTGTATAATCGCTAAAAAATACAATTTGTTTGGTTTTCGTAGCCTTATAATTATTCTTTTATATATACATATAGCAAGGGTCTTGCTTTAGAGAGTGTCACCATCTTGCGCTGCCATGTTCGTACGGCAGAAAGTACTGTATGTATCATTGACAATAGTATTTTGTATTGAAGGACACATAGGACACACAGGATTTGGACATTGACACGTGTAAAATAACAGTAAATACAGAGTATTTTTGTGTGATACTTTCTCACAGGCATTTTATTGGTGCGTCCTATTTCTCACGTTTTCATTTCCCCCTTAGAGAGCTATATAAAGATTTATTTACACACATTTTGTATTTTCACACAAACAAACCACTTCTGCTGCTGAAAACAGCTACCTCACAAATTAATTACTTCTTTATGTGTGTAGTTTCTTAAAGCTGCTGATCCTGCATCTGGAAATCACTGAGGGCTTTTTAAACCAACAAATGATTTTTTACAGTTAGAAAACCACTGACTTTAAGGTAACCATTGCTCATGGTTAAGACATCTTACACCTCTTATGTTTTGTTCCTACAATAACAACAATATGATTTATTCTTTGGGCTTAAGTGGTGTTAGGAAATATAAAACCCCACTAGGTGGGGCCTCATATTTAGAAATGAAAGACTCCCTGCTCTGCTCAGGTTTTATTTACTTCCTGCTGAGGTGGAAATGTCTCACAGTGCTTTTCTAAACCCAAATGGCACAGTATTGTTTTGACTGTAATAGTGATACAGCTCCAGGAGGCTGTTATAAATACAATTTAGTAAAACTAAGAACTGCTAACAAATACAAGTCCGTCCATTTCAAGCCATGTGCTTTTTATTCTTCATTTACAGTACACAGACATAACATCAGGTTCTTAAATAAAATGCACTGTAAATTCACTTAATAATGTTCCTCCTCAAACAATTACACAGATAATTATTAATCTGTAATAATCAGTACTTCCAGCCATTGTTCTCCCATGCATGAAAGAGATTTGGTTTCCCGTTTTCCAATAACACAATTTGATGATGCTTTTATTTCTAATAATATCATCTTGAGGATTTGGACTACAAAATAACTGTGAGGGTGCATGTCTTTGAGCTAATTAAGATGATTAAGCAGTAGTTGAGTAACTGTGACAGTTTAATCAGTTAATCCTGTAAAATGATCAACAGATTATTCGATGAAAACCAGAATGACACCGAGTGGAACACGTATTTCCACCAAGGCAGACAATCTTCTAACTCATGTGAAGATCCCCCAGTAAACATTGAATCAAGGCCAAACAGCCTTTGTTGATACTTGAAGATGTATCATCATCAAGAGGCTGCAGAACAAGATTGACAAAAGTACGAATAAATACGTTTTTGTCCTTCATAGGAAGCTTCTTCAAACTCTATTATAACAGTTCATACAGTAGCACAGCTTGTAGGAACTGTTGAACTGCTATTGTGATTGCTTTTACTTTAATAATATGACGAGTGGAGTCCTTACTTCTCTGAGTAAGTGAATGATCCAAGTTCTTCACTGGTAATTGTTATCATGTGTGTTTCCTTTCCCTGTGCAGGTTCATGATATCTTCTTCTCATGTAATTGTATTTGTGAGGCACTCTGTGTTGCTGGCATGCCATTAGTGGCTGTTGTGGTTTTTCTGTAGGACTAGTTGTAGCAATAATAGTTGTAATGTTATGTAATAATAGCGGTGCAGGACATGAATGAGATCTCTCTTTCGTAAAGAAATGTCCTCACACACGGTCCACATGTCAACATTTTTGCCGAGCGAGCGCGTCATCTGTGAAATGTTGTAAGAGCGTCTGTTGGGTGAGTTTGGAGTCTCTTCGGTGTCACAGATCTCAGAATGGCAGCGCCGGCCCTTTTTTCACTATGACAGTCTGTTTCCTGTGCAGCCGCTCAGTCGCTCCATCAGCAGCACCATCAACAATATGGCTATATGCCGAAAAGACAGCTTCCTATGGGGGAGAGGTAGGCTTTTATTGCTTTTTTATTATTATTACCGTTATCATTATTGTTGTTCTACTTCGGACATTGCTTCCCAAGCACATAGCCTATACACCAAGCTTGTTGTGGGAAGATTTTAAGTACTTTCAGCCACATTATCTGTCTGATTAAGTCTGATCACATGAAATGCTGCTAATTTTAGATTTTGTGGGTTACAAATGGTTCTGCGGTTTATTTTATTGTTTAAAATTTTGTCTAATTTGACCACAAAACCTAAATTTCCACTATTTTCATACTGCAAATATTCATCCTTGAGCAAGAACTACTAAAAAGTCAAGAATATCTGTCCTTTTAATCGCAAGACAGATCAATAATCCATTTAAAAGAGTAGGTGACCAGCTATTTCCAGCCTATTTCTCCTCGGTTCATTCATTGCACACTTCTGATCGACCAGTGAAGGATGAAGTTGAGATAGTCTGTGGGAGGCAGTGCACTGCAGGTGTGAGGGAGGTTGTCAAGAGTGTCCACAGGTTTTGAATATAGCTACCGTATGCTTCATCAAATATACAGCATGCCCAAGTGTGACTGTCCTATTGTTGATCCTTTTCTTGTTGCCTCACAGCTCCACCAAAGCTCGTCCCAGCAGAGAGGAGGCCTAGTGAGAAGTCTGAGCTGCAGGATGACATCCAGGTACCGTGGTGAATATATATTTCCAAGGTCTTATATTAGAGCCCATCATTATTATTTTTTTCCATGTACTAACTGTACCCACTCCCGACAGCCTCGGCAAAGTTTTTCATAGCACACAAAGGCAGTTCATTTCATTCACCAACCTTCAATGGGATATGAAGGTTACTTTATAAAAAGAAGGGGACAGATGGCCATGGTCACATAACCCTCTGTTGAGTGAATCAGTGTCTGTGATGCAAACCTTGTTCCCAAGCTAACATCGCTGCTTGGATTCTCCACTTAATCTCACAGAAGCTGAGGCTGGAGATAAATCATGTCACGCCAGAAATCCACAGTACCGAACTCAGGGAGCTAAAGTGAGTATGATGAAATCTTTACAGTGGCCCTTCAGTGAGTCAGCATCATCTTCCTCTTTCTCAAGTGACAATGATGCAGCTTAAAGATACCCACATCACAAAATGCTCACTTTGACCAAATCATGCAATTGGCTGTGTTGAAACTTTTCCACAATATTTTCCATTACATGACAGCTTACATTTCATATGTAACCAAAAGTATTACAACTATTTTGCTTGAAAATCCCAGCTGAGAAGCTCCACTGCCATTAGGCTACTTAACACTTTAGGCTACTTTAACCATTGATCCATTGGGCTACTTTTTATGTAAAATGTTAATACTTTTAGCTAATTTAGCTAATTATTCCTCTAATAAATACAGCTGTTACTAGTTAATTTCCATAACGTTACTTAAAGCAAACTGTTTAGTTATTGTCATAGCTCTTAGCTAACTATGTAAACAGTTACCTTAAGCTTACTGTCACCTTATCTAACCACTTTTACAGCCACCTATTTCAACTGTGAAGCTACAACAAGCTAGCTATTAAACTATTACTTTAGCTATCCTAACTTTTATTGCATTGGACTTACTATAAGCTACTGTAAATGATTTGCTGTTAGCTGTGTTGGTAGGTTTAGCTAAAACGTTCACCAGCAAACTATTTCACCTGCTAATACCTTTGTTGTTTTTTGACTAACTCTTTCACCACTTGAAGCTATTAGCCTACTCTGTTAGCTTTATTAAATTGTTTAACTATTTCCAGGTTTCTTTTACTATTCTACTACTAAACCTGAAGTCCTCTTAAAAAACTGCAAAACATAACTAACTACTCTCACACCTGTTCATCATTTAGAGGTAGCCTAATGGTTACCATTTTACCCCTGACCTCTCCAGGAGGTCAAGTCAGGTCAAGACAATGATCCAGACTTCATTATTTTACTTTAAGTAACTATTTTGACTGTTACTAATAATATAATATGTTACATTATGAAACTTGACAATGTAATAAATACGCCCTATTTGGTTTTAAAAGTAGGTTAATGATCTGTTCATATGTTAAAGCACTGGGTGTAACACAACACATTTACTGTGAATGTGACAGAGTGGTGGTGTTGTGACATTTAGAGAGTATGTGCATGTGGCTGTCTGCATATTTGGACTTCCTGTTGCTTATGTCACTTCTTTGGTACAGACAGTGGTAACAAATGACACTGGCTTTATTCTGCTCAGTGTTTTACTGGCAGTATACCACAGCTTCTTAGCTGCACCCCCTCCCCACCAAAACCTAAAACACCCACCACTTGATAGAATACACCCTTCATTATTTAGGGACTGTAGCTACTTCCTTATATTTAAGTTAATTTTAATGGTTCATTGACTAGTGGCTGAAACAATGATCATTTGGTAGTTGATCATGAATCAATGACAAAATGTCAAACAATTACAATTGTGAGATTTTTTTTCTTCAAATACTATCAGTTTGAAACAACTAATCTACATCTAAAATAAACTTAACGTTGTAAACATGAAAATAAAAAACAAAACTTTGGCTTTAATATGAAAAAATAAAACTGAAACATGTTCAGAAGTTAATGCACGATCAGTTTGATGTGAAGTGTCAGAGGAGGTGCCTGATATATTGTTAAGGAGCATAGTAAACAGATTTGTAAATTTCAATTTCAGTTACTGTATCTCTGTTTCGTATTTGATACGTGTTATTGACTTTTTTTCTTCTTTTTTTTTTTTTTTTACTTTTTTGCTTTTTGTAGCAGTAAAAAGGTTGGGAAGAACAGAAGATTCTTACGTGGGAAAAAGAAATTCAACATGGACCCTAAAATGGTGAGTTTTTGTAAACAGATACAAACATATCTATTTGTTTTTTTGTTTTTTGTTTTTTTAACTCTGCAGCCTGATATAATTTTGCAGAGTCTTGAAGCTCAGTTGAACCTAGTTTCTGTCTTTTGAGTACGTTTTTACCACGTTTTGTCACTGATGTTTTACCACAGCTGAATATAACCTGTCTTGCATGTTGAGTGGTGTGGTTTTGTAGCTTCATTTGACCATCAGACAAAATACACCCTATATATTTGTGCATCACACCACCTTTAGCTGTGACAGGCCACGTACCATGTTAAAACAGTTCATGTGGGAGCACAGTATTTTTCCAGTTCGCCTGAGTCACAGTGAAGGAACAGGCAGCAATGACACTTTCACTCACTTCGGCGCTACTTTATCTAAAGGTTGAGAGCAAGATGACAGCAAAGATAACTCCACAGCCAGCTGATGTGTGTTGAAATGAGCGCTCTGTGATGTAGAGAAGTGCAAACAGTGCACAGTGCACAGGCACAGAGGACGAGCGATAGCGAGAAAAACCACATCCTGTTCCCTGAAGTGGGGCAGAAGCGTCACTTCACCACAGCGACCTCCATCTTTTCAATCCTTCCTGTCTGTGTCCTCTGTAAAAAAAAAAAAAAAAAAGAAAAGAAAAAAAGAGAGCTGAGTCTCTTAGCCTGCAACCGGCCTGTGCTCAGACCCGAGGACTTGTGTGAGTGGGCGGACAAGAAGCTTTAAGTCTTCTTTGGGAGGTCAAGAGGGCCTTTAAGTGGAATTGATTTGAAGAAGCACTTAGCAGGAGTACGCTTTCAGCATAAAGGGTCATGTTTTAACGTTCTGACTTTGAACAACCATTGGAGATTGGGCGATAACAACATGCAATATTCATTCAACCTTTCCTGTCTCTTGGCCTGGTGATTAATGGCAGCAGTGACTCTAAAGGAGAAGAAGAAAACTGATAAGAATTCAAACGCAACTTCCTGCTAAAAAAACAACATTTTACAACTTAAAATTCAACTTTAAAGATTATTCTCTAACAACCAACTGTGAGAGCGAGTGCACTGCAACTTGACTTATTGTGTAAGCAGCAAGCTGGTGGTTTCCAAATGGTTCTTCATACAAATCTGACCTCTTGCAGGGCATCAATTACCTGATTGAAAACGGCCTGCTGGAGTGGCTAGCAGAGTCAGTGGCCGAATTTCTGTACAAAGAGGAGGGGCTGAACAAGACCGCCATTGGAAATTTTCTGGGAGAAAGGTACAACACTCGCCCACTGATCTGGATAATAACATGTCGTAGCCAACCAAAGGATGAGTTCATATCCACAGTCCAGTACTCATTCCTTACACTTACATTTACGTTCAATTCTTTGTTGATGACATTATACTGTACATACACTAACAGAAACGTATTACGGTAAATGTGAAGAGTTTTTGAAGATTCAATGACCAAGCAATAAACCAATTCCCAACTACAGTAAATAACTATTTCAACTGCTAATAGCGCTGTCACTTTTAGTTTACTCTTCCACAAGCTATAACTATTAGCCTAGGCTAGATTGCTGCTTGCTAATTTAAACTTTTAGATTACTGTTGCTTTTATCTTACTTTTACTCAGTGCATTGTTGTTTCAATTGATAATAGATTTAGCTGCTGTGAAAACATTATCTTATTTCTTGGTAACTACTAGCAGCTGTTTAAATGTGAAGACTTTTTTGGGGGGTCGTATACGTAGCTCAGTGGGTTGTGCAACCGGCCCTGGTTTGAATCCCGAATCATTTCCTGTCTCTTTTAACTATTTTGTCAATTAAAGGCAAAAAACTACTACTTCTTTCAACTACTCTTGATACATACTGAGTTTACTTCACCTCAAGTATTATTGATAATCCTTTTGTGTTAGATGGCAACTTTGTACACTCCTGTATTGCAAAACATCTGAGTTTTTATGGTTGACTTATGTTCATAACTATATAAACTATACTAATTATGGCTACTGAAATTACGAGAACATTTGATTTAAACAGGAAACTCTGGTACAAGATAGTTTTTATTTAAACCACAGAATGGGAACTTCTTGACTCTGATGTGTGTGTGTGTGTGTGTGTGTGTGTGTGTGTGTTAATAAGCAGTTAATAAATGTGTTGTGGTCCAAATGGTTTTCATTTCCTATTTTCTTTTCACACAGGGAGGAGATGCACCTGAAGATACTGAAGGCCTTTGTGGACTTGCATGAATTCTCAGACCTTAATCTGGTGCAGGCCCTCAGGTTTGCACCCCTGAATTACTTACTAGCATGTTAGCGAGTGTCAAAGTCTGCATCAGATGTTACAGCAGTTTTGCCTTGAGTTGTGTCTGTCTGATGATGTGTTTTCTTACACCTCTGCTTCTTCTCTTCCTACAGGCAGTTTCTGTGGAGCTTTCGTCTCCCAGGAGAAGCTCAGAAGATTGACAGGATGATGGAGGCGTTTGCAACTCGCTACTGTGACTGTAACCCAGGGGTCTTTCAGTCCACAGGTATGAACACAGTGGGCTTCGTCTCGCCTGGTTGATGATAATAAGAGACAAGTTATCTGCTGTTGAGAAGAATCAATTTAGATTCTTTTCAGGGCAGCATCTCATCTTGTCCAATTGAAGTGTTTTTGCTCATGCAGCATATACAGACACCTATTATTTTTAATGGGTGCAATTTATGCGTCTGAAGCAGTGATAACGATGCACAGCTGAAGGAAACTCTGTCTTTTTTCTGTCTTCTCTCTTTCTCTGTGTGTGTGTGTGTGTGTGTGCATGGAATAGACACCTGCTACATCCTGTCTTTCGCCATCATTATGCTCAACACGAGTCTTCACAACCCCAACGTGAAGGACAAACCCAATCTACAGAGATTCGTCTATATGAACAGCGGCATCAACAACGGGGAGGATCTGCCCACCGAGCTGCTCACGGTCAGTGGCCTGATGTCTTTCTCATTTTCTTTCTTTGTTTTGTTTTATTTCTGTGTCATCACAAACATCTGACCCATTTTACATGGAATCAAAAGATGCCAAGAGGTTGCAAAACATTTATCTCAAGCATCTCCACCAACCAACCAAGGTGCGAGAAATATGTCAACACAACGATGTAACAGAGACTTGAACTTGAGATTTTAAGATCGAATCAGTTTATTATTGCAAAATATGCTGAAATTCCCCTGAAGTTAATCTTGAGATATCAGATTCAAGAGTGACCATGACCTTTAACTTCTGACCAACCAAATCTAATGAGTTTATCTTTTAGTCCAAATCGATGTTTGTGCCAAATTTGAGGAAATTCTCTTGAGGCACTATTAAGGTCTTGCGTTAACAAAACGACAAACGATAAAACATAACATAACAGTCTATCAAAGGCAAAACAAAATGTCAGATTACATTTTTTGATTAAATATCTTTCCATTGGGGCGCCGTGTAGCTCAGTGGGTTGAGTATGCTGGTGCCACTTTGCTGCATGTCACTCCCCCTCTCTCTGCCTCCCCATTTCCCTGTCTCTTTCAACTATCCTATCAATTAAAGGCAAAAAAGCCCCAAAAATATGTATAAAAGAAAAAAAATCTGTCCATTTATCTCCACTGAAAGTATTTCATTATCTATAATTATCTTGTTTTCATGTTTTTTTGCTCTGACAGGGACAATTTTTACATTTACTTTTGCGTCTTGACTATGAATGGCAATTAATGTATTTTTTTCCCATCTGAATGTTTTTGTATTTAGCTACTGAACCAAATGCTTCCTCCGCCTCAGACTAAATCAGGAACATCTTAGTTTTAAAACAATATTGAAAGTGATGTTTTCTTTATTTTTCTTCCAGAAACTTTACCAAAGCATCCGCAGTGAGCCGTTTAAAATCCCAGAGGACGACGGGAACGACCTCACGTTGACGTTTTTTAACCCAGATAGAGAGGGTTGGCTTCTTAAAA
The DNA here is from genome assembly GCF_905171665.1 of Trachurus trachurus. Taxonomy (NCBI): domain Eukaryota; kingdom Metazoa; phylum Chordata; class Actinopteri; order Carangiformes; family Carangidae; genus Trachurus; species Trachurus trachurus. Next base: position 10,316,942 of record NC_139905.1, on the reverse strand, counting down.
TGGGTGAGACAATTATTATTATTATTATTATTATTATTATTATTATTATGTCTGTATCATTGCATTTTACTGTGTCGTGGCTTTCAGGTGATGTTACAACACCTCTGTAAACTGCTGTTTGTCTTTGTGGAAGGTGGTCGTGTCAAAACGTGGAAGAGGAGATGGTTTATTTTGACAGACAGTTGCCTGTACTACTTTGAATACACCACAGTGAGTATCTGTCTCTCCCGCTGCTATGGAAACCGCTCTGAAAACAAAGTATGAAAATGTCAACATCCGTCCTGTGGTTAAAAGGTGGAGTCTGTCTGACTATCTAATGTCTGTCTCCTCTTCCTGCAGGATAAAGACCCGATCGGGATCATTCCTCTGGAGAATCTGTGTGTCCGGGAGCTGCAGGACACAAGTAAACCGGTACAGTATTATTTACTGTTTGTGAATAAGAGTCACATTTCCTTCTGTCACTGAACTTAATGAATCACACAAGCTGCTGTAAACAGTGAGTCACAGCTAGGGCTATCAGAGGACTGTTAAAGCAAACAGTAAGCATATGCACATACAGTGACGGTGCCACATGTGTGTCTGTGTTTGAACAGTATTGTCTGGAGTTATATAACCCTAAAGGACAAAAGATCAAGGCCTGCAAGACGGAGAACAAAGGCCGGGTTGTGCAGGGTAAACACCAGTCCTATAAGCTGAGCGCAGCCAGTGCAGAAGAACGGGACAACTGGATCGAAGCCATAAGGTGAGAGCTGCTGATGCTGCGGAGGACACGTGGGAGGAACATGTGTCTCTGTGAGTCACACATGAGTTAAAAACCAACAGCGAAGATGCTACAGTCGCATATGAAGCTGCAGCTCGTGTATACAGGATGTTATGAACTGCTGTTTCCTTACTGGGACCAGTTACGTCCTGGAGACACGGCTGGTTTCCTCGCAACAGCTCAGAGTCTCTAGAGGTGATGGTGGCCGGGTTTGTTTACCTTTGGACAGAGGCAGGCTAGGTGTCTGCAGTCTTTATGCTAAGCTAAGCTAACATAAACTAAGCTTAAATCCAATGGTTATTCAACAGATTTTCTATGGATCTGTTTCCAACATCTGTGTGAATGTTAAAGTCTGTCGGTAGCCTATATATAGAAATAATGCTGAAACAATCAGTCAATTCATTAATAAGTTGATCAATAGCAATCTAAATACGAGCTTAATTTATTATAGTTCAATCCAGATGTCACCTTCTGTTTTGGGTGTGAACATCTGGAGATTAAAAAAAAACATCTGAAGGATCCAGTTGAATTCAAACAATTTCAAAATTTGTGGACAGGAAGTTTATAGTTTTATTGACTCAGCCATCAATTGATTACCGGTAGTTTAATATCAATTCTATGCACAATTCAGTCTGCACAGATTAAATGTAAATGGCATGTAACTATTATGGTTTATATGTCGGGGTCATTTTTTGATTATATTTGTAAACGTGAAAGTGAAACAAAACAGCGTCCTGCATGATCTCATTAAGAAAATAAGGAATCAATACTGAAAATAATTATTAGTTGCTGTCATAACTGGAACTATTTGGGCAAGCAAAACTGAGAGTTTCTGTACTATTTTTGATTATGTTTCAGTTTTAAACATTGTCCTAATCTCGTTCCTCAGGACGAGCGTCACCAAGGACCCTTTCTACGACCTGGTATCTCTACGTAAGAGGAAAGTCATCAGCAACACTTCCTCGTAGGACTCAAACTCCAGACACCAGTGGGAACAACTCATCAGCTCATTTCATGGATTATTTATCAGCCCTCATGTGCTTTTATGACTGACTAAGTCTCTTCAATTTAATCACACTTTGTTTCACAGAAATGTTCAAATTGGGAAGTGGCTCTCTTGTGAACTATTTGTGGCCCCACAGTGTGAAGTTTTCACGTTAACTTCTGCAAACCTGCTCGCACTACTGCTCCGGGATCAGGCGCTGACACACATCCACTGCAGAGGCAGAAGCCCGAGGGACGGCCAGGGGCAGGGAGGGCCCCATTGGTGGACTTTTAATGTATAAAAGTGGACTTTTAATATATAAAAGTCCACCAATGGCTCTAAAAGCGGCAGATATTTATTGGTATTATTTCATACTATAATATCTAAGGCTGACTGTTTGGTTTTCTTGTCTTATCTGTAGTATGTAGCACTTTGTAAAACCTCCACTGAGTGTTTTTATCTGACACTTCCAGAGAGAACATGAAACTTAAAGAAGCAGCTTCCTGAGGGATTCACGGAGAGTTCCCTCACTGATCAAATAATTCTTGCTTTATTAATTTGATGTTAATAGAAAAGCAGTTCATTAGTAAAAAACATTGTCAAGCTTTAATTAACTTATGACTAGATGACTGATTGTACAGTGTATTTTGTTTGGATTTACTTTCTGAACACGTATTGTAACTTAATGACTTTATACTGAGGAGGAGGAAGAGGATCCGACTAATAATAAAATAGTTTATTCCGACTCTCTGGGTGTGGATGTTTCTCCAGCAGATGGCGCTGCGTCACTACAACACGTCACCTCTCTAAACCAGGAAGTTACTGTAGGGTACAAAACATTTACTCTGAATGCGACTCACTGAATCGTGTTGTTCTTCTGTTGTTATCAGATGAAGAGTCTGATAAGTCAGTCTTGTCCTAGGAAGTTCCTGTCGTGTGTGTGTGGCAGTGTGTGATGCTGTGATACACAGACATGTGGTTTCCTGGGAGCTCATAACACACACATGCACACACAAAACAACAAACATATTTGCTTTTCGCACAACATATTTTCTCTGAGTGTATTCCTCAAACAGGCGAAGGAGTGAGTTGTTGACTCACCTGAGAAGAACAAACCTCCTCAGGCGCCTGCAAGGGACAGGACATGGACTCGTGTTGACTCTTCTCTGCCTCTTCGTTGTTTGATGTCCTGCAGACGTCACCTCTGTTCAAGTCAAAGTGATAATCACATATTTTCCTGCGTTTGAAACTGGACCTCGATCTATGTTTCATTGAGGCGACTAAAAGCACAAATTTCATAACCCTGAAAAAGGAAAAATGTCATGTTGTGTTAAATATTTGCCCATTAATTTTCAATAACCCCTGAACTAAAACATGTTTTTAAAAACATATCAAAACCAAAAGTTGAGATCTCTCATTAGTGAAAGCATTCAGACTCTCAGCTGTGCTCTGGTGTTTCCTGTTTTTCAAAGGCACACTGGCACTGCACACCTGTGTTTATGAGGATGCATACTGTAATTCACACCTCAGATGAGGACAGTGAACTCCAGTGAACTCTGTGGAGACTTCAGCGATCAGAAGAAAGAGAATGAGAAACTTAAAGGTGGTGCCCAGGACCAGGACTCCACTTGGACCACACTGAGATATCACACTGGTCACAGAGCAGCAGACTGGAACCAAACTGCAGCTCATCAGTTCATCTGCATCTCAAAAAACAATAATCTGTAATCCCCCTGATTAGCCCACACTGCACTGAGCTCCTGTTTGTTTTAATTCCTTCATAATCTGAGTGTTGTCAGTGTTTCTGAAGGCAGAGCTCTGTCTCCAGCTCTGCTCCACCTGCATCAGAGGTCGACACGTTGGTGTAGAGAAGGAGGCAAAGTTTGCAGAAGTGAAAACCGTTCAGACAAATTTTTCTCTACCGATATATAACCAGATTTTCAACATATTCATTTTTATGACTTGTGACAACGAGAATATTTCAAGTGGAAAGTCAAACATCTTTTTCATTATGCTTTCATAATTTAATCATCAGACCATGGAAAGTTTCCATCGAGCGTTTTTATACTTACTTACACTTGAACTGGCTGTCATTTAATCACACAAAAACAGTTTTTTAATTATTTTTTCGATATATTTTAATTAAAAATACTTTTTAAAAATTCAGTTTTTTCTACTACAAAATATGTGATCATTTGTGGATCCACAATAAACAATTCAATTTCTTCCAATGTCTCCTGGATGGGAAACAAAAGGCTGAACACAAAGAACGTCCTCGTCCATGTGAAGCAGTCTGAGTGCGTCGACAGACTCTGCATTATTCACAGCCGGTACGACCCACTCTGAACACTCACTCCGTTACCAAGGGTCCCTGTAAAGTGAAACTCGTGGACGACGGCACGACTGATCACTTTTCCTGTCTCCGTAGCAACCACAGGCTTGACGCAATAATCCACCCACAACCACCCGGGTGGTGTCATGGCTGCTCGAGTGCACAAATGTAAAAACATGAAAGGTACAGTAATCAATAATTTAATACAAAGAAAAAAAGCAACAACATGATGGCAATGAAATAATCTCTCATTGGAATCGTCTTGATCCTCATGTGCTTCTTTGGTGGAGACTCCCATGATGCACCAGCAAGGGACTTTCACCGGCAACAGGCTGCACTCGCGTCTTGTAAAGGTAACTTGACCTGGTTTCAGTGAGGTCACTGACTTGACTCTTGCATAATGTTTAACTATCAGATCCTCCGGCTGCTCTTTGTCACCCTGACGACGACGACTCCTCCTGCGTTTGGTCTCACGACTGGATGCAGTTCTTCTTCTGGTGCCCGTGCCGCCGCCGGCTTTTCAGTCCTGTTGAGACAAAGAGACGAGATTCATTGACAAGGTCCATGATTGACACTTTATCTGTGTTGTAAGTGTTTCATTTGGCTTTTAGTGAAGGTTTTCTCTAATGTTTCACTGCATTTAATCTTTAATAATATCTCAAGGACAAAATCCCATTTTAATTTATGTCAAGAGCATGGAAACAATAAACAGTTAGAGCAGAGAAACTGTTCATTATAGTTTTAAAACTGGCCCGAAGTGACAATAGTGTTGAGTCTACATGTCTGTTGAAAATGTTTTAAAAGGTAGAAAATTCAGTGGTAGAGAAATTAAAAGCAGTTTTTCCACATTCAGTGTTTACAGCTATTAAATAACCACTTGTACAGTACATGTTGAGTAATTGCTTTGTGACCAGTTCAATGAAGTGCGGGGGTACAACGGCCTTTGAAGGCCATATACATTTTAAAAAAAAACTACCAATGCCGATGCAGTGATGGGTGGAGCACATTTCATTAGAAATAAGGCACAGTGATAAAACTGAGTTCAGTGGAAGCAGAAACAAATCTGTAGCTCACCACAATCAAGAACTGATAACTTCTAATCAAGTTCATTATCAGGTTTTGGAAAATTGAAAATCATTTCCTTCATTTTGTGACATTTACCAGCCAAATTTATAAACAAAAAATGTAGAGATGAAATGAAATGAAAGAGATGTTTGATGACGTACCGTCCTCGTCTGAGGTGTTGAGGGTCATCATAGACATGCTCCTCTGCATGACCTTGGACGGCTTCTTGGGTTTGAGTTTTAGTGGACTTTGTTTTTCATTGATGTCAAACGAGTCCTCCTGCTCACTTTCTGCAATACCGTTAGACACTGACACATGGGTAGTCAGGATGGGTGTCGGTGTGGATGTGAGTTTGGGTTTGGGAATCGGTGTTGGTGTTGTTGTTGGTGTGGGTGTGGGTGTAGGTGTAGGTGTAGGTGTAGGTGTAGGTGTGGGTTTGGGGGTCGACGTTGGGGTGGGGCTCTGAGGTGTGACCACACCTTCCTCTATAGTCTCATTGCAATGATTGCTTCCTCTGCCCTTGAGGAAGTGCCTGAAGGAGCTGCGTTCTTTCTTCGCTCCGAACAAGTTCTTCTTCAAACTTCCCTTTCCATCCTCATCCGTGTCCTCTGCAGCTGAGCCAGGGCTCCGCAGGGATTCCCGGTCCACCGGCACCCTGCCGTTCTTGCTGGCGTGAACGTTGTTGCTCTGCGGCTCTTTCCGTTCGTTCAGCCCGTTCACCATGGGCGGTGACTTGATGCACGACAGGTCCTGTAGAGAACCTGTGAAGCCCGTGCTGTTCCCAAAAACAAGAGAGTACTTAGGATTGTGGTATTTATGAGCCGGCACCTTCATGTCACCCCCCTTGGTTTCCCCGACTGGGACTTGGAAACGAGACTTGGAGACGGGGGGAAGTGAGATTCTCTCCACATTTGGCTTCCTGATTGGCGTATTGATGGGCGGCTTGGTGATGTTGAACTCCCGGTAGAGGTCGACCTCCTCAGAAACGGCGTACATCTCCCTGAAGTCGTTATCGAAGGAGTCCACGACCTGTCCCGACATCACCGTGATCACGTTCCTGTTCATTCGAGAGGAGCTCCAGGTGAAGCTGCAAGAGAAGAGACAGGAAACCAACGTAAACCAAACCAAGTTCTTCCTGCATTGCTGAATATTTCAAGTAATGTATTGGTTTCAGTGCACTTTACTGTTGTTTAATCTGTATTGTTTTACTTTAAAATTTACTGATTTTATTGATTCTAATGTCGCTGTCTTCATGAAGCAAATTTGACGAACCGGGAAGAGGAGCTTCCGCTACAAACAAGCTTGAAAAATAGACGTATTTAATGTTTTTCGGGACAATTTTGCATTTTGGGGCTTCAATACAAGACAGACATTACATACGAGCAGCATGGAGGTATTTGGATGTTTTTTGGTGTGTCTTTTTGTTACGAAGACAGTTGGTATCCATTTGCAACCGTCATATGGACATGCACTGCTATGCCGAGACCCCCTGTAACTCAGAGAAGCCACGGAGGACTCTGAAACTTCTCCCAGCCCTTAGTCGACATAAGGGTGAGTAGATAATGAGTGAAATTTAAATTTTGGGTGAACTATCCCTTTAAAAAAAAAAAGGGTCCTATGTTCCCTGCTGTTGCCGGTCGATGGACTCGTATCTGGACTCTCTCTATCTATCTGGTCTGTCTCGCCTCTACCTGGTCTTTTTTTACTAAACTTAACCAACTACTTTCTTCATTGCCTAAACCCAACCAATGGGACAATTCCACTTCTCACAACTCAACTTCTCACTCAAAAATAGGCAAAAATCTCCACTTCCAAGGGAGCAAAAATTGCATGTTCCCAGCCGTCCTTCTGGGGAAAAGTGGGCAACACATATAGGAGCCTTTTTCTAAAAAAGGGTGTGTTGTGAATTAGCTCTTTAGCCCGGTAACAGTAAATATGGAAGTAGTGAGGAATAAAGGCCTGGTTCACTCTAACACTAAAGTAAACAAAGGCCACAGACACTATTTACAGTATAAGGAGTTAATGAGTAATGTTCAGAGGTGGAATAGAGTTAGAAGTGGATAGGGGCTCATCCCTATGTTCCCCAGGTTTTATGTTCCCCGCTTATTCAAAAAAGGCAGGATAGCAGTAGCATTAATATGTTGGTTAGGCGTTAGGGTTGGTTTAGTTAATTATAATAATAATAATTAATTAATATGTTTCCTGATCCTGATTTAAGAGCTTGGGACAGAGCTATGCCAGCTGTTTCTCCCAGAAGTTAAGCTTTCTATTTCACTTTAAGAGTGGTATCAATCTTCTCATTTAACCACAGCTAGGAGAAATAAGCAGGTTCCCCAACATTCAAAAGTTTAAATGCTTTTCACATCAAGCTCAGGCCTGATAAAAAAAAAAAAAGTTTATGTTTGTAGAAAATCTACCTTTTGGATGTAAAGATTTAAATGCGAAAATCAAAAACCACACCCAGTAAAACCCCAATAAGCAATGACTGTGACCACAGAGCTCTTAATGTACAGTCATTTACAGCATTAGAAAAATGAGTAGGAGAAGGTTTGCACAGAAAACTTGACATTTGAATATAAACTTGAGTCATTGCCGCTTCACACCTGTCAAAACACAACTGTGCTTTGTTTCGCTCGGCACGAATCAGTCGTTCTGGTTTCGACTGAATCACAACTGAGCTGAAAACTTCTTCGCCCCTGATGTGGTCAGTCGTGTGGTTTACCGCTGGACTCAGACCAGGTAGGACAGATAGGTGAGTCACCGTGAGCTTAACTCTTTATTCTGTATTCAAAACATTTTAAATCAGATTATTATTGCACGCAATGTGGTTCAAGTGAGGATGTGGTCTGATAAATGTCAGATGAAGGATATTTATGATTATGACGTCACCTATTAAGACATATTTAACATCAGTCACTATGACTGTTCTTGTCCGTTTAAACTGCAGCCTGCAGCGTTGTTGACAAAACCATGAGTCAACACTGGTATCTGTTTACAACTCCACATCTCATGTTTATATACCGCTCATAAATTGTGAATACAAGCAACTTTAAGTGATGACGAGGTTTCCTAAACAATCATTTCTTTGAATCATTTAATGTAATCCTTAATAAAATACAGAGATGTAAAACTCAGTAGCAAATTATTTCATGAATAAGCTCAAAGATGAGAATCAGAGTGAATAAATTGTATTTTTTTTAAGTATCCCTGGTTGATGGATTCACTTAAATATTTATAGGTGTTATCTGAGCTACTTTTGATACTATTTTATTCACTTTTTACTATTATTATTATTGTTAAGTTGAGATGAGGTGTAACAACAGTGCTTTTGCATTACTTCCAAAATAACAAAACAAAAATTTATATTGATTACAAGCTTTGTGTATGGTTGACAAATATGTTCCATCAACTTTTTTTTTTTTTTTTACTTTTACATTATTTTCTCCACTTTAAATAAAGCATGTAAACATATGTGAAGCAGCTGTTCCACCCAGCACTTGACCACAGGTGACGTTAACTCTGCCACTGTTCATGTTTATATCCACACACAAACAACAGCACTGATGTCTGTCTCTCCACACATTCAAGTGTAAGGGTAAAAAGACAAGCTGAAGGTTTTGTAATTATTTCTCTGCACCTGATTTATCGCTTCTATAAGCACTTGAAAAGCTTTTTGCCTGGAAGTAATAATCTCACATGGGTTCACATGCCTGTATCTATCAGAGTTCGTAATGACTAGTTGACAAGCGACTTTCTGCTGCGTTGCAGGCGCTGCTGCTTTCAGAGTCGATGTTGCATTTAATTATAGAATTATTATGATCATTATGAGGGAAGTTCTAGAGAAGTAAATGTAAATATCAAAACCCGCCTAAAATTGGTACAAGATTAGGAATACATATTATATTTTAGGCTCTTAGTCTCTCCTCTGATTGGCTGACTGTTTTCTGAGTAATTCATTTAGAAATATTGAAGCTTTTAGGCAAAACACTCAGAGAAACTAAATCCTGCAAGGTGAGATGGTGGCTCCAGGTGGGCGGGGCTTGGTGGCTGCTTTGTTGTGACATCACAAAGATACAGAAGAGCTGATGCTTCATTTCAATTCTCAGTTTCTGAATGCTGTGTGCATTTATCTGTGTATTGAAGCTTTGATACCTTTTATATAGATATAGAACCTCTTTTTTTTTGTCCTTTACATATTTTTGTGTTTTTGGTTTATTATCGTGTTGTGTTGTATTATCTTGTGTTGTATGTTGTGATTTGTGACAGTGGAAGGCTGTGATCTTGTGTGTTTCTTAATGAGCTTGTCTTGTTATTGCAAAATGAAAATGAAAAAGAAATTTAAAAAAAATATACACAGAACCTCAAACTGCTTTATAATCAAACACGTGGACATCTACCTTTATACACTATAGGACCTTTAAAATGTACATTCACTCCTGTCTGTGTGTGTGTTACCTCACCTGTACGACCCAAACATCACTTTCTCTCCGTCCACCAGCATGTACTTGGAGCACAAAGAGCCAGGCAGCTTTCCAAAGGACAGGGCCAGCCCTGAGCCTTTCACCGTTCGCACTCGGAGATTCTGTAAAGAAACACCCGCTTAATTACACACTTCACCTGGCTTAGCATCACACAGGTGACACAGAGTCAACGCACTCAGGCACAGCTATCGGAACGAGCTCTGATGTAACTAGTTGATTTAAGGCGACGCCAAGGTAAACTGCGCTCAGATACCTTACGACATAAAGTCAACTTTCTCAATAAATACAGGACAAAACCAAAACTCTTTAGCCGCTTCTGTTTACTTAAAAGGAAGGAAAGGTGACATGAAACTCAGCTCAGAGTGGACTCACGGGGAGGAGGCTTTCCTCCGCAGCATCAGGTTACAGCCTTTGGATCTGCACTCACAATCTATGAATGTTCATTTGTGAGAAGTAAGAGTAACAGAGCCCGGTGCTCTGAAAAGGTCTTTCACAGCCTTATCAACTGACACCACTGGAGCCAGGTACTCCAGTGCTCCAGTTAAACTAGACTGCAGCGACAAAACTCAGATAAGGCTGGCTATTGTGTCCCAGAGGAGATAGGATGACAGTCTGGGCTCAGTGCGCTGCTGTTCGCTCTTCACCTACACCGCTACAACGCTCGCTGTCGTCCCTCAGGATCTGGAGCTCAGTTTTAAATGTTAATTCATTTTGTAAGACGATGATATGACGAGATACGAACGATGTGAGCTCTTAATGTCACCTGAGTGATGGTGTTCAGGGCTCCAGAGTGCAACTACATGTAATAATGTGTTTAATAATAATAATAATAGGTCGCACTGGTGCACCTGACGCTGCCCGGGTGAAAACATGAATTTATTTCCCAGGTGCATCATCGCTCTGTGTTCCTCCTGTGACTGAACTGGATTTTAATTTCAATTTATTTTAGAGAAGATCCAACCTGCCTTGGTGCTGTTGCTGTCTCATGGGGTCACTACAGACACCGCAAAGCTGTATAAAATCGCTAAAAGCTGATTGTAAAAGTGTGTCTCACGAGTCAAACAGCCGCTTGTCCTCCCGTGTTTTAGCCGGGTCGATATAACAGAGCTTTATTTTAAAGTGTTAACTGGGAAAAGCCGAGTTCTCCTCTACTACAGCTGTGACGGTACGGAGACCTGTTACAGTCTCACAGTACATTTCGTTAATATAAACTTCAACCTCAAAACATGTCGCTGGCTTGTGTGACAGGTTCTTGAGTTTTATTAATGTTTACATCAGGCTGAGTTCAACAAATCAATAGTCTATATACTACTGTGATTTAAGTAGTTAAATATGTAATTCATATCAGAGTTAATATCATCATAATAGTGTAGTGGCAGGAAAGACTAATTCACCTGTATGTATTAAAATATTGTGACACCTAGAACAACTTATTGCTTGTGTCTATTGATTTAAAAAGTTGAAATATTTCCATGTATGACCCACTTAAAGTCAGAGGAAAAATGTTTAGGGTGTTTTTACTGTTCTCAAATGTAAAAATGTGTCACATTGGACCGGACCCTCAACAAAACATTTTTTATTGTAGTGTAGAGCCCTGTATAAGCAATGTTCAGCTTCTTATGTTAGAGGCCCCATACTGAAGGAAATTTATGTTCTCAGGAAAATCGCTTATCAAATTAACCGTTAATCGATTGACGGTCAACCAACTAATGAGTAATGAATTTATCCATCATTTGTATCCTTACTCACAACTCAAAGCGACGGTGTAGAGGCGTGCATTTGGTGGGATGCAAAAATTTGGGTGCACCTAAATTTTGTGCTGGTTCACCAAAAAAAAGTTAGGCGAACCAGTGCAACCAATGCAAAAAGTTAGTCTGGAGCCCTGGTGTTGATGGGTGTTAAGCAGTGTTGGGAAAGTTCACTACAGTAGTTCAAAGTTCAGTTCACAAATTTTAAAATGAACTAGTTCAGTTCATAATTCATAATTCAAAATTTTGAACTAAGTTCACGGTTCCAAAACTGAACTAGTTCATAGTTCTTTTTTCTTTTTTTTTTTTTTTTCATGTTGCTACAAGCTATTGTTTTTCAAAATTATTGCCTCAGCCCATATCGAGCCACAGACAGCAATTATTTTAGCAGTTTTAACCAGTGGTATTAGTTATAGTTACTACTTTACTTAAAGCAGAAGTGAGTGATATATTTGTGTTAATATAAGTCTTAAATAGTTATATCTTCCGACAGCAATCACTTACATAGAGTGTTTGGACTGAAACACGGGTCTGTCAGTCACTCTGCTCTGCTCTGAGCCGAAGAGAAAACATTTATCGTATCCTACAGTTTTTATCCAATGAGGAGAGAGAACGGCATGCAGGGCTGTGTGTGCAGCCAAGGAACGCCGTGAATGTGGTGACGTAGCGACGAGGACTGTTATGGTGCGTTCAAGGAAACTCTTATTTTTCCGACCGTGAAGTGGTACCAGTTCGATCTGGTACGAGTTCACCGGTCGGAAGTTACGAGTGGCCGTTATAGTGACTTTCACCGGTAAAACAGGTCGGAAAAACACGAGTGGGTTGCCTGGAACGCTACAAAGTCGTAAGTTGTGACTTGAAGCTGTAATTTACGATTTCAAAAGCCTGCCTGGAACGCAGCATTAGCGAAAACGACCGGATCACTCACTTCTGCTTTAACTGTAACTGAGTTACAACGTGATGAAAGTAATTACCAGGAAAAGTAACTATTGCGTTACTATTTTATAAAATAAAATTCTCAAATATGTCAAATTACTTGGACTTCCCTCTCTAACCCCCGTTTATCTTTTACTAACCAACTGGGTCAGTATTCCTCCATACAGACAGGCTTAGCAATGCGCTGTATCACTCCGCCTCTTCCATGCACCGCTGATCCAAACAGCTGATTGGTGTTGCCAGATTGGCTGGTTTTTCCGCTACATATTAACGCCTGTTTACAGTGTGTTTTAACTGGGTTTTTGCCCGGAAGGCTCTATGGAGATCTGGCACACTACTGAACGAAGTCATACTTTGAGAGAGCGCTGTTCACAAGCGCCAGAATGAACGCGTTCACAATAACGTTCATCTAGCGGAAATACAGTACGTTCAGTTCACGTTCGCCCAAAATATGGACGAGTTCATGAACGATCAGGCACAACACTGGTGTTAAGTGAGTGTAAGGCCTCGGTTACACTTGTAGGCACCCATGATTGTAGCGGAAAATTATTCTGACATGCACAATGGTTCATCATCGACATATTATGCATATTCGAACTACAAATCAAAACAAGTCGAAAACATCCACTGCTCTACTTATCCATGCATGTTGAGTCATAACAGGTTTACTGGATCAAACACGTCTGAGCTCATGCTGCCCCCTCCACCGTTTGCTCAGTCCTCACCCGCACATGCATCGCATTGATCTGCAGCCGAGTGCACATATCCAAGAAGTGGGGCACTCCCTTGGCCTCCAGCACGGCGTAGATGGCCACCCCACGGCGGGCGGCATCCAGCAGGTCCTGGAGGATGAGTAGGTCTGTGAGGTGGTCCATGACGATGGCCAACACCTGGGGAACACAGAGGGGACGGGGGTTTAAAACCAACAGCACCAACACATTGTTAAAAATGAAAAAAAAAACAATAAAAAAACACCAAGGTCTTATTTAGTTGAGCTGCTTCAAAACAAAAAGACCAATGAAACTTTTCACCCACAAACCCTTTTTCACTACTTCCACTGCCAGGGAAAACAGTGACACCCAACACCAAGGCACGAAGCTGATGAAGCCTCAGTGGAACTCGTTTTACCAGGTGACTAAAACACAAGGTCTCTTCACACAGCTTGAATTCAGGCCAGTGAGCAACCGCAATTAACATGCACTGCTTAATTAATTAACCAGCAGTACCAGAAGATATCACAAGACATGAACATGATCTTACTCCAGTCTCCAACTATAAAACTGCCCTTGAAACTGAACTGCCCTTTGAACAACGGGCTGGCCACCTCCTACGGGTCTGATGGCAGCCCAAAGTATGCAAGAATTAACATAATGGAGAGAGGTAAGATAATTAAAAACTGAAAATGAAATAATTAAATAAAATAATTGTATTAATAATAAAGGAGAAAGAATAAAACAAACAAAACAAACCCAAATTAAAAAAAAAAAAAAAGAGAGAGCGAGAGCGAGAGAAAGAATAATTAAATGAAACCCACTCGGGGGGGTCTCGGTGCTCAGGGGCAAGCTGGAGGTCTAAAAGTTGGGGATACAGTACTACTACCTATCTTAACTTGTGTATTTTGCTTTTTCCTCTCTCTCATCCATCCCTTTGTCTCTGTTTCTCTCTCATTCTCTTTACTTAATACTGCTCACCTCTGCACTCTCTCCTGGCCAAAATATCTCACACCAGAAGTCATTCACACACGTTCACACACACACACAAGAAAAAATCTTAACCCACCTTTTATTATTTATTTTTGTATTTTATTTTATTTCCTTTTACTTTTTGTCTTGTTTTGTTTTTTTGTTTTATTTGTTTGCACAGCTAAAAAAATTACACAAGTAAAAGTAACAATTATAACAATTTGAAGTGTACTTGTACTTTTTGTCTTGTTTTTGTTTTGTTCTTGTCTCCCCTCTGTTTGCTTATTTGAAGTCTTGTTTGTGCTGTAGCCTACTATTGCACCCCTGCAATACTTAATTGTATGTCTTCACACTATATTGCATTAATAAAAATAGATAAATAAATGAAAAAATAACCAGCAGTGTCTCAGGGACATCACCATTACAGTACCACTACAGTAAGCAGCAGCTTTATGACTGTATATCTTTTTAAACACACATGATGACCATAGAGTATTTTACAGCCACATGGTTTTATATATCTAAAGTCACGTGAGGCTTTTTTCCATTTCCTTACTGCAGCTCTGGTCGGACATGTCTGGACCTGATCCACAGGTTTTACAGACACTCGATTCACGTATACATTACGTCTAGATACCAGCTTTGTTGTGTATTCAATCGTACGTATAAATGCACAGTGACACATCAGACTTGAGCATTTATGACAATTCTCACACCTCAGATCACGCTGTAATTATACAAGTGGAGTTTTATCAGTTGGGAATGGCTCTCGGTTGAATGATTTCACGTGGTTTTATTTTCCAGATCCCTTCACATTGCTCCCTTCGACATGCACTCATTCACACTTTTATTTTGCTGATTTTCTTCAGATTTTTGACAACAATTTCACCACATTTGACTAGAAATCTAGCTACTTCCTATGTAATAAGTTGTTGTATTATTTTATCATGACTTTATCTCATTTCACATTAATGTTATTAACGTTTTTCAGATTGACGTCAATGTTTACAACTAGTTTTAAGGTTCAGTTTTCGTCTTTTTTGTGAATCAATTGGCCTACTGGTAGTAGTAGCAGCAGTAGTAGCACTGTACTACATTACACTACATTAACTCTCTTAGTGCTACACTACAGTGGCCACCAGTGCAAAGACTCCTTGTAATGATTGGCGGATTGATAGATATTAATAAAATAAAATAAAATAAGATACAATACAGTAAATTAAAATGGAAATTAACTATAGTCTGATTGTCTGCTCTGTTTCTGTTTAAAATCCCCAACACCTCAAAAAGAAAAACAATGTTTTCTCTGTCATTCAGAACAAACTCCACCTCTTAAGCCTCTGGAGCTAAAAGTCAGGTCAATCACAGGTAAACGCTCCTCCCACTTTAGCCGTGTTTTTTTTTTTTCTCTCTACCCACCTGGCAGCTTTAACCTGTCACTGGGAATCTCAATGAAGACATGAAGGAGAAGAAGAAGCTGTTTGGCTGCAGGACCGTGGGGGAGGATCACTGAGTCTGTATCTTTCTGCTGCTACATGTCCTGATATGCAGTTGACATTTAAAACAGCTTTACTTTCAACGTCTGAGCCACGTATGAGTCAGCATGTCAAAACCTGCAGATGGCTCATCGTCACGTTGGGTTCAGATTTTATAACTGATGTCATTGGCCCTTCCCTGGAAAACTCCTCCGCAGGGTTTTATAGAGTATTCGGTATCAATAGAAATGATTGCCTGCGGACAGTTCTGTACCTGGACCTGGCTTTACTGCAGAAATCAGTTCATGATCTACATTTAGTTGCCAGTTTATTAGGTACACTTGGTTCATGCTAATTTCTGCCATAAATCCTCCTTCATGTTGAGTTTTACTTGGATTTTTACCAGAGACATGCTGATTCACGTGTTGTGAAGAACGTGGTTTATAGCATGGAGTTGTGCTGAGCTTTGCAGAAAGGTGTTTTGAAGTATTTTGTCCATCTAGGTTAAAGAGTTCGTAGCATTGATGATGGAAATTCTTGGTAATAACTCTGTAAACCGTCACTTTTATTTTCACTTCCACATTCATAGTCGATCTGAGTGGATTAGCCCGAACTCGCTGAAACTTGTGTGGGATTCGTGACAGACAGTAAAGACTCTCAGCAAAACTGTGCCCCACTTTTGTTGTACTGCTTTGATTGGGTTTTAATCACAGTTGGCGGAGAATCATTGGATCAACAGGATTTTATAAAATGATGACAGGATATATGATCATGAAAAAGCTTTCGTTTTTGTTTTTAGTCAAGTTGATTTCCACTGAAGCTGCAACTAACATCACTTCTAATTTCTTTATTTGTTTGTCAGTCACATTTTCATGAATTAACACTTTAAACTCGATTTGTCCAAAATCCAAAAAACCAAACAAACAGTTCACTATCATATAAAACTAAGAGTTACTAAGACCTACTAATACTTTACTTTAAAGGGACAACGAGGAGTTTTGGAAAGCAAAGTGTTCTGATACTACATTTACCATGAGCCTCCGCACGCACGGTGAAATTCTTGGACCGGCGCAAGACGGACATCCTGCCAAGAATGTTTTCATTCATCAAGAATGAAAGTCGGAGGTTCAAAGACGATCACATACCGTCGTAGTTCCGACCATAAACGGCGATTCAGCGGCGTTATTATCATGACCCGCCGGGCAGCGTCCGCGAAACCGAAAGTAAGGAAATGCTGGTCGGCTCACCCAGCGTTTCCACCATTAATTAAAATAACAAAATAACGAAACAGACAAAACGATACATTTATCGAAAATGGAGCCATTAACAAGTGTGGGTAGAGTAGATTCATCCACATTAATGTGAGACTTTTTTATAACCAAATACAAACTCCTCGTTGTCCCTTTAATAATATAAAGCTATTACTGTATGGTCCAAATAACTTCTCATGAATTTCCTGTTGATCGACTATCAGTCTATTGTTGCTTAATTTGTAGGCTTGTGTTGGTGCTGACATATTTACTACTATCCAATAAGAAAGAACTTAACGAAGTAGAACAAGATGATGCAGAGTGATTATGGTTTGGATGTAAATCAAATCCACAGAATGAATCACCCAGTGAGCAGAGCTGCTTGGCAACAGAGCCCATCGCCTCAGTATCGATGACAATTACCACAAAGAGACAAAGAGAAACCGTGAAGACACGATCATTGACCACAAAGAGGCACAAATGACCCAAAAAAAGACAAAGAGAGACCATGAAGAGACAAACAGAGACCACAAAGAGACACTAAAGAGATTAAATGTGACCGGGAAACTCATAGGGACAAAGAGAGACTGGAAAAGAGAGACAAGCAGTGACCACACAGAGACACAAAATGGCCACAAGTAGTGACTGTCAGAAGACACAAAGACACAAGCAATATCCAAAAAAGAAACACAGTGAAACCATTAAGAGTCCGACAGAGAACGTAAAGAAACACAAAATTACCAAAAAGAATTAAACAATGTCCACAAAGAGACAAAGATGGAGCAAAAGAGACATACAGAGAGACAATGTGTCCACAAAGAGACACAGAGATAAACAGTGGCAACAAAACAACCATAAAGAGTAAAACGATGTCCACAAAGAGACCCCAAATGACCACAAGGAGACATACGTGATCAGTAGGAGATACTTAGCCTACAAAAAGACAAACAATGTCCACAAAGAGACACAAAATGACCACAAAGAGTCAAACAATGTCCACAAAGAGACAAAGTGAGTCAATAAGGAGACGGTTACCAAAAAAGAGACAAAGGACACAAATAGACATAAAGAGAGACAACATAGAGATAAACCCTGACAACACATGGAGATAAATCTCCTCTGTCTCTTTCTGTCTGCCTCTGTATTGAGGAGCTGTGGGGCCTTGTACGAGTCTCTACCTGGGGACTCGTTGCCGCATTGTCCGTCTATGACAACGTCCATGTTGGACAGGTGTTTTCTCCATTTATTAAATCAGTTTTCATAAATTTAAACTGTCGTTCGCTCCAGATTCAGTTTCATGATAACAGACTCACAGGAGTCATGTGGAGTGACAGTAATGACTTTTAGCCTGGGGGGTCTCTGTCGTCTTCTGTGGTAGAGGTGAGCCACAGTCACATGATCACGTGTAGCCAATCATTTTGAATTTGCCACAACTATTACTCACATGCCGGCCAAGTAGGCCAGGGCGGTTTTATTACAAGAGCGGTTATTTTTCAGACAAATGCTTTTGTGTAACACAACCTGGAATCTCCGGGTCGCCACCTCCTTAGAGAAGTTTATACATAAACTCAGACTCTGGGATTAAGACTCAACTTGTTTGACAAACTGGTCATAATCTGCTAAATCTACCCGCGTTAATCCCTCAGGTGGATGCCCTTCTGTCTGAGCTTCAGTTCAACAAAGTTAATAGTAAATGATGCTGCGTTTTGACAATGTGTTTGAACTGTCCTGTGGGAAAATCAACAATAAGGAGGGTGGAACCAGGAAATTTGAGCATTTATGTAGGAAATTGGGTTTAAAATCATTCATCAATTATGGGGACGGTGCATAAAACAGTTGTTTTTCTCATTTTGGCTGATGTTTCTACTAAGAATGAATGAATAAAGTGACATTATAGTTTGTTTTTGTCCATTTCTCTTTTTTTATCATTTAGTCCAGAAATATCATTGAAAAACATCACATGTTCACTCTGGGTTTTGTAGGCCTAATGATTGTCATGATTGTGCAATACTTACAAATAGCTCTATGGAAAAAACTCTACACTTGATGTTAACACATAAAGCTATAACTTTCTAACTTTTTCTTTCTATCAGTTTTCTCTCAAATAATTAAATTATTACTATTATTATCATCTATTAGTCTATTTTTCAGTCAGAAAATCCAAATATTTTTAGGTTTAAGTTACATCTGATTGTGATCTCAAGATGTTTGATTTTGGATTTGTGGTAAAATAACCATTTTATTTTGTTCATCTTTAACTTTGAACAGCTATTTTCTAATAGGCTACTGATGTGATACGATTAATTGATGATGAGGTGAGTCAGTCCTGCAGTAGGCCTAAAGCTGTAGTTAGTTACCTTGTGTGATTCCTGTATCAGCCTCCTCACCACCTCCTTGATGTGCGGCCCTGTCTCTTTGGGGGGGTGGGCGTACACGTTGACCCGGGTCACCCCCCGGTACATGCCGCTGGTGCCGGACCAGCCGAGGTCCAGAGACGGCACCGCGACGTCCGACATCTTGGGCCAGTAGGTGGAGTGGACCCCAGAGTCCGCGCTGGGCTGCGACTCCTTGTTCTTCTCCTGCTCCCCGGTCTCGGAGTCGCTGTCCGCGGCCCCGTCCCCCGCCGCGTACTCCTGAAAGTTTTTCCGGATGGACTTCACCTCCCGGGCGGAGAGGAAGTCCTTGACGTTGTCCTCCTTGAGGCGCATCTTGAAGGCTCCGTCGCCGCTCCGCAGCAGCTGCTCCAGCGCCGCTCGCTGCTCCTCGCTGTAATAAAACTCCGGTTTAGACTCCGGGATCTTGTCGTTGACGTGGTCATCGTCCAAGCACCTGAGCTGGGACTCCGCCATGACAGACAGACAGACACACGCTCCCCTCCTCCGGTCGCTCCTGCTGCTGCTCCTGCTGCTGCTGCTGCTGGTTGCTGGTTGTTGCTGCTGCTGCTCTGCAACCCCCGCTGCTGTAGCCTAGTACCTACCTGTGCGGACAGGTACGACAGGTGTTCCGGTGATACCTGCCTACGGCTCGCCTCAGGTGCAAGGAGAGGGGGCGGAGGCACTGGCTG
The DNA here is from genome assembly GCF_905171665.1 of Trachurus trachurus. Lineage (NCBI taxonomy): Eukaryota > Metazoa > Chordata > Actinopteri > Carangiformes > Carangidae > Trachurus > Trachurus trachurus. Next base: position 10,297,164 of record NC_139905.1, on the reverse strand, counting down.
ACTGCTGCTGCTGCTGCTGCAAATGTTATTAGAAAGCTTCCTCTCATAAGTTTCAGAATAAAACTTTTTGAAGTTGGTGGGAACTGCCAGAAACTAATAGAAGTGGAAGAGTAGAGTAGAGTAGAGAATACTTTATTCATCCCTATAGGAGGGAAATTCAAATTAGTCCAGTAGCTCACACTACAATGACACAAAAAATAAATAAAGATGGAGCAGGGCCGCCGGATGGAGCAGGACCACCGGATGGAAGAAGGTGCAAAACTACTATTAAGCCTACAAATATTGCATTATAAGTAAAGTAAAAGCATCCAGGTTAAATCAGTTGGAGGAAAAATAAAGTTATTCAAAAACAAAGGTATGGTGGCCCTGAGAGGCCACTCACTGCCCACTGCCAAAAACATAATGCACAGCACAAATTCAGGAAACAACTTTTCAGTTTGTCAAAGCACGTGCCGCAAAAACTTGCAACACAACAGAAGTGTTTCTGGGGACACAAAAAAAAGTGACAGACCTGATTGGGAAGCGGTTTGTTTCAGTGCTTCTTGACTTTAGAAGTTTTAAAGATGGTTACCTGTGAGTGGTGAGTTTTATTATGTTTATTATACTGTTAATATTGCATGATTCACATATAATTGCAAATATGTCCTGTAGCCTTAGTCTTTGGCCAGGTCCATCACTCTATTGTGTCCCCAGTTTTTGCAGTGTTTGTGTCTTTGCATGAGTTCTCCTCACTCACAGTGTGTTGACCTCTCAGGGCCACCACTGTACAAAGATTATTCTTAACTGTTTTATATAATGCAGGTTATTTATCATTAGCCTATCATCTTTTGCGTGCTGTTTAGCACCTGTACAGTATGTGGTGCACTCGACTCACCTGTTCACCCACAACAGTCGGATCATATGTAAAGTGAACAGAAGTGAAAGTTTATAATTAACCTGCCTGCTGGTAGTGAAGTTGAACTTAGTGACTTCGTAACTGAACTTACTAGATACAAGCAGCAGGTAATATTTAATGAATAAAACTGATTTAATGTAAACTTTAAACCGTGTATTTAAAACTCATATCTTGTATATGTATAATCACATTGTGGCTGTGGCTCAGGAGGCATTTGAACTCCCATGAGAAAAACCTCGGACCCCACCTGCTCGACAAAAAGGCAACACCTTGAATGTCAGGGCTGTGGTGTCTAAGAAGTACTAATTTGCCCTCTAAAGTACATTTTAATTGCAGTCCATTTACCATCTGTCACAACCCAGGTATGCAACTATGAGGTTTCATGGATGACAAACTGGAATGGAAGAGGTGGGACTGACCTTTCAGTCAGGAAATTGCAGTACAGTATATATGTACTAGGCTATCGCAATGAGTGTGAGAACAGTGACAGAGGTTATACTGTAAGAGCTCGTCTCATTTTAGAGCTACTTCCAACTAAAACCAACGCTACAGTATGTCTCGTTCCATCCTTCCCACTTTAAGCCACACACTTTTCACCAGAAATTACCTGCAGAAATCCTCCAGCTCATATACTGTACACCAGGTTGCCATAGAGAAGAGGATGCTGCTAACGACGAGACAAAAATTAGGGATTGAAAAAATGACAACTTCTGTAGCTAAGTACTGTTCAGTAAGTGCACATGTTGTCCACTTTATTATGTATCTTGACAGCCAATGCAATGCAACACAGGTTTTCTGTATTAACACACCATCTATGCTGTTTTTGTTGACAATATCATTTGTACTGGGGTTTTGTAAAATCCATACAGTAGGTGTTTATGATATTTTGCCTCCCTCATGAATGGAAACTCTTTCTAGGAAACTAGACACTCATGAATAATAAAGTATTTTTCATTTAACTCCCACTGGATTAACTAGTAGGCCTTATATTGGTGTGGCTTTTATTTTGAAGGCCACTGTCTTCATACTTCTTTTATTGTAGGTGCAACTATTGCAGCTGGATGATCCGATTAGTGGTTCCTTCCTTCCCTTCATGAGCATATTTAGACTTCCATGGAAAAGTCAGAATAAAAGAATCCACTGAAGCCTGTAGGAAGCAAAAATATTATGGCAAAAAATAAAAACAGGAAGTTCTTCCAAAAGTCCCGGGTGAGACTTCATCGTCCAGAATTAACATAAGATTTTAAACATGAAGTCAGTGATAAAAAGTAATTTTATTTGCATGTCTGTGTGCACATGTCTATGTAAAGCGTTTACATTTTTTGGTAAGTCTACTGATGTTTTTCATACAAAACTTTTTTTTGTGGTATAAAACATAGTATAGTGGAAAAAAACGGAATAAATCAAAAGTAGAGCAGAAACAGGAGATTAATGAGCAGACTGGCTGAAGACAAGACTTGTAACATCCTAATAACGGCGATAAAACATTCCTCAACTGTTCCCATGTGCCAGTAAAAAAAAAAAAAAAACATGTGGATGTGTCTGATCTGTTGTGAAGAACTGAGACAAAGCGTGTTCAATAAAACCTGAATGAACTCCGTGCTGGCAGCATATATATTTCTACATAATATATAGTATATATATGGCAAGGCTCAATGACTCACAGTCATTTGGCTCCAGCATGTTGCCAAAGTGCCAACATGCAGAGATTAGATGAGTCACCGACTGCTCAGTGTTTATGTTCAAAAAGACACATCCTGGGCCACTGCACCTGCAGAGCGAGTCTGTGAATGTGTGCAGACACAGTGAGTGCGCCTCCTGCGGTGTTTCCTCACAGCGGTGTTGTGTAGTTGGCAGGAAACAGGCCGTTTTTCCCTCGCAGCTTCCCTCTCCACCACGACGGGTCCGAGCGATCCAGCACCTCGATGACATCTCCCGCGCAGAAACCCAGTTCGTCGCCTTCCTCTGCAATGAAATCGTACATCGCCTTCACCTGCACCGTGGACGGCCGCTGTGGAGGAAAACCACAAACACAGATCAATACCTGCCAATATTTATCTTAATCTATCTTAATTTTTTTTTAAACTGCATGATTCATGGTATTCAGGTATTGTCTTTATCAATTTGACTTGTTGATTTATTCATTTTTTCCTCTAATTTCTAATTTGGCCTTTTAAATAACAAAAACATTTATTTTTCCTATACAGGCTGTGACAACACGTAAATTCAAAAGTTATTCTGGATTATGTACTGCATGATTCATCATACTGTATAGATTGTGTAGGTAATACTTAAGGTATTGTCTGTAATTACTCTTATATACAGTATAGATTGTCTAAATAATTTACAGTCTTACATATTCAGTATAATATCTACCTGACTAATTTACAGTGTATTATGTATTTCAAATCATCGCCAGTCTGGTTATACGTTATTCAGTAGGTCTACAGTATCTTTCGTCTCTTTTCTTTTCTATACATTATTCTCTGTTATAAATTTCCTCAGTGAATCACTGGGGTCGGCCAACAATTTTTATGCTACAGTCTGTGGGTCAACACAATAAAATGTTGGTTTCCAATTTCAAACATGGGAATTTGTTGCCTTTCTCCGTTACACAATGTTACCCTGGTTTTCACTGTCTGACTAATAGACCAAAACTCGAACTAAACACCGATGCCACCTGTGGTTCTGGGAACTTGTGGGAGGTATTTTTCACAGACTTGGCAGACAGTTACAGGCAGTTTGACAACTTCAACCAACACACAGAAGAAGAGACAGTTCAGTTTCCTCCTCAGCGGAGGAGAAGGGGTGGCAGACAGACCTGAGGCAGAGGCATGGTGTCGGATGTGCGACGGGGAGGAAAAGCAGAGCTCACGGGGCTGTTTCTGCCCGTGTGACCGATGGTGTGAGCGCGCTCCTCCAGACCCCCTCTCTTACTCTGGAAAAAAAACAAACAATACAGTTAACGATTTAACCATTTCTCTCTACTAACTCTGTTCAACTATTACATCAACAGTTGAAATGGGTAGCTAGAAATACTTGTTGTGAAATTTTAGTTATCAAACAATTAGCTAAAAGAAATAGTTATTAAAATGTGGACAAAAAGTGATTATAGTTATATGTTAGCTTTAAAGTATTAGTTATTCAATTGTTAACGTCTTTGCACACCAAGTCTGTTTTTTCATATGTGTTTCTCTCATCCATCTAAATCTTAAAAAATATTGTGTCCATCTAATCATAAGGATACGTCAAGAGCGAAGGAACCTGCATGTAAATGAACTGGGGAATTATCATGATCACTTCCCTAGTTTATTTCAGCATGTCAGTGGTCCAGTTTGATAGATTATTAGCTCTCCTGGAGCAACACATTAAAAAGAAGACAACCGATTTCCGTGATCCAATTTGATCCAGTGGCTGTATGTCCAGCACACACACACACACACACACACATGCAGCTCAGCCATGATCAGCCGACAAACACTGATTTGAGTGGTGAAAAAGGCTTTTTACAGAGACAAAAATTGCAGAAAATATAACCTAAAGACACAAGTTTTGGAGTCAGTGTATAAACATGATCGACACAACATGAGGTCGAATTTATTTTTTAAATGTGCGGCAATTTTGTATGAAAAAAACTGACTTGGTGTGCAAAGGCCTTCAGATTTAGCTCCACCTCTTCAGACTGGACAGTGACTGACAGACTGACCAGGCTAGGTGATTAGTGTGCTAACTTTAGTAGAAGAAAATAAGTAACAGAGAAAGATGTTGGCAAGTATAGGAAAGATTGGATATATAATAGCTGTTAATGCTAACGTTGGCTATGTAGCAATCGCAAAAACTAATGTATGCGTTTACGTTAAATAGCCAGCTAAAAATAATGGATTATAATGTTGTAATCTAAAAGTCATTGCTAACTAGTCAGCTAAAATGCTGGATGAATCTTAAGCTCATCCAGTAATGTTAAGTGATAAATAAACAGATGAAAGTATTTAGGTTAGTGGCTGTTTCATGTGTTAGCAGCAGAATACGAACTCAAGTTTCAAGTTTCAAGATCAGTCAAACAAACTACAGGAACATGGGGGTGGTTTCAAAGAGTTTGATCTGACGGGGCAGTGGGGGAACATCGGACAAACCAAAGATATGTGTGCAGTACATGTTACATAATGAGAGTTTACCAGTATATTGTTAGGCTGGTCTGAAGCTCTGCGTGGTGTGGCAACAGAGATCGCTGAAGCCGATTGATGTTGTTCAGGCAAACTTCCCCTCTTCACCTTTGGGACGGAAACATACAGGAAGTAGATAACGTTTCAGTGCGACATCAAAACAGGTGCATCAGGAACTACGTAAAATAATTAACAAGGCAACTCGTTTCTATTTTTATGCTCACAAATCAAAGGATGTGTATAGAGGAAATGAAAACAAACCCCCACAGTTCATGTAAATATAATGAGCAAATTATAAATCATTTCAAGAAATGAAATAACTGAAACAGAAATTAGCTGCTTCAATGTAATAATATAATTTAGATTTATAAGAACTATGTCTGAATGAGAGTTGACTTTGGTTTCCCATTCATTTCAACACCTGTATGCTTATGTACAGTATATGCCGTGCTGCTGAATCCTTGTAGCTTAATACTTTGTATCATTTGAATTGAAGTTGATCTACATGAAAAGGGTTCCTCTGTTTTAATAAAATGTTTTCTATACTTGTACAGTAATGCAGTCTCATACCGACTGGGCCACGGAGGTATTCCTGCTGGGTGAGGAGCCGTCACTGAGGTAGATCTCCCTGGTCTTCGAGATGGAGGTGTTCTTGTAAAACTCCACCAGGTTGTTTAGGGAAGTGAACTTCTCAGACCACAGGAAGTACTGGCCTTTGTTGTCCCGCAACACTTTGAAGTGCTGAACGTCACTCTCATGTCTGGAAGAAAGAAAGATGTTGCAAACGAGGTTAAAAGCAGCTCCGGTAAACGCCAAGAAAACTGAAAGATGACGAGAAACTGACGGAAATGTGGCATCGACGTGTGTTTCATTTATTTGTTTCAAGTTTTGTGTACTTGAACTTTTTGGAGTATTTTTAAAAATCAAGAACCATGCTCACACTTGAGTATTTCTTAACTTAACCATTTTTATTTTTCAAGTTACCGCCCAGTACCTGCTACTTTCTTTCTGTATGTAACTACATCTTGCTTCATTCTGCATTGTTTGATTCATTTAGCCTTATATTGCTACATAAAAAATCTCATGTTTCTATTATTTTGTTACATAATTATTTGTCCATATAATCTGTATAATACTGAATTGCAACACCACCACACACACTACTTCCTCAAAATAAATTATCTACCACAATTGATACAAAATGAAATACAAATCAACTGTTGCATGAGACTGTGTTAGTTGTAGCAAAATGTTTCTAATAACCTGATTGCCCAAAGGTGTTCTTTAATTCAGCAATGTTATCATATGTCATTTTTCCCCCTCTCCTCTTCCCCTTTTTAAAAATGTCCTCTGAACTTTGCACTTGTATTAGAGTACAGAAAGATGGAAGTAAACCTTTTCACAAGTTATTTTACCTCAACTTCTAGTTAAATTTATTTTAAGTACCGATAGTCTACTTGAGGAAAATGTTCCAGTTCTCTTTTATATCCACCCCCGGCTGTTCCACAATAGCCAAAGTACAGTACTGCACACATCAGACGGGGCGGTTGGTTGGAGTGGTTCATATTTTATTCCTGAAAAGCACAACTGTGCAGTGTGCACATGCTGCTAGTACAAATTTAAACCATGGTGTGACGATAACATGAAACACAATGGAGTTATAACCAAGGCAGCACTGGATTGAACCCACACCTGGCTGCAGATGTGTTGTGCTGTATTTTCCTTGACAGCCATCTTTTAATTTACTGTCTGTCCTTGTGATTAGCTCAGCTGCTTCAGTGGGATGACACCAGTGATCGGACCGGCCTTGAGCATATCCATACATCGGACTTACACCGCTCTGATTTAGGCTTTTAAGTAAAAACTTTGTCCAAGTGTGAGATGTGAGAGCACCAACTCCTTCACAGCTTGTTTATCAGTTGTGTAACAGAGAACTGGTCGTGACAGCTGGGTGGTTCCTGTTATTTCACATGCACGGTCGATCATCCGAGAAAGTTTTGATTTGATTGTGATCAGCGAAAGAGCAGAGGAGAAGATGCTCCTTCCTCAAATTCAAGCTCACTGGTTTCCTCAAACTTCATGTTCACAGAACCGGGGTGGGTGGGGGTGGTATCTGTCTCTCTGCCCAGCTGTCTGAAGCCCCCCCTGCCTGCCTGCCCTCCACCAGCTTATTACTGAAGAACCAGTGACTCCCTGTTTCCCTGGACTGTTTCCTCAGCTGGATTGTCCTCTGCTGGTCAGTGCAGAAAACTACAACATCAGTTTTCAAGAAAGCATTAACTCCTGTCCAGTTACTGTCAGGACTGGATATAATACATACGGTTGACATTTATGTTTTTTTTTTTTTGTCTTGACTACACATTATATACTCTGCAATAACATACAAAATGCCCTGAAAGTGTCAGTAGCAGATGCATTAACATGTTACCAGTATTAATGTAGTATTATACTAATATAGTTTTATCATAATTGGTTGGTTGCATCATTTTATTTAACTAAAAATGATCTATTTTGTATGTAAATCTACACTAGTAAACTAAATAAAGCTGCTGGATGAATGTAGAATTGAACATAAGAGATGCATAAAGTGTCTTAAAATCTAAATATTACAAAATACTTAAAGAAGAAAGTTAACTAAGACATAATTGTCAATGATAATGTTCTCTGGTGGTCCTCAGTGCATGCAGCCTACAGTAAGTTGCCTTAGAAAGTCCAGTCTGCTGCAGCTGCATAGCTCATTGATATGTGTTTTCCAGCAATAAAGACTGTCCATGTGCTCGCCTTCGTATTTATATGAGAACACCTGAGTGATTGTCTTGTTTTACTGGCTCATGGTGGAACACTTACATCAGGTCTGGGCCTATTATTAAACCTGAACTCCCTTCGACAGATATCGCAGCTTGCATTTCAAAAATACTTGTTATAGGCAGAGTCTTATGTTTCTGTTCCTGACTGAGGAATTGTCAGCCTCTTCCTGTAGATCATTTCAAGCTCTGAGATATTTTTAGATCTAACTACAGCACAGATTTTTTTTTTTTTGGCCTGTGTTTTTTCCCCACTGTGACATGTCAAACTGTCCTCTGGGGAAAAAGCCGCTGATTGACCAACTACAGCTGACAGCGGAGCAAAGAACTCACAAACTCACAGAAACTGCTATTTCACGTCATGTTGGACGACACTTCCACAGCCTCTCGTTCACTGCTGCTCTTCCCGCCATCTTTACTCCACCAGTGCAGCTGCAGTTGCCTCTTGGGCGTAAATATGTGAAGTTTTTGCAGAGTTTTGCAGCAGCACGAACGGAGACCAGAAGACGGCAGCGAGATGATGAGTCACATTTTACATGTATATTGATGTGCGCACAGGGGAAATATTGGTTTACTTTTTCTGGTTAAAACGGATTTCAATCTTACTGAAACTGTCATGTAGATAAGAAATAATACTCGAAATTACATGTAAATATGTTTCAATTTCTTGAATTTAGTTACAAAAATTTCCCAGAACCAACCACAAATCGGTCTGAAAGTCTGTCGCTTTGAGCTGAGATGCTGTCATGCTGAACTGAGATGATGAGCATGGTGGAGATCCGATGAAGTTCTTATACTTTTTTTTGGTTTTGGAGACGGTCTTTTACTCACTTGACAGAGATGGAGAAGTCTCCCGGGGAGCTCTGGGACCCTCGGATCACAAACTCTCCAATGTCTTTGTGCCTCAGCACCTCCTCTGCAACGTTGCGAGTGGCGTTCTCCTGAAACCATCTGGAAGCACAAACACTCATGCTTAACTCAATTCAACTTCACATCCATAATAGTCCCATTGTAAATATAAAACTTGTTTTAAATGACCTAAATCTTCTTGATTCTGATTGTCAAGTCAGGACTGACAGGAGTTTAAGAAAGTGAGCAGCTGTTGTCATCTCGACACTGGGATCTTGAAATTGTTTGAACAGTAAGAAACACAAAATCACAAAAAAGCTGCGTTGATTCGACTGCATTCAATTTAACAATCTTCTCAAAACAGAAAAAGGTTAACAAACACACTGCCATGCTCACAGTTTATTACAGTAATTACCTCGGAGTTTGCATTTCAAGGTAGTTTTGTGGCACGAATCCTTCTTGTCCGTTCATCTCTGCCTTAAACCAATCATCTTGTGGGCTTAAAATCTGTTCAGAAGGAGAAAAACAACAGGATGTTGCACAATGGTAATGAAAATATTCTTGAGGCCAAAGTGAGAAAATAGTCGTTCGATCGACGGAGCCTGACCTTAAGTATATCGCCCTTTTTGAAGGTGAGTTCGTCGTCTGCGGTCGCAGTGAAATCATACTTTCCTCTGGCTTCCATCGGCGCCGGCTGAAGTGTCAGGCAGGTTTACAGAAATGAAGAAAAGGCAAATGTTTCTACACAGGGAGAAAGAGAAACATGGGAATATTTAATTCAGCACAACTTCTGTTTCCGTTTTTTAAACAGCTCAAGCAGCGTGGTGCCTCCAAGTGCACGTCTGTAGGAGCAGAAGTACTTTTTCTCAGTTGGGTGTCAAAATGCTCATGAGATAGCTGCACAGTTTTCAGAATGATATTTACCAGCTGTGGTTTGAGCAGATTATCTCTTTAGGAAGTGATGTCAAAACTCCCCAGAAGGAACATTTATGATTGACATGATCGCATGATAACCTTTCGACAGTCGTATTTAAGGTCTAAAAGTTATTTTCGCAGCTTTGTTCTCATAAAAATCAGTGACAGTGGCAGTTTACGGAACAGTGAAAGGAATATTTTACCTTCAGAGCCACGAGTCGGCTCCTAATAAAACAAGAATTTATTTCCCAAATTCGAAACTTCACCTTATCAGAACCTAATACAGAATGCAGAATCAGCTTAGTGTTTGTAAATGCATTCAGTCACAGCTGATGATCAGTTAATCGATTGATTTGTCAGATTTTGATAATCAATTAAGTTATTTTGGTGGGAAATACTACAGAAACTTGTTCTCCGCCTTCTGTGCAAGGGAACTGAACTGTTGGGTTTCAGAGTGACAAAATCTGCACGGCAACTAATGATGATTTAAATGATCAAGTAATGAATCTGCCAATTATTTCTCAATTAACAAATAAATCATTTGAAAATGTATGAAGACCAACCAGACCTAAAAATAAATAAATAAATAAACCAAAAATATATAATTTCTTATCATACATGATGAAGATGAGCAGCAAAGTCTCACAGTTAGAAGCTCGAACCAGCCAATATTTCACATAGTGGTCTTTAAAAAATGACTGAAATGATTAATTGATTGTCAAAAGTGCTCCCAATTCTCTTTAGTTTGATTTTAGATAGATAGATAGATAGATAGATAGATAGATAGATAGATAGATAGATAGATAGATAGATAGATAGATAGATAGATAGATAGATAGATAGATAGATAGATAGACAGACAGACAGACATTATAATTCCATTTTTGGATTGACACATTCTGCACATAAACTAATAAATAAAATTTCTTAGCAAGGCATTGTGTGTGGGTACATTACAGGACACAAACAAATTGCTCGCACTTTCCCACCGTGGGTACTTCAGCAAGATACGAAGAAGAAGATTAGCATTTTATATCATTTTTTATATCAAAGACTATAAAACATAGAAACAACTGAATACACAGACATGAGACCATGGTATGAATATCAACGGTGAAAGTGTGATTGTGAAAGTGAGATTGTACAGACACTGAAATGATTTAAAAACTTTCTGACATGACCGTTTTTACATTTTCAGGCACCTGTGTGGGACACAATGAAAGGGAACAAGATATAATAGTGTATAAACCTGACACACAAACATCAATAATGTACGTTACACCACTGAACTATTAATACTTCACTTCCTGGTAATTATACAGTACGTAGCCTCGCCTGACTCAGTCAAGTTGCAGCCACTGGACATGGATGAAGGACATAGACATACGGAGGAAAGGAACTGGAAAAAAAATCATTTGTTATCTATTTTTAAATTAGGAAGAGACACATAAGCTACTTCCCCATCTGTTAGTTTACCCAGAGGTGCACAAACAGGACAGAAATACAGAGGTCAAACCATCCCCGGTGAGTTAATCCTCTAAAACAGGAGTCAAATGTTGAATTATAACAAATGGCAGTAGGCTACTGTAGGTAGTAACTGTATCTAGGTGTAACTTTTAGTTATTTTCCCACAGATGCGAATAAAACCTTGTGGTTACATAGTGAAGGATGTGGTGAGCTATCTTGAGTACCTTCTGCAGCTGCAAGATTACACCTTGTATCTTTGAACTGAACTGTACCAGGATAAATACCCTGCAGAATCCCTTCCCACCCCCCCATGGGGCAAACAATTATATCAGACTTCAAGTTCTAAGACCAAATCACAAATCATTGTAAAAACAGCTGCTGTCATTCCACATCATGGAGTCATGGAAAACCTTAAATCATGTTAAATTACAGTACTTTAAAGATACAACCCAATCAGTGCCGAAATGAAGTGTTTGGTATGGCTGATACTTTGCCACAAAGGTACTTTACAATGCCGACAACTTGGAGACATCGGTAAACCCATCAATTCATGTCGACCACACATCACAGGACAATTTATATCATCTCCATGTAGTTGTTCACCAATTAGAAGGAAATGAAGCAGCTTCAAGGTGCCGGACAAGAAGAGGTAATTGAAATCAAGATAAGAAAAAAAAAACACCTCATCAAAGTAGGTTGTATTTAATCCTGCCTGTACACTTGTATGGTCCGAGGTCTATAGATAATTAATACTGTAGGTCTTAATGGAGAGTGTGTGGTGGTGGGGACAGTGGACATCTTTTCAGACTCAAACCACAGCTACACGACAACAGGACAGTCCAGTCTTTCAACAACCAAATTAAAACCCATAAAAATTAACCTTGAAACCTTTGGTGTTACTGAGGAGAAACTCTAAGTGTTATAGGATAAAATACAGGCCCTGATCTTTAATATCTAACTCACACCTCCTGCTTGAGTCAACACCTTATGACTGATGTCATTTGTTGTTATCTACATGGTGAGAACAAGAGGACTCTTTATGAAGTGGAAAAGCGGCGCTGGATGCCATTGTACATTCATGCATGGACAGCAATTAGCCAGACTGTTTCATATTAAGTCAGAATGAACCCCACTTTCAGTCAGATTGATGGCTTGTAGCAGGTGGTTTGGTTTGGTTTGGTTTGGTTTGGTTCAGGAATGAGTTTGAGATTGAGACAGACCTTTGAAACAATAGATACTGCTCCAGACATTAAAGACTGTACCGACAACATCATCCCATGAGTCTATTTCCAGTTGTTCAGACAAGTTTCTGGAAGTTTTTTGTACTGAAACAAGAATCAATCATGCGTCTGTTTAGTTTTAAATCACAGGTACTAACTTTTGACACAACATGGGGATAGTGTGATATTTGATTATGTCTGTAACCTCTTAAAATTTGATGTCAAATGTCTTCAAAGGTTTTCTTTTAAGTTTGCACCTTGCCAAGCGACTGTAGCACTTCAGGCTTTTGTGACGGTCTAGGTCTCTAGGACAAAACCACAATATTTCCGAAAGCAAGCTGGTCAGCATTTCAGCAGCACAGCGAGTCAGTGGTTTTCCTGCCTTAGTTACCTACAAAACAGCCTCAGCCTTACTGTCTGACAAGTGTTATATTTAATTTACAGAAAAATAGGGCATGTAACAACATACTGTAAAAAAAATGTATGTTATTTTTGTCCATCCAAAATGGCCTCAAATGTCACATTTGACCATAAAAAAACACAAATTTTTAAAACTATTTGATCACAGAGAAGGGTGGGAGAAACTGGTTCACTGTCTTTCTATATATATTTAACTGATTTTGAAGATACTTAATCGGAGGGGAAACAGAAGAAGCTCGTATCAGCTCATATCCTTTTTTCAATAGTGATAACAGCCAACTGCAATCAACAGTTTCAGTTGTAAGAAGTGTTGCTTGCAGGGCTGCATCTGCTCTGTTTTAACTCGAGGGGGGTTTCATCTTTCCGCACCTGCATCATGAACATGACTGTGTGCAGACTTCCATACAGAAGCTGCTCCGACTGTTGATTTAACTCCTTTTTCTGGAACAATTCCCTCCTTTGAAACCATTTTAATTTTTAACCAGCAGTCAAGGAAGTTGTTAGAAATAAAAAATGGAAACACTGCAATGTACAGTAACAACTCATTCATAATTTAAACATTTATGATTAGTTTCTTGTTGTAAAATCTGAATTTCCCCCCTGCGGTAATGTTTGGACAATTAAAGCAGTTTAAAATGTCATATCCGTGTAACAGGTAGTTTTTACAGGTGCAACAGAGACTGTCAGTCTGTCAGGTGTGCTATGCAAACAGGATCATCATCTCTGCTGAACGGACAAATCCCTCTTCAAAACATTCACATTTCAGTATTCACACTGACTAAAAACTGAAATACTCCATTACAAGTACACGTCCTGCTTTAAGCTCATACAAATACATGTTTTTTATCAGCTAAATGTAGAGTAGCAGCACTAAAAGTACTAAATGTCCCTGTGACTACTTGTTATCTCAAATGACTGTATTAGATTACTGATTTACTGTTGTAGCAAGTTCCAACCACTTTAATAAAGTAACTTTAACGCTACAGGGTGGATTTAAGGTGATTAATGGGAAAGAGAATTAGAAGAAACAAGTTGTGACACATTAATATGTTTCCGTTCTCTGGGCTATCTGATCTCACACTAAAGTATATCTTGTTTTTAACACCAGATATTAGATAATTTGACCTCTTCTGACTTTGAACTGTTAAGTTTAGAGAGTGTAAACGTCTCTCCAGTGGACAGCTGACACATGTCCGACCTTCTAATGATGACTTTCTTTGATCAAATTGCAGATTTGTTTCAATTATGTTAATGAAATGTCTGAAAAAAAAACCTTTAATGTACTTCCAACCAAAATCTAAAGATATTTGAAAACTTCTCTTTATCAGGTCATCTGCATACAGATTAAAAAACATGATGTACTAGCTATTTCTGGATCACGGTTATGAGTACCTTTACTTCTGATTTTTACAATAATATACATTTATTATATGAAACTCATTTCACTAGTAATACTTTATTTACTTCTTTTACTTGTGCAATATCTTAGCACTTAGCACACACACAGAAAAGAAAGTAGAGTTCCCTATGAAGTGTAGTGGAGCAGAAATAGAAACTAAGAGAACTTGAATATTTACTTTCCACCACTGGATACGATTCACAGCATTTACATCGAGCAACTATTGTGGCTCCAGCTGCTGTGATCAATCAAATAATCTGAGTTATCAATCATTGATCTTAGGTTCTGTGAGGTCAGGATTTTGATATCCTCCAGTAATATTCGACAGTCGACTCATCCCTCAGTGTCTCTTGTCGACATGTTTTCTTCGACCACAGGGTGCAACAGGGCGTGTGACATGTTAGCAGAGGAGGATGTCTCAACACGAGGTCGCTCACTTTCTTGGCATCAGAGACCAAACCATTTGTCATTGACCTCTCAACCTGCAGTCTGGCCAGCCGGTGACAGACACGCAGAGGCATCTCTAACGCTAAAACTACAGTTATATTATGCAAATACATACTGAACAAATGGAGGTGAAAACACACTTTACAACTTTTGACCTCTGTTAACCTTCTCTCCTGCACGAACAACAGTTTTTAAAACCACTTCCCCAAAATTAGGCAGTAAAAAACATGCAACTGAGGAATGAAAGAGACACATTAAGCAGAAAGATACAGTGGATAAACATAAAAACAACAAAGAACAGCTTCAGATTCAATTAAGATTTCACCAGTTTTCATTTGTATTTCAGGATAATAGGAGGTATCACTGCCCTAACTTATGGAGCAGGCATATTCAACTGGCTTTAACTTATTCAAAAAGCTAAATTAATGTAATTTCTAACTTTCTTTATAATGATTTAAATCACTTTTTATAAGTCACACAAAAAGTGTGTAGCATGAACAAGAAGGATAGAGAAGTGAGAAATAGATGGAAAGAGAAAGAGGAAGAGAAGCCGAGTCAGGCTGGGTAAAATAATTCTTTCTTTCTTTTTTTACACCCAAGTTTAGTTAGTGCGTGATTTGGTTTCCTGCAGACAATCTCTCTCTCTCTAAACTTACCTCCTATCCTCCTCCTCCTCCTCCTCTGAGCTCCTGCTGCTGCTGCTGAAGCTGCTGTGTCAGTGTGGACTTCAAGGCTGACCTCTTCTCCCTCCGCGGTGGGAACACAGCGGCATGTTCATCAGTCCACAAAATGACTCCGACAAATAAAAGTCCCGGTTCTAGGTGAATAACTTCTTTTTTTATTTATTACTATGCTGTTATTACTTTGCTGCTCTCTGTAAGACTTGATGAGGGTGTGTGAAGACGGAAGATGTGCGCGCCCCGAGTCGCTGCTCCGATGTTGATGCAGCCTGCAGACAGACAGACAGAGAACCGCCTCTCTTCAAAGTGACAGCTACCGCCGGGTGTGATGAACAGTCACATCCGGTTTTCAAAATAAAACCAAGCAACTAGCTGAAGCACTTCTATCAAACATCTACTATGACTAGTTTTTTTTTTTTTTTATGAAATTGAAATAGTCCTACATGTATGCACTCCATTGCTCTATAATGAAAAGAAAAGATTAATGCCATATTCATATTAATTATTAAAAAAAAAAAAAATTAAAGGTAGAGTCTGGAGTTTTGTTCGTTGCAGTTTGTAAACAAAACATCCTAACTGCACCCCTCCACTTGGGCTCAACTGTGTAGCCTCCTGAAATGCAGTCAGAGTGAAGCACTGGAGCCGTGGGCCGATAGCCGACCATCACCAACAACAGGAGCCTCTGCCGTTGTGGTGAGCTGGGAAGACACTGGTGTTAGCAGCGGATGCTAACCGCTACCGCTAGCCGAGGTTAGCATCGAGCTAGCTCACTACAACGGCCCTAATACTTGTTACCAGTGTCGGTGACGGTCGGGAATCGGTCCGTGGCTCCACCGCTTCACTCAGACTATATTTCTTTTTCTTTGAGGTCCTGACTGCTGCTGCTGCTGAGAAAGAGAGAGAGAGAGAGACTCGGCAGCATCAGAGATAGGCTAGCTAGTGCGGCTAGCAGCCCTGAGCCTCCTACTCTGCTGCATGTAGCTTCACCTGAGCTCCGTCATTGGCTGGAGGGAAAACACCGACTCTCTCGCTCTCCACCCAGAAACGTCCCAGTTCATAACAAAACAGAGCAAAAGACCAAAATACAGGCAGGAGGAGGGGGCGCTGAAGACACAGCCTAATACTGGTAAGTCTAATATTTATTTTTGGGCGCAGCTCCAAACCCAACCTGCAGAGAAGCTAATGAGAGTTTGTTCTAATTAGTCGATTAGCTCACAAAAATGAAAATGAAAACCCCACAGAGACATTAAAACATACTTTAGTTTCTCCAAAAACTATGTCTACCTGATCAGGATCCGATTATGGCAGCAGCACCAAACAAGTCATATGGTTGCTGTTGAACAGACATTCACTCACTCCATTGCTAACTTATTATACTAACACTAGGCTACTACAACTAGCATGGCCTAGCATAAAAACTTTTAACAGGGTAGGCCTGCAACTTAATTCATGAAAGAAGCAAAGTTTGTGCTTCTCATTCCCCAGCTCACAAACGTGTTGATGATAAAACCAAGAGATACTGTACTGTAAATACTTATCCTAGGCTGCTCCAACACATTTAGCATCTAATTTTGCTGGCAGCTAGTCATATTTACAACAAACATTAGTGGCTAAATGTGCTTTTAGACACCCTTTTTTGTATGTTTTTGTGGAGTTATTTGAAGATTTACTGTATGTTTGTTGTTGGTGGTTGAGAGATTTAAAGGGTTAGAAATATGTGGTTGTACCCAGGATGTTGTGGTGCATTCAGTAGCATACCAGGCAGTTGTATCGTGTTAGCTCCCATGGGCCCTCATTTATCAAACTTGCGCAGGATCTGGTGTAGATTCTGGTGTAAATATCAGTGTACGCCAAGTGTCACGTGTGATTTACTAAAAGTGTGTACGCTGCTGATTTCGGCGTAGAACCGGCGTGGTGGTGATAAATCCGGCGGCTGAAAACGAGCGTAATTTAAATGTCACGCCCCGATATATTCCTGCTTTAGAGGCGTCGCCCTGCCCCTTTTACGACATGGAGACACAGAAGACGGCCAAGAAGAGGGACTTTACTGGCATTACCGCGTTGAACAGGGAGAGGGCGGCAACATTAAATATCTGGACATTGATAGATTGATAGATTTTGTGATTGATAAGCGTCATCCCGGTGGATGGAGGCTGCAGACGCACGTGTCACCGACCACGTCAGGAAAACCAGCGATGTCATGAAATGCTCCTGCAGTTTACTAAACACAAGTGACTGAGGAGAAATCATAGGCATATTACTGCTGCGAACGCGACTTTATGACCATCAGCACCGCTGGCATGGTTCGGCTGATGGAGGGATGTGAAACACCGGCCCGATGTCACGCTGACAGGTCCCGGTGACGGGAAAAAAAAAAAAAAAACACTCCGCCGCGGAGATCAGCTGCACCTGGACAGGTAGCGGAGCCCCGGGCCCCCCCCCCCCCCCCACCGGCTCCGGTGTCCGGCAGAGAGAGAGAGCCGTCCGGTCATGCTCTGGTGCAGGAGATGTTGGAAGTTTGTGTGTGTGATCTACAATAACAGGTCTGTCTGTCATTTACTGTTTCTGTTTACACAGCTGATTAACGAGCATCTGTCACATCGTGGTTTTTAATTCATCTCAGTTGCTCAAAATAAAAGTCGAGTTAAATTTTCAACACGGACTTGGTTGTAGCGTTTCTCTTTTTTGGCTACTTTTTAACTTTTTATCAATATAAACAACAACAACATGTGGTCCACATCGCTGCGTTATTAGACTATGGTTTAATAATCATTCTGACACAGCAGCACTCCTTCCTGCATGTTCTACGCTGGTTCCAAATGTGCGTACACCTGGTCAGAGCTGGCGTGAGATTTGTGCGTATCGTACGCTCACGCTCAGATTAATAAATGCCGATCCTTGCGGTGAATTTGGTGTACACCCATTTTTTTGGTGTACGCAAGTTTCATAAATGAGGGCCATGGTGTTTGCTTTGCCCCTATCTGTGGTTGGAGTTGGGCGGTTCAGGCTAGGATGCATCAGACAAAATAGGTAGTTTCCAGTTTCATTTCTCTTTTTAACTTTGTGCAGATTTCTCATCTTTTCCTTCTATTTTTACCAATCCTTCCTCATCTGTGAACTCTTATGAATCATTTTTCAGGCTAATTTTATATTTCGCAGCAGGGGCCACTCTGATACAACTGAAACTCCTTTAATGGTTCAGCTTTGTACTTGTACTACTTGTACTACTTTTGTACTATTCTGAAAGGAACAGATGATAAACCAAAGTTTAAAAACCTTTTGAGCTTACATTTCTATCTATCTACTCTTTAAAGAACAAAAATGTGTCATGTTACTGCAAAATATTATCTCCCCAACATTTAAGTCCAATTCCTCTATCCAATAGACTACAGCATTAAAGGTGTACAGAAAAGAAAATTGAATTTGAGCCCACTCAGGGTCATAAAATTAGTGTAATAACTCATCTTTCTGACGATGTAGGCCAAACTTTGTGCAAAATGTTATTTTTGAGTAAATCCAGGATGAAAGTGTGGGGTTTTTTTATACGTCAGCCTGCACACAATTCACCAGCCACTGATATTGGATCCGTCATCCGTCATTCAAACGTCTGAGACACGCACACACCACCGAGCTCGGGCTCGCCCCAAGCTTTGAATATCCCGCCCGCTCGATAACGACCAATCAAATTGCAGCTCGTGACAACTCGGCGCGACAAACAGGACAAACGGCCATTTCTGTGCACCTTTAAAATCAACCTGCAGAGGTTTGAAACTTATAGTTTGACATGAGTGATCTACAGTATGAGATAAGAGTACAATTATACTGACAAGCAAAATGAGGTCTGGTATGTTCATTCATTAAATTGTGGTGTAGCAGGTTTGTTCGGGTTGTACTGTAAAGGTGAAAGATGAACATGTTATTACTGCTGCTTGTGGGAAGGATGGTAATAAGATGAAGATACCAGCTGGGTCACAGAAGCAAACGTGTGCTGTTGAAGATCACATTAGGTCACATTTCAAAGACTTTTCATTCATATAATTTATGGCGTTGCTTGTCTCAACATCAACATGGCCGCTGGATAAATTGTAGTTTAAAAAGCAGAACGTCATTATAGTGTTTGCTCAGCACAAGATGATAATAGTGTTTACTGCTGCATTGTGGTTATACGTAGATTCATGTCAAGCAGTTTGCAGCGTTATTGTAACACATAGCAGCATTGACATTTTACCACCAGTCAATGAACATTATCTTGATGAAGTGCTATTATATATGATGGAAAACAGATTGCCTTGAGTGCTTGATTGCTTTATGGATACGTTATTAAATCCCAATCAATATTGTGTTCTGTTAAGACTGTAGCAGTTTACTCTAGTTTCTGGGCTGGTGGCATTTCATAAATGAATCAATAAATTTGAGGAATAGGGTTTAGTCAGGTAATGTATAGGCTAGTTAGCACAAAGCTACAGTTATAATGAACATGCAGCAACTTTTACAGGAAATGAAGGAACCACTGTATCTGTGAGTGATTAACGCCGGTTTCTGCATATCTGCGTTTAATGTTTAACAAAATCTACTGGACATCTTCTGTCTGTGTGTGAATTAGACTATTCGGACATGTGTAGCTACATACAGTAGGTTGTTTTATAACCACAAAACTGAGCAAAACCAAAGCCCATTTACTTTTTCTGGTATAAGAAATATAGAGTAATGAAAGTGGTGAAAAAAACAACAACTCTGCTTTATGTTCAGAACAGATAAACTAACTACTGGATGGATACTGTCTGAGCACACAGAGTTGGAGTCAGGCAGAAGAAAGAGGCCATTTTTGCAGAAGAGTTTCTGACCTGAATCTTATACCATCTCCAAACCACTCGCTGTGCACAGCAGCTGCAGGTGGAGCTCCTTCACATCCGCCTCAAACCCTATAGCTCAATACCACAAGAGACTACGCAACCATGTGTGTGTGAGTGTCTGTATGTGTTATAGAGACTATAGTACTGTCTGCAGGTGTTGGTGGTGACCAACAACTCAGTTGTATTCATTGAAGTGTGTAGCATTTTTTCTTTGTTTGTTGGTCTTGCATGGCGGCGGTAAATTTATTTATTACAAGAAGTATTTGGCAGTTCAATCTTTATTAGTTTATCTTCATATGATTTGTATGTTAAATCCTAATCGGAAAAGTAATTCTGTATACATTTCTTTACAATGTGTCCCTCTGTCGAACCGACAGGGAATAGATATAAAGTAGCATGACAAAAACTCAAGCAAAGTACAATCGCCTCATATTTGTGCCAGTATACTTGTTTTTTGTGTTTGTATTTTTGAAATTGAATTAAAATCTGCAACATAATCAATAACAACAGCTCTGGTTCAAAAGGAGAAACATCTGTCTTTGATACTCTATATATCCATCAATTATGTCATTTCCATCCAAACCCAGGTGACATTATATTATGAAGTCCTCTATCTTCTTGGGTGCTTTGTAACTTATTTCGTAAGATTCAGTCATATTTCCATATTTCTCATCTGTTATCATAAACATTACCACAGTATTGTATTTCAGCACAATATTAATATAATAGCTTTCACAAGCATTTTATATTTGTTGCTACATAAATGCTTATGTGCACCATAAGTTCCCATGAATGTAATCTGTTGTTTATAAGTGGTAATTCAATGGTGCTGCCACTAGATGGAGCGCTTCATACACACATGTAAATGAACTTCATTTGAGGAATCATTATCAGAGCACTAAGAGCACTAAATTAAATAAAGGAAAATGCTGTGATAAACCAAAAGAAGCTATTTAAGAAATGAGCAGCTCATTTTGTGCAACTGTTGAATTAACACTTTTTTCTGTCCCTTGTTCTATAAATATACTTGTTATCATATCATCTTTTTTTGGTAATGGGGAACAAGGATAAAACCAAAAGTTCAGATCTGCACTTACACATCTTCTGTTCTGCAACCCTCCTCTTTTTTATGCTGTCCATATTTAGTCATTATAGCTAAACTTCTCTAAACTTGATTCATTCTCAGGCCAAGATGACTGAAGCCGACTTTGTGATGTGCAGCCGCAGGTGGTGTAACTCTAAATGCTATTTATGGCTAAACATGGGATTTAAAGCAGAGGTGAGGGTGCTCTTGTTGTTGTGCCAATTATGATTACACAATAAAGTCTATTCACTTTTAAGTTTTTGATTACATCTTTTTGATACAGTTCAGCAGCTGTGGCAAACCTGAAAAAGTGTGTTGAATTCCCCGTCGCTCTGATTCACACCTCTGACTGGTGTCTTCCCCTTAGTAACAGTGGTCAAGACCAAAACAACATAAAGACCATGATTTCTGAGAAACAGTTTCCGTGACTGGGTGATGGGTCTCATAAATAAAAGCAAACTGGGCAAAAATGTATTAGTAAAAAAAAAAAAGGATTGATGACGTTTTACATTTTGGTACTATAACATAAACCCATTAGAAATGACAAAAGAGATAAGAAGATTTGAAAGATTTTGATGGTAAATCACTAAATCGCCATCAGTGTAACATAATGTCGAAATACAGCCTCTTCAGTTTTGAAAATGTAATTCTGCTTTCAGAAATGTAATTGGTGTTCAAGGTTTCTCATTTTATAGTTTGTAATTTCATAGTCCTACAAGAACAATAAGCCGGTGCATATTCTCATTTGTCCAGGTCATAGTATTTCAAAGGAGGTTAAATCGAAAGCAACTGGACTAATAACAAATACCTAAGTCCAGTTGCTTTCGATTTAACCTCCTTTGAAAAAAAAACCTACAAGAACAATATACTGATATGATCACATGTGTTTGCAGATTTATATGTAATTGTCACTTTGATAGGGCCTATGTGGTGTGACTTTTGGTAAATTGTGACATTTACCAAAAGTTCACCTGTTTCACAATGATGAAAGTGTAGCCAAAACTAAAACAAAACGTCATTGCCCCCTGGTGGCTATCTGAAGCCCCTTTCCAACAACCTGTTGATTTAACACAAGTGATCAGCTTAATACTCATTACTTTATCATGAAATTAAGTTTTTTGGGTTTTTTTTTTAATCCATTTGAAATAGTAAAATATTTTAGTCTAAATCAGATACAGATCAGATATTTTTGAATTTTACATGTAAGACAGGAGCAACACTGCTTAGTTTTTATTTACAAAGCTGTACTTGAAATTTTTACCTGTTTATTTTACCGGCTTAATCTCACTTAGAGTTTGTAATTTGCACACTTTGCGTTCACAGGATACCTTGGTTTTACACACTCGTAGTATCAGGACAGAATCAGGGAAAACCTGCCTTTCAATTCTATGTCCCTCAAAAGTGGAATAACTTACTAAACTGTCTGAAACTTGATCATCTTATTTCTCTTGATAGCCTTAAGAATTTACTATCACATGTTCTTCTGTAGTCTGTATTTGATTGTATTTGTATATTTGTGTTGTTTTGTAATTCGGGCGTCAGTGAAAAAGAGAGCTCGCTCTCAATTGACCTTCTTCCCTGAATAAACAGGTTAATGGTGAAATGAAAATGAAAATGAAATGAAGTGTAACCTCAGTCTGTGCAGCCAGACAAAAAAATGGTGTTAGACCTAATTAGTAACTTGTGACACATCTGTCCAAACAAAACTCAGCTTTTTAAACTCATATCTAATGAAATAGCTAGTATCCAAGTATTAGTGAACAGTGCACTCACACGTGGCCTAACTTTTTCAGCATCTTCATTGGTCATAGACTAATACCAGGGGAGAGCCACAACCAGCTCACATTGGAATCTAATATTCTAATATTGGCCAAATTTTAAAAATATAAAAAGAGAAAAGGAAAAAAATATGTGATCAAATTATGATCAGACATCACAACATGCATGGCGGTGCTCCTGTCTACAATATATAAAACAATAATGCGAAAAAAGAAAATCATATCCTGGTTGTGCTTTGAAATTTAAATTTCTAATCGGCCCCAGGAAGTCTTGACTCGGCTCTGCGTCTCCTATGTGTGTGTGTGGTGTAGCCTACTATGTGAGTGTGTGTGTGTGTGTGTGTTGTCCCGCCTCTTCTCTGACCACGCGCGTGCAGCTGCGTGACGTCAGCAGTAGTAGCTCGCGAGCAGCACAGGTTCCCTTTCATTCAGTCCGCTCCGCTCCGCGCGCCGCGACATAACGGGATCACGGATTTCCACCGTGTCTTTTCCAGATTAATTATGGACCGGGCTGTTTCTCCGCTCGATTTTCATGCAGGAATGGACTTAACGTGCGTGAACGTGTCTTCCTTTCTTCCTTTTACGATGCACATTCAATTCAGTTTGGATTTTATCTCCGGGAAAACTAATTTGGGAGTTTAAAACCGACCGACTGACTGACTGACCGACCGGCGTTTACTTGTGTGGGAATGTAAGAGTTATTTAGTTCATCTCAACTCCTCGAAACATTTCGAATAACTCTCAAACTTTTGTTTTAATGGATTTGAAGACACCACTGGAGTACATCCGCTTCTTTTTGTGATTTTTTGAAGGGTTTGTTGCTGTTTTGTTTTGTTTTTTTCTGGAAGTGGAGGTGGACTAAACTGCCCCCCCGAGAAGAAAAGTTTTCATCACCTAACTTTACGCTTGAATAATGCTATTTCCTGCTAATCCCAGCCGTTTTAACAGTTTGGTTGTGTTTATGTGAAGTGGAGGAAAAAAAACAAAAGAAACAATAATGATTTCTGAGGAGAGAAGCAGCCACGTAAATAAACAAGCCCTGAACTTCCCTGTGGGTTTGCTGATCCGCTCTCCGAAGAGGCGACTGGCCAAACTGGGGAGGAAACCCAGCAATGGATCTGTCCAGTAAGTCTTTATTATAACCCTCTATTTACTATTTATATAGCACCATAAAAAACACTGTAAAAAAAAATACAGAAGTGTTTAGCATTGGATTTTACATTCAAACGTGTGATGATGCTCTGACTGCAGAGCTATTACAGGACCAGGAGTCTATTAATCAATTAGTTAATTAGCAGATAACTAATCTGCTACTACTTTTATCAATCAGTTAATCGTTTCAGTCGTTTCCAGCTTCTCCTCTTCAAGTTCAGCTTCTCAGTGTGAGGGTTGAATGCTTTGTTTGGAGCATATGACAATAAACTGGATATATTTTGATTTCACATATCCACCATTTTGAGATGTGGTGCATGACTACATCATGTCTGTGTCATGGTTTTCTGACATTTCATGAGCAAAACAGGTAATTGATTAGAGGGGGAAATAGTTGAGGGATAGATAAATGACCAAAATAACGGTTGATTGTAACTATAGTATAGACACCGACATCCACAGTGATTGTTTTTTGTCAATAAAATGGCAGAAACATACTGAATACGTTGTGTTTTAATTGACTTTAACCTTAAACCTAAAGATAGACACTTACGTAACATAGTTTACTGATTATATTTGGGTTTGAACTGTTCCTCAGGCAATGCAAGACAGTTGCTCTTAAGAGGTTTTCACTGGTGTTGTCTTTTATGCTTTACAGACCAAACAACTGATTTATTAATCACAATAATAATCAATGCTTCGGTTGCAGCCTTAAACTATTGTCTGCTTTGTCAGTTTTCGAAAGATTTTGACTTGTCTGGATGTACAGAAGCAGCACAGTGTGCTATGTGCAGGACTGCTGAGTATTTCTAAAGTTCGCCACTTGACAGTATTCATTATCCTCCAACTCTTTTTCCCTTGCAGGTCCAACAACTCGGACACAACTGTGCGCTCCACAGAGAGCGTGGGTGTTCGGCAGCCAGCCAAGAGCAAAATCCGCCGCCACAACAACAGGCTTTCGACTGTTTTCAACCACAGCCCCAACCTGCGGGACAGTGGACGTCGGGGCCAGGCGCAGGGCAGCAGGACCCTGTCCGGAGACCTCCAGACTGCAGACGACCCGGCAGAGCTGTCCAGCCAAATGTCTGTCCCCGGCATCCTCAAGATCTTCGGCAGCGACATCTGTCAGGGGACCAACTACAAGAGCGTGCTGGCCACCACTCAGTCCAGTGCAAAGGAGCTGGTGAAGGAGGCTTTGGAGAGGTGGGGAGGGGGCTTTCACTACTGAACTCAATGATTTCTTTTATTTTTTACTTCCATTATCCCATAATCTTCCTGATTTAAATTTCTACTTTTATCGTTCAGGTACTGCCTGGAGAAAGAGGACCCCAACGATTATGTGCTGTGCGATGTGATCGGCCAGATGGACAGAGATAACCAGTGGAAGCGGGAGTGTTTTCGGGTGGTGGGAGACAACGAGAAGCCCCTGATGCTGCAGTCGCTGTGGAAACCCAAGGAAGGCTTCTCCAGACGTTTTGAAATCCAGCTCAGGACGAGCGTCGAAGAGCAAAGTTTGAAGGACAGAGACACAGTCACAGCAGGTACACGTCTGAAAACACCTCCTTACTTTTAACATTTGGTCTGGCACTTATTTAAAAACGTGCATCCGACTATTTTCAGTAACATAGATACAAGTCAGTGAGCCTGACATCCTTACGCTTGGGTAATCAATCACTGAGTCTCTGTCAGGGTGGCATGGGGAGCCTTTATCCTTGTCTCTTATTGCAGGCTATCAGCCCTCATTGTCCAGCTTATCACCAGTTAAAACAGGGGGAGATGGCAGGCATGTGAGAGAGGTCAGGAGGAAACAAAAGCTGCGCTGAGGGATAGAGGAGGTCACCACGGCCCCGCTCTTATCTTTGTTTTATTGCAAGGCAAGGGCCCATCATGGCCTCGTGAAGCAGCTCTTCCCACCGAGTCCAGCACCGCAGCTGCCAGAAAGTGGACGCTCACTGTTGTGTTATTCTTTCTATCAGAGCTGACTTCCTGCACACTGTGGCCTGAGCAGCCCTGTTGACTTTGGAACAAGTTTGTTGTGGTTCTTCTCTGCATCAGACCAATCTATCGCTGATACCGACTTCGTAAATATTGTTCTTGGTCTTCCTGATGTATAGAAGCTTCCTCCTGATTGCAGCTTTATAGGATGGTCATTATTTGTTCATGTGTTTAAAGAGATGTTTGACAGTCAATCAGCATCTTCAATCAGTTTTTTAAACTTCTCTTGTTAAAGTTAATGTCATTCATGTTTGAGCAGCGCCACATGTTCAGGGCACATAGGAGAACAATAAGATAAGACCGGGCCTAGCTGGTTAGCATGCCAACTCACTACAGACATGATAGAAATAGCAAATGTAAGCAAAACAAAGTGGTTGCTTTCCTCCTCTGCAGATGGCTTTTAGTGAGTTAAAGGGATAGTTCAACAGTTTTGGCAAATTGGCCCATTGCCATAATCCCTATAGTCATAGCAGTACGTTTGTTACCTTTAATTGTCAGTGCAAGCTATTTTTAGAACGGCGGAGCAGAGCCACGAGCTGCTCTAATGGGATGAGAGGCAGAGGCTAATGGGATTTCCCTCATCAAACTCACAGAGTTGTTTTCGAGGTAAATTCATGCAAAACCGCTGATGCGCGTTCCTGTCGGGGGCAGTTTTTCAGCAAGCAGTCTCTGCATTTACCTCGAAAACAACTCCGTCTCGTAACATTTCATTATTATCTCATAGCGTGGTGAATGTGCAAGTCACAACTTGTCCACCAGAGCGTTTTTGGAGTTGTTGGATTGTGTATTTGATGAGTTTGATGAGGGAAAGCAAGAAATCCCATTAGCCTCCGTAGCGTAGCTCTGAGCAGCTTGTGGCTCTGCTCCACCGTTCTAAAAATAGCTTGCACCGACAAATAAAGCTAACGAACCTACTGCTATGACTATAGGGATTATGGCAATGGGCCAATTTGCCAAAATGTTGACTTATCCCTTTAAAGAATACAGTTTAATATTAAACTCACAAGGTTTTGTCTAGACTGGTAAGTAAACAGCTGTTAATGCTAATGTTGGCTAACAAAAACTTAGACTCAGCTCCTTTTAGAGTGATATTGATCTTCTCATTTCCCAACCATTAGGGGAATTAAATTGAAAACCAAACACTGACTGTTTAAAACATTAAAACACATAACAATGGTGGAATTAAAGCTCATCAGTAATCGCTGGACTGCAGCTGGAAAATATCAGTCTTCAAAAGCGTAGCCCCACCCTCCCTCTCCTGTCACTGACCGGGGGGGCGGAGGGGGCAGAGGAGAGGAGGGGGAGGGTGGGGGGCGGGGGGTGACTGCCCATTACCTCCACGGGCTTTCTAGGCACCGAGCCCGGTGTGTCACACTGGTGCTGAACAATGTGGAAAACACCCATTTCCACAGCTGATAAGAGCGGCAGAGCTGCGGGTGTGAAGCCGGGCTCTGTGGACATTCCACGGTACTTAGAGGCTCCAAACGAGCTGAATAGTGTTTGTGTTACGTCAGGCCGACAGAGAGGCTGTTGGTATCAGATAGAGGTGGCCACATCTCACTTTCCCCGCACATTTCCTCTCTTTCCCCTGGTTATGTTTCATTTGAGTTGGTGCCAATCGCAAGTGAACTGTTGTGTTGTGGAGTTGCTTTAGATTGACCAGAGTGATTTCAGTGGGGGATTTTTTTTGTCATTGTTAATGTTTTTTTTTTTTTGGGTTGCACATTTAGCCAGACATGCTTCACCTATAAAACCACAATCTCACCCTCAATTCAAGTGGTAATCCACAAAAATGTTTATTTTATTTTTATCTTTGGCTTTAAGTGGCTGTCTCTGTGTATGTGTATGTTTGCTTTCTTTTCAGTAGCCAAACATTGTGACCACAGGCGGCCTAAAATAGGTGTTTTCAGCCACCAATTAAAAGGTTTTTGTCTGGATTGTCCGAGGTTTTCAACATGGCGAAATATCTGTAAAGTCAAAAACATGTTGATTTATATTGTGAAAAAATACAAGGTTTTGTTGGAATAACCACTTTCTACTCTTTGGACCCTGGGAGATGTTAACACATGTGGTGGTTGTGGGTTCAGCGTGGTGAGCTGTGGGCCACAGCCTTTTTTTAGCTGATATTTGTTTACATTTCGTGAGACTGGCACCACTAACGATGCTGAATGAGCCATCGGCAGTTCCTGTTTGCAGTTTACTCAAGGATGTGCTGTCACTGTGTACTGATGTAAACTTGAAAACATGATAATAGTCAGGAAAGAGTTTAAAGGACCTTTTTTTTGACAGCTGACTGTGTTATTTACCAGGCTGCATCAGTGATACAAACTATGTACTGTAATCTTTAGATCACCTGCATGCACCTATCCTTTTCAACTCTGGTCTCGAATCTTGATTACAGTAATATAAACATGCAATAGATTAGGGCTGAGTATCGCTACTGATTTACTGAATTGATTTGATTCTGATTCACAAGATCCCGATTTGATTTAATATTGATTTATTCAGAGATATTTCAGTTTTAATACCAATTTATTTGGTTATGAAAGTGATTTTCACAAAACTAATGTTGCAAATTGTACAAACATGGAACTCTAACCTGGTGTATTATTACAAATATTCAAGTTTACATTAAAGCAGAAGTAAGCGAAATGTTTGTGTTAATATAAGTCTTAAATAGTTATATCTTCCGACAGCAATCACTTACATAGAGTGTTTGGACTGAAACACGGGTCTGCCAGTCACTCTGCTCTGCTGTAAGCCGAGGAGAAAACTTTCCTTGTATCCTACAACCTTTATCCAATGAGGAGAGAGAACGGCATAAAGGGGCAGTCCTCTCTGTGTGTGCAGCCAAGGGATGTGCATGAATGTGGTGACGTAGGGACTGCTAACTCCATCGGCTGACAGGAAGTTTGCCAAAACCACCGCATTGCTTACTTCTGCTTTAAATTGACTGAAAAGCAGTTACATTATGCACATTTATTTACAGTAACATGACCCACTCCAGGAGTAAACAGTGCAACAGTGCAATGGCTTCATTAAAAGATCGATCTAAGGATTTTATGAATCGATATAGGATCTTTCAAATGAAGATTGATATGAATCAGAAAATCGATTTTTTAAAACTTCATATTAAAAATAGTGTTATGTGTTGTACAGCATGTATTTGTAACGGGCACCTCTCAGTTAGGACATGGCACATACAGTAACACCCTGTCCTCTGGCCAATGCAGGTATCAATGCACAAGCCCGTAAGCTGCAGAAGAGCCGCTCCAGAGTGACCTCTCTGTTCGTGGACGGCAGCGTGGAGGATGTGGACGGAATCGGGATCTGGAGGAGTTTGAGCGAGATGGATCTGTCGGCGATGGGGAAGGAGGCCAGCAGGGCCCAGCAGAGCGCGCTCAGAGAGGATCCGGAGGCCGAGGCCGACAAGGAGGTGCTGCGACTCGGCATGGAGAAGGAGGAGACGGAGAGCAGCGACGACAACACCACGCAGTACTCCATTCACCCACCCTTTGACTTTCCGTACTTCCTCCTGTTGCAGGGCTACAGCCATAGACAGGTAAGAGACACAGGTGGAATAAGAGTGTAATTACTTATTTAGATATTACAAATAAAGTATTATAAGTAGTAGAATTTAATATATGTATTATTGCATCCATCAATCACAAGAATAAGAGACAAGACAGGACTTATTGTTCAAACAGATGTTACCACTACTATACTGAAGACTTCATAAGGCACTTGACAGTCTCCTGGCAGCATGTATCGTAGGCCAGCCGAGGCAAACACAGGCTTATGGGGTCTGAACAGGTGGGCTAAGAACCTCAAGGATAAAATCCCAGAGTCAGAGAGGAGGCTTGTGGCTTTTGAAGTCTGACTACGGGACCTCTAAATCCTACACAGGCCCAGAAGAGAGAGAAAGAGGTGACTCACAGGAGGAAAAAAGTCTGTCATCATGTCCCAATGAAAGGACAAGGAACAGAGTGTTCACCATTCAGTCAGAGGGAAACCTGCTCAGGACGTTAAGAAAAAAAAAAAAGAAGAAGAGAGAGAGAGAGATAACCCTGATTAAAGACACACTGCAGAGGATAAACTACACAGAAGCTATTCTTAGAGGGTACTGTATACACACACAGGCTGATGGGGTTGTGCTGGGGGAGCAGGAGGAGGAGGTGTTTAACTGGTGTGCTGTAATCCACATACCAGGATTTTAAACTATGCCTCATTTGAAAAAAACATCATCTCAAAAAATATCACTCCCAAGTTAACGCACGTCCCTGTTGATGTGTGCGATGCAGTTTGAATAACTTGTTGCAATAAAAAACCATAGAGCCAGGCCACAGCTTTTGGTCCGTCCTGTTCCCAGAAACAGGAAGTTTCTCTCTCGCAATGTTGTTCATGGAGATTGCTGACTGTGCAGGATACTGGTAGCTCCACTGCAGGCGTAATCTTGCTCTGCAACAATAGGTCAACGCAGCAAAGGAACGAGGTGGCGCATCTGTGGTGTATCACTGGTCGTGTAAGGCAGGAAATGAAAGCTTATTCGTCCATCCGCATCTTGAACGTTTGAAACCTATCGCAGTTTGACTGATGGAACAAATAAATCTTTTCTTCTCATCGATTTAAGAAGCTTATTTATTTATTTTCCAGGTGGTAGTGATTATGATGAGGATGCAGAATATTAGAGAGCACCTGTGAGTGTAATACAGTCCAGCACAATAGCATCCCTCGTTACAATCTCAGAGCTAAAGCATTTAATCCTATTAACACTTCTCTGACAGCGTGATCAAAAACTGAACATTACTGGTACTTGCAACGTAAAAGACACGTTTATCGCTGCTGGAATGTATTGGAATAGATTAGACTGTGCAAATGAAATAAGAAGTGGACTTACGCATAAGTAGCAAACAGTGTGGGCCGGCCTGCTGTGAGATTTCTCTCGCTCACCGTTGTGTGTTGGGGATTATAACACAGTGTTGCAGCCCTGTGTTCACATTACAGCTGCTGTTATCTGTCTTAGGCTGCTTGGCTCTGGCCAGCACGGTTGATACAGTATCATCATCTGACTAATAGCCTTACCGCGGTGGCCTGGAGGTCACGGACATCACCAGCGTCTCATTCCTAAGCCCTTCCATTCCTGTCTCACCTCCCGTTGCTGCCTGTGCAGGCTGTACTCAACACCAGCTGATCCTGCTGATGTTCACATGCACCCTGCTGGCCCGGCGCCAAAATGTCTCGTCCTACACCGTCATTGTCTAGAAAATGAGTCTGCAGCTGGCTGGCTGCCGTGATCATCGATAAATCTCTAATCCTCAATCATCAAGTGAAATTTGATGTTTTCTGACTTTTCTACTTTGTTATATAAAAATAAATGTCTCCCACTTTCTGGCTGTTGGATAAACAACATGAACAGCTGGAGGACATCAGCTGCATGGGCTCTGAGAAATTTGACGTTTTTGTAGACAAAGTGATTGAATTTGAATTTATCAGTTCTATTTTAATAATTGTTAATTCATTTTTTATCATTTTTTTTAACATCTCTTAAGTGCTTTTAAATCAAGGCTGACAAACCTTTTTGTTTTCCACTGCTTTCATTGATTTACATTTGATGCTTTGGTTTGTTACTATTATCATACTATAACGGTCTACTTATTTTTTATATTTTTAACTTTCTTTTCTTGTGTGATTTATCGTGTGATTATGGATTATGTCCTTTTTTTCATCCTGATACTGTATGCTGATATTTTGTGTGCAGCTTTTTGAATGACCCTGGTTCTGAAATGTGCGATAACCCTTTAATTTGCAGGGCACTAATTACATGATAATGTCTAGAAATAGCCTAGAAATAACAGTCAATTTCAGATTAATGTCGAGAAATGTAGCCAAGAAATAACAATTGATTGCGTAGAAATAGCCTAGAAATAACGGTCGATTGTAAGGACTTAGTGGAGAAAAAATTTGGCCTTTCCCAAAAAATTTGATGCATGAAAAGCATGTGTAATCTTTATGAAGAACATGACAATAATAACAATAATTGACTGTTATTATTAGGCTATTTCTTGACATTATCACGTAATTAGCGGCCTGTAAATGAAAGAGTTACCAAATGTGCTTTTAAATAAAGTTGCCATTGCCGCTGAAAATGAAACACTCATAACAATGTCTTTGCAGGACTTTGTCATCTACCTGATGAGTGGGACGACCACCATCTTCGGCTGCTGCAGGGAGCACTGTAACGGTGAGGATGAGGAGAGGTTAAAGGTCGACATCCTTCTCTTCGCTCCCGACGTCTTACCTCAACATTGCTGCGTCAGACGCTTGGACCCTCACAGCAACCAAAGCTCCACAGGAGGCGGGGGGGAGCACAAAAAGACATTGACAATGCTGAAGCCTCTCCACGGGGCTCCCGTCACCAGAAACGGTTTCCTCCTCAAAGAGGAGGTGGAGCTGAACCCGGGGGACTTGGTGGGTTTGGGGAAACACTACCTGTTCATGTTTAAGGACCCTACCAGCACATCGGGGTCCTCGCAGACGCCTCCTTGGATGACGAGACTCTGCCCAGACTCTGAGACAAAAGCATCGTCCTCTTGTTTATCGTGCGGCTCCTCTGTGAGAAGGATCCAGAGGAAGACTTTACCTCCTCGTTGGAGGGACCTCGAGGGCACCGAGGCGTTGTTGATCTATCGCCTGGAGCAGGAGGAGAGAGTAGTGCAGGAGATTTTGGACACGTTGGACCCCAGCGGAGACGAACCGAAGCTGACGCCGGCTTTCCTGCTGAGCCTCTGCATCCAGCACTCGGCCTCCACCTTCGAGCTGACACACTTCAGACAGCTGCTGCTACGGATAGCCAGCCAGATCCAGCTCATCATGTGGGTAAGGAACGAGTCTCTGCTTCTTTCTTTCTTTCTTTCTTTCTTTCTGCAATCAGATAATTCACCCTTTGTGCAGGTGAATATCAAGTGTTAAACAGTGCGTTTTCAGCTGAGTGTGAGCCAGAATGTAACAGTAATCAAATATGGCATCGTGAGTTGAATATATGGTTGATGTTTTGCATGAAATGGATATTTTCTGTATGTGCGTTCTCCTTCTCAGGAGAAGACAAAGGAACTCGCAGCGATCCAGCCAGAAACGTGAGTAGACAAACATTTAAGTGTCCCAGAAATACGTGACAACAAGCACCCACTGCCTGCAATGATATATGACACCTGACACCTGAGGTTGACTCTGTTTGGAATAAAAGAGGAATTAGTCTGATTTACAGTGAGGTTTGGTTTACTGTTTGTCTTTCTCAGCATGACATGTTTAAATATCCATGGTCATATAACAGGAACTGAAAGCTTTTATTTAGCTATTTAGATCTAAAAGAAATGTTTTTGAGGCAGCGTTTTCACAGTTTGACTGATGAAGCAAAACAACATTAAAGTGCCAACTCAGATAATCTTTCTAGCTTTGTCCACAAAATATCAGAAAACTTTAAAGGGATAGTTCAACATTTTGGCAAATTGGCCCATTGTCAAAATCTCTATAGTCATAGCAGTAGGTTCGTTAGAGCCGCGAGCTGCTCAGAGCTACGCTACGGAGGCCTCGAAAACAACTCTGTCTCGTAACGTTCTGTTATTATCTCATAGTGTGGTGAATGTGCAGGTCCCAACTTGTCCACCAGAGCGTTTTGGAGTTGTTGGGTTGTGTATTTGATGAGTTTGATGAGGGAAACCAAGAAATCCCATGAGCCTCCGTAGCGTAGCTCTGAGCAGCTCACGGCTCTGCTCCGCGGTTCTAAAAATAGCTTGCACCGACAATTAAAGGTAAAGAACATACTGCTAAAACTATGTATAGGGATTATGGCAATGGGCCAATTTGACAAAATCCCTTTAAGTATAAGGAGCTGACGACAGGAAATGTAAATGGAAAGACGATTTGTGGATTGTTAATTCGTTTTCTTTCTGTATTTTTGCAGTATTTAGTTGTACTTTTTTTTCACATTGCTGTCTTCTCTTCTGGCACCAGGAGCTCTGGCGAGGGGCAGCCTGATCATTTTCAGCTGCTCAGCATGGAGGAGCTGATCCCAGGTCTGCAGCCGCTGGTGCTGTGGATGGCCAACTCCATTGAACTGCTGCACTTCATCCAGCACGAAGTCCCTCAGCTGCTGCCCTGGAGGCAGGACCAGGAGGATGAAGGTGCTTTGTTGTTACATCCACAAAGCTCTGCAGCCATAGGCCGAGTGTGCGTATCTGTATCTGTTATTTAGACTCGTTTATTTGTTTTTTCAGGTCTGCTGGATTCTGAGATGTCATCCACTCGGACGGCCTGCGAGGAAGCCATGACGGTCCTGGAAGAAGTCATCATGTTCACCTTCCAGCAGTCTGTCTACTACCTAACAAAGGTTAGCTGTCAGAAATGCATTTAATTGAAAGTAATGGGGATATTTTTCTGGAAATGAACCAGGGAGAGAATCTGTTAAACACACAAAGATTTACAGCTGCCACAGAGGATGAGCTCAGAAAAGGCATAAGTCAAAAAGTGTTCATGTCAGAGTGATTTATTTGGACCGGTCCAGAGCCAAACAGGAGAGTCTGTTTCCTCGGATTAAACCGTATCTCAGTGAAACTTTGCCAACAGGATGAGTGTAAAAGTTTCCCTATCCTTTAGAAAATGTGAGGTTGTGCTCACATTCAGTCGGCTCTCATTCACGGCAATAAGGTACACGTCCAGACATGCTTTCATAAAAATGACATCGACATTTTTCACTTCCTTTTGACCTGAGTATTGGTCACATGTGAATCAGGAAACTGGACTGTATAACCAACGCGGTTTTTTTTGTTTTCCTGCAGCAGTTTCCAGACAGAAAACACAATAAGAGCATGGAAACACAAACTCTCAATCAGGAAGAGCCTGTGAGATAGTGAGCACGGTGTCTTTTCCACCGGCTGGAATATAAACACAGACAATCTTTTTTCTCTGAAGGCTTTGCTCTGGTTTTCGGAGAATAACAAAAAAACCAGAACGCCTGAAATGGTGAGAACCACTGTAATGAACATCTGAAGGCCTGTTTGAGTCTTGCAGTCGCGTCCAGTCGAGTCCAATTTATTTACAGAGCACATGAAGGGGGTCTGGATGGAGGAGATGAGGGATGTAAACTGATGCCAGGCCTTGAAGAACTTTTTATTAAAACCAAAAGTATGGACATTTTATTTGCTGTTGGCCTGATGTGACAAAAGTTTTTGCTGTTGCCTAAGTTGGATTTTGACAACATTTTAAACAAGATCAGTTTTCATCATCTGAAAATAATTAAAGTTTTTTTTTTAGTTCTTAGTTGTAGCTACTAGATTTATCAACATTAGTAATTATTTAGCTGTCTACCTATTAGTTAATTCCCACAACCTGTAACTCCAACCTGTAAACAAGCTGGGAAGATGAGCACTAAACAACTGGTTATTAATCAGTTGTTGGATACTGTATATGGGTGGATCTTAAAGGGATAGTTCAACATTTTGGCAAATTGGCCGGAGTTGTTTTAGAGGTAAATTCATGCAAAACCGCTGATGCGCGTTGCCTTCAGGGACAGTTTTTCAGCAAGCAGTCTCTGTATTTACCTCTAAAACAACTCTGTCTCGTAACGTTCTGTTATTATTTCATAGCGTGGTGAATGTGCAGGTCACAACTTGTCCACCAGAGTGTTTTGGAGTTGTTGGATTGTGTATTTGATGAATTTGATGAGGGAAACCAAGAAATCCCATTAGCCTCCATAGTGTAGCTCTGAGCAGCTCGCGGCTCTGCTCCGCCGTTCTAAAAATAGCTTGCACCAACAATTAAAGGTAACGAACCTACTGCTAAGACTGTAGGGATTATGGCAATGGTCCAATTTGCCAAAATGTTGAACTATCCTTTTAAGAATAATCCATCTTTACTTATACTTATCTGTGTTGCAGATGTAATTAATGCTCACTCTAAGCTCTTAACATCTGGATGCGCTCATTAGCTCCAGATTTTTGCAAAAGTCTGTCTGGAAATTGAATCTCAGCGGGTCTGGATTCACTTTCTGACACATGCGAACAACAACAGTAAACTCCGCGGGACACTCCCAGGCTCGATTTATGCAGCTCTCCCGTGTTACTAACTTGGCTCATTAAAAAGCTGACGTCAAAGCGCAGCGGCAGAGATTGTGGAAAGACCACCACCCTGCACAGCGAGGGAAGGAAGCAGGAACAGTCTGTGCTGTTGTTTTGAATACTCATATTTCTTTTGCTTGCACCACAGAACAGCTTATATAGAAAGAAAGAAAGGAGTGGTTTAACTGTACAGTATGTGCTCTTCAGTCTAAGTAAGGGTTTCCCTTTATGTGGCGGTTTGAGATGTAACAGTAAATGTTCATTTGTCTCTTTCAAAGCTTGTTAATTACACAACTGAAGCTCTGTCACATCAGTAACATATGCTGTTATTCCTCCCCTAATTACACATGTGCTGTGTATACATGTGTTTGGTGGCAACTGTCTTTCTGTTGGATAGAAAAACAGGAGAGGGATTTAGGAGCTCTGGGCAGCGGCCTGTTTCCTGCAGAGGAAGACAAACTGTCACCAGAGAAACACCCAACTGGGGGTTAATTTCCTGTGAGCTATGACTGAATGTTGGTAATGCACATACCATTTTTTTTCCACTTCTTCTTTTTTCTCGCTGAGTCTCTTTACTGTAAAATTAGAATATGAATAAAACTGGACCAAAGGACGTTTGTGCAGCTGCAGACGTGTCACTGTGTCCGTAAAAGCACCTGTAGATTTGCTGAGTCTCCCTGGAAACTTATCAGCTGATCCGACGCCTCAGGCATGAAGGGTTATTGTCATCTTTATAACCTCTTTCAGTTTGTCTGAGGTCACTATCTTAGTCATGGTGAGTGAGTGGGCATGTGTTTATGTGCTATGTGCACTTATCAGAATGATGTCATGCAAGTGAAACAATGGGTGAACTGTGCCAGAAGGAGAAGTAGGAGAAGAAGTTGAGATAAGCCGAGCCGGATCTGACAAAGAGGTGGTGCTCACAAAGGGGCGTTTCTGCAGCTTTTGCAGAGCGCTACTGTTCCTCTTATAGAATATATATAGAACTTACCCTTTCTAAGGTGCTACGCTCAGCAGTTTATTCTTAAAGCTGCATATTCGTCAACACACTCAACAATTTATTACTGTAAAACACATGATTTAAAGGAACCGGGATGCTGTATTTTAATTCCCACTTTAAAACTACACTTTATCATTTCTTCATCATACTTTCCTGCAGTTGTTAGCATTGATAATGACTCTGACTTTGTAGTGTGTAACCTTTTACAGCAAAGTTTCCTTTACAACCCTGAGTCATTACAGTACGTCATGTTTTGTGCATGGCGAGACAAAGTAGGGCAGTGGAGTTGCACAGATTTATCAGCCTCATCACTGCTCAGTTTCTATGGTCCATTAACAACGGTGAAGGTGATAAACATCCAAATCCAAATCCAATGTATTTATAGAGCACATTTAAAAACAACCAAGTTGACCAAAGTGCTTTACACAGAAAAAAGTGAACAAAATCAACATTCAGTAAAAAGCACAACAGATAAAAACAGCAAAACAAATAAATAATAAGACCATAGCTGCTAAAATATTTGGATTTCAGACTGTGTTACTGTAAAAGCCAGGGAGTAAAAGTGCGTTTTACATTCGGTACATTGTACAAGATGTTAAACTTTTCCCATTTCTGTCTCACAGAGTATGTATTCAGCGCTGCCTGGTCTGCTGGATGGGAACCCGTTCTCGGAGAGCGGTCAGCTGCGAGTGCCCGACGGACTCGGTGGGATCCTGGAGGTGCTGAAGGAGGCACTGAAACTCCTCAAGGCTTTCCAGGTGCATCCGGACATCTCGCTACAGCTCTGTGCCTACCTGTTCTTCTTCATCAACGCATCGCTGTTCAACGCTCTGATGGAGAGAGGTAAAGCCACTACTGTAAACCTGTCTCAGATTTGATGATTTTTTTCAGTTCAGGCTCAAATATCTCAACAACTATTACATGGATTTTCATAGAGTAGAAAAGATATTTTAGTCTGGACCTACTACAAAGCTTAAAAACATCTGTTTTTGTATCCCACGGAGGGATTTTACAAATGAGCATTGTAAACTTGTGTGGATGACCAAATATTTAAGCATATAAAATGTAACCCGGGATAAAAGCATGACATGCCCCATCTGTAACTTGTTATTGTAGCTGTTATTGCTTCTTTTATTATAGCCTACACTATAACATATGAGTGAATTTAAAAATGTCTCTGGTTTCACTCAAGCCTTTGGTTGTACGTCAATATATTGTACTACAGATCTCTAGTTTAGATAGATAGATAGATAGATAGATAGATAGATAGATAGATAGATAGATAGATAGATAGATAGATAGATAGATAGATAGATAGATAGATAGATAGATAGATAGATAGATAGATAGATAGATAGATAGATAGATAGATAGATAGATAGATAGAGAAATATATGATAATGATGTCCTACAATGTCTAAAACAATAAAATATACACTACAGTTGGAAAGGGAGCAACCTTGGGTAAAATACTGTGCTACATAATCTAATTTAATCTAATCTGAGACGTATTTGTTGTTCAGGATCGGTTGCTGGGTTCTACCAGTGGTCCCGAGGCGTCCAGATCCGGGCCAACCTGGACCTGCTGATGGACTGGGTCCAGAGCATCGGACTGGGCGATCTGGCCACTGAGTTTTTCCAGAAGCTTTCGACCGCTGTCAATCTGCTGGCCACACCCAAAGAAACCCTCCTGCAGGTCAGAGGACATCCGCTTCTCTCTTCCCTGTTAGTCAAGTGGTGTTTACACTGGGCTGAATGTTTTCATTGTCTCACAGGTGTCGCTGCGACATCAGTTTCACATGTTTATTTATAAGGTGCAAAACTTTACATCTGTGGGGAATTTGAACTTCGCTTAACCTCTTTCCTCCTGTTTTCATCATCCTCTTATTTTCACTACATTACTGTAAAGGCTGACAGATAAAAAAGACATAAAATCTCATTACAGTAAGCCGGCGGAAGCATGTTATTAGTTTATGGTTATAACAGCAATGAAAACCGATGGACATAGTGAATATTCATTGATCAAATA
Source organism: Trachurus trachurus (assembly GCF_905171665.1). NCBI lineage: Eukaryota > Metazoa > Chordata > Actinopteri > Carangiformes > Carangidae > Trachurus > Trachurus trachurus. The sequence continues at coordinate 10,257,902 of NC_139905.1, read as the reverse complement.
TGAGGAAATAACCTGCAGGAGTGAGTCAATACGCTGAAATGATCAAATCATGAAGTCATGCTGCTAATGAGGATTTTGGCCATTACTTATCTAACTTATCCAGACCATAGTATATCCTATTAGTCAGAGTATGTAAGCAAAATATTATCAGATTAAATCCTATTTATGTTCACATAAACCAAGTGGAAACATTACCAGCATGTTTATGTTCAGGTACATTAGAGTAAAAGTATCTTAAAAGGCTTCTGTGTGTTCAGGAGAAACATGAAACAATACTCTACACCAGTAGAACGATGCGTGTCTGTTCGCTTTCACCTGCGTTTAATCTTAACTGTGCCAACATAACACATAATCCTCCTTTCTTAGATACCCATTCAAATCTTGTTTACACTTGCACCACTGAAGGAAGCTGAGCCCTCACCTGGCTTGTTATCGAACGCTCAGGTATTCAGAGTCATAAAGAGACACTCGCACATGAAACTACTGAGCTATGACTCATGACGAACAAAGGTTGTACAGACCTGCAAAACAATAAACCCATTTCCTCCTCAACAACTTTATGGCACCTGCAAAGGTGACAGTGTTTTTGTGATAAAGTAGCTATTTATAGCCTTCTATAAATAGCAACAGTCTCTTATATAACTTAAACATAACCTTAAATGAATGTACGTATCCTAAATACAGAACAACCTTCAGTGTAATCTTGTCTGATCAAAGCTGGGTTGTAACTCTTGATCCTTTTCACATGGCAACTGCAGTTACTTCTTAGGTTTCACCACTTCTACTGCTCCCACCACCGCTTGATGTGAGTTACTTATTAAAACAGCGAGGGATCATTGTGAACTGTAAAAAACCAGACAGAAGTCAGTTAATGACAGAAAGACAAATTCATTTAATGCAGATGTCGGGGGTTCAGGTTTCTGGTGTAGCCTGAGGTCACGAGACTTTTCAGAGACGTCTTCAAACACCTTTGGTTTTATTATTATAGAACAGAGTTTTCCCACCACAGTCTGAGCTCATGTCCCTTCATCTGCACTCAGACATGTTATTCACACACTGTTTTATAAAAGCAACATAAGGTTTATTACATTATTTATTTATAAATCTCTATTTGTTATTTGTAGTCAAGTCAAGTATCTTTATCGTCCCAATACAGGGGAAATGGGTTTGCAGTCAGAAAGATACACACAGAGACATTCAAACACAATTATACACAAATGGACAGCATCAAATAACATGTAACATATCATGAGCAAATTAAAAGAACCTATTGTAAGGATAAAATATGATTAAAAGTGCCGGTAATATATGAATAAATAAGCAGCATGGAGCGTAAAGCATAAATGTATCTATTGTACATCTATTTTTTTAATATTTAGCTATTGCAGGTAGTTACTTATTATTGCTAAGAACTTCTAAACCAGTTGAAATAACAACAATACATTTACCCTGACGAGATTGACTGATTTACTCCTTAGGTATCGAAATTTGATCCTAAATATTATCAAACCAATGTGGTCAGTCTATAAAAGAACTAAAGCTCAGCACCAGCCCGGCTTGTTGTACTATATTTAAACCCGTTCAGCTGCTTATTCATTACTGACTGTTTATTATAGTGTGTCAAAACTGTCCTCTACTTTTAAAAAAACGTCACTGCTTTGCCTGTTAACTAAGTTTTAACAGCACACCAGACTGCAGTTGTTCTTGTTCATGTATCAGATTGAACTATATTTAGAGGAACTGGGTCAAATACGAGGTTTAGTTTTACTCTCTGCGGTCGACACCTGTTCTCACTGCACTGCACTGTATGACTCTCAGCCGAGTTACCGGCACGAGACGTCTCCGGGGCATTACTCAGCAGCAGCAGCAGCAGCAGCAGCAGCAGCAGCAGCAGCAGCAGCAGCAGCAGCAGCAGCAGCAGCAGCCCGCCCATGACACAGCTGTCGACGGCCGTGTCTCATCTGCTTCGTGGGATTGGATGGTTGCTAGGAAGCCGGTGGTTTTTATGTATCCCTCCCTGCCCCCCCCTCTCTCTCCTGGCATGAGGTCACTTTTGCGGCAGAGCACACACCCTCGACAGATTTCTTTTTTTCTTTTTCTTTTTTTTTTAAGTTTTCCATCTGGATTTTTCTGGCCTCTTGAGAACTTGAAGTGGCTCGCTCGCTGGCACAGTTGTAAATTACACCAGAGGGATGTGGCGTGGCTTGTTTTGCCAGCAGTTAAGGAGAACACGGCATCTAAAGGGAGTTTATTTTAAGGAGAGCGCAGCCGCCTCTAAACGTCAACACTCTCAGACATAACAAACGGAGACATTTAAAGTTTCTAGTTGTTTATAAGCAGCGTTTAAATTTCACCTTCTGCTGAGCCAAGTGTGGCGTGTTTGTGTCTCTGTGTTATAAGAGAAGGACAACACTTAACTTATGGTTTCTGTTGCGGCACCAGCTTGTCTGGGCAAAACATTTTGCTTCCACCAATTCAGCTGTAAACAGACCGAATGAACTGCGTAATGTTTTGTAATGTTTGTCTTTTAATAATCACATGAATGTGACTCACCTGTTTCCTCGTCCTTGAGCTACTTTCCGCATTCATTAAAAGATCAAATATTGTCTTTCTCTGAGAGGAAATAGGGCATATTTCACGATAAGGGCCTCCAGAGCAACCTGAGTGGGGAAGAAAATGCAAAGTGTACATTTCTCACGATGCACAGAACAAGGACAGCGGCGTGTGAATTAGCAAACGCTCAATGAAATGCAGCCGTCTCCTTTTATGTGGTGTGCAGAATAAACACAGGATCAGGCTTTAAAGAAAAAAAGAAAAAAGTTTCTGCATTCACCAGCTTTAGATTCAAACTCAAATATTTTCCCAAGAGCCTTTGTTACCACATCTGGCCCCAGTGGTGACAGGGACAAAGGCTTTACTAGATCATATAATTGGTATAAAATGCTCTGAATGCAAATGAGAGAGTAGCAAAGACTGTTTCCCTTATATGGAAACAAACATAATGGTTTCTCCCCTGTCATTCTCACGACGACGAAGACGACTACAAAAACATCAATGAGATGAGTTTTTACAATCCCAAGCTGCATTTTATGTTCACGAAGGATGTTGGCATGAGCTTGTGTTTTTCTTTGCCGTTTCTTTCTGTTGGTTCAGGCGTCCTGGACTTCGCTCAGGACCGAGTTCGCTGCCCTGAACCCGGCTCAGCTTCACCACATGCTGAGGGAATATAGCTCCGGTAAACCCTGTCCCAGTGGATGGACGCCATCACCGGATGATGCCCAAGACGCTCTCAGGACAGGTGAGGAACTGACTCTCACACGTAATGATGATAACAAAACAAAGTGCTGTTGATATTGAAGAAAAAACAACAATAGGAAGCTGGAAAGGCAATAACAGAAACAGAAAGCTGGGAGGTATCTATTATACATCAAGATAAATGACAACAATTGCAGACATTAGATGCCAAAAATTAAATTGAGCAGTTGATTAACATAAAAAAAACAGATCCCACTGGGGCTTCATTAATTTAAGTGTTGTCAGATTGTGTTATTTAGCCAACTGAGAGAAAATCCTTTATTATCGGTGAGTATTTGTTACAGTATATAGTCTAAAAGCTCTACAAGCAACAGTAATAAACCTTGATCCACGCTAATTACAGTGGGATCTTCAATTTGACATAACAGGACTTAAAATGTGGTTGAAAAGTTGATGTACACGAGGGTGTGAACCTGATTAAACATTAAAAACAAACAGCCAAAAGCCATTTAAACTTTGGATTATGACACTGTCTCCTTTTTATGTCAGTTACCGGCAGTGTTTACTGAGCTGTTACCTTGTTTACTGTAAACTGAGGTAACCAGACTCCCCCTTTCAGCCTGAATCAGAGCAGTCTATTGTGTAGTCTCACATGTTTGAACTTGACTGTTGACATGCCTGACTGCACACACGACGTGATGGTAAATAACAGAGAGCACGACAAGTATAATTTGATATGATACTGTAGCACAACATCTGTATAATACAATCTAATACGACATTCCTGGCAGCTGAATGTGCTCTGAGCTCCTGGCTCTCCAACCTTAATATAACATTATTTTTTTTATATGTTCAAGGTAGCCAGTACTTTCCTGACTTGTATTACTTGAAAGACAAACAATAAAAGGCTGTGGATGGTGTTTGCAATCCAGGATATCTAATAATCTAATGTGCTTCTTGTTTCTATACTTTAAATTTGTATTGTACTTTATATTATACATTATTTCGGGTCTTTGAAATTAAGATTTCTATTATGAAATTAAAACCTGAAGCTATTTAAGTACTATAGCAATGACAACACAACCTTTCTTTGTGAAAAATCTTATGTTTTCATTGAAATAATGAAATTATTTCTGACTTTATTGCTCCTTAGTTGCCTGAAACAAATGTAAAAAAAAAAAAAAAATAGCTCTGCGTTTCTGAGCTAAATATTATGCATTGTTTATACTGAAAGATCTATTTTGCTTCACATTTAGTTTTCTTGGGTTGTCTTTGAAATGTTAACAGTGAAAACAGCACAAGCTCTCGCCAGATGACAGACAACGGAAGCAGCTGCCAACATCTGGTTAAGGTGGCAGCTTGTTACTGAGCCAGTGTGAATAACAATGTACGGTAATCACAGGCCATAAATTACTACGTGTTTTACCCATCAGTCATTCCCAAGCTGCTTATTTTCTAATCAGGATGTTGTCAACTCAACACATGTTAAAACACAACAGCTGCACTGTGTGTTCGGCCGCCATGTTCACATTTAAAGCGGCTAATCAGGCGACTAAAGGTTGTCTTAACTTAAATGGAGCCCCCCGACTTCACCGCAACGGCTTAAATTATCCAAACTAGACAGTGTTTTAAGTTTAAACTCACTTTTGAAGTGAGAAAAATATTGTTATAGTCTGGAGGGAGACAAAGATAAAGTTTACAAGTTTAACCAGCTTAGTTTGGACATGCTGTGACTTTCCCTCCACAGTGATCTCGTCCTTCACCTCATCACTTTAGGTTGACTGCACCCTGCTGCGAAAAAATACCAGCAACCGATCCAGAAACAGTCCTGTACTTTATATTTCCGGCTCTTAATTAGGTGTTAACCCGGATACAGCAGCTTTACTCAGGGATTGAATTTCACTAGAAAGCTGAAGTGAAGGTCGGGTCATTTGTGGTGGTGGATGATGATAACGAGCAAAGGCCCCGAATCTCTCTCTCTCTCGTCCTTGCAGGCGACATCCTGGAGAGCTTCGACAGCCACCCGCCGCTCATCCTGCCCAACAGCATGTTTCACCTGGAGCTGGGTAAACCCATCGTGGAGCCGGCTCTGTTCGAGCAGCTCAGCCATCTGCAGCAGTTCATTCGCCAGCTCCCCTGCAGCGAAACCCAAGCTGCACCGGATGCGGAGGAACAGGTAACAAGCTCTCTGACCCCCAGACCTCAGCGATATGAGGAGAAACCGGCAGCAGCAGTGAAAAAAAAAACCAAAAACGAGACACTTTGATGTTTCTACATCTGTTATTGATTCAGGGCCTATGTCACCCCCCTATATACAGCTCATCTCTGATCTTCCTACAGAGTGAAAAGTATGCAGAGGCTAAAAGTGGCTTATAATGACGCCATGAGGTTGTTGCTACAGTACGTGTTCCTAGGTGGCACAGTGCCAGCCAGTTATTTGTATCTTCTAATGTACCAACATGTCCGGCATTGTTGCGCAAGCTGATGTTCAACTTCATGTGTCGTTTGGACCTATCTGATAACTGCATTATCAAGGCCTTAACCTGCCCCATGATGGGATATCGGTTCACATCCAGGCTTCGTAAGCACTGGCACAATAGTTTGCACCGTTTCTTTTAAACTAACAGTGACACATTACTGTATTTTATATTATTTGTTTGGTTGTTTGTCTGCTTGGTTTTGTCTTGTATGTTAAAGCGATAGTTCACCCAAGATTGAAATTGCACTCATTATCTACTCACCCCCATGTCAACTAAGGGCTGGGAGAAGTTTCAGAGTTATCTGTGGCTTCTCTGAGTTACAGGGGGTTTCGGCATAGCAGTGCATATAACGGTTGCAAATGGATACCAACTGTCTTAGTAACAAAAAGACACACCAAAAAACATCCAAATACCTCCATGCTGCTCATATGTAATGTCCCTCTTGTATTGAAGCCCCGAAATGCGAAATTGTCCCGAAAAAAAATTAAATAAGATAACTCTGAAACTTGGGGGTGAGTAGATAATGAGTGCAATTTCAATTTTGGGTGAACTATCCCTTTAAGTGTGTATGTGTATGAGAGTGGACCACTTTTTCGAGTCCATAATAAAGATTATTATTATTATTATTATTATTGATGTTATATTCTCTAACTCAGGCTCTCAATGGGACGACTACAGACAGCCAGTCTGCGACCTCGCCCTCCATCAGAGTCTTCCAGGATCCTGCCCATCAGGGGGTCTCTGACCTGGTTACCTGCCCCTCCCCTGAGGCGGACCTGCACCGCATTGCCCCTGCAGCGCCCGCTCAGGTCCGAGGGTCTCACAGCGACCTGAGCAGCTGCGAGGCGGTCCTGACCCAGAAGCTGAAGAGCCTGGAGCTGCAGAACGCGCTCCCGGGACAGGCCGACATGGGCTACCACAAGAGCATGGCGCTGGACCCGTCCTGCCTGCTCACGCCACCCAACACCCCCCAGGGTATGGAGCTGGCCGAGCTGGAGGCCGATCTGCAGGAGGGCGCCCGTCAGCAAAAGAAAGGTAGCTAAAGGCAAAAGTCAGACTCAAGCAGGAGATCCACACAGACCTGAGAGCTCCGGGTATATTTAAAATGAAAGTCTCAGAGCTTTGGAGTATATTTACATGTACATGTGTATACTGAATATAGTAGGGGTCTGAAAGTCTGAGTCTGTGTATATTTATAAATCATATGAGAGAAGATTATCCTGCAATTTTAATTCACCATTTTGGAAAATTGGCCCATTGCTATAATCCCTATAGTTTTAGCAGTAGGTTCATTACCTTTAATTGTCGGTGTAAGATGTTTTTAGAACGGCGGAGCAGAGCCGTGAGCTGCTCAGAACTACGCTACGGAGGCTAATGGGATTTCTTGGTTTCCCTCATCAAACTCATCAAATACACAATCCAACAACTCCAAAACGCTCTGGTGGACAAGTTGTGACCTGCACATTCACCACACTATGAGATAATAACAGAACATTAGCAGACAGAAAACAACTCTGTCTCATAACTGCTCCGCCGTTCTAAAAATAGCTTGCACTGACAATTAAAGGTAATGAACCTATTATTATATTATGGCAATGTACCAATTTGCCAAAATGTTGAACTATCCCTTTAAGACAAATCTGTTACTTAAAGCGTCTCAAATGTGAGGATTTACTGCTTTTCTGTGGCCCACTAAAGAACAGACACACAAATACGTACACGAGATCGAAAACACAAATGAAGAAAACATCCTCACACATTTTTCAACTCATGTGCAGCAACATGAAAAAAAAACCTAATAAAACACAGACCAACTGATGAGCACATTCATCACTTTGACACTGGCAATGCAGACACAACACAACCAAATAAGGACTCACAGGCAACAGCACCAAATAATAAAACCCCATTGAAGTTGACTGTTCATAATTGGAGTCGTTGTGTGATGTTTTCCTCATTGAATTGGACCACACACACGCGTGTTTTCATTTGAGAGAACCACAGTCAACAGATTAATCAATAATGCAATTATAATTCACCCAAACACATACTAATTAAAACATTTTTAATTAAAAGTCATTTTTAAAACCACATATGGCTTAAAAACCTCTTTAAAGAGGCTCCACTAACAGCTGACAGACATGAACTGAAACCTTGACAACAGCAGATGATAACTGGGGAGTACGAGTGTGAAACAAAGAGCAAACCACTCAGGCACCACACATGATGACAAACTGACAGCATCTGAAAAAAAAAAAAAAAAAAGGCCCCATTCATGGCTTCAAATGCTCACAGCAGGTTTTGATTCAAATAACACGCAGCTCCGTCACTTCAGCTCAAACCTCTAACGTCTTGGAATGAGGTCACCGCCGGCGCTCATTCCTCCCAAAACCTCATTTCCCACCTCCTCCTCCTCCTCCTCCTCCTCCTCCTCTGACTGACTGGATCTATTAAGGAAAGTATTTAGTGACTTGACCTCGTGGACCCTGCTGCATATTTGTCGCCGTGTGGCTGGCTGGCTGGCGGGTCGGTCCACATAAAGGTGCCCCCCGACTTGAAAGAGGTGGAGCACTTCATCTTTTTTACTGACTGCGGAGGTCAGGAATTTCAAGTGGAAGGCCGTGCAGGGTGGGTTTGCCGTGCAGAGGAAGGAGTGTTTCCTCTCCCACCCCTATTGTTTTTGGACGCCTTCGTCATTAGGTCATCTGTAGGAGTCAGAGGGAGTCAGTGTTTGAGTCAACTTACTTCAATTTTAAAGCAATATACACACTAAAAATGAAACTGCAGCGTTTGAGCACGATTTTTTTTTTTTTTTTTTTTTTTTTTAACACCATTTCTGGACGATCTTGTGGTCGGAGAGTCTAAGCCTCAGGCCTCTGGATGGGTGTTTCCTCTGGCAATAAGTGCGTGTCTGTGCGACATTTAAAAAAAAAAAACTGACTGTAAACATAAGAAAAATCTGAAAAAACACTTATATAATCCTTAAGTTTGACATTTGAGGGACTCCATTGCTGAGAGATGTTCTGCCAGTTTCTGTGGTTTTACTGACTGCAGCATTTCATGGCCATGTTCATTGGCTTGTTTGCTGTTTTTGCGCTTTTTTCCGGGTTTGTTTCTTAACGTCTGGTTGTTAGTGTTGGCCTCAGCAAATGCAAATTAAACACCACGGTTCTGCTTTTCTGCATTCTGGGAGAAGGACCGATCCTAAATGAACATTTCTCAGAAGGATCGTAACCGTCAACAACACGACCAAGTTCACGCTCAGCAAATTCAAATGTGGGGAAAATTAGATATTTGAACTTAAATGACCTGTTCAAACTCAAAATTGACAGCTTATAGGTCTTTAAAAATCCACCACCAGTTTGGCCTGTTGACCCCTCAGTAAACTAAGCTAATGAATAAAAGTGACAGAGGGCATTAGCATCCGCAGGACTTTTTACTGGAGGTTAATAAGGAAGCCGTTCACTGGTCTATAATAAAGATTTATATGCAAAGACATGCGGCGCAGTTTGAGTTTGAACGATTTACGCACCACTTCAAATTTGTTTAAACTTGAGCTTTTTTGCACAACAGCAAAAACTGGTCAGTACTGGATGTGATGCTGCATGTTAGACATACGTAAACTACAGAGTTCAGTTTCATTCATAAAAATAATCCTAATTATTAACTATAAATCTGGAGTTTTCAGCTAACTGCCCTTAATGATGGATTTTAATGACATAATTAAGAAAAAAATAAAGATTGCTGAAGATCAAAGATATCTTAAACTTTAAAGTACGTAAGTCTAATCAGACATTAATCGGTTCAACAGGTGTGTGGTGGATTCAGGAGGGAGGAGCCTCGAGTCCCGTCGGTCCGGCAGCAGCTGAGCTCAGATCTGAACTTTCAAAACCACTTTTCGTCACGTGTGATTATATTTGTATGTTAAGAGGTTCAGCTCGTGTTAATGTGCTCCCTGACAGACCCCCCTCCGGTGTGGCTGCTGCATGCGTTTAAGCTGAAGGCTTTTGTTGATCTTAATCAGATATCTTTACTCTCATTGGTCACTTGTTGCTTTGTGTTTTCTCTGTTAATGCTTTTATCAAAAGTAATTTGCTGAGAGGGTTTTGAGGATTACACTGAAACAAAGCCATCTGGCCTCTATCTGCTGCAGGTATGTGCATCAGTCCTAATGGGCTGGATATTATTAGCGAGGGAAGGAGGAGTTTGTGTGTGTGTGAGTGTGTGTGTGAGTATGATGCAACTGTGATTATACGCAATTGTCACCTTGACTCCTGCAAGAGTACAGCTGATTGTCAATCACAGATATCATGATCCATATCAATGTGCACAAATTCTGTAGAAGCACAGCTATAATGGTTTCAACTATTTAGTTTTCAGTATCACATTGCCTGCTTTAAATGGTCATTTTTAAGATAGTGTAGTTGAAACTAGAGTAAATAAGGTTCAATACAAGAGTTAAAGAAAATGTGAGAAATGTAAATTAATACATGTAAAGGTATAGGTTTAATGTATTTATTTTGAAAATAGCTTCATGTGGTTTAAATCTATAAAGAATTCATGTTTATATTATTGAACCGGCTCAGAGGAGCTTCACCTCCTGATGGGAACTCTGTTATATCACACAGGCCGTACCTTGGCCTGCAGTGCGTCTACCTCTGTGGCTTTTGGCAAACGGCTAATGTTATTTTCAAAGTTTGGTAATCCTTTAATCTGGCCCCAAGAGTTACAGAGAGGTGGTGATGTCAGGAGAGAAAAGAGCAGTGGCCGATCCGTCATGGGAATTTACAGTTGGGTTGGTGCGTGGAATCTTAATCGGGGGCGGCATTGTTCGGGTCAGGTCCTGCGTGGGGGGCAGACAGGCTGCATGTTGGGAAAAGGCGGAGGGAAGTGGGGGGTGGGGAGGGGGAGGGGAGGAGGGGCGGGGGAGGAGGGGAGCAGGAGCTGCATGGGTGGGAACAGGACAGGTTGTTTGGGAATGTCACTGTCACTGGAAGTCCGCGCTCCGACTCGAGACATCAGCTCCGACTCTGTGAAGCTGCAGCGGTCATTCACTCATTATTTTTTATAGACTAAATGACTATTAATGGATTAATTATTAAAAATAACGTGCAAATACGGATTAATTGATCTGACTATTGAAAGGTATTGAAAGGTGCCGTCTTTACTCGCTGCTGATTACGTTCAGGAATCTGTTTCAGTTGGATTGTGGTTCGAAAACAGATAAAACTTTTTTCAACTTTTTTACATCAAGGACCCCTAAATTGACACAAATTAGATGACGGACCCCCCATTGGACAACATTTTGAAACAAACAGCAGAAATACACACATATTTGTTCTGAGACTCAATAATGTTACTTTTTTTAGTTAATGTAAATTCAAATTACTGTCAGTGGCATGAATTTTTGGAAAAATTTCAAGACATTTCTGGAAAAACAATGTGGTAAAATTGGGGACCCCGGACCCCACTTTGAGAACCACTGTGATAAAACATGAAAACATGATCCCAGGGGCGGTGCGTGGCGCAGTGGTTAGAGCGGCCGCCCCATGTAGAGGCTGCAGTCCTCAACGCAGGCGTCCCTGGTTCGAATCCCGTGCCGGGTGGACCTTTCCTGCATGTCATTCCCCCTCTCTCTGCCTCCCCCTTTCCTGTCTATATCACTATGTACTATCAAATAAAAGGCGAAAAAGCAAAAAAATATACTTAAAAAAAAAAAAAAAAAAAAAAAACATGATCCCAAACTTTGATTTATGGGTCCACAGATTGTATTTATGAAATTTTAATTAATTTAAATATATGGCACACACACATTAGTGTATATATATAAAATAGTATATAAAATAAGAGCTTGATTCATTCTCTCCCACATGTTCATCCCTCAAACACAGTCTCTGAGATTACAGTAGTTAAAGAATATGAGAATATGAAGATGAAACCAGTTCAAGTGAAAACCATGTGTGGAGGTTTCATAAAATGTTTATAGGCCAATGAAAATAAATGGTTAATTGAACTCCAGGGTCAAAAAAAGAGTTTTAATAAAAGCAACGGCTGTGTTCAGTCTGCAAGGATCTGTATCACTGTCACTTTTGCCTTTAGTTAAATCTTTCTTTACTGTAAAGTTTACAGCATGTTCAACCAAAAAACAAGTCGTATCTCTTTGTCATTTCTATTTCTCATTGATGATATGAAAACTCACATTAACCTGTGAACTACTGATTGTGTTAATCGTGGAAAGTTGGCGTGTTGATGTTCTTAACTGACCTACAGTAGGAGTTTATGTATGACACTTAACATGCTGTTTATCTACTGTAACGCCACTTTGTTTTGACCTGGTCGTGTGTCTCTGTGTTTTTCTCTGTAGCCAGTGGATGTGCAGAGAAGAAGCCAGGAAGTGTTGAAGGAGAAGAAGACGTAGAAGAGAGAGAGGAGGTGTTCACGGTGGAGCTCCACAGAGGACCGCATGGTCTGGGGCTGGCGCTCGTAGATGGAACGGTACGACACACAGACTTTCGGTGACATGTCGTTTAACTTTTTAATGACCAACATGCAGCTCCTGTGAGGGTCATGCTTCAGATCAGCAGCTACAGGAGTCTCATGTTTTCATACAACTTAATCCGAACATGTCGCAGACTAGAGAAATCCTTTGGTAGCTGCTCAGATCTCAACGCGACAGACTAATCAGACCCGACTTCAAACTGCAGGGATTTGAACTCCACACACTGAAACTACTTCACACCCAACGACACCACACTGGACGTTCCTACAGTCTCATGAACGGGCGCCAGTGTGATGCAGATACAGAGGGAAGGCAGCTCTTTAACTTTGATTAGCAGAATCTTACAGAAACCATTTCTATTATATACTATATTATGTTCTGACCTGATATCTAATATACATATTTCCTGCTTCTCTTAGGTCTCTTTGTTTGCAAGGTTTTTTAATATATGGGCTTGGACTAGGGTCAAAAAGCTTTTTGACATTGTAAAATATTGTTCTTAAATATTTCCAGACTTTGTAGTTGTATATTGACTTTTGTGCACCTGCAAAATACACTGAATTAAAGATCAACACACACAGATCCATTAGCGAATAGTATAATATTAAATTACCTACAAATTCTTACAGTTTTATTTCTTCTCTCGACCACTTTTGTCAGTTTTTTTCTCATCTTCAACGTGAGAAAAAGCCACTGACGAATATAGTATTTTGCCACTGTTTTCATAAACAAAATGAACACTAACCGCTGGTCACTGTGAAGCCTCCACAGTTGATGATAAATTAATTAATCTCTGCTTTTTTTTATCCTCACACAGAAAACCCCGCTGAGATTGAGCGGCATTTTCGTGAAGTCGGTGGTTCCCGACTCTCCTGCTGCTCAGTGTCAGAAACTGAGAACAGGCGATCGCATCCTGGCCGTCAACGGCGTCAGCTTGGTCGGGATGGAGTATAATGTGTAAGTATTATAATAAACAACATTATTATATCACTTATAATCTCTCTCTGCTGCCGTGTGTTTACAGCTTTTTTTGTGTCTCTGTGTCTGTTTCAGTGGTAGAGAACTGATTCGATCGTCAGGAGACTCGCTCAGACTGCTCGTCGCCAAAATCGAATCAAAAACAAGCAGTAAGTGTTCGACTAAATGCTGAAGGAAACGACACTGAAGACCGACCGGGCACAACTGGGAAAAAAAAACAAAAAAACTGGAGGACGTGAGCTTCGTCCTTCCTGCTGCATCCAAAGTCAGTATTTCTCACAGGATGGATTCCCCGAACCAAAGGAAAACACACTCCCTACGTTTATTTATCTCGCCCTCATTCTGTGAGATAGAGCCGTGTGTGTGTGTGTGTGTGTGTGTGTGTGTAGTAACAAAAAAGAAAAGAAAAGAAAAAGCATCAAGACAATCAACCAAAGCAGCAGGACTGACTCGTTTCTCTCACACCAAACACAGACTGTGGGCAGATTGGTGGTGAAGACAAGTTTTTTAAAAGCTCATTTTGCTGTCCCAGCTTCTTTCTGGCCTATAAACAAACTGTGTGTCAGGCTGCGCTCCGCACTCATAAACCAGTGAAAGGTTTGGTGGTGAAGAAAATAGCAGCTGTCTGTGGCTGTTTGCCGTCGTGAAACATCTATTTCACTCTAAGAACAAAGTATTCTGTCTGAAGAGCTGCTGCAGCATCATTTACGTCTGGGTCCGACTGGAATCATCTTTAAATTATAGCTTTAAGGGGCTATTTTAAAAAACTGTGAAATAGTGCTAAAGAAATAAAAATCCATCTTTACTCAGTCATCTAGTCTGTGAGCCCCATTCAGACAGGATTAACATCACAGAGGCAGGCAGGGAATTAAATTCTCCTTTTTTATTTCATTGATTGTTCAATATGGGTGTCAGGAAGAAAAAAAAAGAATATCTGTAATAGCAGGAAGATGAACAACTAAACTCTAAAACACCTCACAGGAGGACAGGACAGAGTTGAAGTTACCTGTCTAGATAAATAAATCCACTCTGAATGGGACTCAAAAATCAGATTTCTTTGCAGAAGTAGAGAACAAAAACTGTTTTGTTTCTGCTTTTTTTCAGGGTGACATCTTTCCCTCCGTTTCCATTAGAAACAAAACACATCGATAAGAACATTAATATTATTTAAACACATAGAGAAACTGCACAGAGGGGAAAAGAACTGGATTATTACAACTGTGAGATTTTGTTCTTGTTTTCAGAGAAAGAAAATGATGCTGGATGTTAAGTCTGTGTTTTAGTAGCTGGATGTTTTCGTTGTGGCCTTTAGAGCATCGTTGTGAAAGCGAAGCCACTTTTCTGTCGCAGGAAACGCTGTAAGTGACGAGTATCGATCTGCAGGAAACTTAAAAGTCGGTTCAACATCTCTGTGATTTTTCATGCTTTTCATCTGAGAGTTGAACGATTACATCCTTCAATTTAAAAAAAAAAAAGGCTTTAGTTTGTATTCGTATCATATCAGTGATAAAATGACTCTAATGTTAAAGAGAGTGAGAATCATCGGATGAATCCTTTGGCTTTGTGAAGCTTCATAGTGAGTTTCAGCTCTTTGTTTATGTCCAGTCAGCGACTTTCAGTGTTGGGTTCATTCTCTCCTCTCGGACAGTGTCGCTTCCTGCAAATAATAATTTAAAAAAGCAGCAAACAGATGGATGATACTGTATGTCCCTCAAGAGCCGGTGGAGACCAAACACAGAGCAAAAAACCAGAGGGAAAACTGGACTGGACTTTAAAATGGACGATGATGTCGCTCTGTCTTGTGGAAATAGGCGACTGAAAAGTTGATGACACTCGACAACGAAGCCAAAAACGATTCTTCCACAGAACTGAAGCGACACTGTCGTGAGTTTGTCTCTTAGTTCCTGAAAAGTTGAGGTTCGACAGAAGAACGGAGACACTTAACACTTTGAAAAACGAGACGACGGTCTCAGTGTTGGATTCACACTCGTCTACACACACACACACCTATGTACATTAGTTATATAGATACTATTCCTTTATATTTCCTTTTTATCCCAAATGTAAACAGTGTTAAAGTTCAAGTATATGGAGACACACAAAAGTATTCAATTTTTTTAATATTTATATTGTGCAGTATTTTTGAACCTAATGAATAAAAGCTATTTTCACTTTGATTGTGTGGTTGTGTCCTGATGCGTAGCTCCTCTCCTCCTCCTCCTCCTCCTCCTCCTCCTCCTCTGTGCTGCCTAACAAACGGAGCAGCAGCTGTTGCAGTGAATTATATCTGCAGCTGGGATCTAAAAGCTGTTCTGGGTGGAGCAGCAGCAGCAGCAGCAGAGAAGCTGCTGGGTGTGTCGGCTGCATGGCACGCTTTAGCGGCCGCCACCAGCCACTGTTTATAGCTGCTCTGTGGTTTCCACCAGCCAAGCACTTTCCACTGACTCCGACGCAGCACAGCTCAGCCTAAAAACACTGCTTTATGTTGGAATAAAGATTTGAACACACTCTGGCTGAAATTACATCCCTGTGAGGACACATCAGAGTGTGTAATTAAAGTGGAAACAGGCCACAGGGTGCTGAGTGTGAAGCTCCCTGCAGCTCTCACACATAAATCCAAACTTTCCTCATTGTTCGCTTCAAGTTTTATGTTTACACGGCAGCTTTTAACGCTCCGATCTGCAACGCTTCTCACGTTGGAATGATTTTACATAATTTATTCACCCATAAAGACGACAGCATGCTGTTTTTGTGATGATTTATATATATGGAGATATATATGTAAGGGATAATGTATAGTTCGGAGGTTGTTATGGAGAAATAAACCCCGACAGGTTGTATGGAACCCCGACGCGAAGCGGAGGGGTTCCATACAACCTGAAGGGGTTTATTTCTCCATAACAACCGACCAACTATACATTATCCCGCTTAGAACACGGCCTACAACTAAATCATTCAATAATGTAACACAAAATAATGATAAAAAGAGATTTTATTCATGTAAAATTAGACTGTTGCTTGGGACGCCGCTCTGACCAGCGCAGCACAGAAAAGGGAAAGTATGCAGGATATTTACTTTATGTTTCACTTTTACCGTCATTAAATAGCTTCGGACTAATTGTGATGTTAGATAAACGACTTGAGAGTGGAGGCTCCTTATTTCCACATCGTGGCTGAAAAGTAAACTTGCATCAGAAACTCTGACCGTGTCCAGCTCCTCTCCTCTCTGTAGCTCCGCGACACAAACGCACCCCATAATCTCTTGTTTATGACAGATACGACTACACAAAATACATCGTAACGTGTATGGTAATCCATCGATCCACTGATTGATTATCAAAGGCTTCAAATGCACGAACGGGAGGAGGCTCAGGAAAACAGCGGCCGTGACCGGACATGCAGAGTCGGCCGTTGCTATGGAGTCCCTAGCAACGGTCCGCTCAGCGGTGGTCTATCGAGAAATAAACACCGCAGAATATTGGTGATTGACCAATCAGAATCGAGTATTCAAGAGAGCCGTGTTCTAATTCTCCATAACAACCGACCAACTATACATTATCCCGCTTAGAACACGGCCTACAACTAAATCATTCATTAATGTAACACAAAATAATGATTAAAATATATTTTATTCGTGTAAAATTATGCCGTTGCTAGGGACGCCGCTCTGAAAAGCGCAGTACAGAAAAGAGAAACTATGCAGGATATTTACTTTATGTTTCATTTTTACCGTCATTAAACAGCTTCTGACTAATTGTGATGTTAGATAAACGACTTGTAACCTGTTACAGGGAGAGTGGAGGCCGGAGTCTCCTTATTTCCACATCGTGGCTGAAAAGTAAACTTGCATCAGAACCTCTGAGCTCCTCTCCTCTCTGTAGCTCCGCGACACAAACGCACCCCATAATCTCTTGTTTATGACAGATACGACTATACAAAATACATCGTAACGTGTATGGTAATCCATCGATCCACTGATTGATTATCAAAGGCTTCAAATGCACGAACGGGAGGAGGCTCAGCAAAACAGCGGCCGTGACCGGACATGCAGAGTCGGCCGTTGCTATGGAGTCCCTAGCAACGGTCCGCTCAGCGGTGGTCTATCGAGAAATAAACACCGCAGAATATTGGTGATTGACCAATCAGAATCGAGTATTCAAGAGAGCCGTGTTCTAAATATTTATAAGATCCTCATGGAGATGAAGCTGAGAGAAGTAACACAATTGATGCATTTGACATTGTGTTATTATGCTACATTGAAGCACATACTCTAAGTATTTTTCCATGATATAATCATATGGTAACACTTTACCTCCTACATTGATATAAATTACTATAACCACAATTACAAATGTTTAACCAACGATTTACAGTATAAGCTCATCTATTAACACACTGATTTTACTACATGTCTAAATCATTACGTGTTTAAGTTAATATCTAAATTGTATATATGTATATAATCGGGTCTATGACGTCATGCAACCCAATGTCAAGTGATGTAGCTGGTATGTTTTCATAAAAATCTACAGGGAAAATAAATCTGGACTCAAATGTGGAATAAATGTAATTCACTTTTTTTCAATGCAACACAATGTGTTTTTTTTTTTTTTTTTTTACAAATTCTACATAATTTGCCACACTTTACTTTGCTATTTGGATAAGTCCTGCCTGGTGTTGCTAAAATGCATTAAAATTAAAATATAGAAACACAGTATTTCAATGTAATGTTTTTAGAAGAAAGTACTTAAAGCAGATTCATTCATTCGCTTATTCATTATATTTTGTGGTTACACCATTTGACATTTTCAGGGGCCTCAGTCTTACCATTGTTAAAAAAAAAAAGTTCAAATGTCATTTGAAATTACATAAAACCATGAATACAAAATGAAAATGTACATTTTTTACAAATCCAATGCTTTAAAAACAATTATTTCACTCACTAAATACATTATAGATACATGTACCTTGGTACCTTACGCAGGATATTTGCATAATAAACCTCCAATCTAATCAGAATATTACATTAAATTTATCAGGAAAAGTTTACAACAAAAACTAAACGGACATGTCCTGAGGTCTTCTGTGGAGCATTGTGGGTAATTAAAACACTCGAGGTTCCTGTGGACGTCCTCACTCAGGGACTTCCTCTGCATTTGTCCATTAAGTGTGCGGCTGCTTCGAGTGGACGTTTCCTAAACATCTGAGTAGACAGAGGGAGAGAGGGCGACGGGGACAGAGCTGCTGACAGACTGAATGAACCCCCCCACCCCCACTGAGAGCCCACTCCTCCACACATTTCTCTGCAGGGAGCTCCACTGCCAAGGAGCAGAGCGCCCACAAGACTGAACCCGGCTCTGGGAGGAATTTCAGCTCCTCCAGCCCCCGCGACTCCACCTCCACCTCCACCTCCGCCCATCAGAACATAAAGTAACCTTTTGTTTGAGCTCCATTCCTGCCTCACCTGGCTCAAAGCCCCGCCCCCCAAACATCACAAGGTCATTATCATTGATTCACATATGAAATGAGGTCGACCAACATGAAGCACGAGTGCAGAGCAATAAACATGTTAAAAACTGAACTAAATCTAAGAAACTGTGAACTAAATGTTAACATTAACATAAGGAACGTGGATGTAAACAATGTCTGATGTGTGTGGCATTGAATCATACTACACTTTGTATTCTAGTTTTTTATTGCATTGTCTGATCGAATAATAAGAACAATCAGTTATTTATATGTACAGTTATTTCTTATTCCTTAAACTGTAAACTGACTGTAGACTAGCATACGTTTAGTGAAAAAGTGTTTTATTTGGCTCAGTATGTGTTGAATGCTTACCAAAAGCACATGGGCGCGCTTTATGTTTGATTGTGGATTGTGCTTATTGATGACTGTAGATACCGGATTAGTGTATGTGGAGATGTTCTTTTGTTTATTGTTCTTTATTTCTTTTGGTGTGTCTTGTAAGCCCATGAGGGCTGGGCACCTCTTTGGTGTATGACACCGTGAAAATAAAAAACTAACTAACTAACTAACCTTAAAGGGATAGTTCAACATTTTGGCAAATTGGTCCATTACCATAATCCGCCCATCTGAACATAAAGTAACCTTTTGTTTGAGCTCCATTCCTGTCTCACCTGGCTCAAAGCCCCGCCCCCAAACATCTCAAGGTCATTATCATTGATTCACATATGAACACGACATGAAGCACGAGTGCAGAGCAACAAACATGTTAAAAAACTGGACTAAAACTAAGAAACTATGAACTAAATGTTAACATTGACATCAGGAACGTGGATGTAAACAATGTCTGATGTGTGTGGCATTGCATCATACAACACTTTGTATTGTAGTTTTTTATTGCACTGCCACACAGTCTGATCTAATAATAAGAATAATCAGTTATTTATATGTAGCCTACAGTTATTTCTTATTCCTTAAAGGGATAGTTCAACATTTTGGCAAATTGGTCCATTACCATAATCCCTATAGTTTTAGGAGTAGGTTCGTTACCTTTAATTGTCGGTGCATGCTATTTTTAGAACGGCGGCGCAGAGCACCTATGCTACAGAGGCTAATGGGATTTCTTGGTTTCCCTCATCAAACTCATCAAATACACAATCCAACAACTCCAAAACGCTCTGGTGGACAAGTTGTGACCTGCACATTCACCACGCTATGAGATAATAACAGAACGTTATGAGACTGAGTTGTTTTCGAGGTAAATTCAAAACTTGATGCGCGTTCCCTTCGGGGGCAGTTTTTCAGCAAGTAGTCTCTGCATTTGCATCTCATTGCATGGTGAATGTGCAGGTCACAACTTGTCCACCAGAGTGTTTTGGAGTTGTTGTTGGATTGTGTATTTGATGAGTTTGATGAGGGAAACCAAGAAATCCCATGAGCCTCCGTAGTGTAGCTCTGAGCAGCTCGCGGCTCTGCTCCGCCGTTCTAAAAGGGATATAGCAATGGACCGATTTGCCAAAATATTGAACTATCCCGTCAACAGCAATGGCTAAATTCAGCTAGAAATTAGCTAAATGTAGTGGAATGCAAACCATGTCCTGCAGTTCCCCCTTTAAGTTATTGTATGACCATATTTATTCCAGTTCATCCTAAAGGGACCATGAATGTCTGAGGCACATGACTCGTGACCCTCATGGTAGCGTCACATTTAGATTTATCCAGTTGTGTAGCTAATTCATCGACACTGTCCCGTCCCCCCGGCTGCAGCAGAGTCTGGTTTGGACCGGAGGTAGTGGTCACAGTTGAGGACGGGACAGTCTGTGAACACCAGCCTGTAGTCGTAGTACACGGTGTCCTCTGGAGGACTCTCCTCTGGTCCTCCGCCGAGGCCACACTCCTCCAGGGAGCGCTCCGGGGGCAGCCGACCGTCCTCTGTGGGCGCTCTGCCGCGGAAAACCTCCAGTCTGGAGGTCTGAATCCCGACCCGGTCCCGGATGATCCCGATCAGCCTGAACACTCTGGTGCTGCTCGACAAAACCACCTCGAAGTTCCCTGGATGGTTTGGGAAGCAGTCGAAGGGGATCAGTCTGACACCCAGACGGATGAACCTGTTTGTTGGGGACATTCAAAATCTAATTTTAGATCAGGGAGCTCCGGCTTCACGAGGCTGAGGTTACAAGGTGGTATTTATATTTGTGAAATAAGAGTCCTCTGAGTGCATCTGTAATTATGGGTTATAGGAATCCACCAGACCTGACATGTTTTATAGACCCTGACATATTTTTCATGTCTGTACAGTGAACTCACTTCACTTTGTGCACATTAATGGTGATTTAGGGAAGTCAAGTTTGAACTGCAGAGGCCCTGAACGACGAAACAAAACAGCCCTTAAAGAAATAAATCAATACTTTTGCATACTGCTGAGCAAACGCCATAATGTAATAACGTGTTTTTTGTCCAAAACAGTGAATGAAACATACAGGTTACCACAACAAATATGAGAAATATATAGTAGGCTAGCCTATAGCTTTTTTGCACAGAAAAATGAGCCAGATAAAACAAATTTTACAGAATTAAAAAAACAAAAACAAAGCAGATTTCTGTCTCCAGATTTTTTTATGAGCAGCCTGCAGTGTCTATAAAATACAGGCGGATGGAAACATTAAATTGTCATCAATGCTTTGATGTGTTGCACCTTGTTTCCTCGTCTCCGGCTGCAGGTTCAGGTAATTAGTGGGCGGGTCTGTCCACTCAAACTGACTGGGAGCACCTGGGCCCAGTGTTCACAGTTATTATAAGAGCTGCAAATGCCAACTTTAAGTCAGTCTCTGTTGCTTTTCTTGTCTTTGGATCCTGTATCAGATTTCCTTACAAAATGTTTAACTTTTGAGCAATTTGACTTATTTATTGTCAATAAATTGGATAATTAAAGCACTTTTTGCTATAATCAACAGCAGCGGTAGCTACACAGCACCATGTGGGGCAACTACTGGAGAAACACACTGTGTCTCTGCCACACACACACAGAGAGACAGACACACACACAAACAAAACAATTATGGCAGCCGGGTCAAAAGAGGCATCAGCACCTGTCTGTAGGTCTAAAGTGTGGCCACATTTGTTTGCAGAGCTGTTGAGTTTACATGCGTCCTGGAGCTGTAGCTGCAGCAGGTCTGGTGGGTGGGAGTGGGAGTGGGAGTGGGGGTGTAGTGGGGGGGTCTGAGTGCTGCAGGGGGAGTCACAGTGATTTACTGCTGATCGCTGGGGGTCAGAAATAACTGAGTGGTTGACCTCAGACCTCCATGAGGTTCAGTCGCTGCAGTTTGTGGCCGAACGCCCAACGCAGAAGCTGCTGAAACTGTTTTTCTTTGGGGACACATTTGATGCCTTGTCCGGCCCCTGTGGCTTTATTTTATTTTACATGATGTTAAAACAAGCTACTGCTGCTGCTGCTGCTGCTGCTTCTTCTATTTCCTCTAAATACAAGTGTTTTTACGTCTGTTTTTTTTTCCAGCAGTGGATGCACCACATTGTTGACGTCTCAATCATTGCAGTTTAAAACATGTCTGGAGAAGAACTTTCAAAAACAAGTGATTTAGACGTGTGTGTAGGTTTGGTACTTGAGTGAATGTAAATGTAGCTGCTAGGAAATCTTGTTTTTACTCTTATGAGTGTTAATGAACGAGGTACCTGTCCTTGTCAGGCTTGAACAGCCGATCATCAGCAGATCTTTGCAAACCACAGTCGTCCAGATATCCCTTCACCTCTGTGCTGCTCCAAGAAAAATACAGAAAACCCCCATGTTAGTTGAGAAATGGAGGAAAAACCAGCCAAACAAAACAAATAAATGATTCATTTTTACCTTAACCTCTGTATTTGTCTGTTCAAGTCTTGATAACTGATTGTGTTGTTGTTGGTTTTCAGCAGCTCAGTCAGTGTGCGGAGCTGAAGCTGCTGAGCAGGGACACCCAGGCTCATCAGACCTGCAACAACAGACACATGAAGTTTTAGACCACAACACACAACCTGTACAGTACACATCTGTTTAAATCTGATGAGACCTCCCTGATCTCGAAGCATCTTGCATCTTGACCTTTTTGTTTTGGCAGCGTGAAAGATGATGCAAAATGTTGTGAACAAATTATGATTTCTTTTTTTTTGTAAAGACTATTTTTTGTTAGCCTGGAAGTGAAGATCCAGAGAGCGAGAGATAGATATATAGATATATATATAGATATATATATATATATATAGATAGATAGATAGATAGATAGATAGATAGATAGATAGATAGATAGATAGATAGATAGATAGATAGATAGATAGATAGATAGATAGATAGATAGAGAAGCAGAACTGTGACTGTTGTCTTGAAGACATTTGAGTTTTCTGTCATTTTTGGTTTTAGTCAAGTTTGTAGGTTTACATTGAAACGATAAGACATGTTCCTGAACAAGTGATTTCCTTTAGTGCCCTTTCTTGTAACCTTTGATCCATAACTGTCTATAGTTTTATGTAAATGTTAATACAGATAATGTAACGGAATAGCATTAAAACGTAACTCTTTATAGAAGGGTTATTGCATTCCAGCTAATGTTGAGAAAAAACGTATTCTCTTGTTTTCAATTATGAGGCTTTACTGAGAGCAGGTCGAAAGCTGGTCGAGAGCTGGATGGGATATTTCCCTGTTCTTTCCCTCCATGTTTTTCTTATTATTGGTTATCACTTGTTCTCTATATTTGAAGAGGAACTCATTAGCTCTGTGGAAAAGTGGGCCACCAGATGTCTGCAGCCTCTTTGTGTCTCCAGTGTCATGATCTGTTTTGATTTTGTGTCTCTGCAGAAAGAAATATGACTAATTCATGGATAAAATGGTGTTGCGGAGAAAACAGATATTCTAGGGATCTGGCGTGGGTGGTGTCTGCAGCACAGATACAGCTACATACATGTTTGTCTTCACCTTTTCCTGGTATTTGACCCTGAAGTTCTTGATAAAATATTCCTGTGGCTAAGTAGTAACTGGATACAACCTTTATATATCTGTCACTGTGTTGCTCACTCTGTGGTTTCTGAAAATGCAACACGAGGACTTTTGTCTCTCTCACAGTTTCTTGTCTTTCTTGCTCTTTGAAAAGGAGTGAATCACACTCTGCACCTCCAGAGCTGCTGCAGTATTATTCTGCAGGTCTCAGCTCCTTGGAGCTCCTCAAACGTCCTTCACTACACATGTATAGTTTTACTCTGTGTGTCTGAAGTTCGACAGACAAAAGAAACATTGTCCTGGATTGGTTTTCCCAGAGCCAGCTGCTCTTATCTGTGCAGGGATGAAAGGAGTCACTGCTCTCCCATTATCAAAAGTCTGATTCACAGTACCCTCCATAAATACTTCAGCACAACTACACTGTGGCATTCAGCTAATACTGACTCACTTCACTCTTTCTAATCTGTTTTTATCTGACGTTCAAAGGGCCAGAAATGACGCAGCAGCTCACGAGCTCCCACAGATCTTTGGTGTATAATGCTAGAAAATAACATAATTGTTCATAAAAGAGAGCAGGGAGAAGGACAAAGGGGGGGACAACGTTTCCCACAGATTTGGGGATGATGGTGCAGAGAGAAGGTGGATTATTACCAAGCTCAAAATCCTTCAGGTTGACGGATCCACTTTGGTCTGTGTCCCTGAGGCTGAAACACTGATCGACCTGCAGCTGATGATCAGAAAACCACTGAATCGTCTCGTCCAGGAAAACTTCAAACTCCGGCTTGTTGGACCTGGAGGCCTCATGGGATTTGTCTATGGAAACCTGAAACAGGGTTCATAGAGATTATAAATACATATTATCAATAAAAAAAAACTGTAATTAGAGACTCTGCAAGTCATAACACACTTTTATTGGATTTCCCTTTGTCTTTGACGCTTTTTTCCCATCTTTTCTCTTGGGTTTTCGGGACTGCCGCTTTTTCTTTTTCATGTTCGCCGGCATGTCGACTCATCCAGGAAGTTCTTTGTTTACAGGAAAGATGAGGTGGATCGCTTTGTATTCACTGGAGGAATAAATGAAATATTATTAGCCTAGTCATGCTGAAAGTACACGTCACAGTAAAATCACCAGAAGATGGATTTTTCCATCCACCTGAAGTTTAAAGTTTTCCAATGAGATGTAATGGTTAGAGATATTAACATAGCTAAATCAGCCTTATTTTTTTAATTTTTTTATTATGTATTTCAGCCATTAGGCTTTAATAGTTTAGTAGTATAGCTACTTTATTTATTCATGTCTTTATCTGCTTCTTTTAGCTGACTATTTCAATCTGTTGCCCATCACTTTTTTTTTTAACTATTCCACATGTTTCTTAGGCCATCTGTTAGCTAAACTGTTAGCATCTTGCAGCTAACTGTTAATTTGTCCATTATAGTAACTCTTAATAAAATAATTAGTATTATCCATTAGCTTAACTATTTAGATGCTAGTTTCTTTAAGCCAACTATTTCAATTGTTTATCCATCACTGATTAAGCTATTTCATGTTTACAGTGAATATTTCATCTATTTTTAGGCCTATTGCTAATTAGGACCCTTTGCTATGTTGCCAATTTGTTCATTGCTTTATGCTTGATTGATTTATGTTTCACTTCTTCAGCTTTTTTCAAATATTGTGGTTACCAATTATGTTATTTGTAAATCTATGACTGGACATACATGACACATACTGTAACATTACTTCTTTTTAAAGAGTTGTCTGACTGCAGACATCCTGATTTACGATTCAGTTGAATGATGAATCCTGCTAAACCCCAGCAGCGTCAACAGCAAATAGCCATGATGCTTTCGCGATGGCTCATCCTTCCTGTTCATCTTAAACAATGAGGACAGGAAACAAAGCCAGTGACCAGTTAAACACCACGTCGAGGGGCCGGTGAGCTCACTGCTGTCCCCCGGCTTCCTCTGTCCCAGTCAACGTTCCCGTTTATCCCACCAGTCACAGGACTGGGACCTCCTGGGCTGGGTTCCTGAGATCCAGCCCCTCCCTCAGACTCAGACAGGAAATCCCATCTGGAGACGAAGGTGTGTGAGGAAAGACTGATTTGGACGAGAGCCAGTCAGGATGCCTCTTAGTCTGAGGAGAGTTTGATTATACTGATAGCGGTGAAACGTGAATATCCTTAAGTGAAAGTAGTAACACCAGATAAAATCATAGTTAAAAGTTCATAAATGTAGAAAAAAGTGGCTAAATGGAAAAGAAAGTACAAAGTACATTGACATTTTTGAAGACAAATCACCTGTGGATGAAAATTAAACTCTTGAGACGTTGAACTTTGTGAATAAAAGGTCATGAATTAAATAAAATGAAATAAAATAAAGGTGACACACTCTTTGATCTTTGCTGTTATCATGTTCCTGTGGGGTCTCATGCATATTCACTCCTCTACAACAGGCAGATCACTTCAAAGTAGGTTTCAGGTTTTAAACAACCACTCCTCCTCATCAAATGGAGAACCACAGGTGTGCTGCTGGTATGTGGTGAGCCAGGTGGGGGGTCGGGGACTGGGATGACATTTTGGGCTAATTCTTTTTCTTTTTTTGCATGAGTGTGTGCGTTGGCACTCCCAAAATTCAAGACGTTTCCTTCAGTCTCTCATTTAGGACTTTTTATTGAAAAGTGGAACCTCCTAAAAACAAAAATGAACACGAAAATGACAAGGGCTCCTTTTGATGATGCAGTTGTGCTGTCAGTCAGTCAAGTAGGTTGTTTCAGATTCATACAACAATACAAACAATGTTAAAAGAAGATATAAAATATGCAAAAGCAAGTGTTCCAGTACATTAAGTCAAAG
This sequence comes from Trachurus trachurus, assembly GCF_905171665.1. Classification (NCBI taxonomy): domain Eukaryota; kingdom Metazoa; phylum Chordata; class Actinopteri; order Carangiformes; family Carangidae; genus Trachurus; species Trachurus trachurus. The sequence continues at coordinate 10,231,388 of NC_139905.1, read as the reverse complement.
TTTATATGTTCAGTCAAATGTCTACATGTGGGTGTGAAGCAAAGACTTTATGAGGCTGTGACCTCTGACAGGCTCAGTGTGGAGTGACGTTGCCCTCTAGTGGTGCAGTGGTTCACTACTAGTGTATGTGTCATTACAGTATATCACCTGGCAAAACAAACCAATTACTGTAATTAAACTTACAAAAAATAAACACAAAAAGAAGAAGAAAGATAACAAGTCTACCCTTTAATATCTAAAAAATAATCAACGGTTTCAGCTCACAGTTCTTCTGTGTGTGTTTTGAGTGTTGATTACATGACAGAATCTTAGATACATTTTTATGTTTTCAGTGTTTTTTGCTGCTTGTTTGGAGGAGTGTGTGTGTGTGTGTGTATGTGTATGTGTATGTGTATGTGTATGTGTATGTGTATGTGTATGTGTATGTGTATGTGTATGTGTGTGTGTATGTGTTGAGTTGAGTTGAGTTGAGATTACTTTATTTATCCCATAGGGCAATTCTGTTTCTATATATGTGTATGTGTGTGTGTTCTTGTACTTATACGTTGTGAGGACCGGAAAGAGTTTTTAACCAACAGAGTGAGGACATTTTTGGGAAGTGAGGACATTTTGGCCTCTCCTCACTTTTTCCAACAGCTGTTTGAGGGTTAAGACTTTGGTTAAGACTTTAGGTCATAATTATGTTTATATTAGGTTAAGAGTAATGGTTAAGGTTAGGCATTTGTTTTGGATGGTTAAGGTTAGGGTGAGGGGCTAGGGAATACATTATGTCAATGAGTGAGTCCTCACAGAGATATAGCAAGTTAGTGTGTGTTGAGCTTTGGCATTTAATCTAGATAGATGATAATAATGATTTGAATGTTCATGCATGAACCTGATCATCCATCACATCATAATCAGCCTCAGTTAGTTAGATGTTTTTTTTCATTCATCAACATGTTTGACATTTGATCATTGCTCTAACATCAGTAATTGAGACATCAGTCTTACCATGAGTGATGGTCGGTGACTTCATCAGTATTCACACTCACTGAACTTCTCTCCTCCTCCTCCTCTTCTTTTTTTTTCTTTTTCTTCTCTCTTTTTAAAATCAAATCTTTCTAATAAACTTCCTCGTGTCCTTTCCTGGCTCAGTCTGTTGTCCAGCCACTGTGTTGAGCCGGTTGCCCTGGTAACGAGACCTTCAAAACAAGCAGTAGTGTGTGTGTGTGTGTAGGCCTATAATAGTGTCGTCGTAGTGGGCTGAAGGTCTGACAGAGAGGAGTGGATGGATGAGGAGCGGAAGTGAGTGAGCAGTCGATGCTTTCACAGAGGAAGGTTTTTAATCCATTCTCTTTCTTTAACAGCATTTTTTTTATATAGTGGTTTTCATAGTTTGTGAACAGCAGAGAAACTAAAGGACGTGTCTGTCCACCAGGTGGCAGCGTTCACAGGCTGACCTATCACACTAAAACTGCTGCCATTTCCATATCGTCTCCTATAGGAACAGCATTTTTCTCAGTTTTTATCACATTTGAACATTCAAAACCAATAGTTTTTATATCCTAATCTGTCCACAGGCAAACCTGCAGGAACTCTTTTACTTGATAATGAATTTGTCAGTGTGAGTTAAGATTATGATTGACAGCATATTTGTAATATTTATCTGAGAGGAAACTCCCTGATACCATCATATATCCTACAGTAAATATCTGTGAAACCTCGATCCACATGCTGATGTATCAGCTACAGGGACATTTTACCGCAGAACCAGTAAATCAGCTGATTTCAGTTCTGTATTGCAACATTTATGCACAACTTTCTTTAGCATATTTTCACAGTTGTATTGGTATTTGTTGCTGATCATTAAACATTTATTGTCAATTTGCCTAAATTTGATCTAAAAGACTTTTAGACATTTAGAACAACTACAATACGTGAAAAAATCTAAATATGAAAGTCATGAAGGTATGTAACTAAACAACTAACCCGGTAGAGACAAGTAGCTTAAATGAATCAGCTTTTTAAATATCTGGACCACTTTCCTAACACAATCTGTGTCGTTATAACGTTTGCGAGATTTGTGCTCCAGTTTCCTCTGGAAAACATTTTCCATCTGCGATCGGCAATGTGATCTCTGCCAGGATGTGACACAAGAGGAGGAGGTGACAGACTCATCCCTGATGCCACAGCATATGAAACAACCAGGGAGGATGCAGAGTTACATCTGAGCCAAGCCATACTAATGTAAAAAAAAAAATCTGTTTCTCTGCTCAGAGCTGCAGAGAAATGTTTTTACATAAAGGACGTGACACTTTGATCTACGGAGGTTCGTTACTGTCAATAAAACAGATGAAAAGATACAGAAACAGGATGAATGCTAAAAAATCTGAATTGAGGGAAATGAAAACATGAGATTAAAGGACAAAATGTGAAAATAAATATATATTATACAATATTCGATTTGACACAGTTCCCATCATGATGTCTTTATCCCGAGAAAAGAGCTGTGCCACTGCCTTTGTAGGTATAGAGTTTATTCTTTTTCATAGCTATAGAGGTCAGCACCATGGAGCAGAGAGGTCACGGCAGTGACAGATACAGGATTGTACATGATATATCCAAAGGTAATTACAGTAAAGTAGTGTGTACAATGTTTTGTTTCCGTTTTAAAGGGGGACGTAAAAAACCCTGTGCTTGTGTATGAAGGTGGATTTCTTTTCTTTTTTGTATTAACAGTTTGCTCAACAAGTTTGTGCATAAAGCTATTTGTTATCCAACACGTTGCATTAATGCAGTTCTGTCTCTGTGGTTTCTGGGGCATGTGTCAGAGTAGAAACAGCAACAAAGGGCTTTTGTTACGCTTTTGTGAAACTTGTTTATTTTGTAGTATTTTGGGAGATTAAAACCTGCTTCGAATCAAATAAATGTCATCATTTCTATGTGTTAATGTAGTCTATAGGTGGACGGTATATCACACATCATGGTATAATCATATGCATGCCCTATTTACTCATCAGTGTGTTGTGTGAAATCGTTCTACACTCTGGTGTTTACTCGTGTGTTTTATCTTATTTCTAGGTCATGTAGTGTTGGTTTTTATTATTATTCCAGTAAGTTTACAGTACTGTTCATAATATTACGAAACAGTTTCTTCTTCGCCCATTAGCCTACTTTTTTATTTTCACATAACTGCAACGGATTCATTTTGATTTAACACATGCTGAAATTGATATTTGCATATTTTTGCATAAAACTCACTTTGCTACAGTAGTTTTGTTGTTGTGGCATTTTTCTTGTGTATTAATGACTTCATGCTGCAGTGACACAGTTTCCTTTTTCTTTTTAATGAATTACAGGTTAAACTTACTTGTATGGAATCAAATAGAAACCAACCAGCAGCTTTGTTTGTTTGTGGCGGGAGAACATGCTTTAGAAAATATAAAACATGAAGTACATGACTTGATTTGTGGTGCAAACTAAACTAGCTTTTGAATTACTGTAGACAATCCTACATCTTCAAAGTTAATGCCTCTGTCTGCAGCTCGTTTGTATTCACCGCCTTCCTTGAGTTTTTTTTGCTTCCTGTTGTTTTCTGCCGTTGTCCAGGCCTCTCGCTGGGTGGTTCCCGTCCGTCCCTGCGTGGCCGGACTCGTGAGCAGGCTGGTCACGGCCTTTGTTATTCCCCCCGGCTTCCCAGAACCAGACTCCTTATCTCCAGTCAGTCGACAGCACAATCCCTCACCACCACCTCACGGAGCTACGAGCGCAATATAAGCCTGAAAGTGACAATATCAAAAGAATGTATAATAATGTGGAGGAAGAGAACATACAGAGGATTATCACCTGAGTCTGGGGCTCTCCTCAGCTATAGGAAGCTGCACAGTCGGTTTCAGCTCTTTGTTTATCTTTTAGGTTTCACTCTCAGTAATCTCCTAGTGTCTGTGCACTGTGTCCTCAGCACTAATACTAATAACAGAGAGCAGCACGTGAGGCATTTAGCAGCTAAAGAGCCAGATGTTTCCCCACATGTGCAGTTGGAGACCAAACATGGAGCTAAAAGAGAGGAAATGTTAAAGCCCATGTGTATTTGCTTTCAATGAAGCCGGCGAGAGGGCAATCCATGAAGCGATGGATAACGTCTATATATGTCTTACAATGTGTATGTTTGTGTAGTCTTATCTGTCATAAGAGATTTTGGATTACAGGGTGTGATTGTGTTGCGGTGCCACAGAGATGAGAGCTGGGACACCAGGGACAGAAGAGACACTAGGTGGAAGACAGACCGCCTCTATAACAAATTGTTTAACCATCACAATTACTCCGGAGCTGTTTAATTAAGGTACAAAATCTTGCATAGTTCCTCTTTAACTTGGGCTCATCAGGTCGACACCAACACAACAAACCTCTCTGATAATAGGTTTGTCACTGAAAGGTAATGATATGGCTGCTTGTGACTGCACAGTCACGGTAAATCTTTCGGATTATAATCAAGAGAAGCCAAATGGGAAAAACTTAATTAGGATCTAATTCTTATTCAATTAGATATCAAGAATTTGTAATGGCGGACAACTACAATTTCTCCAACTGCTTTGAAAAAAATCCAAAAGTTATTACAAAATGACTGAAAAACAAACCAAAAATGAAATACATTCCATTAAGCATTGTTTTCTTCATTAACATAACAAAATAAGTTCATTCAGTTCATTCTATAAAGTGTGCATGGCTACAACAATAGTAAGTGACTCCCAAGTTTCTGCTCTCGTTGCGTGAACACTGAAAGTACAGTGGCACTTTCAGAAAGAAAGGACATAACTCAGGTTTGTCCTGAGGAAGCTGCACTCTGCACACTTTGTAGCCTTTCTTGTCCTTTTGGTAAATCAGAGCGTGCCAAATACGATTTTCTGGCGTCGGACGAGAGGATTTCTGGGCAGTGAAAGGTGACACTTTCCACATCGCGGCCTCTCGTTGCCATTTGAGGCTGCCAGAGTTCACAGCTGCCAGAGAAGCTCTGACATTTTTCCTCCAGTGAAGTTCAGAAGCAGCAGCAGTTTAAAAGTCTATATATTATGGAGATGCTCAGAGGACTGAGCATCGCTCTGCAGGAACTGCTGCTGCTGCTGCAGTCCAAGCCTGGGTAAATAAACTGATGATCCATCTCTGTAAGTGAAATTTAGTTATACTGGATTCACAGGGCAAGAAAAATACTGTCATTAGTCTCCCTGTCAAGAATAATTCAGCCTTTTGTCTCGGTCCTGCTGCTCTACAGCTGCAGGCAGTAATTTATGCAGAAACATAATGGCCTCATGAAATACACCTAAACAACACAGGGCGCAAATTTACATCAATTTACATCACTGGCAAAAAGGACGAATTTTATTATATTCGGCGGTGTGTTGTTTTTGCTTTCTCTTTATTTCATAGTTCATTATTCTGCATAGCAACTGATGAACTCGCTGATTCAACAGGCTGCATCAGTGTTTCAACTAAACACAGAGATAAATGCTTCATACATATGTTCCTCTTAATTACTATTATTGCAGGACTAGGGCACTAGGCCTCTCTGATTTCTGTCCTCGAGATTCTGACCGAGTTTCAGCAGCCTTTGTGGGCTATAAAGTCCAAACTGAAGTGACACAGTCTGTTGTTTTGCTTCCTGACACCACGTCATTCCCAACCTCACCGTTGTGTCCCACTCCTCTCACAATCTTGACAGCTCGGCTTGTGGTTGTGCCAAATCTTACTGAGAAGTTACAGAGAAATGACCCAGTTGACGTCGAACTGGGACAGAACTTGACGTCTGATTGATGACGTCCACAAGAGCAGAAATATCAAGATTGCGACAGCTCATGGAGCAAATATAAGTTTTAATGCAAATAAGAATCTCATATATTTGCAAAAATTGGTTAATCAATATTCACTGTGAGCAGCATGCAGTCTGTTCTGTGCAAGGCATTAGTGACATTTTTCCAATTCATCTGCACCTGAGAAATAGATTGTGTGAATACCCTCAGTGACAGTCATAAAATCAATGGTCAAAGCCAGAAATTATTTTTAAATTAATTAATTCCTTTTTATATAAATAGTTGAACAGGTGATGAACCTGAATGAACCCCCTGAGATCCTTTTTTAAGGATGTGTGTAAATATACAATATCAAGAACAATATACAATAAATAAGTTAAAAGCAACAATAAGAGTGAATGCTGAGCATAAAGATTTGAAACAAGATTAGATAATAACTTTTTACTTGTGTAAAGAGTTTCTTCTTTAACAATAATTATGGTTTTTCATGCAAAATCTCATCGTTATCACCAGGAACAACAGGTTAGCACCTTAGCAGATGCAGTCACTTATTTTTTATTTACTTATTTATTCAACTTTGTGCAGCTTGTTCAGCTGAGAGACGAACAGAAAAGTATGAACTGAAAATTATCTGTGGTCTTGTGACAGCTGCCTGATAAAGGTGTCAGCCTGTGAAAACATCCCTCAGAAGTTAGTTCAAAGCTAAATCTCCAGTGAACTGCCTTCCTCTCTGTGCGGATATAAATATATAAGTGAGAATTTGAAGAAAGGGCAGAAGGCGGCTTTTAATCTTTGGGCTTTGATTCTTGCAGATGGAAGAGATCTTCAGTGTTGGAGTCTGAGCTGTGAAGCTCCGCTAACGGTAATGGAGTATCCTGACCTCGGGGGGCAGCCACCTGCAAGATGTAAAAGAGCACAGAGCAGGTGGCGAACATGGATGAAGCGTGAGGAATGGGCCCCAGAGCACAGACACATAAACCAAACAACTACAGGCAGGCAAGTCATCCTGTGGTCATTGTGTGCGTGCGTTTTGTGTTTTAAAGCAGAAGTAAGTGATATATTTGTGTTAATATAAGTCTTAAATAGTTATATCTTCCGACAGCAATCACTTACATAGAGTGTTTGGACCGAAACACGGGTCTCTCAGTCCCTCTGCTCTGCTCTGAGCCGAGGAGAAAACTTTTCTCGTATCCTACAGTTTTTATCCAATGAGGAGAGAGAACGGCATAAAGGGGCTGTGTGTGCAGCCAAGGGATGCGCGTGAATGTGGTGACTCGTAACTCGTGTTTTTCCGACCTGTGAAGTCGTACCAGTTCGATCTGGTACGAGTTCACGGGTCGGAAGTTACGAGTGGCCGTTATAGTGACTTTCACCGGTAAAACAGGTCGGAAAAACACGAGTGGGTTGCCTGGAACGCTACAAAGTCGTAAGTTGTGACTTGAAGCTGTAATTTACGGTTTCAAAAGCCTGCCTGGAACGCAGCATTAGCCAAAACGACCGGATCGCTTACTTCTGCTTTAATGATAGTCATATTGTGTCTCCTTCTCTCTTTTTTTGTCTTATAATAATAATAACTTTATTTTTCTTATGTCACTTGGTGTGGTCCCTATACAGTTTGTGTCTTTGTTGTCATTTTGTGTCATTTCATAGTTGTTTTGCAACCTTTCATCATCATTTTCATTTTCCCCTTTTGGCCTTTTTATGTCTATTCGTGAATGTTTTATGTCTCTATGTCACAGTTTTGTCTCTTTGTGACTGTTTTGCATCTCCTCAATTTATCTCTTTGTGGCCATTTTATGCAGCTTTTTTGTCATTTTGTGTCTCTGTATCATTGCTGTATGTATATCTGAAGTAGACGTTTTTAAAAGAATAAACACAAAGATTGCAGGTTTCATCCTTTAAATGTAGGACTGCAACACAAAGCAGAACATTTCCTCACATGGCATGGGCCCTCACCTCCACCATACTGACGATCTGACACTTTACCTCCCACGAAACCAATATGCGGATTTTCAGGAATATTTGCCACTGTTATTTGTGTTACGTTCAACATTCATAATTGCTCTTAGCAGGTGCTCAGTTCACTCATGCTTAGGGCCAGCTCTACTCTTCATTCATTTCCATCTCTTTTTTGTATTGTTGTGGCCACTTTATGTGTCTTTGTTGTCATTTTATGGCTCTTTATAGTTGTTTTGCATTTGTAATCAATTTCTCTGTCTCTGTCTCTGTCTCTGTGTCTTGTTATTTTGAAAAACGTTCTTGTTTTTGCAACATCAGATTTTGACGACTTCATGTCCTCATGTCTTGTCTCTACGGCTTGAGTTGCGTCTGTATAATTGCTCTGCATTTCTTCGTTGTCATCTTGCGCTTCATCTTTCTAATCATTTTGTCCTTAAACTGCCACCGTCGGGCAAGAAATATGAACAGTCATTTTCATTTGGTACAGACGCTCTGTCCCAGGATCCGTACTGTACGTAACATAATAGACCAGAACACAGTCCAGGCAGTAATTACATTTATTTCCACACTGTAGATAGAAAAACAAGTTCACTACAATATAAATGTAATTTTAAGGAGACTGGGTTTCAGTCAGTTTGTTTCATGGGGGATGATTAAATCTTGTGCAGGTACAAGTTGTTGATTTATTTAATTAGATGAACATCAGTGGGTTTTCTCCACCGTATCCTTCTCATCACATCGTCCATGTGAGCAGCGTTTGTCAGTATAAAGGTTTGTATAGAGATGACTCACGTCTCCATAACACCACCAGACACATGGGTTTTAAGGCTCATGTACTTTCTTATTTTTTTTTTTACATAATGCGACAGGCCGTTGACTCATCGTGTGGTTTTATAGAAGCTGTTTTCTCCTCTTTAATATTCACACCGGGCTCAAACCGGTGACCATCGTCTGTCCTCGGCTTTGTACACATCACCGTTATGTCTGCACAAAGAAACTCTGAATCCTTGAGGCTCTGAGTTGAGTTTGACAGACGTGACGAGCCTGTGAAGGAGTTCCCCAAAAAAAACTGCTGTGTGTGTAGGCTATATAAACATCTAATTTTTCAGGTTTTGTAAAGAGGAAGGTCGTCACTGAGGGGGAGGACGAGTGGAGCCTCCTTTACTTTTACAATGTATATGTTTTTACCATTCATTGAAAAATGTTCAGGGAGGCTTTTGTATGTTGGTGTGTATTTTTCTCTCAACAAAAGCGCTCAGTAGTCTACTTGCCAACAATGAGTACCCGGAAATGTTGAGTACCCCAAAGTTTTATGTTAGAAATAGATAGTATGGGTCCCCAGTATTCAGAAACTGCCGGATGCTAACTTATATATATTGGGCAATTAGCATAACTGACATAATTAGCATAAATTAGCATCATTTCCTAAATGGGCAATATTTCAACAAAATTGACTTGGCTGATCTGGGCAATATTAGAGTGGTTTTAGGGGTTATTGATGATGCTGAATCCATTTCTGACATTTTCAAAATCCAAAATGGCCGTCTAAACCGGTGACCAGATTTTGAAATCCATCAAAATCGGCCCACTGGCGGTTAAAATCTGGTCACTTCCGGTTTAGACAGCCATTTTGAATTTTGAAAATGTCAGAAATGGATTCAGCATCATCAATAACCCCTAAAACCACTCCAATATTGCCCAGATCAGCCAAGTCAATTTTGTTGAAATATTGCCCATATAGGAAATTATGCTAATTTATGCTAATTATGTCAATTGTGCTAATTGCCCAATATATATAAGTTAGCATCCGGCAGTTTCTGAATACTGGGGACCCATACTATCTATTTCTAACATAAAACTTTGGGGTACTCAACATTTCCAGGTTCACAATGGGGCCCTATGGGCTGGCAAGTAGACTACAGCCATCACTGTGTCACGAGACAAGAGGTTATGTCCTTACAGATATATCCTTCGCCATTGGAGGCTGCATTTAAAAAAAATAAACTGGTTGCATCACAATGGCACGACTAGACTCTCAATTCAGAGGCACCTTCAAATACATCTGACAAATGCGTCCTTCTTTTCCTGGTCCAATGTGCTTCAATATTCACTGCACGTTGGTAGTGGAAGCAAACAACACGGGCAGACAGACACTTTTAAAATGTTAAATATATATAACGTTTGAGCTCAGTTCAACAGACACAGCAGGCTACAACATTCAAAACTATACAGACATTAAAACCAAAGATACTCTCCTATGACGAGATGGCTCATTACAAGCTGTGCCAATGATATTAAATGGTAGCTATACACTAAAGGGATACTTCACCCAAAATCGATAATTCACCAATTGTCTACTCACCGTCATGCCATTGCCAAGGAAGGCTTTGGATAATTATGGAGAGTTATCAAAACCCTTTTGGAGTTCCAGAGGGGGGGTCTGGCTGGCAACGCATTTTCATATAATGGCGGCGGATAGAGTTCACTTTTGAATCGTCCAAAACACACACTATGAAACATCCAGATACCTCCATAGGCCGTAGGCTACTGACCCAAGTGTCCTGAAGCCGCCACATGAAAAAGTTAATTCGATCTCTGTTTTTAGCCTTGTTGTATGTAGCTCCCTGTGTTTACATCATACATCCAACGGTTAAGGTTCACAACGACTAACGAACATCTCACAAACATCAACAGAGCCACTGGGAGCTACTGCTACAACAAGGATTAAAACAGAGATCAGCGAGCAGTAAGGAGGTATTTGGATGTTTCATAGTGTGTCTTTTGGACGATTCAAAAGTGAGCACAATCCAGTGCCATCATATGAAAGTCCGTTGCCAGCCGGACCCCCCCTGGAACTTCAAAAGCGTTTTGATGACTCCGAAAGTTCTGCAAACCCTTCCTTGGCATGATGGTATAGATGATTGGGGACACAGCCTGCAAGTTGCTAATGGTTTCCATTTGAAGGAAACAACTAATTCTGGCTGACAGTAAAGTGATAAAATTTGATCTTATCCTTTCTTAGCGTTAGCTATCGTGCCTGGCTAATGAGCTTACACAGCTCAGTGGAGTCATCACTGAATGGTAATTTCACACCCAAATATATTGTGAGAAAATGTAATTTGATTTCAACAAAAATAGCAGAAGGAAATTCTTATGATTATTATAAAAACTCTGCAGGATAACGCTTTTTGTGTGTGTGTGTGTGTGTGTGTGTGTGTGTGTGTGTGTGTGTGTGTGTGTGTGTGTGTTTGATTGTTGAATCCATCCTGACTCTGGGTGTTGTATGAGGTTTCAACAGCTCAGTGAGCAGCAGCACTGTGACACGGGCTGAATCAGGAAGCGTCTATGACAGCGTGATGAGAGTCAGCCCTCCTACTTGTCTGCAGTCGACTGATAATCAGACGCTCTTAATATTCTGAGCAGTCGCTGTCGGGTCAGGAGGAGCTGCTGCTGTGAAACACCCTGAATATCCCACTCTGCACATGTGGCTAAAACTTCTGAGGTTTCTGCTTGTTTTGACGTGAACGCCTTCGTGCACACGCATCCATTAATTACACACTGTGCCACTTAAAGATGGCGGTTTGGAGATGGCAAATTACAGGCTAATCATCTGCAGTGTGAGGAACTCAGCAACTATCAGCCATGTGCATCAGGCTCAGATGAACTGCAGCTATGAGACACATCCATGTGATATACGTCGGCACATGTCGCTTACAAATTTCAAAGGATTTTCTTTTTTTGCAAATATGAAACACACATTATACGCACATATTTTAAGTTGTGTTTAGGATATGGAGACAAACATAATGCATAAACAATAAGAAAATCCTAGACTATGGTTGATGGAAACACATACACAAATTCATACTTTACCACATTTTATAAACCAAAACTTCTTTGAATATTGAATGAAAGCTGCAGTTCCTCTACTGACCAGTAGAGTTCTCCAACAGTGAGTCAATCCCCATAGACTCCCATGTTAGGACAACCAATTTACAGCACAAATCAACATGTTGACAGCTTTGAATCGACAAATGGATGATTTTTTAGCAGCTCGCGGCTCTGCTCCACTGTTCTAAAAATAGCTTGCACCGAACCTACTCCTAAAACTATAGGGATTATGGCATTGGGCCAATTTGCCAAAATGTTGAACTATCCCTTTAATTAAACAGCTTTGGAGTAATTGTGATGGTTTAATAAATGACATGTAACTTGTTAAGAGGGAGAATGGAGGCTCTCTGCCTTCCACGTCGTCTCTTGGACGAAAACCAGCATTGCAAGATCAGTGCCGCCTCCCCGGTGCCCGAGATCTTGTCTTTGCACACCGCACAGCCGTAATCCATAATCTCTTGTTTAGGACAGATAAGACTACACAAATATACTCATTACATAACATTATGTACCAGTCTATTGATTGCTTTCTCGCCAGCTTCATTGTAAACAAATGCACATGGCCAGGAGGAGGGTTAGTAAAACAGCACAATAGCGACCTGACTTGTATAGTTCCTCTTTAACAGTCAGTCTCCATAATTGAGGACGCTCCTGGGTTGAGTGATGTTTAAGACGAACATATCTGTGGGCGAGTCAAGCGCCGCCAAGACGGCAAAGACGGCAAAGACGGAGCAGCTCGCTCTGAGCTTCAAAACCGCTCATAAGCTCCTTTCAGTTCAGTAGGGAGTAGGCTACATGCAGCTACGGCAAGCCCCAAAGGGCAAAACACATCAGTCAGTCAGTCAGTTCACCTGCTGAAACATGAACTTCCTCACAACACACAGGTGAGACACAGTATATGAACATTAATATATACTGGATCTCAGACTGGTGACAGATAAAAGACGAGTGTGTAGGAGTCGATAAAAGCTGCTGTCAGTGTTTGACTTGAGAGAGCGAGGATGTGATTATTTCCTGGAGACATATAGCCTAGTTAAGCAAAAATAGAAATAGAAAACACACTATCCTGGTCATTTTGAGCCAGGTCATGTCTGGCGTCTACTTTTTGACATTTTTGGGTCATTTCCTGGGATTAAATGACTGATTTCCAGTTTATTATAACTAATTACAATAATCTGATTATTTTCAGGATATTTATAAATCCTCTAAAAAAGAGCTGCCCTTCTGCTACAGAGAGCAAATGGAGCAGTGTCCCTGCTTTGATGCAGATTTACCTCAATTAATCACACCCCCCTACAGCTGCAAGCTCATCGTGTGATATGGTTTAATTTACTGTTTATAGCCAGAGGACGCTGGGTAATCTGCTGTCTGTTGTCCTTGCGAGTTCGGCTGCAGCCAAGAGTGGGATTTAATCATTTTAACTGTGCTCATCTTGAAACTGTAACACAAGAACAAGCCGATATATTTATGCTATTGTACTCTGAGAATTTAATGATTATTATAAACCAACCCGCTTCAATTAACGGGAATGGGTTTCTTTTTTTTCTTTTTCTTTTTTTTGGTCAGAGACAGATGAGATGAGCGGCTCTGTCTGTGGATGGCCGTGGAAATAAATATGCCCTCCACAAGCGCTCGTTGTCAAGGAAGTGCTGAGAGGAAAAAAACTAAAAATATAAAATAAAATAAGAACGAGGCGAGAGAGGAGCCATGTCAGAGAGCAATTTATTTTCCTCCGTGTGCACGTGTCCACACAGACCGTTGTGTCGGCTACACGTGGAGCTGTGGTCTGTGCTGTGAGGGGGCGGAGGATGGTTTCTATGCCACACAAACATGCCACACGGCAGCGGTTCAGGGTGGCACATCTTCACCTGTCACCTGGTTTTGTTCCCGTCACTCTCCCACATGTGCGTTTTGAATTAGCTACATAATACTTTTTATTGTTGAAAGATGAACCATGAATAATTTGATGATAAGAACAACAACACCACTTTGTGTTTTGTGTGTTTGTGTGTGTGTGTAGCTACACAATAAATCATAAGCTGTAACCAGCAGGTCGTTAGCGTAGTTCAGCATTATCAAGAGCAAACACGTGTCCTGAGGGGACTTCCTTTTTAACCTTTTTAAAGACAAAATGATGCATGAAAACCAATTTAAAAATTCTTAAAATAAAAATAAATAAAGACATCACCAGGAGGCATAAAGGCTACATATACAGATCTAAATAGACATATACACAAACATGTACATATTACATATACATTTACATTACCTATACGTATATACAAGTATACTGTATAGGTATCTATCTGTATACAGGCCAGAGATGGGGACTCGAGTTTGCGACTCGAACTCGAGTCGCACTTAAGTCGCACCCACAGAGACTTCAGACTTGACTTGGACTCGTGCCCTAAAGACTTCAGACTCGACTCGGACTCGTGTTTTGAGACTCGTGAACAATCTTTATTTTTTTGGCTCGTGCCTCCCTCCTGACAGGACGACCGACAATCTTTTTTTTTTTTTTTTTTTTTTTGGCCGTTAACACACCACTAGCGGAGCAGCGCCACATGACCGGTAACGTTATTCAGATGGAGGTTAGATCTTCATATTGAACTCCTACAGAGTGCAGCCAAACACCAGTGTCTAAAGAGAGAGGAGCAGCAGAGCTCCTCTGACAGCGCAGTCAGCTGCTGCGGGTGAGTGACAGGTGACTGTGAACCGGCTTTTTTCTTTTCTTTTTTTTAATAGCGGCACCGTCCGTAGCCTACATGTGAGACACAACGCCCGTTTGTTGTCAGACCTTCCTTCACGGGGACTAGCTGCTGCATAACTGGCACATATCAGACTACTGTAGGCTAAATCCTCCTGTTTATTTATGTTTTTGCTGCGAAATATGACTGAAGGGCCCGTATGGAAGTCTGGACGTGTCGACACGCCCCCATGAGTTGACGGAGCTAATTAAAAAAATAATAACAACCAGTTCTTCTCTCAGAAACATGCGGATCCAGAAAGGTTTTGCTGCACATAAAGATGTGAGCTATAGGTACCATACAGATCTTATATAATTAACAGCCTAAATCATTTTCCATGTTGTTCATCTGGGTTTTCTGAATTCAACAAAGCAAAAAAAAAAAGAGAAAAGGCCAGTGCAGAGGGCAGAGGGCAGAGCCGCCTTGATTCTTTCTTGACTCAGAATACAGTTTCCTTTAAAGGAAAGCTTTCATTGTGTGCTTTCTTCATATTGCATTGCAATATCCTGTTTAAAGTGAGCATATAATAAACAACTAATCAATACTGTATAGATAAAGGAGTGATAATAACCTACAGTAAATGCTTTGAATCTCTTAGATATAGCTGTGCAGTATTCTTAGTAGACCGGATAGCAGCAGATGATAGAAGGGTCATTACAACCAGAAGAGACAGGAGACTTTTATTTTTTAGAGACTTGAGACTTGACTTGGACTCGTGACCAAAGACTTGAGACTTGATGAAGTCTCACCCCTCAAAGACTTGAGACTTGACTTGGACTCGTGACCAAAGACTTGAGACTTGACTTGGACTTGCAAAAAAAGACTTGTGAACATCTCTGATACAGGCTATAGTAGAAATTAGTGCAGTAAAAGCCTCTGGGTGAATTCTGGTTCATGGAGGACGAATCAACCCACAACCTGCAATATAACTGTAATAATCAGAGTTATATTGATCGTTAACAGTTTCCTCTGCTGTTTTGTTTTCTGTGTCCTTTCTAAGAGGTTTTACTCCTATCTGACCTTTCACAGTAATAGGTGCAATTATGACAAATAGAAAATACATCTACGTGTTAATTTATATTCTGAGTAGCAGCAAACACACAGTGCAGCCGAGGCTGATTTTAAAATTCAATTACAGTTGTATTTCAATTATAATTTTCATGTTGCTGTAGTTACTGTGAGAGGATCTGCCTCAGAGGAGCAGGTCAGTTATCATTAAGATAGCAGGAGCTGTAATGAGTTCAACCTGGAGGCAGCTTCACATGCTCAATCCACCGTGTTTCCTGTTTCCAGTATAGACGACGATACAGGAAACCACTGCTGCTGCCTGCCGCTGAGCTGGGACCGATTCTCCCCGCTATGCAAATGTCACATTTATATCCTGATTACATAAGAGAGGAAATCTTTCACCTGATCTCTTTCTGCTTCATTCATAGGGTTTTTTTTTTTTTTTGTCATCGTCGTCAGGCCGGGAAATAGAGTCACTTAATCTGAGGAGATGCTCCAACAGTCGGGGCAGTAACCGTCTCCCCCGGGCCTGACTCCTGGCGAGATTAAAAACACTGGATGTCAGCCCAGGGGGGATTCATTGCGTTGCAGCGTGGCATTCTGGGACATTGCTGCTGTAACCTTGATTGAAGGAGTCCCAGCTGTTCGGTTTTTTTTGTGTTGTTGTTGTTGGTGGTAAACAAAGTGGGTAAGAGTGAGGACAAACGGGAGGCACAAATCCCTCCTGGGTCACTAATGCTGCACTTTAACATGAAAAACAGGATGCAGCGCTACCGTCTGTTGTGTTTCACCTGCTGACTGAGTGTGTGTGTGTGTGTGTGTGTGTGTCTCTCTAGTAAATTACTATGACCTGGACAGGTCCTCAGTTTTTAGAGGAACTTTGGCTCTGTATGAAAGTGACAGCTTATGTTTCTTATTTTAAAGCAAAAGTAAGCGGAATATTTGTGTTAATATAAGTCTTAAATAGTTATATCTTCCGACAGCAATCACTTACATAGAGTGTTTGGTCTGAAACACGGGTCTGTCAGTCACTCTGCTCTGCTGTAAGCCGAGCAGAAAACTTTCCTTGTATCCTACAACCTTTATCCAATGAGGAGAGAGAACGGCATAAAGGGGCCGTCCTCTCTGTGTGTGCAGCCAAGGGATGCGCGTGAATGTGGTGACGTGACAGGAAGTTAGCCAAAACGACCGGATCGCTTACTTCTGCTTTAAAGCCACAAAGAGAAACAAAACAACGACAAAAAAGAGACAAAATGTCCACAAAGAGACACAAAACAACCACAGACAAACACTGAACCATCACAGAGACACAAAACAACACCACACAGATACAAAACGACTGCAAAGAGACACAAAATGTCCATAAAGAGACACAAAATGTCCATAAGGAGACACAAAACAACCACAAGCAGACACTAAACCATCACAGAGACACAAAACAACACCAAACATACATGAAACAACTGCAAAAAGACACAAGATGTCCACAAAGAGACACAAAATGTCCATAAAGAGACACAAAATGTCCACAAAAAGACACAAAATGTCCACAAAGAGACACAAAACAACCACAAGCAGACACTAAACCATCACAGAGACACAAAACAGACACAAAACAACTGCAAAAAGACACAAGATGTCCACAAAGAGACACAACATGTCCACAAAGAGACACAAAACAACCACAAGCAGTCACTAAACCATCACAGAGACACAAAACAACACAAAACAGACACAAAATAACTGCAAAAAGACACAAGATGTCCACAAAGAGACACAAAATGTCCATAAAGAGACACAAAATGTCTACAAAGAGAAACAAAACAACCACAAGCAGACACTAAACCATCACAGAGACACAAAACAACTGCAAAAAGAGACAAAATGTCCACAGAGACACAAAATGTCCACAAAAAGACACAGAATTTCCACAAAGAGACATAAAACAACCACAAACAGACACTAAACCATCACAGAGCCACGACAAAGAGACACGACATGTCCAGACATGAAAATAAATAACAGAAAGAAAAAAAAGAAATACAAAACCATCACAGAAAACCATCACACAGATGATTCATTACAGTATGTGTTGCTCTCAGTCTCAGGGTCCTGTGCTGTGCAGGAGGGGCTGGGGGCCTTTTACTTGTAATATTTGGCTGGGGGCCCATTGTTTCACAATCAGTCCAAATCTGAACACAGATGTGAAAGAAAAATTGATTGATGAAAAAATGAATAAAATTCTTCTTGCTAAAATCAATACTCGTCCATTGTAGTGGAATGGATGAGAAGAATATTCCTCTGTAAACGATATTCAAGGTTTTTTATTTAACGTCTGTGAGGCTGAACACTCGTTACAGAAACTGTGAGTCTCTGAGAAGAAGAAGAAGTATAGTCTCATGTTATGTAAGCCCATGCAGCCCTGGGGTCTCATTATTCCTGCCTGAGGAGAACTGATCACACAGTGTCGCTTCGCTATGGTCGCTACGATAATGTGCCCGCATCCATCTACAGTAATCACCGCCTATAGGAAAGAAAATCACCATTGACTTCCCTTGGGCCTGGTCCTGAGTCTGTGTTTCAGCTTCAGCCAGGAGCGAAAGCTTTAAATCGACTTGTTTTACTGTCCGGGAGACGAGGACGGAGCCTCATCAATAACCTTCAAGATGAGGAGGACAGGACACGGTGATGTTTATGTGGTCAGTAAAAACAACACAAACAGAGTTACACTGCTGGACCAGTGTCACTGAAATACTGGCACACTTCACATTGTAGTTGATGACATTGCAGCTGAACTGTAGAGGCTCAGCTACAGCTTTTTAAATGTCACCTTTTTTCAGATTTTGTTTAATATTCAAACATTAATAATAATCAACAATACTAATTTCCTTTATGCTGCAGCAAATTGTCTTCTTTTCACTTTTTTCTTTCTTTTTAATGAGGTCATATTTTTGTAAGCGGTAAAATTTTAGTACCAACATTGCATGTGGAAGATTAAAAGCTGAAATTAAACACTTATAATGTATGTAAATATTGAAATATCTATAATTATGTGATATAAAATGAGTCTACTTGTATCAGAAAGTGTTGAGACGGGGGCTAGTTAACTTGCTGAATTCAATACAAGTGGTAGCAATAGACAAAAAACAAAAGGAGAGCGTAACATTTCTGTTTATTCGACTGCTAGTGTTAATGTTGACTGTGTTATCAATAGCAGTGGCTTTAATGACCTATAGCTGATCTATAAATGAAGTAACTTATTGACCAAAACTTACCTACATCAATTACAGTTTATACAGCCTTTTTAAATTGAGCTTTTATTTGGACGTGATAGTGTTGTCATCTGTAGGCAGAGCGAGGCAGTTGGTTCTTTCTCTCTGTTAATGCTAAGCTAAGCTAACTGCACAGACATGAGTGGTTATTATTAATCCATCATTATTTAAAGCAGAAGTAAGCGGAATGTTTGTGTTAATATAAATCTTAAATAGTTATATCTTCCGACAGCAATCACTTTTATAGAGTGTTTGGTCCGAACACGGGTCTGTCAGTCACTCTGCTCTGCTGTAAGCCGAGGAGAAAACTTTCCTTGTATCCTACAACCTTTATCCAGTGAGGAGAGAGAACGGCATAAAGGGGCGGTCCTCTCTGTGTGTGCAGCCAAGGGATGCGTGTGAATGTGGTGACGTAGGGACGAGGGCGGGGACTGCTAACTCCATCGGCTGACAAGAAGTTAGCCAAAACGACCGGATTGCTTACTTCTGCTTTAATCGGCTGAAACTCCACTGATAATTGTTTCTTTAGTTTTGATGTCCAGATGGACTCTGAAGGTCCAGGTCTCCTCTACGTCTCCCTCTGTGTCCTCACACATACAATCACATAATTACTAACTGTGAGGACACGTCTCCCTGGAGAAATACACAAATGCCAGAGTCACCTCCTCCTCCTCCTCTCTCCTTGTCCTCTCTTTCCTCCTCCTCCTCCTCCTCTTTGGGGATTTTTTACTCCCAGTCTGATTTAAGGTGTTGTCAGCTGGTCAATTTCTAAAGGAGTTCTCATCCCGGGCGGTGAAAGGACACGACTGCAAGACCAGCAAAAAGAGACGTGTATTAAGACGAAACTAGAAGAAGATGTTTGAGGTGAAAACTGGATGGATTCTGAGATCACTGCAGAGTAAAAAAATAAAATAACTAAATGTCTCCTTTCCCTCCTCACTGCTGCTAGTTTTCCTGCTCTAGTCGTCTCCCCTGAGGCCGATTCCTTCGCCTGCAGAATGGCAATCTGCTGCGGCCGATGACTCAGTCAGGACGTGATGAATTCAAACGATCCTCTTACTTCATGTATCAGAGCGAAGCAGGTGAGGACGAGTTTACAGATGTCTGCTGCTCCGTTACCACCAGTCTCAGAGGTCTGTGATGCTCCGACGACCTCTCTGACATCTGATAATCTTGATTTCTCTCACTCCACACGGCCCTGACCTTTTAGCCTCTTTTCTTTCTTTCTTTTTTTACAAAGTCATCTTTTAAAAAGTGCTTTTAACAAACCGAACAAATCTCATCTATGTTTCTATGTATGTAATAAAAAGCACAAATACTAATGAACACAAAAAAAGAGGATCAAGACTCCTCCATGACGGTCGAGGTAGTGATTTATTGTCATATCCAGCTGCAGATGTGCACAGAAACAGCCAACATCTGCAACACAACCCTACCTAACAACTCCAGCCCACAGCCGCCAGGAAACATCTGTAGCCAGCAGAGTTTTCATTCTTTCTGCGGGGCCTGACAGTACATTAACAGCTTTATTTGGGTTACGATCAATCAGAAGTAGGTGTTGAATAAAATGTCACACACAGGAAGAGGAGATATTGTTTTAAATATGCTGCGTGTTTTCATACTCGGCCTCCCCTGGGAGACTGCAAGACGTTCAAACCAAACAAGCATCACAAACACTGTTTTCTTTGGGATTTATTAAGTTGTGTTGTTATTTTCTGAGCTGTAATTGTCACAGCGAAGGTAAAAGCATTTGTATTGCACTTCGTGTGTGCACTACAAAAGTCCAATACACTATTAATATAGATTTCTATGTGGTTTTTATGATAAGAATGGTTATTGTTTTATTTGTATTATGCATTAATGCTGTGAAGGTATCAAAACCTCAGCACTAACGGCCTGAAAATGAGCTGTCAGGATTCCTGTAACTTTGTGATGTCACAACAATACAATACAGTCACCACTTTCAAGCCCGCCCACTTGGACTCATCATCCAATCTTTGCAGGATTTGGTTTCTCTGAGTGTTTCATCTAAAATATGCAAAGTTTTCACTCAGGAAACAGTCAGCCAATCAGAAGACAGACTCAGAGCCTCCTCTCTTCTGATTGGCTGACACCGACCTCTTGTTACCAGAGCACCAGAGAGAAGCTGAGAGAGTTTTGTAGTTTTTAGGTCTTAAAACTACAAATATCGTATTGGTACAGTAGATTAATTAACTTTAATCCTGACCTTTTTTAACTTGTATCCACCTCTAAATTAATCAATAACCTGCAGGTCATCTGTGTTTAGGTGACAGTAGGAGAATATGAGGTTATCAGAGTCTATAATTAGAGCAGTAATAATTAACAGTAATGATCATGTCATGACCCACGCTCTAGAGTTCAACCTGCAAACTGACACAGCAGCCTGAGGCCTGTCACCACATAAATTACACTCCAATCCCGGTGATCATTAGGCCTCTCATCACATGCAGACACGGGTCAATACACTGAACTGCAGTGTCATGAAGAAAAAACATCACTGCAAGTCTCTCAGTCTGAACTAATAAACCTTCACACTCAGTTTGCATTCAGCTACGGTAGAAACATCCCGGGGTTTGCAGAGAGCGGAGGTCCACCTGATGTCGCTCACACCTTCTCATCCACTGCTGCTGCTGCAAACACACGCTCTCTGTAAACCATCGATTTAGATATCAGCCACTCACTGCTGCACGTTTCACCGGGTACATGCTGTGCTTGGCCTGTCTACATCCTCCCCCCCTCGTGTTGCATTCAGAGACACGGGAATCGTGGGAAAAGAAAGGGTCATCCAGTTTCACGTGAGGCTAAAGTGCAACTACAACAAGGAAGTCAGTCTTTGGGGGGGAAATAAGGGGGATTTGAAGTTGATGGATTTTGCAGACAATGCCTTTGACCTCCTGGAGTCCAAGCTGATCTTTTTAATCTGTTCTTATTCTACATAGATGGTAGTCTGCCCTTTTTTTCTGCACAAATCTTTCAATTCATACCCATAATTTTATCATGAAATAGCCTATAAATAAAACCTGGTGGAAATAG
This sequence comes from Trachurus trachurus, assembly GCF_905171665.1. Classification (NCBI taxonomy): domain Eukaryota; kingdom Metazoa; phylum Chordata; class Actinopteri; order Carangiformes; family Carangidae; genus Trachurus; species Trachurus trachurus. The sequence continues at coordinate 10,209,674 of NC_139905.1, read as the reverse complement.
TGTTTAATGTTCACTGAAAACAAAATTAGCAGCCAATGGAAGAAATCCGGCTATTGGTGCAGTCATTTTACACATTATATTATATTTCCATATTTTACTCATTAACTTGCTTTATAATAAATTATGGTCTTAAGAGCCTACAGGCATTTTAAAGCACCTCATCAACTTTTCCAACTGGTTTTCTCGGCTTGTCTCTACATGAATTAACGATGATGATTTTTCCAGAAATGAAAATATTTTTTTTTAAAAAGAGGTGAATGAGGGAATATCAATGTTACTTTAAAAGATTTGTCATTTCAACTATAACACACAGTGGAGTCAGAGTTTAAGGAATGCAGAATTTGTTTTCATATATAGCCTACTGTATATAGTTTTTGTCTTTAGCTGAAATGCGTCTTGGGAGTCGTAGTTTAGGCTACTGTATCCCTGAACCAGTTTATTTTCTAATTCAGTTGATTGTAAGTAATTTGGACTGATGATTGAGTTTAATAATATTGTCTGTGTTGGTAACTTTATTTGGCTCAAATCTGAACCTAATTACCATCCAATATGACTCCAATAATCATCTCAACGTTGGACCATGATCAATATAATCTCATTACTGAGGCCAACCTCGACCAGTCTGATGTGCCAAGTATTGCTGCCCTTTATTTATTTAGTTAAGACAGTGTGAATCCCTACAGAACCTGAAGGCATCGTCGTCGCAGAGGAGCGCACCGCCGCTCTGCGCTCTGATTGGTCGTGAGGGGCGGTGGGCGTGGCCACCGGCGGAGTGCGGAGACAATAGAGAAAAAGAGAGAGGGGGAGCGGGTCTGGAGCAGACTGAGAGCAGCGGACAGAGAGCAGCGGACAGCGGCTGTGTTGGTGGTGCAGGTCCCGGCCGAGAGGGTGCTTCAACGTCGGGCTGCGGCGTCTCTCTCTCTCTGCACCGCTGAGGATTTAACCCCCAAATAAATACCGACACACACAAAAAAAAACACACAAGTCAAGGATCTGCGACATCTCCTTTCGCTTGCCTCAGGACTCAGGTGTTGTCTGGATGGACTGACATTGCATGCAGCTCATTTTCAAAGGTAAGCTCAGCTGTCTGTGTTGTTAAAATCCCTCATTCACACAACACAACACAACATAACAATTAGCTGCTAATTAAAAGCTCGTCTGTCTGTGTGCCCAGATGTGTTTCTGCACATTTTTACACTCAGATTGCGTTTTAATGAATTGTGTCTTTTCCCTCTGCTGCTGCTGCGTTGCAAAGCGTCACACCACCAGGCTACTGTTGTGTTTACAGCCATGAGGCTTTTACACTATTAATTATCCTCATCCAAAGCCTGTTTGTGTTTTTTTTTTCTTTCCTCCATCACAGCTGTAAATCATCTTCAATTGTCTCACGAGATAAAAAAAAACAAAGTTGCCCCGTTTGAGTTGACAGACAGCAGAACAATGGAGCCTCTTTGAAGCTTTTGTGTCCCAGCTACACAAGTGTAATCAGTCATCTTCTTATTTCTGGAGATTGGCATTTTTGTAAATGTATCGATCCCACTGTTGTTGTTTCTGTTATTTGTACACATTTTTTTGCACGCACATGCTCACGTGCACACCTCCCCACACACATATTGTAGCTGACTTCACATGTGCTGCAGTTATAATGGATGTAAAGCAGGCTTTGTGTCTGCAGAGCTGATTCACTCTTCATGTCTTTGTGTTGGCAGTTTGTGGCTGTAAACAGTGTGTTACACTGACAGTGACCTTAGCTCGGATACAAGGTGATCCACCAGCTTAGTGTTTATTATTAGTACTCATTTTATTATCATTGTGAATTCCCAACAAATGGCACAAAAAACAAAGCCTCTGGAGTCTCACTCACATTGATCCACAGAGATCCTTCTATCACAGCTCTCAGCTGTTTAGAGCTGCAACGATTAGCTGATCAATGGATTTGTCCATCAGCAGAGAAGTGATCGGTGCAATAATCTTCTACAATGGTTCTAGCTTCTCAAATGAGAGAATCTGCTCCTTTTTACCTTGTCAGCTGAATATGTTTAAGTTTTCAACCAAACGGTGTCGTTTTCTGAGGAAAAATTGTGGAGAAAATGCCAAAAAAAAGAGGGGGAAAAAAACGTTGAAAAATTATGTTTTTCATAGTCATCTTGTGATTTGGACCTTTTGAAGACGTATGATTGCTAGTAAAAAAACTCAGAGATTTTTAGTTGATTGTCATAGAAAAGCAGAGAATATTGTGTGTATCTTGGCTGAAAAATTATTAAAACGATTGATCAGTTTCCAAAAAAGTTGTTGTCAATCGATAAATCAGCATTTCAATCATGCTGCTAGAGCTTGTCACTGTTTAGAGCTGAAAAAATAAGTTGATAATTGAAGAATCTCTGATTTCAGCTTCTAAAATGAAACAATTTTCTCGTTTTAATTGAGAAAATTCACTTTAAACTTTGTATTTTTACATTTGTAATTCTTTTGTTTGAACAAAACTACGTGGTAATTTTTTGGCGCCTTTGGCTCTGGGAAGTTTTGCTGGGGAAAACGCAGCTTTGTGCTGTCACACGTTGTTGCCAGGAGTCGGTGCAGAGACCAAGTTTTTAGGTAATGCTACACTTGTGAAGTATCAGCTGATGTGAAATGTGTCAGCAAGAGTTTCATCTTTCATACTTTATTTATTTTGGATTCATTGCTTCAAAATTAGCTATATTCTTTTGGAGGCTCATAAGCACCATCGTCTTTTAGCTTTTCGATTTTTGTTTCGGAAAACAAAATTTTTTGGTTCAAAGAATTATTTTTTTTAGTGTCACATTAATTGATTTGTCAGTGGACTAATGGATGATGAAAGTGATGAGTTGCAGCCCCACAGCTGATGCAGCCAGACCCAGAGCTCCAGAGGAAGAAAGCGGGGCAGAGATTAAAGCCAACCGGAGGGGGGGTAACGTTACCTACTGTAGTGTGGGGCTCACAGCAGCAGAAACGCGCTGGCCCAGTGATGTGCCGCACAAAGCCCCAGTGTTTGAAGACGCTGCAGGCCGAGCTGGTTCCAGCCGGCCCACTTTGATGTGCTCCACAGCTCCATGATCTCTGTGGGAGCCGACCACCGGGCCTCGCTGGAGGGACCGAGCCTCGGGCCACCGCACAGGGACACACACACATCCACATCCACACACACACACACACATCCTCACACATGGTGGGAGTGTTAAAGCCGGAGCTTTTACTTCTCCAAACATTTCATGAGGAAAGAGCTGCTCGTGGGGCAGAAATAATGTCAGTGTATCTGAGTCAGAATAACATTTCACAGCTCGCGTTAGCTCGCCGGCTCTGACGTGAATAGGTAGGGATGACAAAGGATGGAGCTGAGAGGCCCACAGAGACAGTGGTGGAGCAGAGGAGGCCTGTTCACTGTCTGTATGTCTGCTAAATAAGAAGGAAGAAGGGGAAAAAAAACATTTAATAAGGCCAACAGATTGGGCTGGTTTGTATTTGATTGGACCGGTAAAGATTGTTTTGTTCGGCTTGTGATCGTTTGGTGCTGCGGATAGATTACAGTGAATCATCCCCTCTGCCCCTCTCTGATAGAGGCTGAGGTTCATCGGGTTCAGTCGGCTCGGCTGACACACAACGAACTGATGACCGACAAAACCAAAACGTCATTTCAGTTCATTGCAACTGAACCATTTCACAGCAGCAGCTGGTTTCGTTCATGTGAATGTTACTCGGCTGCATTTGGTTTGTGTTTAAGAAGAACAGAGGTGAAGCCTCAAGATTATTTATTAATCATTATGTATAAAAAAGAAGAAGAAGATTAAAGCCTGCAAGCTCCGGAGACCAAGGTCACATCTTAAAGGTCACACATTTTACATTTCTCCTATGTTTTATTTAAAGTGTTGATCCAGAATAAAATAGATTTGTGGCTTTTAAGGAAACAAAAAACATACATTTCTCTCTGGATCTCTTATAACAATAGGTTGGTTTATGAGTGATCCAATGGAAAATTGTGGAGATTACATGTAAACATTAGGTGGGTGGGGCTTGTTGTGACATCACAAAGTTACAGAAGTCCTGACGGCTTGTTTTAAGGCTCAGTTTATGCCTATTATAGACTGTATGAGTTTGGCTTTGCACTGAGGATTTGATACCTTCATTATAATAAAAAAGGACTTGGACCTGATCTACAATCAAAGATATGGAAATGTGAGAATATAGGACCTTTAAAAAGGTTTTGTTTTTTCCTTTTTTCCAACCAACCAACCATTGCTCCTAATTTCTCACTTTTTCTGCCAATCAGATAATTGTTTCAGCTTCAGCGACGCCTCAAACATTCAACTGTGTTTACAAGGCTGTTTCGTTCAATTCAAGCACAAAACAAACTCCACTGGCCTGGCAAATCAACAGTCCAGGTAATTAAGCAACCTGCCAGACTGGCACAACTCAGAAACCAGTTCTGTTGAACCAGCGACTTTCACCTTCTTCTAATTCTATACTGGAGCAAGATAAACCACACAGTTAAACGTCGTACGTTATTCTGGAAGAGGATATCACAGAATATCTTTGATTTTCCGTTGAGAAAACGATGCAGTGCGGTGTTTGGATTTCTCCTGCAGCTCCGAATCTGAAGGGATGAGAGCGGAGGAGATGACAGGTCTTCATTTTAATACCGAGCCGTCGATTCTCCACCTAATAACTGTGCAAGAGAGAGTTTCTGAGTCAAACAGCTCTGATTTCACTTCCTCCGTCCGTCCCACTCTGTTAGGTTCAGACAGCGTTGTGGTGGAGGAGGAGGAGGGTGCAGATGTTGCAGGATGGCGTGAGCTACATTCATACTCATCCAGTCACACTTAACAATGCATGAATGGCCTCACAGGCTTTAGCCTGTTCTACCAGCGGCTTGTCAGCTCTGCACCTTTCATGTTTGTATAACCACAAAGATTTTCTATGTCACGACCGAGGTAGTACAACAAATGATTTAGTCAAATGATCACTGAGGAAATTATGTTGCCACTGCTCAGTTTGTGCTTGTTTGTGCATTAGCAGAATATCTCAAAAACATGTTTACATATTTAATGACAGTTGTCAGGCTATTTGCCAAAGCTAAGTGATTAGTCAGTGCTGCGAGAGATTTTTCTACTGCACTTACTTGAAAAGAAAAAATGTCCCACATGTATCCCATCCTTCTCTGAGGGTACGTCCACACAAATATGTTTCAGTGTTTCGTTCTCTTTTTACTACATTAACTCCTGCTGTCCACATGGCTGGGAGTTTTTCTGCTGCTTAAAACAGAGACTTTGGGAAACGTTATAGCTTCAAAACTAGTCTGGACAGACAGAAAGAAACAAAGACCTTTTGGAACCATTGACATAGAAGCCCAGCTGCCACTCCCTGAGTCTCATTAGCCCCAACCACCAGTTTTAAAAGCAGCACAAACAACAGCTTACAGCTACAGATGCCTTTGCTGTTCCTTGTTTGTAGTATTTTATGCAACTAACCAAATGCAAAGGCGACAATATGCGTCCTGTTTCCATTGGCTCTGTCTGGAGAGAGATGGTTTTAGTCTTACAAGGTATGCCGTATTGTGATGCAAACATTGATTCAGAGTCTACAGGTACGTTTGCTCATTAATCTACAGTATCTAACCACTGGATTTTGCCTTATAATCTCCAAGATCTGCAAAATGTAATGTGAATCTGTGTATAAAGTCTTATGGAGGTCTGACCTGTAGTTTCTGATTTAAAGTCATCGTGACACTGAAGGAGTCGTTGTTGCGATATTTGAGTCGAGGAACCATGATGTTAGCATAAGTAAAAACTGCTAATATTGCACCAGGAGTTAACTAAAGCTATCTAGTTAAGAATTAGGGATTTGGCTTTAGTCTTCCCTCTTCTTTTATCTTCTAATGCACAAATTGTCCCTGAAATTCAATTAAAGAGTTAAGATCAGAGTTCACAGAGTGTTTCTTTTCTCCTCTTTCTGGAACATTCAAATCTCTTAAAGACTTTTGCCGGGAGCCAGAAATGGTTTAAGATGGGAGCACTTGTTTGTTAAGTATTTTTCAGTTGGGTGACATATTGATTTAACATTACAAATGATTAATTGGGTGTCGATGTTTTACAAGTCGATGTTGGCCTGAGTACAAATGAGGTGGCAGAGGCTGTTTTTTCCCCCCCTGCAGTGTTTAATTTGTGTTTGTACTTTTGTCACGTTTGTCCGACACATGTAAGTGTTGATATTAGAGGGTAAACGTTCAGGTGTCCACCAGTGTTTTGGCAGCTTCTCTGTTGTTTTGTCTGAGCGTTTGGTCCAATGAGCAGCAGAGACAGTGTGTATCCGAGGGAACAGGAGCATCTATTGGCAGCATATCAGCGACGATCTGGCTCCATGAATAGATTGATAAACATTGTGCCATGGTCTTAAAATCTGTCCTAAAACAAACTGGAGGCTACTGCAGGGGCTTCAGAGCAGGAACAGTGTGATCTGTGGTCTTTGTTCCAGTTAAAACTCTGGCAGCGTTATTCTGCACAAGCTGCGATTGATTTGCTGCCTTTTCTGTGATACCTGAGAGCATTGCATTGCAGTAGTTTGAATAAAAGCTTGCAAAGGCTGAATGGCAGGGAGAAATACTAGCACTGACCTTTAAGCTTTGTTCATTTTCTGCAACTTGAAAGTCATGCCAGTCAGTCACAAATATATTTCTTGCCAATGGTGCACAGTTCATTTTCTTTTATTTGCACTACATTGATTTTTATTTTCAGAAAAACGTTTGGTTACTTATAAATGGCATCACTTGAGCTGTGAGGTGTTTTTAGGACATTTTATGTCATGAGATGTGCCTGTCATGCTTGGATGTTCATTCATTATGGATAACTCTGATAATGATATTTTGTGTAAATCACACTGAATCTAAAAATCCGTGTATCATATTTGGGTGTCCAAATTTGACTGAGTAATGACTCAAAGGAGAATGAGTTATTCCTGACGCATCTGGAGGAAGTATAAGCCTTTATAAGGTCAGTGAAGAGGCTCAGATCTCCCGGTTGCACTGCGACATAGAGTAAGGAGTCATCAGCATAGTGGCGAAAATGTAGGAACGTGCTTAAAGATTATGACAAGTAGTGAATCTACAGTAGAGTTGTGTGTTGTTGTTCTCGATATGGAAAGGCAGACAGAACAGCTCTACTTGAGGATTGTTTATGAGATTATTCTTGTTAAGGGAAGCTAACGTACCTTAAACTGAAGATCAGTGGACCAAGTAATGAACCTTGTGGTACTCCACATGGGAAGTTCCTTTTCCAGCCACAATTTAAAACAAAAACTGTTGTACCTACCTGCTCCAGTCTGACTAATACCGGACAAAGAAAATCCAGATAGTTAGTTTACATTAACAAACATATCACCTAAATAAACTTAATTCTCATCTCATGGCTTTTGTTTTTAAATCATGTTGAGAATTAATACTAAGGGGGACATTTTTCAGCATAATGATCAAGATGAAGTACAACAGGTGTTCAGACGAGCCATGGGAGTAAGCAGCTTATCAGGAGCAGTTGAAGGGATAAAAGTATATTATCCATGGTGCTGTTGCTGCATGAGGGTGGATAAAAAGACCATTAACACTTTGTCAGCTATGTGCTAGGCTAGCACTGCTTTCCAACAGCAGGTGTTCCCAAAGTCGGACCGTACCACTCACCTCACCGCTCCTGTGTGGTGCAATAGGCAGGTAACACTAGATGGGAGGTACAAAAATGACGCAAGTCCAAGATTGGCAGAGCTCCAGCTGCGCTGTGATTACACATGAGTGTTTCACCGAGAAGAAAGACAGCAGGGCGGTCTCATCCCACTTCGTCCGGGAGGCAAACGGCGCTCCTTGAGAGTCCTCTGGGGAGCAGCCGTGGCACCGCAACCCTGAGAAGGAGCGCTGGGAGCTGCTGCAAACATAAGATGCTGCTAATTAGTGCTGGATGTGACTTCTCTCATCTCCAGGCTCTTTGATGACAGTAGCATGAGAGCACATACGAGCATGTACTTATGCTCAGGAGGTTTCACGGTTCAGAGACACTGTTCGTACTACATGCATATATGTCAAGGTTTTCATGGTTAAACGAAGCCAAGAATAAAACAAGGCAGCAGTGAATATCTTTTTAGGCCCTTTGCCGTAGTACCTCCTGCAGCAGCGTAAATCTGAGCGTATGTGCAACGAAACTGGCTACAAATTTCAATTGAATTTCGAGAAAATGTACATAAGAAAACATGAATAAATAGATGTATCAGTTCACTGCTTTTATGCAAATATTAGAGGTTCACTAGATGAACAGCTGGTGGTGCTGATTCTCATGTCAGAGAAAGAAGATGCATATTCTTTGTAATTTTTCAGGAAACAATATTTGAATCTTGATGTAAATAATCTGACACATTGTTGGTTGATTTCTAGTTCATGTGATATTGACTGAGTGATGAAGTTGCAGAGCTGTTGAGCTGACTGTTAGTGTGTCCCCATTGGTCGCTGCCCTTTTTAAAAATGACTTTGCATGAACAAGTTGTGCTAAATGTCACTAGATTTAGTGACTTTTCAGATCCTTCCAGTGACTTAACGAAATAACTTTGCAGTACAGTCTTTGTCTTTGACAAATGTGTCTGGGGTTTTTGTCAGACAGTGTCGTGGTTATAAAACCAGGATTTTAAAGCAGCAGCTTGGAAATATCTTGGTAGTTAACATGTCAGTCTCTATTTAATACTTGTTCTGTTGTCTGACTCCAGACTCAGATAAATGAGTGAACAAGAACAGCTCTGTTGTGAATTAAAACACTGTGAGTACAGAGAGAAGGAGACGAGCAAAGAGACAGAGGGCTGAAAGCAGCCGACACTGGGCTTAATGCAACAACATGGTGCAGTCATACACTTTGCTTTTTCTCTAATTCCCAGTGTTGCCACAAAGCACAAGAACGGTTGGATGGACTGGCACTTCCTGTTGATAACCAGACGATGATTTCCGCTTTGACTGTTGGGACGTAAAGAGAACAGAGAGTTTGAAAACAGTGAACTTCACATGAACACAGAAATAAGCCAAAAAGTGCAGCTATTCTTCTTCTTCGACCCGTCAGTTTAATTTGAAGATGCCGAACGCGGAGCTGAGATAACTCGCTCTGGTTTTCATTTTTCCAAACCCATTTTCATTTACTGTGAGGGTAATGTGGACACTGTGAGGCAAGGCTGCGCAGAGCACTTTATTAAAAATCTAATCACAAAACTAAAATATGAAGCGAAGAGCCGGCGAGTGCTCATCTGTGAGCAGCAGGTACTTTTTTTTTCTCACCGGTCGTCTCATCCACTGTGTTTTATTGACCTTGTCAGGGGGATGCTGAGTGGACCGCTGATGGACAGCCACTTGGCTCCACCGGCTTCAGCTGACTCCTCATTTTTATCTGAGTTCGTACTTTTCCGCTCGGCACACACTGTTTTTGTCCTGAGCCATTTTCATCCACCACGATCGCTGCACGACAACACAGTTTCCTTTGAGTCTCAGCTCTTTGTAAACAACTGACAATGATGTATCGATCTGAAAGTTTTGAACCTGAGGTTTCAGTCTTTGGTTGATTGATCGTTTGAAACACGTGTCGAGCAGCTGTTATGCAAGAAGCTGCGACTAATGTACCTGTCAGATTCATGATGAATGATTTCATCCACTTCTCACCTCAATTACAGTGTTTAAACTAAGAGCAGCGCTTTTGAAATGTTTCTGTTTTAATGGTTATAATTCAGTCTTGTTTGTAGTCAATACACTCAAAACTACGGTGGCCCTGAGAGCTCAACTGCAATTTCAGAAAACACATGCAAATACACAGATGTGCTGCAAACAATATTAATGATAACAATTGTGATATAAAGAAAATGCATATAAAAAAATTTACAAAGTGCTTTTACAAGAAAAATAAAATTTACAAAACAATCATTTAGCAACACATTTGCTGCAAATGAACAAAAGTGAACAAATATGCTGCAATTTTAGTTCAATAACACAACTCAAGAGTTTCAAAGTTGTAATGCTATAATCACACCTTAAAAAAAGGCTGAACAATTCACCGAAATATCAGAAATCCCAATGGGACCAAGGGCAAGTGCAATATCCAATATAATACAGTAACACCAACAATCACATTGTGTTGACACCAATAAATCCACCAGAGTGATGCATCAGCCAAAAATTTTGCATATTGGAAATAAAATCAATAAATATCAAGAAGCAGCAAAATGAAATGTGAAAACACACCGAGTTTCCATAACACGTCTGATTTCATTGAGGTCTGAAGTGTTTTTTTTTTTTTAAATCAACATGGCTTCAGCTCTTTCTTGTGAAATATACTGTATGTTTTTGTTTTTGTTTAGTGTCACTGCCTTCACACGTCCCTCCTAAGTTATGTGCACATGTTTCTCCCGTCGTGCGCGGCGCTCCAAGTGCAGACAGGAGCCATCATCTCTAAGGCAGCGCAGATGGACCCGCTGCACAGGATGTGGCTAGCATCCTGTCTGATTCCACACTTTCTCATCACCCGTTAATGAGAGATGGTAAAATTCTGCTGCGCCATCAGGGCCGCGAAGCCTCTCCAGACACTCGGGGACGTCGGCTGCCGAGGTGATGAGTGATGGAGGACGCAGCAGACAAGTGTTGTTTTGGCATCTTTTGGTGGCAGGAGGAGGACGAGGAGGAGGAGGAGGAGGAGGAGGAGGAGGAAGGTGAGACAGATTTGCTGAGAACGGGAACCAGCAGGCGCGACACAGAGTAGAAACACATCAGGTCAGAAGGAGGATCATTAATCAGGAGGATCGTTAAATCAGATCCACAAATAGAAAAACTTTCCTCCACTTCCTCAGCCTCAGTTCACACTTCATCTTTTCCGTCGTCGGTTTTGGAGACACGTCACTGAGGGGGCGGGGCAGAGTCCCCTGGGTCTGCAGCTGATTGGTTCTCACTGTTGATGAGCTTTTAGATGAATCTATCAGCTGTTTATTCGTCAGCAAAACGTAAAGAATGGTGGGAAAATATTCCACTTGACTTCGGAGTCACCTTACAAATGTTTTCTCTTTGTCCAACCAAGAGTACAAGTCAGTTGACTGGACTCGTACGATGTCGATCGGTCAACAGGCAACAGATCGTTCTGTTTGATAAACACAGTCCAAAGGCCGTTGCTGACGTGTGTTGAACAAAACAAGAATAACAGCAATAATAAATCACTTCACTTTGCAGCTGTTTGTGCAGGACGTTATCTCAGTGTAACAGTTCAAGCTAGAGATTCAGTGTAACATCTCACTTCTCCTGGTGGTGTCTGTCGGTCAAACATTCATGGTCCTCAGAGGATGAATCCTCCTGGTGTTTACAATAAGATTTGCAAGATTTGGTTTTGTGTGTTTGAGTGAAATGCAGGTCAAAATGACACTTTGTTTTCTGACCAAACCTTTTCAACATTTGCAGAAGCTCTGATGTGGGTCATTCCTAAAATCTGTTTGTAACGTATCTTTGTAGCTTTTTCACTATAATGCTGTTATTTTTATAATTTGAGGGTTACCTTCATACTTCAACCTCATAGAGCCATTTTGGATATGTTGTTATTGGGAAGACTGTTTTCCTGAAGCCACACCTCGTCTCTTTGTCCTGGAGCTCTGCGCTCACAAATCAAAAGATTACATAACAGCTCGTTTGGCCTGGACTCAACTCATTCTTATTCACCGTCTCTATATGTGTATGCACAGTAACAATAGGTGTGCTGTGTATAGAGTGGGGGTGGTGGGGGTTGTGTGGGAAAGGGGGGATGTGGGTGGATGCCGCCTGCACATCGTGAACCTTTCTTTTCCTTTTCCTGCTCCTCCTGCTCTACAGGAACATCCATCTCCAGACCAGACCTCGCCGTCCCGCCGCGAGAATGAACTCCTCGACCCATGGCTCCCGCGCCTCCATCGACATCCTGGAGGAGCTGCAGCTCATCGCTGCCCAGAACCTGGAGAAGCTGGACATCAACAAGTACTATGAGATCGTCCGCGAACTGGGCAAGGGCACCTACGGGAAAGTGGACCTGGTCATCCACAAAATCAGAGGTAATGACCAAATGCTGCAACTAACGAAACCAGTACTTATTACAATTTAAATACGAGGAACCCAAGTTAACATATTCTGTTTGGTTTTTTTTCATCAACCAACCCGAAAAACCCAATCAAAAACCCCAAAATGTTGAGTTTATGTAGCAGAAAACCAGGAAAATAGCAGATATTCACATTTAGAAGCTGGAAATTTTCCATTTTTGTCAGTCAATTAAAGGGATAGTTCACCCAAAATTGAAATTTCACTCATTATCTACTCACCCTTATGTCGACTAAGGGCTGGGAGAAGTTTCAGAGTTATACGCGGCTTCTTTGAGCTACAGGGGGTCTCAGCATAGCAGTGCATGTCCATATAATGGTTGCAAATGGATACCACTTTTCTTCGTAACAAGAGGGTGAGTAGATAATGAGTGCAATTTGAATTTTGGGTGAACTATCCCTTTAATGACCCTGCATGTATGGTGGGTGTCTGCAGCAGCAGGGGCCCAACCACAGAGCTTTGCCCCAGGCTCTAGAGGAGTTTCATCCGGCCCTGCTTCTTCTTTCTGAAATCAAGGACAAAATAAAAAAAATAAAAAAAACTCCTTGACTATAAAAGCACAGGGTCTTTTTATGGAGAAGGACACTGTTCATTTTGCTTCTCCAGTTTCAGTTCATCACCTCTTGTAGGTGGAAAACGACTCCCTCAGATTCACCTGCAGAAATGAATCTGGCCTCAGAGCGAGCAGGAAAAAAAGCCACCAGCTTGCTCTCAGAGAAACTGGGATGTTGCTCGCTTTTGTGGGTCTTTGCTTATGAAACGAGGTGGAGTCGTTTTTTACGTAACAAGCAGTTCAGCTTCAGAAAAAACGAAAAAAAAAAAAAAAGAACGTTTGCATTTCACAGCAGCAACGCGAGCGAGAGAATCGGGAATAATGGTGTTTTGTTTTCCCCTTCCTGGTGCTCAGACATACAAAGGCGCAGGTGAAGCGCTCGGATTCAGCTCTGAAGTGTTTTCTTTTAGACATGAACCCTCCGAGGTAACGCGCAAAGCTTTTTTTTCACGAGCTCAGGATCCAGACGATCTAAATTCACTATTTAACTAACAGAACAATGGGTCGAAGCTTTTCACATTAAAAAAGCCAAAATGTTGACCATCTGCTCAGAGCCTCTTAATAATCTCTTTTATGGAGCACAAATCCTTTTTTCAAGTGGCTGCAGTCTGGCACTCAGATGAATCCTGTCCTTTTGTGGCCACTCAAATGTGCAGCTGAAGGACGAGAGACAGCACGTGTACAGTACCTGCTGCCGGTTCACGATCGGCCGCTGCGGCTTCAGTTGTCTGCTCTCAGGTTTTCTTAACGCTGCTCGGTGTAAATGTCAAGTTAAACGAGGGAAATAAATGGTCTCTGGAGGCATTTATCATAATTGTCTGTAAATGCATTTTACCGAAGCTGGGAACTCGGAGCTAAATCAGAATAATTGTGACTGTTAAGTAACGGCCAGAGGTTCATCACTGACAGGCTTAATGTGTCTCTCTAGACACATTAATGTTACAGCTGCACAGCACGAAGAGGCGACACGGAACAGCTGAAAAGTGATTTCTAAAAGCTTTAAGAAAATTGTTTTTTTGTGTAATTATCCCGAAACTATTTTTCTTTAAAACAACCTGATATAATTGCACATCATGCTTTAAAACAGAATGATGTGATTACGAAAATAGCTGTAGCTACGAAACCTTGTCTCCAGCTCCGGCTCAAATGATATAAAAGTCCAAAGTCTTAACATGTTCAGTTCAGTTGTTGCTGTGGCTCTTTGTGCTCCAGCCCAGCTGCACTGAGGTCATCAGGCCTGTTTACACATGTTTTGGCACTTCACACATATTAATGTTGCTGTGCAGAGAATCAAAGGCAGATCCTTCAAGTTTCATTACTTTCTCTCATGAAATCAAGTTGCTAGGAGCCTGAGGAGTAATTTCATCCAGTAATGTTGTAACCATCCAATGTAGAGCCATGCATATACATAATGGTGCATATTTTGGGTATAGCAATAATGGGTTTGATTGTCAGTCATGAATAAATTGTGCATAAATCTGCATGAGAAACATAAAGACAGATGCTCATTGTGGCTGCAGAACGTCCTTGAGAAACATCATGTTGTTAATTATTCTGAAACTCAAGGAAAACTTGAGTGAAAACTGTTTGTGCATCCATGAGTGCACTGCAAACAGAAGCTGCTAATGGTTCGTTCAGTGTATTTTCATTAGTGCCAGTTTGCTTAGATGTAGATAAACACTGGCTTAAAACAAGAGACCGAAACTGGATCCATAATACCTGGCTGAATATACAGAGGACTGTCATCTTTTGATTTATTTTTTCAACATCCCATCATTGTGGGGGTAAACTGCATCGTGGCTGTAAAAACAAACCGTGACCCCGCCCTCTTGACCTTTTTCTGAAGAGGCTGCTTGCTGTATAAAATGCACACAGCACTTTACAGAGCTGATCCGGTGCTATTGGAGAAGTGTCGCCTCTCGTCTCCGCTGACACACACCGACTGCCGGTGCAGGAAGAGGCAGAAGTGGCGGCGCTCCAGGTTTTATTGTCTGGGGTATTTCTCGCAGCTTTCAGATTAGCCCTGGTAATTTCTCTTCCCTCTTGTTCTGGGCAGCGAGTGGCCTCTGAGCGGGGAGATGCGGCGAAGCACACAGCCTCCGAACCATGTCCTCGCAAATTGCCTTTCTGTGTTTCCTCCAGATGACTAAGAGTGTTGTTGTGCATCCCCCTTCATTATTATATGAAGTGAAATGATTTACTTCAGGGTAGAACGAGGCTCGTGTCTCGTCTTTGGTCTTTCTAATCTTATTACCGGCCTCTCCATGAGGACATGTTTGCAGCTGTAAACATCACTTTACTGCAAAATCCCAGACATGAAAGCTGATCAGCAGCATCCTGGTCACTCGCAGTGGGAACACGGCTCGTCTGGCAGATTTTAAATACTTACAATATAAATCTGCCGGAGAGAGGGAGGACAAAAAAAAAAGCCATCAGGATTTAATTCAGTGACGTTAGAGAGTTTAATTATTCATGAAATTTGAAATGATTTTAATTAAGTTTCTTGCATGCAGTTAGGCAGCTGTGAAATAAATCCCCAAACACTTAAAAAAAAAGGGTAGAAAAAGAACAAGAAGTGAGGAATGAGATTGGAGGTTATGTAACCGTCCCCTGTCCTCCTTTTTTTTTTTCTTTCCCAGGCACAAAAATGGCCTTGAAGTTTTTGAGGAAGAAGACCACCAAGCTGAAGAGCTTCCTGCGCGAGTACAGCATCTCCCTCTACCTCTCGCCCTGCCCCTTCATCATCAACATGTACGGCATCGCCTTCGAAACGGACGAGTACTACATCTTCGCCCAGGAGTACGCTCTGGCTGGAGACCTGTTCGACATCATCCCTCCACAGGTGACACATGCTGAGACAGGAACGTGTGGAGGAGTCGGGTTATAGGTGGAAATTAATTAACAATCCGCTCCTAAAAAAAAAAAAAAAGTGGTTTGTTGTCCGACTAGTTCTCAAATCTCACTAGTGTTATGACCTGATTTTAACATTGAAGGCTTCTCCTTCCACTTGCCTTTGTGCATCTTTAATAGGCAGAATGAAAACATCACATCTTTTTGGAGCAATGAGACGATGACAACCTCAACTGGCCACAGGAAACAACCAGAAATGTCACATTTTCTTTAACTTTTTCACAGTTGGATGCTCCTCTAATTTATTATCCAATTACTTTTCTCATGCAACAGTTCAGTTGTCATCTGACCAAACTGTGAATCTATCCAAACAGTTCACTTTTAAACTGTGAATAACACTGTGGTACTGTATGTGTAAAGCATTTTACTTTTTACATGCTGTTATAAAGGTTTTGGATAAAGACGGTATTAACGTATCACCACAGCATGGATGTCAAAGTTATTTAAAAGGCAAACAATAATTTAGTTTGATAAACATCTGGGTCTGTATTACAGAAACATCTTTTTTATTTTTGATATTTTATATAATACAACTTTATTAGAAATGTTCCTCAAAATATTGGTAAGCATTTTCTACTCATTTTCCAGATGTTTTTCACATATTTATATACGTTGTGTCTCTGTTGGTTATACATTGGCATCTAGTGCTGTTTACTGCTGCTGTATTTTCTTTTTCCATGACATTTAGTTGTCAGCTCTGTAGAGTCACCACTTCTGGTGCCAAAACACAAAAGTCTACTGGATTTTGCTCTGAAGGATTATCAACATGAAAGAGCAGCGAAAGGCTGAGAGAGCTTTTTGATATTTTATGTCATGACCGATCAGGTGTTTTTGGGGATGAGAAAATCTGGCAACTTACTGTAATTACTTGACAGTGGATTCACAACCAGAGGATTAAGTCACAGAAGCACAAACTTTCAGGTCTGAAAAATGAAGCCAACAATAAAGTGCCAAACACTGCAGTTCCTCAAACGGCCACTTGAGGGTGGCTCCATCAGTGAGTCAATTAACATCTCCGATGTTAAAATGTCCAGGTTAAAAGCAGGAATAAACAAGTTTACAGCCTGACATGAAAATGGGTTCGGTCTCTATAGCTAATAACTCACCTGCCAACATTTCATTAAGACCTTCGTAGTTCGAAGTTCTGCAGAAGTGAAGGTGTGGCCTCTTTTGATGACGGATGGGGGAACTTATGCTTACCACTAATGAGCATGTACCAAAGTTTCAGCTCCATCTCTTTGACCATTTTTTTGGATTAGCTAGAAGTTAGAAGCGGAGTCAGTCACTGCCAAGACGGTGATGGTATAGTAGCTCACTCTCAGCTTCAAAACTGCTCCTCAGAAACCTAAGGGTTCTCATAAAATAACAATGCTGATGACCTGTGCCTGTTGTGCTTTGTGTCCAGGTGGGACTCCCTGAGACGGTTGCCAAGCGCTGCGTCCACCAGGTGGCCATCGCCCTGGACTACCTGCACTGCAAGAAGCTGGTGCACAGGGACATCAAGCCCGAGAACATCCTCATCTTCGACAAAGAGTGCAGAAAGGTCAAGCTGTCAGACTTTGGCATGACGCGGCGTGCC
This sequence comes from Trachurus trachurus, assembly GCF_905171665.1. Classification (NCBI taxonomy): domain Eukaryota; kingdom Metazoa; phylum Chordata; class Actinopteri; order Carangiformes; family Carangidae; genus Trachurus; species Trachurus trachurus. The sequence goes on along the minus strand of NC_139905.1, from coordinate 10,192,511 downwards.
GGCTCTCCAGTGAAGCGCGTGAGCGGCACGATCCCCTACACGGCGCCCGAGCTGTGCGACACCTCGCGGCACGAGGGTTTCTGCGTGGACTACAGCACGGACGTGTGGGCGTTCGGCGTGTTGCTCTTCTGCATGCTGACGGGGAACTTCCCCTGGGAGAAGGCCATGCCGAACGACGCCTTCTACGAGGAGTTTGTCCGCTGGCAGCGCCGCCGGACAGGCACGGTGCCCTCGCAGTGGCGCCGCTTCACGGACGAAGCTCTGCGGATGTTTCGCCGGCTCCTCTCCATCGAGCAGGAGCGCCGCTGCTCCGTCAAGGAAATCTTCAGCTACTTCCATCAGTGCTGGATGTTGGACACGGAGAACGGGAACAGCGGCAGCGGCAGCAGCAGCAACGGTGGTTTGGCGAGCAACGCTCCTCCACCTCTGGACATCAGCTCGTCCTCGTCCGAAGAAGACGTGTTAGTGGACAGACTGAAGCAGCAGAGCCTGTCGCCGGCCTGCGTGGTGGGGAAGGGAAGCATCATGATGGAAACCAACTACTCCTCCATGTCCGCCAACAGCTCGCCGTCCTCCACCGGCAGCTACGACCGCGTCAACAGAGAAAACAACGAGAGAGGACGCATCCTGGTGACCACGCCCATCGAGATCTGTGTGTAGAGGCCGCTAGCCGACGCTGGTTTTACAGGAAAACCTGCTCTCAACGCGAGGCTGGAGTGAGCTGAGAAAGGAGGAAGATTTCTCCGAGAATGAGAAACGCTAGGAAGGTGGAGGAGGAGGAGGGCGCTACCAACAGTCTTGACAAACGTTGTAGCTTCACTGCGGATTTAATCGTTTCCGATGACGAACGAACTCTGAGGAAATGACCAGTGAGACAATCACACGCCGTAGCCTCCTGTATGTGGTCTAATACTTCAGTTACTGAACCAGAGCACGAGCTCCTGTAAAGACATCTGTAAAGAAAGAAAGAAAAAAAACTGAACGGAGAGCAACAAAAACAAAAAACAAACACACAAAAAACATAATCCACAAGCAATACTGTATGTTCAGATGTTCTGGAATAACCCAATCACTGCAAAAATAATCTGAAGAAGAAGAGAGAGGTGTTACTGGCTTTCTGTCAGATGATTTGTGCATAAAAGACTGATGGTACTATTGTGTGTTTATTGTAGTGTACCATTTTCATGTTTGATAGATACGTGTCTGTGAAGTGTGTGTGTGTGTGTGTGTGCGTGTTTTTCTTATTTTTATTTCGGTTTAAATTATTTATTTATGTCAGATACATATATTTATGATTTGTTTTATGGAGTGGCAGAAATCTGAACCTTGCTTCTTTTTTTTCAATTTTTTTTCAATTTTCTCTGAAAAATTAAATTAAAATGAATGAAAATTTGAATTATTCACACAAAAAACGAACAAAAAACAGTAGAAGCAGGTCATTTTTGGCTTTAACACAGCCACCTTTTTTTTCTCCTTTAAACTCTTTGCCATCATGTTGTTGTTATTGTTGATGTTGTGGTCACCCATTTAAAAGTAGATTAATGTAGGCTGTCTTTCTCACCAACAATGTCCCTGTCAAAGTTTGAACCCACTGTACAGTAGCAATCGACAATACAAGTGGCTGAAAGTGTTCATTCTTATTTTTCTAACCAGTCGCCCCATAAAACTGGGACAATCACTGGATACCGCAGCACAGTCAAACACTTTTTGAACCATTTGTAAAGGTGATGAATGAAACAAAAACTACATTTCCTCTGTGATCACATACAATCATCTACTGGGTAAAGAAAAGTGTACAAACATGCCACGAATAACCCTGATTTCTCTACTTGCATGGCTAATAAAGAAAATTGAAACTGCACCTTTCAGTGAGCATTTAATAATGTAACAAGTGATATATTTGGACTTATCTTCTTTTTAAAAAAAATAATAGGCAAGATCCTGGAGTTCCTTAGCATAATTGAACAGCTAGAATAAAATTAAAATTCAGTATTGGGGATATTCAACGTTTTTACTACCCTCTCAAACTTTTATTCCAGTTTTTTGCTGTACAATTCATTAGGAGGCTAAAGTGAGACGGGACAGACGAATGTAGAAAACACAAAAACGTTTGGATTTTGGGGATACAAATGTTTCAGAAATTTAAGTCTCCTTTCTCTTGTGTTTTTCAGAAATATTGCATGAATATTAATGTGGTGAAAATTTGTTGAAATAAAAACTGGAGACAAAAAGATAAGAGGCCTCTGTTCCTTATTTTATGAAATGAATAGTTCAATATTATGGGAATATGTTTACGTTGTCTTGTGGATACATAGGCCTAAGACAGAAAGGTGATGTAAATATGAAGCTACAATTAGCAACTCGCTAGCTTGTGTATGTGGAAAATGGATAAAAAGCCAGCTTTGCTCTGTCCTCCAGTGACAAATGATCAAAAATCTAATTTATAAATGGTGTTATAAGCTATTTAGGTTTTATCTCGATGAATGAATGCTGTTGCTTTCTGAGAACAGGTTATGATAATGTTTGCTTGGAGGCATTTAAACTAAATGCTAACAAGAAAGTGACCAAAGAAAAGTTAACATGTTGCTTTCCACCTCTATTGGTGGTTAAAGGAACACAGTTTATGTGAAACACTTCCTCTAAACTGGTAAAGACCAAAAGTAGGCTATAACTTACAATAAGTGAAAAGGTGATTTTGTCTAAATGACCATTTATGAACCAGCTTACTTTGCTTGCTTTTTTTTGTACAAATTAAACAAACATATTACATACATACATACATACATACATACATACATACATACATACATACATACATACAAGATATAACGTGTTATTTTTGAAGAGCTAAGAGGCTAATTTTGAGCTAGCCTAGCTGTTTCCATTCTCTGATAAGCTAATCTTGAGCTAACTGGCTGCTAGCTGCAGCTTAAAGCTTGGAAGTAGATCAGAGAGTGGTATCAATCCTCTGGCTGGAAATTAAGTCAGTCCAATTGTTTAAAGACTCTTTTGAAAGTGAAAATTATATGCCTGTACCCATGGCTCGATTACTGAGTGAGCTCACCTGGTGCAGGGCCAAGGGACAACAGGCGGCGGGCCCCTGATCTTCACCTGCAAAATATCCCTTTGAAACCAGAACGGCCACATCAAGTGTATCCGACAGCAGTCTCAACACAAAGAGATTAAAAACACAAACACATAAAAATGGCTAGAGATGCAAAACAGCCACAGAGACACATAATGATGCAAAACCACGGCACAGAGATGCAACATGTCCTCAAAGAGACACAAGACAAACACTATGCAGGAGGGCGACAGATGCAGAACGACAACAAAGCGACACAAAATGACCGAAAAGAGATGCAAACAGTCATCAAAGACAAATACAAAACGGCAAGAGACAGAAGATGATTGCAAAGAGACTGAATGTGGCGATGAAGAGACACTTATGAAACAGTCAGATGCAAACCACAAAACAACAGTAACAACAAAGATGCATGGTTTGCGGCAGTTCTTGCATCATAATCCAACCTCACCATCTATAGGACATGTATGTTGTGACAGGGTATAGTGTACATCCTAATAGATAAATAACTTTGCATTGAAAACCAAATCAAACTATGACTTTACAAACATTTTAAAATTCAGTAACAAAGAGCCACTTATGCACCATGCACAGAGCTAAATTATAGTACAAATGAAATTATTATTGCGCACCTGTCAAAACTGTATCTAACCTCAGCAAGATAGCAAATGCTCCAATTTTCCAAAATGCTGAACTTCTCCTTTCACGGTGTCTCTCATATTGTTAGCATCATTACCGGAGAAGGCTGGAAATCTCTCCTCGTGTTTTATTTAATGTGCTGTATGTGTGCTGCGCTGTTTCAGATGAGACTCTACAGGAAATAATGTGTATTTATTCCACCAGGACGACGGCCCCCCTCCCCTCAAACCTTTCTCTCAGTTCATTAAAAATGAAATAAGACAATTAGAAATGGAGCTGGACTCTGTTCTCTGGAACGACTCGGTGCCAGCTTCTCATTTCAGTTGATCGAGCTGCAGATTTGAAGTCGAGAGATTGTCTAAAACACAATAAAAATAGATGAAAATCCAAACCGTTTTGTGCATTAAATCAAGCTTCACTGTATGTCGGTCACATAATTATGCCCCAATAAACTCACAATGCCCCACGAAGCTGTAAAACCACTGAGGCATGTTTCTGGTTCGGCTGTAATGAGCAGCGTCTGCCTCCAAAACCTTGCTGGAAGCTGAATTACATAACACTCCCACCCAGGTATAGGACTGACTCTGATTTAATGTTACATTAAATAAAATCGATACATCAAAAGTAGATGAGCCAAAACCTCCCTTTTTAATGCAGCAGAACAAAAAATTGAAATAGACTGCAGATGTATGCATTACAAAGCGTTTTTGCAGACTGATAAGGAGGAGAAGGGTGAAATTAATCTCCACAATGTCAGAGCAACAAAAAAGAAGAAGCAGAAGACGACGAAGAAGAAGAAGAAACTCTGTCTGTCTGGATGAAAAGGAGCCAAAGAAAGAAAAAAAAAATCAGCCAAGTGCAGCTGAGCTGGAGAGAAAATCATTGAGTAACCCTGCATGTTCAGCATAGCAATTACAGCTGAGCGCTGCACTGACTGATCTCAGTGTCTCTCCCACCGACGTGTTTACATATTCACCAGCAGCAGAAAAGCAGAGCAGAGAATTCGGTGCTTAGATGAGTTTTACTCTACGTGTTGTGTACGAAATTGCGACACCGATGCTGCAGATCACCTCCAGTTTTGTTTTTATTTTATTCTTAGTGAAGCATGTTGAAGGTGTGAAAGTCAGAGCTGGAAAACACTTCATGGATCACACATTATGGATTCGCCATGCTAACAGATAGCAGGTCTATTAAAGGAGAATTCCGGTCATTTTTGACCCCTAAATCGTTTTCCTGATGGTCACCCAGTGTTGGGGGGTAACAAAAAACGAGACTAAAGTTGATGCAGGCAAACCGGAGTTACACCATGGCTACCCGGCGCTAGCGATAGCCACAACGCTAAAGTATGGGGGCAATTTTTTCAACCACAACAAACACTCAAAAAACAATCAAATATCTATGGTACATGACTCGAACCCTTATGACACACCACTGAACTCATAAACTGTACAGTATAAACTGGTATAAACAGTACGGTCAGAGATATTTTGGACATTACCACTGCACTGCTCGACCGTTTATTTTTGTAAAGAAATCATCACAACAAGGAAAAAGTGCTGTTTGTTTCTGTATGAAGCTCTGGAGCTGGAAACCAAAGCCAACAATGAAGTGATAGAAACTGCAGTTCCTCAAATGGCCACTTGAGGGTGGAACCAAAAGTGATTCGGTCCCCACAGACTAAACTTCACCACTGAAGTAAACATGTTTGCAGCCTGGTACTGAAAACTATGAGGAACTGACAAGATGGCGACAGTGGAGCAGCTAGAAAAACTGCCCCTCAGAGACTTGTGGGTGAAATCATGGAGGCTTTGTCCATCTTTATTTACTCTTTCCCTGAGTTTTCCTGTGCCACCATATGGTCGGATTAATAACTACAACTTGGTTGTGCATTTTCATTATGTCGCTGAACTGTAACTTTGGTGTTGCTTCACATTCATTACTCATATGTGCAGAACTGGCAACATTCCCATCAGCCTTTACTGCAGCCAATTTGACCTCAAGTCTCAAATTGGCTACTAAATTAAAACCCTTAAAATGCAATTAAATTGATAACATTTAGTTAATGGTACCACAATAAGGCTGAATCAGATAAACCCCTTTGTGCAGCTAGTGGATGAGTTTGTTTTAGTTGCTTCTGAATCATTTTTTTGTGAACTACATAAAGTTTAAACACGTTTTTTGAACCTGATATTTGCATCAAGGTCAACATGATGCAAATGGCAGCTCAAGCTTTCACCAAACAACATTAATTCAATATCAAAAAGTCCTTCCCCCGGATAACACGTCCAGTCAGTCACACAGAATAAATCTGACAAGAATAGCTCAAGACGAAGAATCTCTGCAGCTCCTGCTCCTGACTGGAGAACATACTGTAAAGACGGAAAAAGAACCACGTTCCCTAGAGAAACACTGGGTCAGAGGAGAGTTTGGGTGTTAAATTATCTGCTACTGCTCCAACAACAGCAGACAGTGAGCTGTAATAATAGGGCATCAAACAGACTCTGATTTTGTGGTTAAGATGATTTGCACTGATGCAGCATGAGCCACTAAATCAAGATGATCAACACAGGCTTACAAACATCACACACAATTTGATCAACAGCATGTACTTAATGTTCCCCACTCGCTGCTTGTTCTCTCTGCAGCTTGTGATCTGCTGATGTTTTTATATATATATATTTAAATATATATATATTATGCAACAAGACGCACAACAGCTCAGAGAGGAAAACTGCAAGTTATCTACATTTTTGACTTTTGTCAGTTTCAGCAGCAGTTGTGTGGCATCGGTGCCGTTTTGCGTCGAAGCCCCCCTGCAGAAGCGGCAGAGCTGTGCTGCAGAGATAGTGACGAGGATTGTGATCGGAAAGAGTCTGTCAGTCCTAAACACAGAGATAAGCCTGCAGCCTGAGCCAGGAATGGGGGAGGAGGAGGGGAGGTAAAGAACTGAACATAAGGAAGATAAGGAAAATGGTGAGAGAGGAACAAGGAGGAGGGAAGAGAGGGCAATAAAAGAGGATAGGGGAAAAAAACAGTGAACTGCAGAAAGATGCAGGTGCAGCTGCAGGAGTGAGACGAGTCGACGTAACAGGAGCATGTGGCCATTTTTACTGCAAAATAAACCCAGACGGTCACTGAAGCGTCAGTAGAAACCAGAATAGAGTCACAGGCTTCATATCAGTGAGACAGACAACATGCAGGCAGCAGCAAAGTCCCATATTGTATAAAGATGGATTTACATGTGCTGTTTGATTATAAAGCAGCTAATAATGTTTAAGTCCATATAGAAATACACACAGATTAAATACTAAGCTTTAAAATGATTCATCAGGACTTCTGTAACTTTGTGATGTCACAATGCAGCCCCGCCCACCTCAACCATCCTATAGCCTTGCAAGATTTGGTTTCTCTGACTTTTCCCTCCAACGACACAATGAGGTTCACTTGTTTGCATTAGCATTAGGTTAGCTACAGTCATGTTGCCATGGAGGTGAACTGTTATCACTTTGGTGATCCCCATAACGACTCATCCAGTGACACAGTGAGGCCAACATGTAGGATTTTGTCCAGTACTTTAAGTTAACAACCAACTACCTGCAAAAATAGTGACATTCTCTAAACTTAGTGCCAATTAGAAAATGTCAGCATGTGGAGGTAGCGAACAAATAATGAGCTCATTAAAATAACACTTCACCTCCCAGAATTCATCATTTTAATATAGTATATATATAGTATATAAACAAAAATGGCGTGTAACAGACTATAATGCAGTTAGACAGATCGAAGTGTTGATTCATGTTTTTGAGTCATCCGTAGTAGGAAACGTATTAATTGTTGATTAATGCACCAGGTTAAACATGAATAATACCCTTCTTACTGCTTAAACTAATGTGTTAGAATGCATTTTAGTACATTGATTATAAATCCTAATATTATAAAGTGTTATGCCAAAAGGATGAATAAAGCAAAATACATGAAGTCAATTATATTGAACCCATTTTATACAAAGGTTGGAAATCACCAAAGGCCCCACAATATGATATTATCACAATGTTTAAATCATGATATATTATTGAAAATTCACACGTTTTGCAATATCCTGAGCATTGCTGTAACATATTGTGATACATAGCGATACATTACTTCTTTGCAACTGCAAACAAAGTCCAGTTTTATCTACTAAGATGAAGTTCTCAACCTTTTCATCTCAATCAAAATCATTTTTATGACCAATACTAGTAACATCAATTTGTATTTGCAAATTAATAAGTAATCATTACTTGCCCTCGATGTATTGATGCTATATTGTCATGCAAAAATATACAATGCAACACGATGCTGTATCACCTCTCTTATATGCAGGACAACACTTGGAGCCACATACTGTTGTGTCTGCGTCTGGCCTCAGAGCTGTCGGCTCTCACCCACTGTTTGGAAATGCTTCATCTTGAAAATGCCACAACTCCTTTAGAAGATGACTCAGCAAAAATACATGAATATTAAGTGACGGTTTGATGCTGGTTTCCATCTTCCTGATCAACACGATTCCTCCACAGAGACAAATCATTAAAAAAATATATGTTTGGTTCCAGTATCATCAAATAAATACAAACTGTTCCTGGCTGCCTTTTTTAATTTAGGAGTTTATTTAAGACTCTCAACTCAGCTGCTGTGTGAAGTGAACGCTGCATTAAAAACATACTCCGAGCAGCATCGCAACGCTTCAGGCTGCCAGGATGTTTCAGCAGGTGAGAGCTGCAGGTCTATTCTGGGTTCAACAAGGTGGTGCAGGGAGGTGAGAAACACCGTCGCCACAGCAGGTCAATGTGTCGGCCCGACACTGGTGCTGAGGAGCTGTGAAATACTTCCACAGAAAGATATTATCACTACGACGCGTTGTGAGAGGTTGTGACTCAAAAGCAAAAGCGTTCGGTGTGAAAGTCGGAGTTGACTGTGTATTAAGTGCTGTGTGTGTATGTGTGTGTGTGTTGGTGATGCAGCAGCGGCAGCCCACATGTTCAGCTGTTTGGTTTCTGTGACTGAAAGAAAAAAACAAAAACAGGATAAATTTGGACCCAGCAACTGTGTAGACACAGATTAATAACTTTGAGTAAATTGAGCCATTTGGTTGAGTCACATTTGACTTAAAGCTGCTTAACGACATTTTATAGTGAATTTGAGTAAATATAGCACATTTCATACAACAGGTGTCGACACAGCAAGTGGAAGATAAACACGAGTGAGCTGAAGTCATCACTAAACAATAAAAATAAAACAATAGCAAAAATAAAACCAAACTGAAAAAGCTTGTGAGAAAAGATGTGTTATAAGTTTGTTAATAGTAACAATGTGAACGGATCTAAAGTGAGTTCATTAATTATCCAGCAGGTTCACAACTTCACTTTCCTGGTTCACTCTCATCAACTTTTGTTAACAGCAGCAACAGGAAGAAAAAGCTGTTAAAGCCACCGACCGACCACTAACACAATCATCATCAACCCCTGGTTAAAACTGTTAACAAATTAATTTTGAGTAAATTAGGAATTCAAAATAAAAAAGATGGAAACACGAAATAACTTGAGTTAAAACATTATCTTGTGAAAATTTGTATTGGACAGTTTTCGATTTAAATTTGATGGGATCATTCAGAGATTGACAGGTCCTAAGGGAGGCTGGGAGGTCACGAGTCGATAAAAATACTGCGAGCCACCAGGGGGCGCCACCTTAAGTTACAAATAAACCAAGACAAAACACCTTTAAAGGGATAGTTCAACATTTTGGCAAATTGGCCCATTGCCATAATCGCTATAGTCATCTCACTCCAAAACGCTCTGGTGGACAAGTTGTGACCTGCACATTCACCACGCTATGAGATAATAATGGAACGTTACGAGACAGAGTTGTTTTAGAGGTAAATACAGAGTCTGCTTGCTGAAAAACTGTCCCTGAACGCAACGCGCATCAGCGGTTTTGCATGAATTGCAAGGTCACAACTTATCCATGACAGCGTTTGAGTTGTTGGATTGTGTATTTGATGAGTTTGATGAGGGAAACCAAGAAATCCCATGAGCCTCCGTAGCGTAGCTCTGAGCAGCTCACCGCTCTGCTCCACTGTTCTAAAAATAGCTTGCACCGACAATTAAAGGTAATGAACCTAAAAACCTAAAAATATAGGGACTATGGCAATGGGCCAATTTGCCAACATGTTGAACTATCCCTTTAACTGTTTCTTAAGACTGGAGCTTTAACTCATGTCTGTCGCCACAAAACAACTGGTCATACAAACTCCTGAATCCATCAACAGCACAACTATCCTTCATACGTTAGATTGGACAGAACATATTCAAAAATTAAACCCTTTCTCCTTCTTTTAACCGGAAGAAACGTTCAACAACGTGTAATTTAGTGCTTTTTGCCGCAGTATTTATTAATATGACATCAATGTAATTTGTAATAATACCGTACAACAATACCATACAATAGCTAACAAAAGCGTAAGAGGCGCCTTCTAGTGGTTTGTGAGTGCTACAGCAGCTGGAGTACTTCTTCTATTACCTCATTCCCAGCATTCAGTTCATTTATTTTAGATTGAGTAATTATTAATGGCAACTGGCATCCCTAACTCACTGTTTAGTACTAGTATTGCTTCTATCTGCCTCTCAAAACCTCCAAGTAAATCTAGTGTGAATGACTGACGTTAACATTTCAGAGTCCAGATTTGCCTCAAAACATATAAATAGAAAATAGAATAGAAGAAATAATGTGAATCAGTGAGTGTTTCTATGCTCTGATTGGTTCAAACAGCGGCTGGAGCTCTTGTCTCCAAACGGAGCCGTTCAAACTGCCACAGAAGAAGAGACGAGCTAATTAAAAGTCAGTTTAAAGCAAAAAAAAATCTCCCAGATTAATTAAAAGGATTAATGCCATGTAATCAGTTGTTATGTGTGACACCTTCAGAGCTGTAATAAAATTCATCAAATACATCAAATATTAACAGCCAATAAGAGACGCACAGATACAAAAACACTTTGAAAAGAAAAAAGAGCCGAAGTTGTCGGATTTAATATTGATTGAAATATAAAGTTCTTGAAAATAACAAATTATCACACAGCCCTGGTGCTGTTGATATTCACACTGGTTTCAGAAGAGAGAAGTTTGAGAATAAAACCCCCTTCGGACATTTGGCTTTTTGCCCAGACTCACACTCGCTACCTTTCCCTGCAGCGAAAAACATTGTGTTCCTGTGCTGTGTAGGAGCAGCAGCGAATCTCTGCAAAAACCAACATTCATGAATCTGTTTGAATCTGAGATTTGCAAAGCAAGCACCAACAAAAGAGAAGTTTATCAAGAAAAGACAGTTCGGGTTTATTTCACTTTTTTATTATTAAATAACAATTATCTTTTTTAATTCCTCAAATAATAGAAAGTGCAGACATGAAACCAAACTCTGACAATTTACTTTAAATCTTTCTTTTTTAAACATTAAAGTGTTCGTCTCTCGTCTGTCGTGTCAGTCCAGTAGTGATTCATGAAAATTGAAACACAAGACGTCATACAGAAGTCGGTACAGTTAAAGCCACACTAGGCGACTTCAGCTCCACATGGCAACGAGACGTAACTAATATATTAAAGGGCCAATTCACGCAAATCACAAAAACATATTTTCCAACATGTTCCAGTTTTATGCAAAGGACTTTAATCATTTCATTAATCTGAGTTTTATTTGAGCATCAGACTCCAAATTCTGCAGATTTTGTCAAAAATGTTGTCTTTTTGAACCCATTTATTAAATTAAACATAGATATGAAACATATATTTCTACATTCAGCTTGACTTAAGCTTTCTAAGGATTCATTATCTCCAAAGTCGGTTACACTGAAGGGTCGAAACATCTGCCGAGAGACGATAAAGATGATCCTACGACTGCAGAATTGCCTGAGATTCGTCAGTTTTACATTTCATTTGTCACCATAGTGACTCAGTGACAAGCGTCTGTACATCCATGGCCACAGGAGGCGTTCATGGCTAATTGGTCGTATTTTTAATACCGTAAATTCTCAAATAGACGCCGGTCTCCTGTACTAGGCTACAGGTTTGAGCAAATAAAAACCGGTCTCATTAGAAGCCGGGTCTACTGTATTTCTATTTTCTGCAAATTCTTGTGAATGTTCAAAACCTCTCAAAGCCCACAAATTAAAACGCGACCCGGTCCAATCTCGTACTCGATGCAGCCGGACTCACAAGCATTAATTCTCGGTCCAAACGCAACCAAAAAAAAAAAAGGAAGCTTGTGGTCCGACTTCACTCGAGTTATTATTTGAGCCAGAGTCATTATACAGTCTATGGCCGGAGCACGTGATTATTTAGAAGAAGTTTAATTGGTGCCAATTAAACTTGTAGATGAATGCTGCTCTGGATCTGACTCTTTCCTTCCACTCTTATTCTTTTAAACTTTAAGAATTGACAGTATTAACCCATGATTTCTGAGCATAAGATATGTTAAAAATTAAATAAAAGCCTGTCCCATAGGTCTCAAATATAAACCAGGTCAGTTCGGCAGGTGAAGCAAATAAAAGCCCGAGCTTCTATTGGAGAATTTACCGTTGTAAAGAACAATGTAAACAATCACAGGCTAAAAACAAATGGGTCTCGAGTCATCACCGAAACTAAAGCAACATTAAACTTTCTGAACCAAGGAGAAAATCTGGAAACCTCTGCATATAAAACCAACTGGGAGTTATTTCAGTTATTGATCACCATGTGGGATATTTATCACGATTAACTGATTGTTTTCTCTCCAAAGTTTCCGTGAAATGGAAAAAAAAAAATCCCATTTCAACTTCATCAGAGCCCAAATGACAAATTGAGATTCTGTTTATCCAACAAACCAAAACCAATAATATATTAAATTTACAATGTTATAATATATATATATATATATGTTTTCTTTTTTAATCAAAAATATTTGAATAAATATACATTTCATTGACTTTTACTTCCAGTTGTAAAAGCTCAGACTGATTTTCTTTTTGTGATTTGGTTGAAGTGACCTTTTAACTTTTTAACATTTACTGGAATTTCTCAGAAACGTGACACAGTAGAAAACTTTACCAACTCTGACACAAACACTGAACACTGACACTCGCTGCTGTTCGTCTTTTAAAAAACATTTTCCACATCCTCCGAGCAGAAGCAGCATCTACACCTGACACCAGACCTGAATGAGCTCGACGGTGGTGAACGTACAGTTTGTGTGGTCTAGGATGGGATCATAATCCAATGTTGTCATCTATAAATCTTGCTTAGTGCAGCTTTATATTAAATTCATATGTAACTAACTGTATTTGAAAGAGGAAGAACAAACTTCAAAAACAAACAGACATAAATAAAACGGCAGAAACTCAGAGGGTAAAGTGCGTCATAGCAAACGCCGTCGACTGTGCATGCATCTCCATGAAAATAAATTATGTTATGACTGATGAAGCACGGACAGCAGGATAGAAAAAGTTGTAGAAAAACAGTAGAAAGAAAAAAAAGTGTCCTTATATAAAGATATTATCCGTACAATGTATTTTTATTAAAGCTAATTTAAACTCTAATATATTTATTATGGACAAATAATAAACTGTATTTGTGACGTGGCTAGTCCAAGTGTGGATCTTCAAGAAGAGGAATGAATACACACTTCCATACACGCACACACACACACACACACACACACACACACACACACACACACACACACACACACACGCCCACACACACACCCCATCTTGGCTCAGTCCAATTGGTGTAACTGCCTGTGTTAAAGACCTACAAAATAACAGAAATAGAACAAAGCACAGAGACGTCTTATAAAAGTCCTACAGTGGCCCCTGGTTTGATCTTGACTGTCATGACGAGTGGAGTCTTACCAGAAGGTTTGTCCTTCTGCTCGAGCACACACACATTAATTAGTGTTAGAAAAACAGCAGAGGCGAAGTCAGGCAGCGCACGTCGCACCCTGAGGAGATGTGTGGATCCTTCTGCAACAAACACAACACACGATATTAAACACAAATCTGTGTTTTTCTGTGCAGAAACATGATTTTTATTTCTTACACTCAATGAATAATTGTGAAAAAATGTCAAACTAAAGTCACAAATTAAAGTTGGAAATAATCACATTAACAATTGCCAGACTAGTTCAGTGTTTTTCAACCTTGGGGTCGCCTGAAATTTATAGTAATTGAAAAAACAAAATTACTGATAATAATATTTTTTCAACTAATTATTATTCTTTTAAAAACATTATTAATTATTCTATACTTTCACTTTCTCGAATATAAATCGAGTTCAATTAAAATGCAGCATTTAAAAATATCTGAGCTGGCGCATCTTGATTGATTACAGATTCAGATACAGATACAGTACAACCATCTTTTCATTGTTTTTTCAATTGACTAATGGTATTGTACACTGTCCTGTTTCAATAAACTAAACTAAACTAAGACGGCCACAACTGCACGTGATCACAGGGTCGCCAGAAATTTCAAATTTGCGTTGTCAAAATGGGGTCACGAGCCAAAAACAGGTTGTGAACCACTGGACTAGTTCCTGATCGATCAGTCGACTACCTACCTCCAGTGTCGCCACGTCTTCTGGATCATCTCTTGTGTTGCCTGCTGACACATGTGAACGGTTTGTTCTGTTGACGACAAACACAGAAACAACAGATAAGGAATAAATAAACTCAAATGAAGAATAAAGTTGATCTAATCTTCTGCTTAAAATCAAACCAAACTTAAACATGTGAATGTAATGTACAAAAACAGAATATAATCTTATGAAAGCACTGAGCTTCTGTAGTTACTATGAATCTGAACGTCTGTTTTTACATAACTGACACATTTCTGTGGCGTCGTCGCACCATCTTCTGTAAAATGCATGATGCGATGTCAGATTCAGGCTTTCTAATTCTAGGTCAGAGTCTATTCAGCTTGAATTTGCTTTTGCTTTTGTGTTTGCTAATGTTATGGTGGTTTATTTAAATCTATTTTATTAAAAAATCTGTTGCTTTCTTACTCGACTTCAGTCTGTGAAGCTCTAACCTGCACATACTAATAAAGTTTGATTGATATAAGGGTTAAATCCTTACACCATGGCCCCACTTTAGACATTTAGTCATTTTTTACCCATTTCTCATTCGATTCTTATTCAGAAAATCAACATCCATCATCTTTCCCCTCGTCATCTTTTTGTATGTCTCTACCGCATGTCACACTCTCACCCAGTTAGTCAGTATGTAGGACGACAACAACAACCTGGAAGCTGCACTAGTGCCCCCCAGAGGCCGAGCAGCTCCTCACACTCTGAATACATCTTTTAAAAACCACCAGACAACTTTAAAAAAAAATTAAAAAATTAAAAATAAAAAAAATCTCAGCATGAAACTCTTTTATTTTCCTGTTTACCTTGTGCTCTGTACATCTCATTGAGAAGTTCTCTTCATTGAGGACGCAGCCTGAAAAAGAAAAAACACACACACACATACACAGAATGAGTTTTGAAGAAGCCTTCATCATTCACAGCCTCGAAGATTCGCCGTTTCAGGCTGAGTGAGAATGACTGAGACCGACAGCCTTCCCACACACACACACACACACACACACACACACACACACACTTAAGAAAAGCACAAGTGACTCAAGCTCTCACCCTTTAAAGATGTGCCACATTAGACACATCAGTCAGAGTTGACGAGACATGCGGAGCACAAAGCCGAGACATTAATGAATCACAGCCACTCTTTAACGGCTTTAATCTGCAGGAGGAGCGAGAAAACGCTGGAAATCGATTAGTTTCCGTGACGTGACGTGATGTGACGTCGTACCTGACGCGATGGCACATCTGTAGTGGTAGTTTCTGGCGCAGCCTTTCTGGAAACAGCCCATTATTGCACCTGGTTGTTGGCATGTTGAACACACCTGAGGAAGAGGAGAAGACAGGTGAGAGGAGAGATAAACACATGACCACATCTCCTCTTCATGGTTTAATTTATGACAGTTCTGTGTCCGTAAAAGTAGGTTTTATCCTCACTGTTAGAAACAAGATGTTAAATGTGTTTTTATAAAAGACTTTTAATGTGAAGGAGCAGCTGGAGGAAACACTGGGTCATCAGCAACTTAACCGAACAAACAGTGACGCTTGAAATAAACAGATAATTAGTAGCTGCCGATTATTAATATTAATACAGATTGTTTCATTAATTAATTCATTAAAGGTTATTCAATTATCAAAACAGTCACTGATTTATATTCTGTCAATCGATCGATCATTTAATCGACTCACTGCAGCTCTGACTGATTATTGTTAAAAATTCAACGACCAAATACATGAAACTAAAAATGGGGTTTGATTTCCTGGATCATAATTAACCCAGATCTAAAAGACTATAAGTGAAGAAACAGTTTGATTAACTAATTACTTCTCTGACAGGAAACAACTCCTTTAGTCTGTTTAAGCAGAAACGTTAAATATTTTCCATCAATGTTATGACTTAGTGGCTTTTTGAGTTTTAGTTTTCAACGGCTGGTTGGACAAAACAAAACACTTGTAATTGATGTCACATGATGTATTAAAGAAATTGTTCAACATTTGGCAAATTGGCCCATTGCCATAATCCCTATAGTTGGAGGAGCAGGTTCGTAGGTTCGGTGCAAGCTATTTTTAGAACGGCGGAGCAGAGCCGCGAGCTGCTCAGAGCTACGCTACGGAGGCTCATGGGATTTCTTGGTTTCCCTCTTCAAACTCATCAAATACACAATCCAACAACTCCAAAACGCTCTGGTGGACAAGTTGTGACCTGCACATTCACCACGCTATGAGATAATAACAGAACGTTTCTACGGAGTTGTTTTCGAGGTAAACTCATGCAAAACTGCTGATGCACGCTCCCGCAGTTTTTCAGCAAGCAGTCTCTGCATTTGCCTCAAAAACAACTCCAACTCGTAACGTTCCGTTATCTCATAGCGTGGTGAATGTGCAGGTCACAACTTGTCCACCAGAGCGTTTGGGAGTTGTTGGATTGTGTATTTGATGAGTTTGATGAGGAAAACCAAGAAATCCCATTAGCCTCCGTAGCGTAGCTCTGAGCAGCTCGCGGCTCTGCTCCGCCGTTCTAAAAATAGCTTGCAGCGACAATTAAAGGGAACGAACCTACTCCTAAAACTATAGGGATGGCAATGGGCTAATTTGCTAAAAATGTTGAACTATCCCTTTAAGTTGGTTGGACAAAACAAAACACTTGTATTGTTGTCACATGTGTTGACAAAAGACCAATCTAATCTAATCTTCCGATTAATCAATCGTGGTTTGAGTCACTCACTGTTTCCTGTGCGAGCCGAGCCGCCTCCTTCAGCCCGTACAGTTTCCCCCGGACCAGGAAGACACCGTTGGACCAGATGCCGCAGTCCTCGTGGATCCAGCACTCGTCCAGATGAAGAGGCACCTGTGGGAGAGAGTTTGTGTCGCCATTGTCGTGCAAACTTTCGACCGCGTTGTTGCAGTCGCGGCCGACGTCTGAGGAGTTCAAGGAATGGCTGTTAGTGAGTCGTCCGCGCGCGTCGTTGTGCTCCTCTCTCTGCTCAGTCCTGCAGCAGCTGTGGCAGTCCACAGCCGGGCTGCTGGAGCTGCCGGGGCAGTAGGGGCCGTGAAGGTCCCCGAGGCCCGTCACGTTGGCCGTCTCCCCGCACAGGCAGCACCGCAGCGCCGCCTGACACCTGCTCTCCGAGCCGAGCCGACCCAGCTGGAAGCAGGACGTGCTGGGAACGAATCCAGACAGAGTCCTGGCGGCGGCCGTGTGCTGCTGCTGCTGCTGCTGCTGCTGCTGCTGCTGTCCTCCTCCTCCTCCTCCTCCTCCTCCTCCTCCTCCTCCTCTGCTGCTCTGCACCGTCGCCTCCTCCTCCCGGTAGTTGACGACAGTGCACATCCTCCGCTCCACGTGAACAAACGGGCAGAAGCCGTCAGCCTTCTTGTCCCTTTTCTCCGCTTTGATCTTAAAATATTTGAGCTTGATTTCCGGCTCCGTGGGAGGAAACAGAGCAGAAGGTCCAGTCTGGCTTCGCCTCTTCCTCATCCGTCTCTTTTTGTTCCTGCAGGACGAGGCCTTCTGCTGCTGCTGCTGCTGCTGCTGTGGTGGCGGTTTGTGTTTTTGTTTCTGCTTGGTCCGTCTTAACTTTTTGGTTTTTTGGTTGGCGAGCGGTTTCTTCCGTTTGATGCTTCTTGTGAACGAAGCTTTGCGACCCGGTGGCTCCTCCGTCTCCGTCTGCGCTGATTTCTCCTCAGCGTGAGCGTCCTCTTCAGATTCCTCCTCAGAGTTGCTGCTCGCTCTCTCTCGCAATACGTCCGGCTGCGAGACCGGCTCGTCCGGTTCGTCCCGCTCGTGCAGCTCCGGGCTGGACAACCTGACCGCGTACTCCATCATGTCGTCAGAGTCACAACTCTCATTGTAGATCCCCACCGCGTCGTTTTTGACCTGTCTCCTCAAATTGTGCCGAGACACGCTGCAGGCCAACGGCGGCGTCTCGGAGGCAGGTTTTCTGATTCTGGGGCTGCGTCGTACTTCCGCAGGCGGAGACTTGTCCGCGTCGCTCTGAGGCGGAGTCTCCCTCCCCACGCTCTTCTCACGAGGCGCGTTCCTCTTGTACGGACAGGTATGGCTTTTCTTCTTCTCGTTAGTGACGGAAACCTCGATGACGTCGCTGTCGTCGCTGGAGATGTCGACCGGCGACTCGGCCCCGTTGCCGTACACGGCGGGGCTGAGGTCGGACAGGAGGACGACGGGCCTGGTGTGGTGCACGGGGATTTCCACGGAGCTTTCGGAGGAGTCGTCGGAGTACGAGCTGTCGGGGCTGGGCGAGCTGAGCGGCTGCGGTAGGTGGTAGCAACCTCGGCCCTCGTCCAGCGAGGACACGGCCGGCGACAGAGGCTCCACGATGTGGCGCCCGCTGTCCTGGATGAACGAGCTGCAGATGAGCGGCTCCTTCGCCGAGGAAACAAGGAAAATAACATCGGAGCCGCTGTCGCTCTCCTCCTCCCCGCCGCTGCTTTCGGGAACCGGGCCGCCGCCGCCGCCGCTCTGGTCGGGCCCGTAGAAACCCGGGTGCCACAGGTTGCCATGGACCCTGTCGTGGTAGAGGTCGAGCCCCGGAGCGAGCGCCGAACTCATGTAGTCGCCCAAAGCCTCGGCGGCCGGCTCCATGTCTCTGCAGTGGACGGGCGGGCCGGGCTGGGAGGAGAGAGCGTTGTAGGAGGACGAGGCTCTGGATCGGTACGAGGAGGCGATGTCCGTGCCGCAGCTCTGCGGGCGGCGGTGGTACCACTCCGGCTTCTTGGCCAAGTCCATGGCCTCGGTGTGGCCGCGGGTCAGGGGGTTGTAGCTCTTCGACAGGTCCATGGCCATGAGGGACGGATCCTGGGAGGACACGTCCATCCCTGCAAAACACACAAACATTATCGAACATTATCCCTATGTTTCTGACATGCTCACCCAGTATTCACCTGACAGATACCTCAGATCTTCACGTATACATTCAAAATCAGCTCAAGGTGCTTTTAGTTATTATGGTCCAACACTATGGAACTCTTTACCCATTGAACTCCGCTCATCTCCAACAACATCTTCTTTTAAAGGTGTACAGAAATGGCCGTTTGTCCTGTTTGTCGTGCCGAGTTGTCACGAGCTGCAACACGAGTTTACCCCAGTAAGGAAAACAAATTTGATTGGTCGTTATCGAGCGGGCGGGATATTCAATGCGTGGGGCGAGCCCGAGCTCCGTGTGTGTGTGTTGTCTCAGACGTTTGAATGACGGATGATGAATCCAATATCAGTGGCTGGTGAATCGTGCGCAGGCTGACATATAATCCGTGCGTCTGCATTATCCAATGCGGGGGAAAAAACAACACACTTTCATCCTGGATTTACTCAAAAATAGAATTTTGCACAAAGTTTGGCCTACATCGTCAGAAAGATGAGTTATTACATTAATTTTATGACCCAGAGTGGGCTCAAATTCAATTTTCTTTTCTACACACCTTTAAGACTAAACAGCTGACACATAATCTTTACTAGAGCTGGAACTATTATGTAGCTGATCAATACAATTCATAACCAGCTATTTTGATTGTGTGTTTGAGTCATTTCCATTGTTCTGACTGTGATGTTCAAATGTCTGAGGCTCCTCCTGATCAGTTGAAAAATGTTGGAAAAAAGTTTAGTTATTTTTAAATAGCTCTGCATCAGTCTGCTGTGCATAAAAAGACCAAATAAACAGGCTCAAATACTCAACTAAGCCCTGTGATTCATTTCAAACGACAAAATTAATTAATATTTCTACAGTTTGCATCTTTGTAGATTAAGTGTCTGAAATGTCTGAAAACAGTGAAAACCCTCGAGCTGGCACATCTTGTATCAATCCAAACACCATAAACAATCCATTTAGCATCACAAATAACAAATAAAACACATGAAACACTCATATGTGAGAAGCTGGAAACATTTGTGGCATTTTTGCAAAAAAATATTTTGTTATTATTAAAGTTATTATCAGATAATCAAAATCATTTCTTGTCAATTTATACTGTCAATAAACTTAAGGTCAATTTGCCACACACACACATTTGTTACACAACCTGTAGACTCCAAATGTCATATTAAGGAGTACAAACTGTAAATAATTAATTTATTATTTGTGAATAGGTGAATATAAATGTGTCTGTGTTCACATGTCTTCACCAAAAAAAGTGATAACTACAATATTTAACCTATCTAGATGTAAATAAAAAAGACAAGATCTCACTGATATTGATAATCTATCTATTATTTTGGGCAGGCATGTCTAACATGTTCCTATAAACTGTCAATCTGTGTAAAAACCTATGTAATAAAATAGGCTATATCTACGAATACATAAATATATTTTAAATAATGACAAAACAAACAATAAAAAACACTGAAGAACCGACAGATTGTCTGAAACAAACTGTGATTTTTTTTTTTTTAGGGCATAAAAAAAAATAAACCTTGAGATCGATTTACAATAAGAATACACTAATATCAGTTAATTTTCTGTCGATCAACTAATCGATTTGGTCTTCTTTAAACAGGTAGGCCCGTTCAGATTACCATGCGTGACCATCAGGTGATATCAAATAAATAATTAAATAACAACACGTTATTTTTTTATTATTATAAATGTAACTTACAGTAAAGTGTGTGTAAAAGTTGCACCTGCCCAGGCGGCAGCGGTGTGGGTGTCGGAGCCCCGGGCTGGAGGATGTCCCCTTCCCCCCTGGAACAGCGCTGGTAACGGGGTTAGCTAACACACCTCTCCGGGCCCATCATCATCATCAGGGCTGGAGCTGGATGTAAACAAAAGCAGCGACGCAGCCTGAGTTCATGTAGCCGCGGCCGGCTAGCCACGCTCCGGCTCGGCCGCCTCCACACGGACACGACGCTCGACGCGACGACGACGACGAGCGAGAAACATTTTCGCCACGAGCTCGCAGGTAAATTGCAGCCCCCCTGGCTACTGTTGGTATTTCAAAGTTGTCATCATGGACACCTTCTTCCTCCAGAGTCAAGTCACACTGAAAAAACATGGATGACACCGGAAGAGAACACTGCGCCTTCAAAATAAAAGCTCATGTTGCCATTATTAATATGATTTGTGATTTCTTTTAATTATCAATCATTACTATTTTCTTAATTAAATTAATTTCTTTCTTTCTTTCTTTCTTTCTTTTTGGGGTCTTTTTTTCTCATATGTATTTACTTTGATCTTATATGTCCATGAGGGGCACTTGTGTAAAATTGAAACGACATGTAAAGTAAATAAGTAAATGAAAGTTAAGTAAAAACTGATAATGATAATAATTATAAGCTTTTTTCTGTTTCATTATTGATGCTTTGTGTAACTTGTGTAAAATTGAAACGACATGTAAAGTAAATCAGTAAATGAAAGTGAAATAAAAACTAATAATAGTAATAATTCTAAGATATTTTCTGTTTCATTATTTATGCTTTATGTATGTAAATTTCCCCCTTGCTTTCATTCCTGCCTTCATAAATCAAGTCAAATGTTAATATTCTTTGGACTTTTCCATCCATTTTCTGTTACTTTCTGGGAGCTACACCATAGGGTGGGAGGGAGAAAATCCACTTGTGTACTATTGAAACTATATGTAAAGTAATTTAGTAAATCAAAGTGGAATAAGAACAATATATACCATGATAATAATAATAATAAAGTGTAAAGATATTATCTGTTTCATTATCTATGCTTTATGTATGTAAATGTTCCCCTTGCTTTCATTCCTGCCTTAAAAAAATAAATCAAGTAAAGTGTTGGACTAGTGTCTATTTTTCCATCCATTTTTTGTTACTTTTTGGAAAATAGAGCAGATGTTCCTCCTGCCAGAACAAGTTCCCATGTGTCTTTTTATGTGGTTATTTGTTTATAGCCTACTTTTAACCTTCTGGCTTCCAACAGTGTGCTCATATGATATTCTTATAATTCATCACTTGTCAAATCTCTACTCTCTCTCAGTATCCTTGGTGTTATCGCTTCTGTCCCCATCTCTGTTCCAAACTTGTGTCCTTTAAACAGCGAAACGCCAAGTCAGCAAACAATTTCAAAATAGCCTTCATGACGAAAATAGTAGAAAACTCAGAATGACTGTTTCAGAAATATGAAGTGTTGATATTAAAAAAAAGGCTCATCTCCCTGACCTGCAGAACTGAAAGATTTAAGAGGTCATTTGTTCCTACTGCAATCGTTTTATATAACACTTTAAAATGTTTTTTGTGTTCATCTTTTTTGTGTCATTGTTGTGTGAGCTACTGGACTAACTTGAATTTCCCTGCTAGGGATGAATAAAGTATTCTCTATCTCTATCTATCTATTTAGGGTCTCTCTATCTCACTGTCAAATTGTTAGACACAAGTGTTATAAATCAATTCATTCAAATCATAATGTGGAAACACTGGTACATTCCCACATATGCAACATGTCAACGTGGTATCTTATTTTGAAATATTGCCTTGGACATCACCTTTATTTTTCAGGACACCTTGACAGTCTTCGTGCTCCAGGCAGAGAGCTGACCACTGTCCAACCATGAATATTTTTACTGCACCTTTCAGGGAGTCCAGATGATAATGTGACTGTAGCAGCTGTGAGTTTTATATCTTCTGCTGCTGAACAGATCCTGTGGCTCGATAAAAACAAGACAACAACAAACCAACAGACAGGATAAAGGTTTAATCTGCCAATTCCATTTAATAAAAAAAAAAATCTATTTATATTAATAACACTTCAGTGTACAAATATAAATTACAGTTTGTGTCTGTGTGTGACAGATTTATCTGCCAGAAATGTTTATAAATGTGCTTCATTTAAAATATTTAATGACTTAAAAAACACAGGACATACAGCAGTAACAGGAGGCTGGAAAACAACTGTGCAAATCAGATTAAAAGAAGAACAACGAGGCTGTACAGATAAAATACTGTATATACAACACACAGAGTAACCATGGTGATGTGTTTATCATATACTTTAAAAAGGTATTAAAAGCAAACAAACAAAAAACAATTTTACAATATCATCACAATCAGAAATAAATCTAAAATACTTGAGACTGAACATCTTTATCTCCAAAGCTGAGATCAAAACAAAAGGTGTGATGTGAAAGTGTGGATAAGATTCATTAAATACATAATTTCTTTAGTTTTTTTTAAATACATTTGCTGGGGATAATACTGAGGGTGAAGTACTTTATGTGGCAGTGAGAACAGGTGTAATGCTGCTATCAGGTATATTCACGGCGAGGTCTGGTCCAGCGCCTGATGAGCCAGCCTCAGGTTTTCTCTCAGCTCGTCCATCTCTCTCTCCGCTCGCGCTCTCACGATGCTCAGCTCCGTGTACATGTCCTTGTACTTCTTCGTCACGTTCCTCTTGTCCTGAAACACAGACACAGATCTGGGCCTTTAGTTTTGTGTTGTGTTATGTATCCAACTGCTGCAACTCATTTCACCTCACAAGACTCTTAAAAAGTCAAAGAGCTGCAGAGTTGTCTGTTCATGTGGTGGATAATTATAATAAAAACCACACGCCAGCTAGTTTTATAGTGTTTTAATTTGAACATTTGACTGGATATGTTACATCACTCTTTCTGTTTTCTATCAGGCTGCAAACAAACAGCAACAATAAATCTGACATTGGTTTCCTTTACAATTAGTGTCTCAGTGTCTTGTACTTGTTAGTGTGAAACTGTTGTTATGATTCACTCCAGCTGCTATGTGTGTGTGTGTTTGTGTGTAAGATCCTCACCCTTTGTGCCGACTGCAGCTCCTCCTTCAGAGACGTGATCTCCTGCTTCAGACACTGAACCTCAGACTCCTTCACACGCAGAGTGATCTGAAAAAAACAAAACTTCAAATCGTCAGCATCAATCACGTGGAAACATCTTCATATCAAATGGAGCCTTGGAGGGTTTTTCTTTTTCAGGGTTTTTACAGGGACAACAGTTACAGTGTTTGTGTCATGGTGACATCTAGTGGTCCAGTCGACATCTGGTGGAGTACAGGGGAAGTAGTCTAGTAGGAAGGGGGGGGTGTGGTCATTTAAATCCCAGAACTGCATCCTGTGGTTTAGTCTCAACTTGCTGCATGTGGCCTTTAGAAACCATCGAAACGATTCATACAACTCGGATTATTGTATTGTTTTCTAACATGAAGAATCTTTTACCATAGATAGATGTCTTTATTGTCATTCGGACATTACATCGAGATGAAATGCAGAACTAAATAACGTTTGTATTCAGATTTAGCCTTCTAATCCTTTAATGTATTATCTGTACGTTTATAACTAAATCATTTTATTCTCTTTTAGGGTGACTACTTAACATCAGTCCAGGGACAGCAGATAGCCTTTATGGCTATTTCTGGCATGTTTACATTTGTTAAAATGTTTTATTAATGTGCATTGTCCCTGATAAAATAAAATAAATAAATTAGTCCACGATGAAACCAATAGAAAAAAAATACCGTAATAAAAATAACCAGGTTAGAAAAAAACAGTAGGAAAATATATAAATATAACATAAATACAGTACACAGGTAGATGTGTGTAATAGGTATAATAAAAAGGATAAAAATAAGAAAATAAAAAATGTTGTTGAATATTGCACTGCATGGGGGGAGACAATGTTGGACAGTCTGGCTGGGATCTACTCAACATATTGTGGTGTGAGTGAGATGTGTGTGTTTATTTTTGTGTGTTGAGCAGTCTGGTGGCAGTTATCTGTGTTATTTCGGAGGGGTTAGTGTTAAATAAGGTGTCACTTTCTCTTCAGGAACGGGACAATCTGACAAATGTACAGCATAATTGATGAAACGCTCCTACATGTCCTCTCCAGTGGCGTCAGTAACCATCACCTTCCTCTCTCTCAGACTCACCTCCATCTCGTAGACGTCCATCCCCTGACTGAGCGGCAGCTCGTCCTGTTTGGCCAGTGAACACAGTCGGGTGATCTCTGCTGCCAGGTGACCACTCAGCTCCTGAATAAAAAAATTTAAAAACACAAATGGAAACTGAATGAGCTAGAAAGTACTGTACACACGGAGTTCACCGATTTTTTACTGGATTTGTCACAAAATCTTGACAGTAATTTGAAAAAACACTATACTAACATGAAAATTCAACATTGAAAAGGCTTTGTGATTTTCTACAGAGGCTTTTTCAACCCTGTTGTTTTGTACCCTGGGCATAGTGAGTTCAACAGTGTGTCATGATGTATCACCTGGTTCCTGGTCCTCAGGTCCTGGTTTTCCTGCTGGCACTGACACAGGGCCTTCCTCTCTGCATCCAGAGCCTGGACCAGGTGTCCGTTCTCCAGACACTTGAGGGAGAACTGCTGGGACAGGACCTCGAGCTCCCGCTGGTAGGAGGCCAGCTCCTCACTACACATAAGACATAAAACTGTTTATTAATCCCCACAAATTGGTTGTTACAGTAGCATTTGTAACATACAAGGTAAAAAAGTAGAAGATTTTGCAAATATAGAGATATAAAAACTATGTAAGACAAACATATAGTTATGTACCAAAATGTTTCATGATTATATACAGTTATTTAGAAGAATAAAATAAAATTATATGCACAGTGTTGGTAGTTGTGAGACACACACATTGAACAAAAACACATCTGGGTCAGACCAGTAAAACTAAACCGTCAAACAGACAGCAGCTCAGCCATGAGTTGACACTGACTGTTGGGAATTCATTACCTGTGTTGTCTGTGTATGTCCTCCAGGACTGTGTTTCCGTTGTTGTTTTCCGAGCGACATCTCCTCTGCACCTCCCTCTCCAGCTCCAGGCGGTGGGCGTTCTTGATGGCTTCGATTGCTGAGGAACAGGGAACATGAGGTGATTCAGGCCCTCGAGATTAATGAGGGGAAATTTACTGAAAATCAGCATCAGCTTGAAAATTACAGAGACACAAGGAGAGGCAGGCCCCTTGAGACGAATTAAGATGAGATAACGATGAGGAATTCAACTGAAAGAAATCGTCACCTTCAGTTTTATCACTGAAACTTTTAACTTTAAATACATTGTTGTAACCTTTTCACTACATGTTTTTGTCGTGACCTTTTATTTATTACATGTTTTTCTATATGTCCTTCATGTACAGGTGCATCTCAATAAATTAAAATATCATGGAAAACTTTATTTATGTCAGTAATTCAATTCAAAAAGTTAAACTAATACATTATATAGATCCATTACACACAGAATGAAACATTTAATGGCTTCATTTATTGAATTTCTTTTAATTATAATGATAATGGCTTCACATTTAATGAAGACCTAAAATTCAGTATCCTGAAAAATTTGAATGTTACAAAAGATCAATTAAAAGAAAGCATTCAATACTTGGTTGAGGCTGTTTGATTGAACTACTGAAAATTGACTTTTCCATGAGATGCACCTGTATCTGAGACAAATTTCTCCCACGAGAGACAAATAAAGAAAACTTTGACTTTGACTATAAAACATGTTCAAAAGACAACACGCTCTTTTTTACCTGTTGCCGTGGCTGCACTCTCCTCCTCCAGCAGCTGGTCTCTCTCCAGCAGGAGGCGCTCCACCTCCTGTTGGTGTCTGCGCTGCAGCTCCTCCACCACCTTCAGATGAGACTCCTCCATGGAGGCGAACCCACACTGACATGTGACCTGAGGGGGAAGGTGACATACCGAACCTATAACCTCTTTTAAGTTTCAAATACAGGCAGCATCGATGGTAAAAAATAAAGGCTTTAAAACAATCGCTCGTCAGCAGCACCAACCTTCAGCTTCTCCATCTCCTTCTTATGCTGCATTTGAACTGAACTCATTTTCCCGTCAAACTCTTCCTTTATCTCCTCCATGGTGACGGAGAGCAGCTCCTCCAGCTCCTCCACTCGTCCTCTCAGCACTAAAACTTGCTCCGTCTCCACGTTTGGATCTGTTTCCTGGTAAGATTGTTCACTTCCCTCTGTGTTTTCATCCAACACTTCCAACAGCACGGCGTCTGTGCAGCCGATCGACTCCTCTGCGGGTTTTTCAGGTTTCTGTTCAACATTTTCTTCCCCTGTTTCATCTACAATACTTTCCTTTGTCACCTGTAGCTCTGTTTCTACCTCCTGTAGCGGAATCTCATCCGTCTGACAACACACGTCCACCTTGTCTCTCCACGATGAAGCCTGTTGCTCCTCTAGGTTCGACAGTCTCGTGTTTACCTCATTGTTTTCTTCAATCAGTTTGACGCAGTTGCTGCAGTTGAGAGAAGAAGCGAGCAGCGTCTGTTTGGTTTCTTCAAGCTCCCGCTCACATTTGGCCTGAAGCTGTTTGAGGTGGCAGCAGTACAGAGCTTCAGTGGCTGCAGAGTGAATGAAACCAAACCAGGGATGCTCTGAAATGAGAGATCTATTAAGTCTGTCTGTGATCATCCGGAGCTTTTCGGAGGTGGCAGAGGTGCAGATGGAGGAGGCGACGTTGTGTAGCAGAGAGATTTTCTTCCGTGTGATGGCTCTGAAGTGATCACCGCCACTCAGCTCGTCATTAAAATCAAACGCCTCGCCTCCGTTGATCTTTTCGCTTTCTCTTTCTGTCACACCTGCAGTTTCGCTGATAATATCGAGATCTTTCAAACCTTCTCTTCCCTCGTCCATGTGTGAATCTGTCTCTGGTAGTAGACTTTGGCCTAAAAGCATCACTTCTCTCTCTAAAACCATGTGCTCCGTCACCTCACTGAGAAGCTCCTCCAGAGATTTCTCCTCATCTGACCGGCGGGAAGGGCTGGTTTTCAGTTTGTCGAGTAGCAAACCCCAAAACTTTTCCTCCCACTTCAGCTGGTTCACCACAGCACACGTCTTCTCCTCAACCTCACTTTCTTTTCCCAAATCCAACGTGTCAATTGCCTCCAATAGTTTCCCCAAAGCTTCAAACCTCACGACCATCCCCTCTATCACTTGCTGGATCCTCTCTTCTCCAGAAACACATCTCTTTTCTTCCTTCGTCCTCTCTTTCTCTAAATCCTGACTCAGCCTCTCGATGTCAGCCTCGACCTCCGCGGCTCTCTGAAGGTGAAGCTTCTCGGCCTCCTTCAGCTCTGTGTTCTGCACCTGCAGCTCCTTACACGTTATTTCCGACTGGTCGAACTGCTTCTCCAGCTCCGCCAGCTTCGCTTCGGTGGCCTCGAAACGTTGCAGCAGATATTCCTCTGCGTTCTTCTCTTCTTCCGTTTCCTCCTTCTCCGCCGGGACGTTCAGCTGCAGCAGCGCCTCCGCCTCCCTCAGACTTCCCTCCAGAGATGCGATCAGCGCCTGGGCCTCCAGGAGCTCCCGGTTCCTCGCGTTCAGCTCCCTCTCCAGATCTTCCGCCCTCATCTTCTCCTGCTGCTCCACCTCTGGAAGGTGATGGGGCTCGGTGTACCTGCTGCTGAGCTCCGCTTTGAGCCTCTCGATCTCGCGGTCCGCCTCCGTCAGCTGGTTCAGCATCTCCTGGTTGCGCTGGTTGAGGGCCTCGTTCTGGTGGGTGAGCAGCTCCACCTCCTGGGAGAGCTTCCTCACCATCGCCTGGTCTGGAGGAATGTGCTGCTCTATCAGACAGCTGATCGGGCTTTCGTCTCCGTCTGCAGGCTTCTCCAAAATCAACAGATCTGAGCCATATTCAGTGTCATCTATCTGTGTTTCTGAGGTGGGAAACAGCTGACTGTCTTCTGCGTCCAGCTGCTCCTGCTGGTTGGTTGTTGCATCATCAGAGTCTAGTCCATCGCTGTCAGACAGAAGGTGTTCGCTGTCTGATGCAGGTGAGAGCAAAGGTGTGTAATCTCCCAGCTCCTGGAGGTTGCCCTCTGTGTCATGCAGCCAGATGCTCGGCATCTGAGCTGCTGACGAAGGTGGTTCAAGGCCGAGCTGCTCCTGGATGTCCTGTCTGATGATGCTGTGCTGCTGTAAGAGCTCTCTGGTCTCTTCATATACGTCCTTTGGGCTTCGTGTTTCACTGTTTGACTGGTTTTCATTTGTGTCCGATGGGTAAAAGTCAGATTCAGAGCCTGGTGGAGGATCCAGCTTCAGAAAACAGAGGAAACGGAGAAAAGAAGGAAGGAATTAGCTACACACAGCAACAAGTTATCATCAAGCAGGCTCGATAGGACAATAATGTGTTTAGCTTTACCGATGTGACCTGCTGCTGCTGCTGCTCTTTAAGATGGTGATAAGGAGGATGAGGATGATAATATCCATCTGGTATCAGTTGAGATTCCACCTCCAGCCTGCGCCGCTCTGACTCTGCCAGCTCCGTCCTCAGATCGTCAACCTTCAGCAACACAAAGAAAACCAGTTAGTGGCCTCACGTTAATAAACTCTCAAGCTGTTATACTGGGACAGAAAGCTTACAAAGCTTTACAGACTGGGAGCATGGAATTTGAAAGGCCATGACT
This sequence comes from Trachurus trachurus, assembly GCF_905171665.1. Classification (NCBI taxonomy): domain Eukaryota; kingdom Metazoa; phylum Chordata; class Actinopteri; order Carangiformes; family Carangidae; genus Trachurus; species Trachurus trachurus. The sequence goes on along the minus strand of NC_139905.1, from coordinate 10,162,764 downwards.
TCAAGATGCATTATGGGAATTGTAGGATTTGGAAATGGACTCTTAATTTGAGACACTAAAAAAACCCTTTTCCTCATCAACAGCCCTGACAGTAGAGATACTACCACATCACATCTTCCATACTAGGGACTAGACTCTGACTCTGAAAAGGTCTACATACTTTACATACTTACAGTAATAATAATAACTTTTATTTATATAGCGCCTTTCATACAAAAAATGCATCTCAAGGCGCTTGAACAAAACACCATCAAACAATTAAAAACAATATTAATCAAAAACGATCAAAGGCAATAAGAGAAGTGATAAACAAATAGCAATCATACAAATAAAGGTTAGCCAGAGTTAGGTTTAATTGTGTTTAAAAACATTAAGAAAAGTTGCCATTCTCAGATCCCTAACCATATACTTTATTAAAAAGGAAGGTTTTAAGTTTATTCTTGAAAATAGAGCGGGTGTGTCTGCTCTGGATTTGGATTGGAAGTTGACATACATTGGTGTGAGCGCGTACCTTCTCCCTGTAGCCGTCCAGCAGCCTCTCCATCACCACAGTGTCTTTGGCCTCAGTGAACAGTGGGACTGTCCGATCCAGTCTGAAGACAGTCTTCTCCACCTGCTTCCAGCAGTCCTCTATCTCCTCTTCCATTTTCTGCTGTGATTTGGGACTCAGCGCTCGGACGTCCTCTCTCCTGTCTCCAGTCTCCTCCCAGCTCAGAGAGAAGCCCAGCATGCTCTCGTACCTCTTCCTCCTCTCCTCCCGTCTCTTCCTCCTCTCCAGGTCGCCCAGCTCCAGGGAGCACGGGGATTTAGTCCTCTGAGAGTCGGTCTCCAGCGCCGGCTTGTTCTGCGGTCTGAACTCAGCCCAGTCATAGGTTCGGTACCGTCCTTCCCGCCGCCTCTCCATCACGCTCCTGGGTTTTGAATGAGGGTCTCTCTCTGTGGGGATGTCGCTGGTGAGAGAGTCCTGAGTCACATCCGGTTTGGGGAAGGCCTCAGGTGGGCTGCAGGGGACGTGGTGGCCTGGTAAACTGTACACAGCATGTACATATGTTTAGATGGAGGATATAGCCTGCTAAATTAACGGTTTATAAAACATTTTTAAAGGAAACTCTTTTTGAAGTACTTTACCTGGCCACATCTGGAGCATAAGATGGATGAACATTTTTCATCAGAGACTGGATCCAGTTCTTGCGTATCCCTGCAGTCATGGCTGACAGCGTGTAGACGGCCTTCGGCGTCTGCGATACATCCAAAGTTAATTAACAAGTGATACAATTGTGTCTCTTTGGTGAAGGAACTGATGATGTGAAGACTTACGTGGATCTGAAAGCCGTAGTTCCTCTGCACCTGGTACTCAGACACGTTATAACACTTTGTCAGGTCGATTTCTCCCTCAAGATCTGAAGCCTGAGAGGAGGAAGCAGAAATTATCTCTGAATTGAATGAACCACAAACACTGAATTTTTTCCACTATAAAACAGAAAATATCAAAGTACCTCCTCCGTCACTGAGTCCTTGTAATACCTCAGACTGTCAGTCGACAGCACAAACCAGTATTTCTTCCACTAGAGGGAAGCAGAAGACAAATGAAAGGTATAAAGGGCGAGAGGTCATTAACATCATTTAGCTCAGAGCTGTGGGGCTGTAAAAATAGTTTACCTGCTCATTTTCATCCAGTTTCACCAGCCAGCCTTTCTTGAAGTTCAGCAAGTCTGGCTGTAAAAGAGATTAAATATGAACATTTTTGTTCTTATTACAAAAGCAGTAGAAATGTGAACACTGAATGAAGTTCAGCCATGCTTTATTTCGACGACCTACAGTGTAACTGTGCGAGTGTGTGAGTATAAATAAGCTTCACTCGTATTCTTAAATACTGTAATTAAACCTCAGATTTCTGTTTGAGGGAATCCGATCTCACAGATTTTTCTCTCTGCATTTGGATGGAAACAGTAACATTTGGATGGATAAAGTAAAACCAACCCCCGTAAAACTAAATCTGTACCTTGCATAATTACTTGGTATTTTCTCAACAACACAATCAGTGCACCAGAACAATGCATCATAAGATTAACCCAATTATGATGTAATCAGGATATATCTGAATAAAGAATAGGTCAAGGTCACATGGGCTGCAAGGAGCTGTTCAGCCTCTAGGGGGGGCTGGCTGGGGCCGCCACACTGTAGGTCAAAGGACTAATCTCACTGCCAGCTCAAACCAAATGCACAATGACTCCTGATTTTCGAACACAGTGATCATTATTGTGTTTTCTCATTCGTTGACTCACCGTCATGACGGTGTCCGACGTCCTGCGGTCCAGGGACTTGGCTCGTCTCTGAGGTGGGGGCGCGGCGAGCTGGGCCGTGTCTGTACATGACTGCGGTTTCTGTGGGAGGGTGGAAGGTCAAAAAGCAAAACAAATGTGAAAACACTGAAATTATGGGAAATCCTTTCATCATCACCAGTATTCATGTTTTTTTCTTTTATTATCAGATGCTGGTTTTCACTGAAGCGGAGACGTGATGTGTTTTCTCAATCGGGACGGTGGCAGCTTTTGCAGCCTGCATTCCTTCAACCGGAGTAACCGATAGTCTGGGTCCTTGGCAGGGACGTCAGCTGTAAGGATTAGGCCCACTGTAGAGCACCGCGGGGAGCCCAGCAGGCTTTTCTCCACTGCCTGTTAAACTCTTACTCACATCACCAGTGAACTGCACATGGATGACTGGATTTGGACGTGGAATGCATGAAAAAGGTTTTTCGGGAGGCAAACATAATCCCTGATACTCCAAAGCTCTTTTTTGTCTTACGTTTCAAAATGATGCTACAAAAGTCCAAAGAGCAGAGCAGAGCAGTGAGATTCCTGCATGCTTCTTATGATCAGGTTTCATGCTGGCTAATAGAGACGCCTTAACAGCACGTATCAGGGGTCTCTTTCAAGTCTGGATTACACAGCATTAAATGGAACAAGGTTTTTTGTTTACTTGAGCCTCCGCTATTCAAAAGATTCATTCTTCCGTCTTATATAACCACTTTAATGGGAAAAAATGACCACTTTAACGGTTACAGAACATTCTTTGTGTTTTCCTCTTTTCTGGCATTTACATTGAAAACTATCCAAGGACACAACACACGCAGGAACACAGTGCTCCGGCTGCAGCGTGGACTGATCTTTTTTTTTTTTTTTTTCCTCCCAAACAATCACAGACGGACAGAGACCGTCCTCTGTTCGGTGAGGAAGACTCCCAAAGCTGGAGGGAGGGGAGAGTGGGAGGGAGGGGAGCCTGTCTTGGGCATCTCGGCTCTGAGGCCTGAATGAGCTCCGGCTTCTCTCTGCTACCAAAACAAACGCACCCAAAGATATACGTAAATCATCACATGGGATAGAAAATAAATAAATAAATAAAAAGTGCTGCTGGTGTATTTAAAAAAGGCAAATCCTCTGGAATGAGCCTGTGCGTTTAATCAAAGATTAACAGCGCTGATGCCACACTGATGACCATCTGTGTTACTTGCGCCACTGTGACACTGTGTTTTCCATGTCGGCCTCAGCTGCTGTTTGTTTCTGTCTCATGAGTGTGGTTCAGAAAACTTCAATCTGAAAACTGTGACTGAGCCTCACACAAACTAAATTAAGGTTAATCTGCTTCATTAACACAGGCGATGTGAACACACTAAATCAAGCCTCTAACGCCGCAAACACAGACCGATTTAAAAGGTGGACTCAGTCTTCAGTGTGCTGCAGGGCCACTCTAAAAATACACGACAAAAATGAATTGTCTATTCATCCTTAAATAGTCGGATAGGCCTATCTCTACAAGCAACAAACAGGACACTGGCAAAGTAATTCTACAGCAAGATCAGCTGCAGAGCCTCAGAGGTGCTTTGGACATATTGAAATTAAAAAAACACATACAAAAACACAGTTTTCGCTGGAGAATGAATAATGCTCTAGATTTAGCCTCATGCCATTGGGTTGTTTTTGGCCACTTGGGGGCAGCAGATTTGACATGTTGTTTGAAAGCATTAAATCAGCTATATTTAAGTTTCTCTGGTGTCTTAGGGTTAGTGGGCGGTTGTTGCTCAACAGGAGCTTCGGCCATTGTTGTGTTACCAAGATAAGAAGTTTTAATATGTACTCTGAGCAGCCAAACGCTATTTGTTCAGGACAGAATGGAGGCTACAGTGAGCTGCTACAGTATTAGAAGTGACGAAACTCATCACGGTTGGACTTAGTATCACCCCTAAAGAGAGCTGTGTGGATTTTTTCTATTGTTTTTTTGTTGAACTAATTTGTTAAAGCAGAAGTAAGCGATCCGGTCGTTTTGGCTAACTTCGTTAGTTAGCAGCCCCCGCCCTCGTCATGGATCTATTGGTCCTCGTCCCTACGTCACCACATTCACACGCATCCCTTGGCTGCACACACAGCCCTTCATGCCGTTCTCTCTCCTCATTGGATAAAGGTTGTAGGATACAAGGAAGTATACAAGAAGTTTTCTCCTCGGCTTACAGCAGAGGAGAGTGACCGACAGACCCGTGTTTCGGACCAAACACTCTATGTAAGTGATTGCTGTCAGAAGATACAACTATTTAAGACTTATATTAACACAAATATTCCGCTTACTTCTGCTTTAAGTTAACAACATTTGCTAAGTAAACAGTTATGGATGCTAAAACTGTTTATGTAGCAATAACAAACCGAAAGTAGCTCCTTTAAGTTGAAATGTTGACCTGATGATGTTGATGAAGTTCAGTGTTCTTTCTCTTTTAGTTCTGTTTTTGGTCTCTACCAACTCTAAAGGGATAGGTCTGCCTCTTTACCTGCAAAATGCTAAATTTAAAACAGTTTCAGGAAGGTTTGTTGTGAATAGAATAATGAACAATAATCAGTTTGTATCATAACTCTTGTTTATCTGCTGATATCAACATTTTCTTTCAAATTAACATCAGCATGTTTCAGGCTGCAGTTACTTACTAATACTGTATGTTTAATATCTAGTAAAACCAGGAAAAGCTCCAAGATAAAGGTGTATTTTAAGAAGATTTAAAAGAGGTCACTGGCTCAGCTGACCTGATTTCCTCAGGCAGCTCGTTCCACAGCTCCAGGGCTCTAACGGAAAACACTGTCACCTGCACTTTTCAGCTGCACTTCAGGAACAGATAAAAGACCTGAGACCCTCTGCCCACTCATCTCAGGCTACGAACCAGTTTCTATGCAACAGACAGACCAGACAGCAAGATGAGAGAAGCCTTCAGCGTTTCTCTTGGATGTTGAGGAAGCAGTTCCCTGTAATATGACTTCAGCGTCTTTCAGAGATGAAGCATATCTTATTATGAAAATCTTTCTGGTCAAGTTTTGACAATAAACTGTACTGTACTTTCACAGCCACATTTACAAAACACGCATCAAGACCAGGCTAGTCTGGGGTAATGGTTGCCATGGTAAGTCACGTGAGGTTTATTGAAAAAAAAAGAGAAAAAGAAAAAGAAAACCTGACTTGCAGGTCTAAGCTTGGATTAACTTGTAATCTACATTTATGTAACTCCCTGTTTATGTCTCATGTTTGTAGACAGACTCTTGTTGAGGTTTGTTCACCTCTTTAATCACCGGTGCCTGACAACACACGGTGTCATTCACAAACAGATGTGCCCTTGACTTGGACAGGAGCTACGATTGGAGGCGCTACTTTTCTGAGCCCTCCCTGGAGTCGATCATGTTCGGTAAACACATGCTGTCATGATTAGGCAGACGTTCTCGTAAACAGCGCCGGAGACTCACAGCTCCCACCGTGACACTGTGTCTTTCTTCAGTCCATAGGAATCCCTGGAAAAAAGTCTGTGGAGAGGAATGCCGTCTCCCGCATCACAAACACACAACAGCAGGCGGACTTGCACGCCTTCGGGGCTCAAAACCAGTTCTGTTCACAAACAAAATACAGCTCAGAGTGAATCACCGGTTCTCTTCCCACCTGCTGACACATGTTACCTACTCACACACACGCTGGGAGAAACACATGCCTCGACAAGGCAGGATCGACTCGTCCACGCGTCTCTTGCCAAGCTCTCATCACACGCTTTTTAGCGCTTGACGTGAATTGAATGTGGACTGCGGAGAGACTGGAAAGACTTTGAATGAAACCTGATCATTCAAAAGTTTATGCACCAGCTGAGTGAGTGGAGCGAAAACAGTGTCAGTGGGGAATTTAAGAGGAGCCGACCCTCTTGAGCATTACATCAGGTCAGAGCGCCGTCGTTAAAGTGACGTCTTTCTCTGTGTAACACCTGGTTGTGTGAGTCATGTTCAAACCAGTCCGGCCCACGGCCCACGGCCCAGCCCAGCGGCATCAAACCCGGTTCAGTTACGACAAACCCACATCACCTATTCATGCTTATCACTATCACATGTCAGCAAAAGCAGCCACGGTCAGGAAATGGGTTTTTAATTGTTTAATGTTGCTGAAATCCTATTTTCTTAATCATATCCCGGCTGTGAACTTCAAATAAAATCATTTTAAAAAATAAATCTGATTCATATTTATGTGTCTCTGTGTGAAATATGGAAATAGGGGGAAAAAAAGCAGAAATGGCTGGAAGTCAAATTGAAGGCATGGACTTCCCTTAGGCAGCTACAACTGCACTGATCAATCAATAATGATGTACGTGTACGTGCATGGTTTGAAACATTTGGGAATGTTATTGCTTGAATAAAACAAGACACTGCTTCAAATACAACATGCAGTACATGATGTATCTTTAACCACAGCAAGTACAGGGCTGCAAACATGGCACCGGTGTCTTCTGGGACTTCCAGAGGGTGTCCTGTCCTCCTCCCAGTTGGACGTGTCCAGAGTTAGTCATACTGGAGGCGTGTTTGGTATAATTACTGCATTGATCAAGCAACATGTTCCTGCATGCTGCATAATTTCTGTTGCCATAGTTAAAAACATAATTCATATCACCTACCCAGTGTTGATATATTATACACCGGATCAGCCGTGTTACAGTAATAGTTGGAGATCTGGGGAAATGTCCTGTTTGCTCGCCAGCTAAGAGATGATTTGTATCTGTTTCATTTCTGTACATGTAGAAACCACAGTCGGCAGCTGATTAGCTTGATGTAAATCTTAACATATCAGCTGAATGTGAATTATCATTAGGATATTATCTGTGGGTAGATTTGGAGCCGTTTCCCCATTTCCACGCCACGCTAACCGGCTGCTAACTACAGCTGCATATTTACCTCATAGACATCAGAATCTTATCATGTAACTCTGGTTTCTGAAGATTGATCAGTCATCATCGATATCTTTAAACGTTTTTATTCTCTAAATCTTATGGTACACTCTGATAGTGTTGTTGCCTATCCTTGTTATATTTGCTAGTTTGTATCATTGTACCTGTTTTATTGGTTCATTTTAGTTCAGTTGAGTTCACTGTAAAAATGTACAGTACTGCTTGTCTGACTGTAACGTGTTTTATGACCATGTGTCTATGGTGATTCTACACTTTTAATAAATTGAAATTGAAGATATCTGACCATCTGACAACCAGGTCTGATGAAGCAGCTTCAGTGTCACAAAACAGAGTAGACCAAAACTGTTTGGTTACCTCTCGCTTGCTGTTGCGAGCCTCACTCCTGCCCTTCCTTGAAACGGCTGCACCACCTCCTCCTGTCTCCCTCTTGGCGGCCTCCGATCCCAGAATCCTCTCTGCTGTGCTGTGATGACTGGAAAACATGAACAACAAATTAGAGAGAGAGAGAGAGAAAAAAAAAGAAGATTTGCCCACACTTTCTGTTTGTGTGGCTGCGCTGACACACAGGTGGGTTCTGACATCATTTCCAGCAGGATGACAGCTCTGTAATGACTCCGGTCTGCACCTGTGCAGCAGAGATCTTTCCAGAGTGTCACAACTGCTCTTGTTGCTGCCGAGGGACTAAATGAGAGCTGACAACTGGGCTGATATAATGTATAAAGGAGAGATGAGATGATGACAAGCAGCCCCGCTTGGGATCAGTCTGTCTCATTCTGGACATGAGGAGGGTGACATGTTTTGTTGGGAAGCTGTTAGCGATGCATCCGGCCTCATCCCCATAGTGCGTGACGCTGACAATACATTTAGTTTGATGTATTGCGTTGAAGACGGGCCTTGTTTTAAGCAGCACATGATTACTCTGGGAAAAGAAACAGGCCAAAACCAACCAGGAGTATTACTGTACTTGAAGGTATCACAGGTTTACTTCCACATACAGAAGTACTTTCTGTTCATTCTTCTCGAGCAGGATGTTCCAGTTCCCTCCGAGACAGCTCCCGTGCCCTCGATCTGAGCTCTGAGCAGAGGTCTACTTTCTCTGACAGGCAGGCAGACAGTCAGCATTAAGGTCCTGAGAAACAAGGCTGCAGATATCTAATTACAGCAGCGTTTTGGAATTTCTGGCCTTATTTGGAAGGGGGGGGGATAAGTATTTTGTGTTTTTGTTTCCCAATAAGGCAATGAGTGAAGAACAGAGATGTATTCTCTTCACGTGACCAGTTTACATGTTGCTGGGGCACAAACTGGGAGGGTTTTCTTTAAGCTAAATATAAAAATGCGGCAGTCAGATCTCTAATGGAGGGGTAGAGCGTGAGCCTTTGATCTGGTGTTTAGCGGTGTGTGATGGCTGTTCGGCTTTATACTGGGGGGAAGCTGAGAGGCATTGGATGTCCTTTGTGCTAATTGCTTGCACATTTACCCCCCTTTCCTTTGCCAAGGCACTTTAAATGGTTAGCATTACCCACAGATTACATGCAAACATACATACAGAAAATAAACTCCAGATTGTAGCCAAACACAATCTACAGAGTTGTTACACATACTTTTCCTCAAATTTGTCTTCTATTTTATGCCCTGTGCTTGCATTTTATCTTTTACTGTGTGTTACAATGTGTCCTTGAGATGACAATAAACTCTACTGCTATTGTTATTATTATTTTTTATCATTGTTATTATTGAAATTGGCTGGAAATAGCTAATCATCCGCTGCTTCGTTTCTAACCTTCTGCTCTGGTTCTTGTTGTTTGCTGTTGTTTGGATGTTGTTTGACTCAGCCAGCTGGTCGTTAATCCCTGGCTCGACGTTTCCATTGACCGAGTCCAAAGCCAGGCTCCCGAAACTGCCGGCGCCATCCAAGGTCTGAGAGCCCCTGGAGACCGGGCACAGGTAGGCACACGTGTTGCCTGGATATGGAGAGAGCAACACAAGAAAATGTTTCAGGGCCAGAGTTAGACATAACATAGGAAGGATAATCCAACAAAGTTTGGTTTAAAGTCCATTAAAAAAGCTGTATTCAAGCCGTCAGTCATCCAGTCATTTCTTTCAAACAAAAGGAGAGGATATGATCTTTACCCTTCGAACACAGCTGAATCGGTCCATTCTTGTTGTAATCCCCTCATATCCTCAACCATAATACAGATGTTTTTGTGAGCAAAAATCTCTCTGAAGTAAGTGTTACACGGTTACATGCACATTTTTAACATGCTTTTATGCAATACCTTTCAGGTTTTTGTGATATGTTTTCAACGTGTTACCCTCGTCCTTGAATGGTTAATTGCTTTGACAGGTTGTCACCCTGAGTGGGTTGGATGGTTAACCACGCCTGTCATCACGAAGCCTGTGAACATTGTGTGTGCAGGCGTTCACATAACCTCCAGCCTCTCTTAACACCCAAGAACCAAAGAGCTGGATGAAATCATTATTCTTTTTAATCCCACAGGACTACGTCACGGTTCATATTCACATTTTACACCATGATAGATTATTCCGAGTTTAGGAAATTACCTAAGAATTCACTGAAGCGTCTCAATCAGCCCTTTTAACTGAAAAACCAAAAAACACTACGTGGTTTGGAACCGAGGCGTCGTTCGGGCCGATCATTCTGGGCTTCAGGCCCACATATTTTTTGGTCTTCAAAAACTGGGATTTGGGAACTTCACTTGGAGCATCAGAGTGAGGGGGAGTAATGAAACAAGTCAATCAAATTGGAGTTAAGTTGAGTAATGTAAAAGTTGCTATGGTAGCACTGACAGAACCGCAGTCCATTTTCTGTTCCATATGACAGCCAATTAATCATTTCGTTTGGGTTGCATTCACACACCAACACACAGAAAAAAAGACCGACTGCACCAAGAACCCACAGAACAGATGGATGAAATGGACTGAGAGAGAAAAGATGGTTTATCATAACAAATAAAGGAAAGAAAAGGGAAACACATGAATCTCATTTGTACATTACGTCAACTTTAGATTTTCTTTGTATTGAAGATTTTCTGTGTTATTGGTCAAAATGAGCTCTGTCATCAAAACCTTGAGTCCATGGTCTAATATCTAAGTGAAAACTGAAATGAAATGTTGATTGGTCGATCGAGAAAACTGTCTAACTACACCTATTTTCATAATCAATAAGTAATTTAAGATATTTTAGAATTAAAAGTTGTGGAAAATATCATTTCAAACTGAATATTTTGGGACTCTTGGGGTATTTGGACAAACCGTCCATCTATAAAATACATGTATCATGATTCATGTCTCGGATACAGCCTGATTTCCCAGGAGAACTGATCACAATGATCGTCCCTGTCTGAAAAAATACCTTAAAGAATCCAATGACTGTCCAGGAATTTAGTGAGAAGAGGAAAAGTCTGCTAGACACAAGAGTCCTGACAGAGGATCATTCATTAGAGGGCCTCAGAGGGACCCTCTAATGAAGCAGCCTATAGGCACGGAGTTAATCCAGGCCTTTATTACAGCACCACTCCAGACCCTGCAATAAGACTGACGCCAGCTGGGGGACTGGTGTCCACTCTGTCCCAGCACAAAGCTCCAGTGAGGATGAATACCTGTCCCGAGGACCGTTTAAGAGGTCTTTTATAGATTGTGTGTGGTGTTTATGATGCCTGAAGGTTAGAGACAACACGCACTTGTGTGTGTGTGTGTATTTCTGTCAGTCTGTGTCACTTCCTGTCAAAACAAAAAACTCGTCCAGCCTGTTCCCACAGACACAAACCGGGACTCAGTGACTGTTCCTGGCTAAGCAAGGGTTAAACGGACTGTTCAAAAGAAAAAAAAAAAGCTGTAAGTGTGTGAACATCTGCACGGCGTTAGGACAGAGCAAGAGGACAGGAAGTGGCTGTGATTGGCTGATGGACACGAAAAAGCCAGGGTACATGTGTGTGTATGTGTGTTTTGCCTCTGCTGCACCTGCGGGGGTCTGCTGCTCCGAGCCTGGGGGATCTGTGTCTGTGACAGTCCAGATGGGGGCCACATCCGGTCCCCTGCCCTGCTGGTCTTCCTGCCACCGACCACAGCCGGACTCTGCCGGATCAGTTGCAGCCATCTTTGCTGGACTGGGCTCCTAAGGTTTTGATAGATAGAAAAAAAAAGAAAAAAAAAAGATAATTCAAGAGCTGCTGTGTGTTTTCTACTCCTTCATCTTGATTTACTTCATTAATTTAGTTCATGCAATATCAGAACTTAGTGAGCTTTGTTCAACTAATCGTCATAATCACCAGATATTCAATTGGGAGAGTTATAACATGGTTTTAAGTCATTTTTTAATCAAATGCTGCATACATTTCTTGTTATAGCTTCTCTTTTGCAAAGATTTGCTTCATTTCTTTGTCAAAGTCAATTGTAAAGTGATTTCTTTTAGTTATTTCTGGGACAGTTGACTGGGGAAAACACTCAATTTTTATAAATTAACTCAAACTTTATCTTACATTTGATGTTAAATCACTAAAACAGATTCCACTGAGATAAACTTTTCAACAAAGATTCACAGTCTCCAGAGGATGAATCCTAATGACCCTGGTGATGCCCTCACTTTTTCTCTGCTGCCACCCTGAGGATTCATGGTTTTGTCTCCAACAGAACCAACCAAGGATGAAAGACGATGGGGGAACCAGAACTACAGGAAATGACGTTGTTTGTCCTCTGGGGACCATGAATATCTAAATTATAATTTATATCATTCACCCCGGGGGCTGTTAATCTGTTAATCTTGTTCTGAATCAAACTGTCCCAGCATCATTTGTCCCCACAGCTGGCGGCTGACGAACACATAGTGTGTGAAGTGAATCGCTGATCGGACATTTGCTTTGCTACCTGTGTAGTGACGGGATCCACTTTGCGTTTTTTCTTCTGATTTTGCTTATTAGTCTGCAGATACACCGCCAGCTGTTCACTCCACCTGGTAAAGATGAATAGAAAAGGCAACAGTGAGAACCATTACAGCGAAATGCTCCCCGTAGTTTTTTTTTCTACAGTTTTATACCGACCCGTTAATGATCTCTTTGTTGTCGCCACGGATGAATATTTCCTGCTCCGATGTGATGATACACAGAGCGTTCCTCTGGCTCGTCCTGGGCTCAGCGTCTGTGATGTCCGTGCACAGATTCATGTTCACCGTCCCCTGTGGCAACGTGCTGGGCTGGAGGAGAATCAGAGCATCTGAGTTACTTTCATAGGGGGGGCGGGGGGGGTTTGTTGCTGAAATCGCGTTGGTTAGGACTGATTACCAGAACGCACACGAGTGACAGTTGCACAGAAAGTCGTTTGCGGTGTTGAGTGTGGAATGAAAGAGATGAGAGAATGAGATTTGAGGGGATCACAGAGAGAGGGGGGATGTGTGCATTAGAGAAAAGACTAAGCCCAAATCATCTGCTGCGGTTCTGCGCACAACATCTGGCTTAAAGATGCCGGCTTGATCCCGACATGCTGTGTATGCAGATGTATACTGTATACAGGGCAGGAGGGCTTTATTGTACGCCGCTATCTTACTGTATGCATGGTTTTGTTATGATTCATTGTTCTCGGAGTACTTCCTTACCAGCTCATCCAGGGCGAAGCTCAGGCTGCCGTGTTCGTAGAGAATGAAGAAGCGTCGCTGCCATTTCTGTCAGACAGAAACAGAGAGAGGAATCAAAAACCGTGACGTTTCATGTTTCTTAAGGGGTAAAGTAAATCAGAATGCAGAAGTGGGAAGTGTCTTTGTATTTCTTTTCACTTCCATTATGTCTTACCCGCGACCTCTGCATGGGGTTGTCAAAGTCGGTCCCCACAGGAGCCAAGCACAGCCAGCCTCCGTAGATGGGTTTCGCCTGGACATGGTGGGAAATAGATAGTATTCAGCTAAAGTTCATTGGAAAGTCAAGTGACATAATGTGTTAATATGATATATTGATAGTTCATCCTTATCGGTGCTGTACAATCCCTAATTTCTGCTTCTCAAATGTGAGGATTTTCTGCTTTTATTTGTGTAATTTTAACAATTATGTACACAAACAATGAATCTGTCGAATTAATCTATAAATCGCTTCAAAAGACGACAGAAAAAGGTCACACAAAAGGTCCATCACAGTTTCCCACAGTCCGAGGTGACACGCTCTGACGTCTTTTCTGCGAAACTGGGAGATGTTCAATTCTTAATGAGATAAAACTGTGTAAAGCAGATATTTCTCCGACTAGGAGAAGCTGTAATCTGATAATATATGATGGAAACAACAGCCAGCGATCTGAATAGTTGGACATTGTTCTTCTATCAACTGACCAGCAGCTCCTCTGTGGTATAAACAGCTGGTCGGACAAAACATTTACAGCTGGGTAAATGGTGAGTCATTTTTATTTTTTACACAAGAAGAAAGAGATATAATCTATAAAGTGTTAACTTCACCTCATTTGTCCACTGACTTACAGGTTGATTTTTTATGTAAAATGTTCTGTTTTATAACGTTAAACTGAACTTGAGTTTAGTCAATAATGAAAACGACAAACAGCCAGTAAAAACCCATCTGATATAAACCATCCCTCTCATTACACGCTGTATCATATTACACACTAAAACTCAATTACACAAGCTTGTTATACAACAGTGAAATTTTGTTGCAGCGGTCAGCTGAGCTCCCACATTCAACACTTAACACTACATATAAAAACAGCTCTATTTTTAAGCACTAAATTGTGATTATGGAGGCCATTTTTCCAAATTTATGCCACTGCACATGAAAGCACCATGTGGCGTCGTGCTTTTCAGTCAATCCAGACTTAAAAGGCCAAACGAACACATTTTGCACAGAACAAATAATAATCAGAGATAATATGGTGTGAGCCCGATTAGTGCTGCAACTAAACAATTATTTTCTCTATTCATCTATGAATCTGCTGATTATCTTTGTTTGTTTTATTCACTATTTCTCATGAAGAAAAACTTCCTTCAGCCCAACATGACGTGACTGTGTTCAAATCCCTTGTTTTGTCCACCCAACAGTCTAAACACCAACTTTACTGCCAGACAGGAAAGCTGCTCATTCTCACATTTGAGAAGAAAAACAGTATTTACCAATAAAAAAGGGTTACTTCTTAAAAATCAAATGAGTTGCCTTTTGATTTTAGTTGATCTAATGATCAGATCAGTTCAGATAGTGAGGTGCTGTCTTTAGGTTTTCTTTTATGAATATGCCTCCTCCATCCTGTGGCTCAAACTAAGAAAATAAACATGACTTTATCCCGTCTGTCGTTCCCAAATGGAGCTGATTGTTTTGATCCTCTCTGCTTTTTTAGATTGGACTTGGCTTTGAAGCAGAGGGGGGGGAAAAAGATACACATTTCTCTATCATTTGTGAAAAACCTTGGACGGATGGAGGAAAAATCCAGACACAGTATGCAACATTTTACACCATGTGAAAAACAATGAAAATATGAACCACAAAACAGCTTTACTGTTTGAGCTCAGTCGACTGTGTCAGAGTAATGCCATGTGCGGTGTTTGCAGGTTGAGCAACACTGCTGAAATTACAGGGCACAGTGAAACCAGGCAAGGGGGGACAGAGACCAATAACATATTTGAACAATGTGAGGCATGTAGGAAGCCGTCATGATCATCTCCTGACATCACCTGGATATGACAGACCTGCACCAACAGTATTGACAGAGGAGGAAAACCTGTGCACACACACCAAATACAGTAAATGCAAAAATAAATGAATAAATGTAGTGTCTATAGCGTAGCACTGATGTTTGGTAGAAATATTGACTGTTCATCATCTATCCTCTACGTATAGCTATATACAAAAAACTCAAACATTTTCTTGTTCCAGCGTCTCAAATACTTTGTCTTGTTGCTGCTTGCCTTTGGTTCATATGAATCTGTGGGTTCAATCAAAATGAGGATTTAGGCCTATAGACAGAGTGTGGGAGGAAGTTAAAGGAAGATCTGCTTCTGTTTGGGAAATTAGTCTTCATTTTTGACATTTTAACATTTAAAAAAAGCTATTAATGGATTGATTGATTGATTGATTGATCATGTGAGAAATATTATGCTTATCATTCAAAACAATCAACATGTTGTTTTAAATCAAGACATAAATTAGGCCTAACATTAGATGTTTAGTAAAGAAAGCTATGTTCAGCCCCAGGAATGCTACAGTAACAATTAATTGAGCTGATGGAAATGGATTAGCATCGTTTTTCACATGTTTGTTGATAAGTGGCTTCTCAGATTATGGGAGTCTGAGGTTTTTCTTGGTCACATTTTACAGTAAAACCAAATATCTTCGGTTCTTGAACAGCTTGTTCGGATAAAACAAGGCATTTAAAAACGTCAACTTGATCTGTCGTCTGCATGTTTGTAAACTTAAATTAAAGCTTGAACTTTGTGTTACATGTACGAGCTGTAAAATAAATGTTAAAAGAGGTAAGTTTTCATGGCGTAACTAGCTGGTTTAACATGCGTAACCGTTAGCAACAGCGACTTTAACTTAACTGACGCAAAGTAAACTAGTGAGGCGTGACGTAAGTTAACGTTACCTGCTCGTTGTCATGGTCGTTCAACAGATGCAGCTCGCGGGACTTGAAGCAGTTCTGGCACTTACTTTTATTAAAGATATTGGCTTGAAATTTGTTACAGGGACTCGTGGTCTTCTCCCCGGACATGATTCACAACATGAAGCTTTTCCTCCGCGGCGAATAATCCCCACTCACTCACTCACAGACACAGATAGACCGCTCCCCTCCGCATTGAATGAAGCGCTTCGTCCGTCCGCACGAACATCTGTCAAACACTGATCTGTTGTCTGCTGCTGTTGTCATGGTCATGTGTTCTGACGTAGGACCGCGACACAACATCCGGTTCTTACAACCTACAAAATAAAACCAAAACCACACTATTGACTTTTTTTTTCTTTTTCTTTCTCTTTTCTTAAAGACACGAACAACAATAAGAAGAACAAAAATATTTATATAAAATGAGTAAATAACAAAGAAAGAAAGTATGTAAGAGCTGTTAACTGATGTTGCCCCCGCCATATTTTTAGTTTTATTTATTAAACAATGCACATTAATAATAAAACAAGGAGTGTGACAGCAGGCCAAAATGTAGGAAAAAAAGTGTATTTTCTACAGATGAAAGAAAAGAAAATAACATAGGGGTACATAACCAAATATTATTCAATTTTCAATAGCTTATTGCTCTTTTTGTAATGGCCATTTTACTTTTGCATTCTATTGAGTTTTGATGAAACAATAAAAGAGATTATAACTAGAGTACTAATTTTGGCCTTAACGCTATACATTGTCGTCATAATAATCATCAATAAACCAGATGTTTAAGTAGTAAAAAAGAAAAAATCAGACGAGCTTTAAATTTTAAATTTGAGTTTATACATGTATGTTACAGAGGATATGTACTTCTTTATGGACACAGCAAAGGCACAGGAATATTGTTATCATTGTTAATACGACTTTGTCTGCTTTGGCACTTTATGCTCATGCAGGTTCATCTTCACATCTGAAAGCAGCACCGCATTAATGTATTTATCACAAACAGAAATAGCACTGCTTTTATTTGCAACAATTAGGCCTATGCTAAGGCCTTCACAATTGAATGATTATAATGATTTTAACACTTTTTGTGAATTTTATGAAGTGGTGCAGTTCTTCACTGTGACCACTGGAGGGCTGCTTTTCTTAATTCTGTAAAAGATAACCCAAGACTAAACCACAACAAATGCCCATTAAATTCCCCTGGAATAAATTAGTCACTGATGCAATGTTTATGTCACTGGTATTACAGAGAAAAAGAAGAATCCCACACAGACAGACTGACAGTGGTTGCAAGCATTTATTCAAGTCAATGGCAGTGGAAGGGATTGTACAAACTAAATATGATTAAAATTTCTGGCCATCCAAAATGTATAAAATACAACAGTTTATCATCGTTTGGTATGTTCCGCTGATTACATTAAAATACAATTAGTTAACATTTTCTGTATGTGCAAACCAAGTCATCATCCCAATTTCTCATATAGTTGTTTGGATACTCTATTTGTGCCTGCACTTTATGATGCAGATAAATTATATTTCATAATAAATTAATGCTCTACTTTTAGTACATTTTCTTCAACAGATGCAAAATGGCACACAAAGAATAAAGCTTAAAAAACTCATTCATTATGCTATCTACAAAACGTAAAGGTGCATTTCTTAACATGTGCATATCTGCTTTAATTTATTTTAATTTTTTTTACATGAGACCATGTAGACAAGTTTTAATTTGATTTTGTTATTCTGACTTAAACAGTTAATTGTAAGCTATTGCTGGTTTGATTTGGAGGAATACAAATGACTGTTTATTAATCCCTGCCCATCCTTAGCTACTGTTGCTGTGTGGGTTAAGCTCCACCCTCAATTGTTATTGTTGCTATGCTGATTAAATTTTACTTTCTCACACAGCACATTCAGCACATTTAAAACAATATCAAGGCAGATGTGCTATATAAATTTTAACACTGGTTCTTTGATTTCAGATTTTTCTTTTTATAAGGGAAGACTAAATTAGTATAAATTGATACAACTTATAAATACAGGCCTAGATACCTTTACTAAGTTTCCATTGGATAGTCACTGTTCGGTAGGGTTTAAAAACAGTCAACAGTATTTGATAAAATCTTTTCAATTGTGATGATTAATCTTTTGCTCAAATTATTTTTCTAATTCAAGTAGCTTCCAGTGTGCATGGCCGATTTTATACGTTGAGACGTCAATGTTTCTTATTTACAAAATGACCTTTGAGGCCACGGCGACAAAAAGCACTTAACAAAACAAGTCGACATTTGGTCTTCATAAGCAGTACAGTTAATAGCATCGTATATGTTTAAGGAACATTAATATATGACATATAGAGGAAAAATATTACTCTGCAAAAATAAATTAATAAATTAAAAACTTTTTTTCTTCTTCTCATAGCCACACAATGAACATTATAATGGCTTGTCAAGTCTGGGTCTAAAACAGAAATAAATATTTGTGCTCAGGAGGGAAATCTAAACATTAGACCGTTGTTTTTTCTCACGTAGTGCATACTTGATAGACAGCTACTCTGGCGTTGTCAGGCAGTATTAGTTTAGGTTTAAGTAAGATACATGTCACATTCATTCTACTGCAAATGTAATGGATACTACAGTATTTTTTTCTTCTTTTTTTTCATTCAGAATGAGTTCAGCTCACTGTGGAGGGTATTAGGCTAAAGCTGGGAGTTAGATATTCAGTACTGAAGAAAACACACACCGCAGGTCGGTTTGAAGAGTAGAAGATGTAATAAAATACCTTTTTCCAGTCCAGTCTCTAAGGACACGTTCACGACATTCAGAGGAGTAAAGGAAGTGACTGAACCCAAGCTTACAAACAAAAAAAAAGATAGGAGGGGGGGGATTCTCCGTCGGACTCATCTGTGCTTTAAAACTCGTGTCTGTGATACATGTCTGGATCGTAATATTTGGTGACCACCACTCTGTTGGCAAACTTGCGGCCGGTGAGGGCTTGCATGGCTTTCTGACAGTCTGCAGCGGAGACGTACTCCACGAAGATCTGAAATCACACACAACAAATAAAACAAAATGCACAGGAGATTAGCAGTCTGGTGCAAACTAGGGATGAATGACAGGAGAACATAGCTGGCATTAATGTGTTTTACTATCATAGTTGTTAATTTGTTACTGAGAGTAACTGTCTGTGGTTTTTACAGAAATGCCAGTCGTTCCTCTGCAGCTATCACCCAGCAGCAGGATCGATCCCTGCGCCTCCAAACTGAGAGAGGTGAAAGTCGTACGGTCATTAATTATTTAACTCTTGGTTGGTACCTCATGGTAATTAATGTTCAGGGCTTTTCTGAGCACCAGGTTTAAGCTGTTGCATACAGATTCGATGTTTATGCTGTGAAATTGTTACAATATATATCCTCCTGACGAGTCCTGAGCTCCATCAAATATGTTGAGAGATGTTTATTTTCAGCAGATGAGAAAATTTGTCGAGTGTTTCCTTCCCAAGACAAACTGTTGTTCTACTGTCAGCATGATGCAGTACATTCACTCAGGAAGTAATTATTTAAAAATGTTTTAATCCCAGGGAAGAGTGCAGATAAAAGAGTTGTGATGAAGACTTCCTGTTTAGAGAAAATTGGTCCCATATAAATTATATTAATTTCATAATTTATTCCATAGCAGAAATCACAACATGTTTTTAATGTGTGAGAATTAGAGGCAAAGACATGACATTTCTTCTAAACTAACACAAACCAAGCTGATAAGCCTTTATTATTAATAGTTACAACAAAACAAGTTAATACAGTCTAAAGTTAACTCATAAAGTATAAATAAAAAGGTGCTGTATGAACGCAGGGCTCACCTTTCCACAGCCGGGGACTTCCACGCCGTCGACGGGCCGGGGGATCTCGATGGAGCGGACGCTGCCGTACTTGCAGCACTCCTCGCGGATGTCCTCCAGGATCTCCTCGTAGTCCTCGTCGTCCACCAGCTCCTCAGGCATCACCATGTTGAGAAGGCACAGCACCTCCGTGGGCATGCCGGAGTTCTGCAGCCGCTGGAGCCCGGGGACCTGCAGCGTCACCGGGGTCTCTATGATGGAGGTCTGTGGGTTGGAGGAAGGAGTCGTGAGCTCCTCAATTTCATAGTAAATTTATTTCCCATAAAACCCTGCTGCTTCCTGCCGTCCAATCCCCTCCCTTTGCCTTTGGAGTCAATTAACATGTTGGAGTAATTTTTCGGTCCAACAGCTGCCACTGTGAGAAAATTGAGCTCCTTTTGGTCACATGATATAAAAAATCCAATTATAAATACAGTTACAGCTCAGATTGTGTGTGTCCAGTTTTATACCAACAGGCATTTTTAAAGGGATAGTTCAACATTTTGGCAAATTGGCCCATTGCCATAACGGCAGAGCAGCTGCTCAGAGCTACACTACAGAAGCTCATGGGATTTATTGGTTTCCCTCATCAAACTCATCAAATACACAATCCAACAACTCCAAAACGCTCTGGTGGAAAAGTTGTGACCTGCACATTCACCACGCTATGAGATAATAACAGAACGTTACCAGAGAGAGTTGTTTTCGAGGCAAATGCAGAGACTGCTTGCTGACAAACTGCTCCATCTCGTAACGTTCTGTTATTATCTAATGTGCAGGTCACAACTTGTCCACCAGAGCGTTTTGGAGTTGTTGGATTGTGTATTTGATGAGTTTGATGAGGGAAACCAAGAAATCCCATGAGCCTCCGTAGCGTAGCTCTGAGCAGCTCGCAGCTCTGCTCCGCCGTTCTAAAAATAGCTTGCACCGACAATTAAAAGTAACAAACCTACTCCTAAAACTATAGAGATTATGGCAATGGGCCAGTTTGCCAAAAATGTTGAACTGTCCCTTTAACAGAGGAACATTTTGATATGTCACAGGAGGGAAAACAGAAGTGTCCCTGGAAAGATTTTTCTCAGGAGACCAAGGATTTCTCACCACAAACAAAGTCTGATTTTAAACAGCAACAGATTGTCACCAACAGATCAGAGAAATTGTGTTTATACTCGTTTTGGTTTTTGTTTTGTTTTTCAGAGTACAAAGCTCGAACAAGTTCAAACCCATAGAGTTATGAAGGTGTGTGAACAGAAAAGTGCTCAAGCTAATTGATTAAGAAGAAGATGCTTCTTCAGGAAATCATGTTGTTGTGGATGTGGATGAGCTGAATCTGAGCTTGACACCACACGTCTGCAGCCAGAGGGTTTTTATATCACTTATAAAATCATGATAGAAATAAATTGAAAAAAGAAAAAAAAAGCGTCCATGAAGCTGTTTATATAACCACATCATTCTGATGCTATTTATCATGACGGTAAATGTCACACAGCAGATTTTGAGCTGTTGTTCGTTTAAAGAATAAAACATGAGCATTGTGGAAAGGGAGGTTTAAAAGGAGGCGATGACTCACAGGATTTGTGAGCTGCCGTGATCCAACGTCTTCTGAACAAACAAGAGTTTACTCAGTTATAACCAAACCCTTCTGATCTGATTAGACATGTGGTCAAAAATAAAGATAGAGCAGCTCCGTTATGAAGAAGAAGAAAAAAATAGGCTCTTCAGCATATTCCCCACTTGTCTCTGTGGTTGGCGTTAATGTCATTTTAAGCAGACAGACTGCTGCAACAGTGTGGTTTGAAAGGAACAGAGTGGATGTCTGTGCTTGTGCTGCTTCAGAAGGCTAAAGGGTAAACGATTCCTACTCACAGGATTGGCGTTTTTCGCTCCCACGCTCGCCCTCTGGACGATCAGCTTTTTGTCTCCCAGCTGCATGCCATTGAGTCCAGCGACTGCCTGATGACGGGGCACACACACAGCTGTGAGCAACCCATCAAACACACACACAAACACGCACACACAGAATTAGTAAAGAAGAAGCCGTGCATGCACCGTCGTTCTTTACCTGATCAGTGGCGCTGATGTCGACGTATTCGCAAAAGGCGTAACCTTTTGACAGTGACGTGGCACTGTCCTTCACTAGGTTGAACGCTTTGAGCGGCCCGAACGAGGTCAAGAGCTCCTTCACCTGCACAACAGAGTCAGACAGCCGCATGTGAGGCCGGCAGCTCACAGCGAACATCACGTGTTAATTGCACAGAGTGAATTCTAAATGTCCATTTGATACTCAAAATCAGATCACAGGTTACGGACTGAGAATATTTTACTCTGCTGAATTCAACAACAAAATGTGCTATGGCAGTCTGTATAGTACATCTAACAACCTCCTGAGGAAATTCACTGGAATATACTTTAGCTGAAAATAATGATTATCCTTGATTAACCTTCAATGCTGCCTATAATGTAGTGTGGGTTTTGGGGAGTATATAAGACTATGCACTGTTGGTATCATTCATAAACTTTACTTTTCACACCCAGATAAGACAGCAATCAGTTCTTCTACTCTGCTCTAAAACAGGAGCCTACACAGGAAGTTGTGTTGAGCAGCTAAAGAGCAGCTGAGGAGATTACTGTAACGTTGATGTTAAGCCGACAAGCAAAATGTCGACAAACTTGTCCAATCAGTAAAGGCAGCGTGGGGAGACAACAGTGCATGGACAATGTTAAAATCTGTATGTAAATCATGTATCTGTTTATGTTAAGTATACATATCAGTTCTCAATATCAGCTGAAGTTTAGGTGTTGAGAAAAACATTATGAAAGATCTCTAAACTAATCAATCAATCAATCAATTAATCAGATACATCAGTTACAGCTCTAAGCTGTAACATTGAGAGTTGTTGAGACAAAGAAATGAAATGAGTCAGAAAAAGTCTCATACTGAGATTCAAACTCAGCTGTAAAATATAAATAAAAATTAATATAATTAAAAGGAGTTTAAGTGACTCTCCGGTGGTGACTGCACCAGAACAGTCAGACAGTCTGTTAACACAGTCTTACCTTTACATTAAAACATTACCACACCCCCACCCACAACCACAACCCCCAACAACAACAATAACAACAGCTACATCTCCAAATCTTAATGATCAGTCCTTAACCCATAATAATCCCCGGGTCCTAAACGCGCTCCAAAAGCATGATGGGAGAAAGAAAGCAGCCAGTAAGGGAGCCTGCTGGCTCCGAGTGTATCCGTGTGAGGACCAGAATGTCTTACTTGCCTTGTGTTACATGTTGGCATGGCAGCAGTAGATGAGTACTACTGAACAAATTATGAGCGCAGACTTAACGATCTTACAGGCCCCTAGCTGGGGACAAAGTGGGGGAACAAAAATGAAAGAGCTGTGAGTATCAACGCAGTGATAGTGACTGCAAGTATAAATAATATATATAAATATATATATATAAGTCAGTGAATAATATACATCAGGCTACATGTGCTCTGTTAAACTAATTAAATGTTAGTGAGACAGAATGGACAGTTAGAATTTAATTCACATCCTCTGCTCACCTGGGAGCACAGATGGAGATCTACTGTCACACTGCTTCTCTACACAACTATTAAAATCAATTACTGTATGTTGGCCTATTTACTGTTAATGTTGATATTCTCAAAGAAAAAGTCCACCTTTAACTTCCTGACACATCTAATTATCAACGTCAAAGAGATTTATGATTGTAAGTTCTTTTTGTTGTTGTTATTTTGTCATTGTAAAAGGTACATATTTCAAAATAAAAGCCCAGAAGTTGGGACATTATAGCACAGATAGAAAGATAAACTTTTTCCTTGCCTTAGGACTTGATATATAATGCATCATAAATGTGAGATGTATGATTATTAAGATTATAGACGGAAGCTGGAGTTTGTTATTGCATAAGAAATTAATTAAGAACGATACGAACAACCATTAAGCATAATTTTTATGAGAGCAACTAATTATTCAATCATCTAAACCTACAGCTAATTAACTGTATATTTAGTGAAAGGTTCTCGTCTCCTAAGTTTCCTGCTCTGATTAATTTAACCTTTAGAGACAGAGCAGCAGGGGGTCTATGAAATATTTCACCATGACAACATGGTTTCTTAAGGTGGACTTTTTCTTCGACAATCCAGACGTAAATACGTGAGGAGCAAGAGTCAGGCCTAAAAACCACAAAGAACAAGTCTCTAATGTAAATATACTGGACATTGCTTACCTTTCCTAAAGCAGTACGCTTAACATGAGAAAGGTATAAGCAGTTTACTTCGATAGCCAAGTCACAAAATCCCTCCTTTGTTATTTTTCTTTGATAATTAATGACAGAATTAAAACTGTGTGTTTAATACCAGATAGATTTAGCAAAATAAAAGCTTCAGACATATATATTGAGAAAAAAAAACGGATGTGTAGAAGTTGTTCGATCTGAATGTTTTAAAATATAAGATACACATCCACACAGTAATTAAATATGAACTTGTTTCATTTCCCCTACACTGTATTTGATCAACTTTAATTATGTTTTATCTTATTTTGGGGTCATTCACTGTAGCTATTTTGACATTTGTGTCACCTCAGAAACTGAGAGAAAACTGAGGAAACATGAGTGCACCTGTTCAGTCTGCTTTCAGTTAAATACCTGGTCGTCATTAAGGTAGTTGGGCAGGCCTCCTATGAACAGTTTGTGGGGCGAATCTGGAACGACGGTGGAGACGACGCCTGCACAGCAAAGAAAGAAGAAAAAAAAGAAGTTAATTCAATCCACCCTTCTTATATCACGTATAGAAAAGGTCAAAGCGTACTTTTACCTGGGACGTGAAAGGCTGGCTGCTCCGAGATACCGGGCAGAGGTCGGTAGTCGTGAGGTCTTCTAATCTTCAGCGACTGACCCTGGAAAATGATTCCATCGAAGGCCATGGCCTGTGTCGTCTCGTCCACGGACCGAAACTGAACAAGAAAAAAAAAAAAAAAACACACGATAAGAGCTGCTACTGAAAACATAACGATGGAGGAGGAAAACAACTTTGCAGCATCAACAGATCTGCAGTAAATCTGATACTGACCCATTACTGTCACAAAATCTACTGTGTGTTGTTGGTTGGTTTGTGTATGCAAACAATTATCTGACATGTGTAATTTATGCTTTTCTTTCTTTTGTAAATTGTAATCTCTAGTTTTGATAAAAGCAACTTCATTGCTGAGAAAATACAATGAAAAGTATTAATTAGGTTTTGTTCTGCTCTCTTCTGTTATGGCAGGTAAATCATTGTCTGAGCCGCTTTGAACGGTTTGAGATGAAGTGTAACCTAGAAACGAACACAGGAGTGTGAGAGTCTGTGTTGGCCTGCAGCTATTTTAATTTGAACTTTATTGAATTGTTTGGTTAGTTAATTAACATCTAAAGAAGGAAGAAAAGATTAAATAAGATTATTCTTCTTCAAAATTTGAGCTATATTTGATTGGCTTTGTCAATGGATGAAATAAATTACATTCATTAGATCAGGGGTGCTCACACTTTTTCAGCCTGAGAGCTACTTTTAAAGTGACCAAGTCAAAATGATCTACCTACATTATTAATGATTCACATTTATTTATATACTATATGAACATATACATAACACTTCATAGATGTCGGTGTAGCCTACCTTTCATAACTGCATGAACCCATATGGCACAATAAATGTCAGTACATTTTTGGTCATTACCTTACTACTCTGATGACCTGCACTGAAATAACCATCAGGATCTAGCAAAGCAAAGTCCAGGGGCCTCATTTATCAAAAAGGGTGTAACTGCTACTACATTTTTTGCGTGCGGCGAAAAGCCGAAAATGGCGTAGTTACACTCTTTTCAGATCTATCAAGCTGTGCATACGCACAAATCTCCGCAATTTTCCATTGATAAATCACACCAGACCGGACCCAAGAATGGTGCGGACATGAACACACCTCATATTCCGCGGCAACAAAGTGACAACAAAGACAACGGGCGGAGAGCGTGACTCAGAGCGATTGATATAACATGTTATATCTATCGCTCAGGCGTGACTCACCCGGAATGATGCTTCGGCAGACCTGCCCTCGCTTTTGAGGTCGGTTGTGAGAAAAATGCCTGCTGTCCAGACAACTGTGTTTTTTAAAATATACTTTTTTTTTTGTTCTTCATCACGCGATCGACCCACGCAGTCTTCGATCGCGATCGACCGACGTAATGAGCACCCCTGCATTAGATTGATTACAGATGCAAAGGCACATCTGGTTGTTGTCTTTTCAGCTGTTTACTGCTCACTGGACTCTGAGAAAATACTTGAAATATTCAGTTGTTGTGTTGTTAGTGAAATGGGATCAGAAACACACACACACCTCTAGGAAAGCAAAGTTTTTATCCTGATTGATCTGCACAGCGAGCACGGGGTTACTCGGAGCTTGTGAGAGGCCGGCGAGTCGCATCTGAGCGTTGAAGAACTCGGCCATGGACTCCTGTGGTGCGAGAAAAACACCAAGTGTGACTGGAAACACACAGCAACATGAACAAATCTGTTGTCGAAGTAGAAACAGAAGGAAACAGTAAATGGGGACGCTACCTCTGTGACCCCAAAGGGAATATTTCCAACATACAGGCGTCTGGCTTGTCTCGTCATCTGACTGCCAACTATGGGCACTTGTGTCGGCGCTGCAGCCACTCCAGTGGTGGTGGATGTTGCCAGCAGAGCTATTGTTGGTATCTGCCCGGCAGCTGAGGGAAAAACATAAAGGACAGAGCTTCACCTTCAGCTGCAGCGCTTTTTTAGCTCTGGCAACCTTTTACCCCTTCATCTCATTACAGACAGTTACAATGACTCATTGCAAGTGAGAGCAGGAGAAGTACTGTACCTTGCATAGCTTTATATTGCATTGGTGTGATGTGGTCGAAGCCTGGAGGAGGCACATCCCAGTACTTGCAGGTCCTTTTCTTCCTTGTTCGCCTCGGAGAGTGGCTGGATACAGAGGGCAGACGGAATAAGATGCATTAAAGACCCTCCATTTAAGTTATTCAAAGACACCTGACATAAATTATCTAACCGGGGAGCAATTTCTCAAGAAAACAAGATAATCTTCTCTGGCTGCAGCTTCTAGTGGGGGATATTTGCTGCTTTTCTTTGCTTTATGATGAATCTGAACAAGAAAATCCTCCAGTTTTAGGCATCAACCTGACAGAACTAGATGTTTGAAGACTGATCACGTTAGGCTGCAGGAAACTGATGGACATGTTATGGATCAAATGATGAATAAATCGATACGGAAAATACCAAGAGGATGAATGAAACAATGAAAAAGACATCCATTGTTTCTGTGTTTCTGCTGGCCTGCTTTGTCTCCTTTTAATTTCACAAACTGTTACCACATTACCCCAAATCCCTTTCGACAGCCTCCTCTGAACTTGAACCAAGCTTCAGGCCGACATGGTTCAACAACGGAAAGAAAAACACCATCTAACTGTTGTCACAGAAACGTGAAGGTGCAAATAAAAGATGATCAACGAAAGCCAAGTTCTGTTCAGCTGCTTCAGTTTCAGGCATCTGACAGTTGAATACAGCAGCAGCGCCATCATTAAAGCAGTTTTCACTTTTCTGTGCTGTTTTGGTTCGTTCAATCATAAAGTTGTTGCAGTCATAAAATCCACTTGTGTTGCTCTGTCACTGCTGGTTGTGTACTGTAGATAAAGTTTGGAAGTTTACCATGTGAATTTAAAAGTTGATAATAGTTGGATGCTGCGTTTCTGCTGCCACCAGGTGACCAGAAACTACTTATTACAGATGTAAAGGGATAGTTCAACATTTTGGCAAATTGGCCCATTGCTATAATCCCTATAGTTTTAGCAGTAGGTTCGTTACCTTTAATTGTCACTGCAAGCCATTTTTAGAATGCTGCTTAGAGCTACGCTACAGAGGCTCATGGGATTTCTTGGTTTCCCTCATCAAACTCATCAAATACACAATCCAACAACTCCAAAACGCTCTGGTGGACAAGTTGTGACCTGCACATTCACCACACTGTGAGATAATAACGGTACGTTACGAGACAGAGTTGTTTTAGAGGTAAATTCATGCGAAATGTGTGTTCCCGTCAGGGGCAGTTTTTCAGCAAGCATTCTCTGCATTTGCCTCTAACTATCCCTTTACGTCACTAGTAGCAGCAACTATGTGGTTCTACTACCTGTACGATGAGACTGCAGCCTCCGACCACTGACCTGTGCTTCTTGTGGTCCCGGGAGGAGCTCCGACGGTCCCGACTCTTCCTGTCTCTGCTCCGGCTCCTTTTCTCTCGACTGCGGCTCCCTCGGTCTTTGCTCCAGCTGCGATGTTTGTCGCCTCGGCCCGCAGATGCACTCCGACTCCTCTTTTTGTGTCTCTCCCGCTCTCGCTCTGGAAAAAAACAGCACCAACAAATATCTTTTATATAAGGAAAAATAATTACTAGTGTATGTTAGGGCTGGGTTTAAAAAAAAAATTGATTTTCCGATTCATATCGATCTTCATTTGAAAGATCCGATAATGATTAATAAAATCCTTGGATTGATCTTTTGATAGAGAGTTCCATGTTTGTATTCGCAACATTGGTTTTATGAAAATCACTTTCATATCCAAACAAATTGGTATTAAAACTGAAATATCTCTGAATAAATCAATATCGAATTGTATCGAAAGCTTGTGAATCTGAATCAAATCAACTCAGTAAATCAGTAGTGATACCCAGCCTTTTGTGTGGTACTGGAATAGAGAAACTTAATTTCGGGCAATTAACATTTTCATATAAATAATTAATATTCTTGTGTTTTTATTTGTTTTGTTATATTATTCCAAAGCCCACATCCCACCCACCCGCACCCCCTGGGGGATCAAAACAAACACACACAGTCACTGGCCTATAAAACACAAAGCAAGAACAAAACAAACACACACTCAAAAATGTAATTAAATGGGTAAAAAAACAAATAAACATGGCAACAGTGATTCTTCAATGTTGTCATGGTATTTCTGGTTCTTCCCATTATTATTATTATTACAGAAGACCAGGAATGGTTTTGAGACTTCCCAGAATTTATCACCTGAGCCTTGAGTGGTCTCACTGAGCTTTTACAACTTGAGATGAACCACGGCCACAACAACCCAGCAGTGTGTGTGTGTGTTTCCAACAGAAATCAATGAGCCACAGTAAAAATGTGCGCTGGTTTTCTGGGAACTCAGAAACCCTTCAGGTTTTAGAGCTGCACTTCTCTTTCGGAATAAAACTAAATCAGTCCCCCCGCAATCTGGGACCTGAGGAAAAACCTCAAGGTGGGTGAACTGAATTCATTATGAAGAGAATTTCAGTCAGTGCGAGTTGACTTGAAATAAGACAGGTGCATGCATGAATAAATCCACCCAGGTGCCTCAGGTCACACAAACCAAACAAAACACCCTCCATGATTCCCTGATAATGACACACTTTGATTCCCTCCAGTCTCCTCTGTGTTGTGTTGAAGCCACTGCATCACATCTCCTGGAGATTTCTGACAGTTTAACGTGTGTAACCTTGTGTCATGGAAATGTCAGGCTGAATGAGGCTCACTCGTGACCTTATATCAGATCAATAAGAGACGTCCTTTACTTCTGTTATAGATCTGATCCACCTGGCAGCTCTGCTGTAATTGAATGTCAAGTTTCAGATGTGTAATGTTTTTCTCTTGTGTAGCCTAATACATTACTACAAACCTCACTGCTCTACCTCACTGTACCTGAATGCAGCCTGTAAGTTGATCAGTATTTTTTGGTACTTTTTTCTTTCTTGAATAATGTATAGATATTTTGGACTCATCGGAAATGAAAACACAATTTCCCCAAAAGTCTAGTGTGACATCGGCAAATAAATGAAGTTTTTCTGTATCAAATTAAAGAAACAAACAAACAAAACAGGATAACATCACAATGGGGAAGATGAAACTAGGTATCTTCTTCTTCTTCTTTGACATTTACAATCAATCACCACCATACTATTTTTTCCTGTGTGTTCATTTAGGCTACATACTATACATTGGTTGTAATGATCTGTGTAGGTGACAGATCAATAAGAGACACCTGAACCACCAGTGTTGAGAAATTGGTCACCTATCCGTAAATGATACCGAATTAAAAAAAAAAGTGGAACATGGCGATTGAGAAAATGTCACAGTCGGTCATTTCTACCTCTGTGTTTCCTTATTGGAGATGGGGGAATAAAAGAAAAAAAAAGCTCGTGAATTAAATGGAATTTTGCAATTTCTGTCTCGTGCAGTAACGTTAGAAGCTCGCGCCGGTGGCCAGACTCCATTGAGAATTGTGTTAAAAAAATATATATAAATAAATAAAAAAATAAAAACAACGGTTGAACAGGGGGCTCAAGGATGAGGTGGATGAAACACTACTGTGACATTTATGCTGACATGTAAAAAAGCGCACGAGCTGAGTCATGGCGGAGAAAAACTGCCTGTTAAAGTTGCTGACGGGTCCGTTATCCATTCATAAAAATAATATGTGGAGCTGACGTTACGCACAAACGTTGCATTGCATTTGCTAGCTTGCAGACCGAACCGAACTGGGACACAGAGACAGACACAGACACACACACACAGACCGATATTAACACTCACCTTGTCGATTCTCGCTCAGCTGCTTCTCAAATTCCTCGAAATCCGACATTGCACCGGTTGTGTTGTGTTGCTGTGTTGTATTTAATATATTATAATATAATATCGCAGGTCTGGCTCGTCTGAGAAGCCAACGGGGGAAACCTAGAGGAAGAAGAAGCAGAAGAACCGCTGTCAGTGCAGCAGCAGAGGACCGGAGAAAGCTCCCGGAGTTAAGACACACACAATTAACGATCAATATCCGGTTATAACCTTCAAAATAAACGCACTTGCCTGATATGAATATTATATTTAGCTTGATTAGATTTTTTCTTTCTTTCTACTTTCTCACAACAGAATATGTTAATTACGAAATATATTGTCAGACTCACTGGTTGTGACAGTAATTGTTGGTTTTGTAGCCTAAACTTCTCCTCTAATTCAATCATATTTCTTTGCAATGTGTTAATTACTTGATACACATGGAATAAAGCTTGAGGACCTGTTAGTAGCCTACAATGGTGATTCTTGTTAAAGTTGGATGTTTTTTGCACTCAAACAAAGAACACGCAATTTGTTCAGCAGTGTAATTCCTGGTGTTAACAAAAAAATAGACTTTTTTTTGTTGCATAAAGTTGCACAATAAGTGCTTGACCTTAAACTGTATGCTTTTATTGTGATGATGTCAACATCCGGTTACCATTTCTAACTTTATTGACGGAATTTTCGAGCCTTTAATTTCTCTCTCTCTCTCTCTCTCTCTCTCTCTCTCTCTCTCTCTCTCTCTCTCTCTCTCACACACACACTCACACACACACACACACACACACACACACACACACACACACACACACACACACACACACACACACACACACACACACACACACACACACACACACACACACACACACACACACGGACAACCCCAGAGACTGGTTGTTATCAAGTGTTTTGCATCTTCATCATTCTTTACCATTTTCAAAAGTAACTTAACAAAATACTTAAAATACTTTCGAGAACATCCACAACACAATCCAAATGAGTGATATGCACACACAAAAAAAAATCTGTTTCAAGATTTTTTTTTAGTTATTAAAATTAAGTTATTAAAAAGTCAAAATTGCAAAGATGTTAAGTTTGCTGAGCATCAATGTCATTTTACATTTCTCCTCTTGGGTTTGTCTCTGAAACTTTCTAAGAGGTCAATGAACCAATCAGATGAAAGCCAGCTCTGAACTTCTCTTCTGATTGGCTGTGATTGTAAACAATACAAACATCTTCAGGGAAAAAGACTTGCAGAAACCACATCCTGAACAGCCAGATGGTGGGTTAAGGTGCTTGGGGCGGGGCTTGAGGTTGGTTGTGACATCACAAAGTTACAGGTGTCCCTATGGCTGGTTTGAAGGTTCAGTTTCTGAAGCTGTGTGTATTTCTCTGAAGCTTTGATAATATGCAATCAAACTATGCATGGACATCTACCTTATTGTAAGAAGCTTGTGTCTATTTTTTGAAAGTGAATTTATTTTAAAAGGACATTTTGGTCACACACATGACACATCCTTCCCCCCAAAAAACCCAACTCCTGCTCCATTAGATCTTTTGCCATTGTATATCCCCAGCAAAGCTTGTTTCTATTAATGACCATTTATTTCATCTAAAGGAGGCTGTATGGCAGCAAATAGAAACACCTCCTTAAGCCCCCACCTGCCATTCTAAACGTAACATGTTGACAACATACATGGAAAACAACTGACTCAGCTGTGGGGCTATTAAAAGACCTCAAATCCCAGAGTATTGCTGTGGCAGGCAGGCAGGCTGGCTGGTTAATGTCTGAAGAGCTCTGTGAATGAGCTGCTGAGGCGAGCAGCTCCAGCTCCTCAAGAGAGGAATTAAACCCCGGTCCAGGATACCTGCAGAGGCCCGAGGAGCAGTAAGTGCTGCTGGCTTCAACTTCATTTCTTCTAATATTGAGGTCAGATGACTCAGTCATGCTCTTCTTGTGTGAAGTGCAGAGACGCTGCGTAACATGCTTGAGGAGTTTTTTTTTCTTTTTGGAGTGACACTTAGCTTTAATCTTTAAATTCATGCTAGACAGTTGGTTAGTTCGTTAGTTACTATCCTTGTGTTTATGCATCTCTTGACTTTGTTGTGGAATAACGTGACTAGTACTCTGTGACATTCAGCCTTTGTGAGAGATACAGTATCTATTTCTAGGGCAGTTTATATTTAGAAGACTCCTCTTGGACAAACAGCTGGTACTTGGCATGGTGAACCTAAACCGAAAGTTCATCTTCAGATATCCCCTGTTGGACACAGCATGAACATGTGACTCTTGGTCTTTATTATCAGATGACAAAAACTGGAAACTTTGACTCTGTCAGACAATTGTGAAACAGCCAAACAGTGACTTCATTCACATATTTAGAGGAAATGAACTCCTCCCCACTCCATAGATAGAAAGATATTTAAAACAACTACAAACAAATGTGGCAGCTTTTTATGTCTCTCTGTGGTTGTTCTGCATATCTTTGCTGTCATTTTTACATCTTTCTAAAGTTGCTTTGCATGTCTTTTTCGTTTTGTTGCATCTTTTTATCTATGTTTTGCGTTTCTTTGTAATTACTTTCTATCTGGTTGAAGTCATTTTGTATTATTTTGTGTCTTTTAAAAATATTTTTTCTTCTGTTTTGAATCATCTTGTTTTTGCAATAGTTGTGTATCCCTCCGATTGATTTTTCAACAAGATATGTGGGCAATAGTCAGTAAATAATCCTTGCACACACAGGCACACATAATAGTTTGTTGGCACACATCTGATCCCTAAATATACTGTATTTACCCTTTACTCTTCATTTTGCTTTCGTCTGTAAGAACATGGTTAAAAATGTATCTTGTCTTGTTTTTGTTTCAGAGTTGTAAGAATAAAACTAAAATTTAAACATGGTTGTAGAAGGTGAGATGGATTCCAATATTACCGAGCCGGAGAGCTTCTGGGTATGAAACGTTCCTCTTGTGAATCACATTGTCCATTCGATCCTTAAACGGATTGTGACATCCCCATCCCATCTCATCTGCACCTCCAGAGAAAAAACAAAAACAAAATCATCTTCCATCTAAAAAAGTATGTTTACGTCCTTAAACATACTTTAAAAACAGACACCTGTAGCTCCCCACAGCTTTCATGATGTTACGTCATCAACACTCGTGTTTTTTTTTATACATTCCTGTATTCCCATAGCTTATTTGTTTTCTTCTTAAAATAGACAAGCAGATCGATACCAGTGGTTCGCTTAGTACAAACTGTGGAAAAAGATTGCCTGCCTCTGCTAGAACCACTATGACTGATTATTTAGTTTGTTTAACTACAATGACCAAGAAATTGAAACGTTATTTCAACATTTTTCTACAAATTTTTGTACATCATCTTATATTTAGTCTATTACCTTAGCTAGTTATTTCTCTCTGCTATGAATCTTATGCTAAGCTAAGCCATGTGAATGCTGGCTGTAGCTTTATAGACATGAGATTCATATACGAGAGTGACATTGAAAAGCAAATAAGCCTATTTTACATAATACTGAAATTCCCCACCAGTGTTTTGAGTAAAAATACAAAACATTTCTTTTTGCGTATTTCATTAAATATTACCTTTTTTTTTTAGCAAACCTTCCCAGAGATGGACTCAACGTGGACCACCACCGTCCTCCTGGTGCCCTGTGTTGTCGTGCTGACAGCTGGATTTTTCTACCTCTATGAATTCATCATGGGTCTGTTGTCCAAAACATCTGTACGCAACAAGGTGGTGGTTGTAACGGACGCTCTGTCAGGGCTTGGAAAAGGTGCGTGTGTTATTTTCTTGTATGAGGCTGCATGGCAACATCTTTGAATTTGAATTCACAGTTGTTCTGTCTTGTTTTTTTTTTGGATTTGCTGATGAAGAATGTGCAGGTGTGTTTCACAAAGGAGGAGCGAGGTTGATCCTCTGTGGGAAAAACTGGGAGAAACTTGAAGAGCTTGCTGATGATTTGGCGAACGCCTCTGACCCCACTGTGGTAAAGTATATTAGAAGAGCAGAAGAGATAAAAATGGAAACACATACAGTAAGTAGTTTCCACCACCTTCTGACCGTTAATCATTCTCCCTCTCAGACGTTTCCTCCAAAGCTGGTGCTGCTGGATTTCGGGGATATGGAAAGTATGCCTGAGGTGATCGCAGAGATCATGGACTGTTACGGCTGCCTGGACGTTCTCATCCTCAACAGCAGCATGAAGGTCAAAGCACCTGCACAGAGTCTGTCTCTGGAGATGGACAAGCTATTGATGGACAACAACTACTTTGGACCCGTCACTCTGGCGAAAGGTAGAAGATTTAATGGGATGAGATTTTTCCGGCCTTTGAATGAAGTGTGATAGTGCCGTAAACATTTCTTTTGTTGCCTCTCTCTGTCTTAGGTGTGCTGCCCTCCATGATCTCCAGGAGAACTGGTCACCTGCTCCTGGTCAACAGCATCCAGGGGAAACTAGCTGTGCCTTTCCGCACCACATGTGAGTTTAAAGGCTTATGACGGGAAACACAGAAGCAGTTGGTGTTGGCATGGAACTCGAGGAACAAACACAGAGGAGACACTGGGGACATTGAGGTTAAATACACAAGGGAAGACACAGGTGGTGCAGTCAGCACAGGTGAAACACAGTGTAATAGTAATCACAAGCAGGGCGCACACAGGAAGGCAGGACACCAAACCTCAAAGTAAAACAGGAAACAGGAACACAACAGGGAACGAAAGACACAGACCATGATAAAAATGGTTACATGCTGTCATTACGACATCCCACCATTCCGACAAGGCTTTCAATATAAGGAAATGTGCGTTACTCAACAGGAGACTCCCTGCTGATAGAGGAATACCTAATTACGCAGCAGAGCGCAGACGGGGACTACAGTAGTCTGCCTGTCTAACCTCTACCTGGTCTTTTTACTAAACTTAACCAACTCCTTTCTTTATTGCCTAAGCCCAACCAGTGCAAAATCTTTTGGGGAAAAAATACGCTATTAAAGGAATTGTCGGAAAGGCAGGATGTTCAAATAAAGAAAAAAATACCGTCATTCCGCCCATAGGAGGCAAAAATTGTCGGAATGACGGGACATTTGATAGAAAATTAAGTGTTGCCATTTAGACAGAGGCCTATGTCGGACTGGTGGGATCTACAAAAATATCCCAAGGATCACACATCACAGCTCTTTTCATACTCTCAAAACAGCCCTGTTCAGAACGGCTGGTTTCAGTGCCTGTCCCTTTAAATGCAAATTAACCACTTCTACGAGTACCAGGTAGGGGTGGTATTATGCAAATTTGAAAACTAATGACATCATTGTCAGACAACCAAGGGAACAGCTCGTAAAACCACGTGGATTTCAACCGAGAGAGTCTGCAAATTACAGATCTTTTTGTAAATTCTCACATTTTGGAGGTCAGAAGGCAAGACAAACACCCAAATATATGTTAAAGAAGTGATATTTCCATAATATGTCCCCTTTAAACATTAAACTATGCATCTTTGTATCGTTTGTGGCCATTGCGTTGAGCTAGGACACTGAGGTGCTTTACCTTTTTCAGATGCTGCCTCCAAACATGCAGTTCAGGCCTTCTTTGACTGCCTGAGAGCTGAGGTGGAGGAGTACGGCATCACAGTCAGCACCATCAACCACACCTTCATCAGTCGCGCTGCCTCTGAAAACACACAGGCTGCCTCCTCCAAATCCATCTGGTCATGTGAGTAAAAAAAACAGGCAGAGGCCACAAACACATATTATTTAGGGACATAATAAAAGTGTCTCTACAGCTTTAAATCAGTCAGCCGTGAAAGTGGGTACTGCATACTCATAATGCCTGGAGGATTATTTGAACTGATTTTGCCCTCTGGTTGGGGGACATCGTTATCATAAGGAGGAAGTTTACCCTCAAATTGCTTTGGTTCAGCATAAACTAAGACACTAATGGTTAAGATTTGAATGTGGCGTTCTGCCGGAGGGGAGTGAATCAAAGATGTTGTGTCTGGGGTGGGACGGGGGATGGCGGTGCCAAATTCAGATGATCAGTCATCTTCCTTACTGGGCATAATTAAAGCTCCCGTATTGTATAAAAAGTACATGTCATTGTCTTTCTTTTTGATTATGAAGCAGGTCTAGGTGCTATATTAACAGTGTGGAAGTATCAAAGCATTAGCTCCTTAGGAATACACACAGCCTTTGTTCAGAAAGTGAACCTTAATACACGCCGTCAGGACTTCTGTGATGTCACAACAAAGGCACAGAAGTCCCCCTGGATCCATCAAATAACCTTGTAAGAATTGGTTTGTGTGAATGTTTACCTGAAATCTGCTGTATTTTCTAAAACATTGGACTTCACAATACACTATATCCACTATTCAAAATGATATAAATACTGTATAAACATGTAATCTCTGTATATCTCATTTGACATTTTGTCTTTCCTCTCTTGCTCTGTAGTGTTGTACACTAAGAAGCCACTTGGTGTTTCTCCCGATGAGGCGACCACTGAGATCGTGAAAACTTTAAACAACAAGAGGAAGGAGGTAGTAATTGCCCCCTCGCTCCCCAAGGTGGCCATCTACGCCAGATCATTCCTCCCAAACCTGTTCTTCGCTGTGATGGCTGCAGGAGTGAATAACGCCGCCGCTGCCTCGGAGAAGATGTAGACCTGCAGTGCATCCTGAACACTGCTATAGGACACGGACATTGGTTTTTATAGTGAGGGTGAAACAAAGTAGTTTTTAAAAAAGCTGAGGACTTTTCCATTGAATCTTTTAAAAATGTTAAACGTCAGATAATGTGTTACTGAAAACATGTTGAGTGTGGGCCTTAAACTTGCATGTAAAATTAGGGTTTTTAAAAATGAGTATTGCACAGGTCTGAGTTGTACTGTAATGACATATGTACTGTATCATATCATATCATATCATATCATATCATATCATATCATATCATATCATTATCCTGTATTTGTCTTCCCCCT
This sequence comes from Trachurus trachurus, assembly GCF_905171665.1. NCBI lineage: Eukaryota > Metazoa > Chordata > Actinopteri > Carangiformes > Carangidae > Trachurus > Trachurus trachurus. The sequence continues at coordinate 10,125,344 of NC_139905.1, read as the reverse complement.
TGTTCTACATTCTGTATGTAAAGCGTCTTTGGGTCACTGAAAAGCGCTATATAAAATAAATGAATTATTATTATCCATTATTTCATACAGACTTGTTGCATAAAAATAGTTAATTATATATTATACCTTACCTTTGTAGTCCCTGACGCTCCTTATGCCCTTCCATGTGATCCGGAGGTTGCTGATGGAAAAATCACCTGCTGTATCCTAAAGGGCATAGGAAGGTAGCCTTTAGCCAGATGACACATATTCCTCCAGGTCTCCCCCACACTCACCAGTTACTGCTTCCCGTAACCAGTTGGTGCACTCAAAACAGTCCTGGAGCGTAGAGACAGCTGCACTGAGCCACACAGCTGTGGTCCTCTGTCTCTGAGCACAGGATGCTGAGCAGGAACCAGCAGGATGGAAACCTGGTGAGAGAAGCCAAAGTGTGAGGGCGGAGCACCGCACTGTACACCCACCGTCTGTTGGTGTACACAACATGGTCCAACGTGCTGGTGAAAGCGTGGGAAGATGTCCGTCAGTTTAGCCTGGTTGAAGTCCCCTGATATACCAAGAAAAATGCCTCAGGTCTGGAGCTCACAGATGTGGTCATAAGTTGCTTGTTAAGAAATATTGCACAGTGTAAGTGGCCATGACTACAAGTAAATGTACAGCTTGTATGCACTGAGCAACTTAGGTAAGAATATACAAAAACAAATTAGGAAGTAAAAGCACGTTATAAATAAAATGTATTATTATTTTATTATAAGTAGAAAAAACCTTATACATACAACTGGGTGAGGTAATGGAGTGAAATGGGGGGAAAAGTGGCTTGTGCAAAGGAGGCAGATCAGTAGTGCAGTTAGTTTTGAAAAAGTGTTCATTGTCAAATTTGAAATAAAAATATTGTCTTTTAGGGCATTTCTTTGCAGAAAATGAGAATAACAGAACTCAAATAATAATGCAAAGAAAACAGTTCTTATTCATTTTTTAAGAACACAAAAACTATGTATTTATTTTTTTACTTAATAAGAGTTCAAAAATCAACACTGGTGGAATAACCCCAGTTTTTATGTTTTTCTAGTGCCTCATTAAGTAGAATGGGATGTGTTTCTGTTGAAATTCAATGGACACCAGCTGCCATACAGATTTATATGAAAGGTCTATGTTGGGTTATGAAATATTAATTTGTGATAGTTTGCAAAAAATATTAGAAACCATAAAAATGAGTATTAATACATGTAAATCAGAGTAAGTATTACAGTAAAGAAAAGAAAAGAAAAAACATGGGTGGGTGCCCAAGGTCAAGCCACTAACATCATCACCATGTTAATCATTGACTTCTGTGCAGGTGGCGCCTCTTAGTGGACAATAGCCTGTACAACTACTATTATTACATTTGTACAACTACTGCTACATGTTGACATGTCCACACGTCTTTTAAAATGTTGTCCAGACTCACTGCTTTAACTCTCCGCCGGGTGAAGTGGTATCCTGCCGCCTTCAGCAGCAGCACCGTGAGCTCCGTGAGCCGCAGCCTGACGGTGGTTCATGACCGACACAACCAGCGTTTCACCGTCACTCCGGAGAGCGGCACCGGTAAGGAGACGTAGCCGGAGATGAGGCTTGCTGGGCCGGCGGAGTGCTTGTACGAGAGGCCGCCGTCCAGAGCCCGGCCTGTCGATACATAATGTCTTCGTGAATATCAATAACTTGTGATTTTATTTCCTTCTAGTCTGTAAACAGTTGGGCATAGATATTATGAGCGAAAATAACATTGTATTACGTTTTATCTCTACCTCTTTTAAATCTAAAGCGTGTTGTATTGTTTGTTTACAGTCTTTATTTATCCAATTACGTTTTCCTACATGGTTATATGGCCTGCCAAAGACTTAACCACACAGATACACATAGGGAGATTTTTTACTACTTTTAAAGTTGAAGTGGTTTAGAAGACCATAGAGGTTTAGACCAAGGGGGTCATGGCCCCTCCACCAGGTCACCAGTTCAATTCTGCAATAACTTGTATTTGTATTTTAATATTTTCATGTAATCTTGATTGAACCAGTAAAATATTCATTCATTGGTCCTCTTTTGGCCTCAAAGATATGTAAAAATGATTTAAATGGGTTGTGATTTCAACAGGAGCCGATGAATGTGCAGTGCTGACCTACAAATTCACCGGGGAGAAGGAGGTGGACCTCATGCGAACCTATGTACCCGAGACGTTCAGGGGCCAAGGCGTTGCTGCAGTGCTGTCACAGGTAAGAAGAGCAGTGGGACTGGGCAGCAGCCTGGTAGTTAATGCAGGTCAATGCAAGTGTATCATAGGGATACCCACATGTTTTATTTGATGCATTTCTACAGGCCGCTGTGGACTTCCTGGTTGAAGAAAACCTGAAGGCTCAAATTTCCTGTTGGTACATAAAGAAATACATTGACGACCACCCTCAGCAACACTTTAAAGACCGAATCATCCCTTGACTGCATCTTGTTTTGTCACTACAGTTGAACTGCTACCTCAGTCACAAGCTCATACACTTCACTGTTATCACACCAGAGGCCAAAGGGAGCATGTAGAGCAACCTGTAGTAGGAAGGTTTGGTTGTTAATGACTGTTTTACTCTGTCTGACATTTAATATGATAGAAATATCCTCAAAGTGAGGTAAATTATTGTTAAAGAATCATTAATTTAATGAATAAGGTTTTTCAATTTTCTGAAAGAAATGCAAATTGTTGTTTGTCTTTTACAATTGCTCTTAATCTTGTAGCCTATTAGATTTTCTAATCACTAAATTTTAGGACCAGACATTGAAATATTTATTGAAAAAACATAATATCTGACATAATGTCTGCATATTCTAGCACTTTGTGTGTGTGTTGATTATTGAGATGTGATTTTTTGATCTGTATGTGAATGATGAAGTTCAGAATGAAAGTTAATTATCATGTGTATTCAGACTGTATTAAAACAACGCCATGAAACCTCAGTCCTCTGACCAAAGGTTTATTTCAAATGAGAAAACAAATTTGGACTGAGGAATCTGAAAGGAAACAGAGAATTAATATTAAACTCAACACAATGCATGACATTTGTCTCATATTTCCTTAGAAATTGAACTAAGATAAGGACTTAAGAGTGACAGAAACTTCTCTTACCAGAGATGCAGCCTGATGTAAGATGGAAAAGAAAGTGTGAGGGAGCAATGTCCTTCAATAACTTTTGAATTACTCAATCAGGGAATTTAGTGAGGGTGGTTGGGGTCAAAACAAAAAACAACTCGGTGATGAGGGAAGTGGAAAATACAAAGCGAACAGGGATCTTTAGTGCAGAGTCTGAAAAGACTTTCTGCTGAGGAAGGTTGCAGCCCTGATAAGAGCTGATCCACTTCTCCTTATTGCATCCTATTACGACTCAAACCTTCCTGTAAGAAAGTAAAATGACAAAATATCACCCTACAATTCCTTACTGCAACATGTCAAACAAGAACAACTGGAAAAATGATAATACAGCTACCTAGAGGTTTGATACCAACCTGCTGTTTGATCCTCCTTGATCTCCAACTGCTGCTTTAGTGATGAACAAACTGTCACTTTGTTATCACCTGTTACAGTTCCCCTGCAAGCTTCTCCCACAGCAGGAGTTAAGTCTCATTAGTGCTGAAAAGTCTCGTGGCATCAAAGAGCACAGCTGTGTCTCTGACCTCTGACCCCTCCGACTGGCCGTGCACCTCGCCGGGCAGGTATGTAATTGACGGCTTTAACCATGTCCCCGTTGGCCCTCATATGCATAACGTTGGGTTTCTAGAGAGTCCTTCACCGAGGGCCTGAAGTAGCTGCCGCCTCCTGAAGGGTCTCTCTATTACATCTGAATTAAGTGGTTGTTGTCTCTCAGGGTGGTGGAGGACTGCAGGGTTCAAGTTGGAGATCTAACCTGAGTGGAGAACATTTGGTTAAAGCAGACAAACCCGAAGACTTATTGTTGATGCTCCTTTTATGCACTTTAAAGATGTCAATTTACTATAAGACCACGTGTTGTGGATTCTCTCATGCGCCAAAACAGCAGCCTCTGGTGGACAAAGTATTCACTACAATTGAAACCCAGTCATTCTCCACACTCCTGGATGATAATGTTAATTATATCATCAAAAGTCTTCTTTCACATGACCAGATGTGAAATGTAAAGTTCGGTGTACTGTGAGAGTAGTTGAGATGAGATATTTAACTCAACACTATACATTTCGACTTTATTATGTTCTGCTAGTGGCAAAAAATGCATGTGTGACAGATTAAGCGGAAGCCCAGAGGTGCTGTAGCTCTGCAGGTGGCGTGACCTCAATGTCGACTTTAATCATTACCCGGTACTCTGACTATTAAACAGAGAAAGACCACAACTGTAAAGTCAGACTGTACAGTAAACGTGAATCTGTAGTTGTGGCATCACAAGATTACATCATAACTGGAAGGCACGAGGAGGAGTGGGGGGAGAAAAAAAGCTGCAAAGAAATAACGGCTGCTTCTTAAGACACTGTAATTTTCTTTAGCTACGATCTCACCACGAGCCCAGAGAGTCTCAGATGAAATCAGCACATGTCAGGCGAGCACAGTATATCTTGGATCCTCGCCACCTGACGAGATTACTTCTGCCACCGCCGCAGCTGAAGTAACTGCAAGAAACCAGCGTCTGCAGGTTGGCATGCAGAGCAGAGCGATGTGGTGGTGACTTAACATTTATACAGGTTTTAAATGAATTTCATCCAAAATATCTTCCTCCTTTGTTACCAGGAGTAAACCATTCACTTAAACACACTCATTTTTATTTTGCATTTCTTCAGTGACATGTAAACCGCAGGATCACATGATACACAAATCCAGTCCTGTGTTAGAAACACAAAGATGTTTCATTTACCTCTGTTCCAATAGATGTCAGTCTTTCTCCATGTAAGACGTCTCCCCTCGGTCTGTGGAGCCGTCAACGTGTGATTTATATCTCAAATCAGAAAATGTCCCAACATCCATTAAGAGCTCTGATAAGTCGAACGAGTTGTGATCCTGACCTGAATAATCAGTGACAGGCTTGTTTATAATTCACACATACAGTAAATTTTCATGAACACACCAACGAGCATTGACTGAGCTTCTATACACTCACACACACACACACACAATCTGTCCCTGAATAACAGTGTAATACTGACATACAATGTCTTTAAGGTGACTTTACAACTGTCCGCAGCGGGTTTGAGTCTCTTTTCTGCTCCGGTCTGATGTTATGGCATCTTTACATAGTGGTTTTGTACGGTGGCCTTGAGAGCTCAACACAGCGTTACTGAAGAAAACACATGCAGATAGATAGATAGATAGATAGATAGATAGATAGATAGATAGATAGATAGATAGATAGATAGATAGATAGATAGATAGATATTCAACTAATTCAGAAAACATCGTCAATTTGACAACACCTCCGCTGTGTGTTTCTAGCTTCATCCCCCCTCTCTTTCTCTTTTCCTCTCTTCCAGACTTTCCTGTCTGTTTCGCACTCTCATTATCAGAATTAAGGCAAAACATCTAAACAGTGATGAACCTGCTGGGGTCAACTTTTTATCCAAAAGTCACGATGGCCAGGTTCCTCCCTGTTGTGTTAGATTTGCAGTGCATGTGTTGTTATATTGACGAGAATATTTTCTGAATTTGCTGTGCATGTGTTTTCCAAAGCTGCAGGTTGTTGATCTCTCTGGGAAACAGTAGTTTTGTCTCAGTGAAGTTTGTCTGTTTGTCTCTTTTCTTTGTGGTTGTGTTATTGCTTTGTGGTCAGTTACGTACTTTATACCTTTGCCATTGTCATTTTCCATCAATTCAGAGCCTCTAATCCAGCGAGCCCCTGATTCTGTGGGCTCCTAAACCTGTGATTCATCCTCATTAGTTCACCACAGTCTTGGTTTCACTGAGATCATTTCCTGGTCTTGTTGTTCCTCCCACTGAACAGACGAGTAACATTTTTTTTTGCTGTGACTTGCGTTAAAAAGGCCAAAGATCTCCCGAGCTGAGACAGGGACAGAGGATCTGCTGCACGTGGCCACGGCTTAGTGCGAAGACGATGGGATCCCTCCTCCCTTCCTCCCACAGACAATATCACATTGAAAGATTTGATGAAATGCATGTTTGGTCAAAACAGACCATGTTACATTATTTCCAAAAAAAGATTCTAGCCCCAGGCGTCCTGTCCCGGACACACATTTGATGTGTGGCACAAAACAAAGAAACACTGTCCTGAATTAGAAATGTAAATCCTAGAACAAGACCAATCTCGGTCCAGGAAATCTAGTGGGGCGCCAGGACCGGGTCACAGCTGCCATGTTCAGCAGTACGCCTCTCCCTGTTGTTCTGGTGCATCGTCCATCTCCACCGTGTACGTGGTTCCCGTGGTTCCCGTGGTTCCCGTGGAGGGCTTGTGGCCGTTGACCGGCAGCTCCGGCGGTGCCTCAGTGTCGGCGGCGGGCACGGCCGTCACGTACATGTCCCACATCTGCTCGGGGAGGTCCAGCTCGATCATCTTCTGCTTGATCATCAGGCTCTTTTCGATGTTCCGTCGCTTGTATTTGAACTCTATGATGGTCTTCGTGTACCTGTTCAGCGCCGTCACTGCCGAGCCCATGCAGGTGCCGAAAGAGCCCCACGCTAATCTGAGAAGAGAATAAGAGGAGGACTGGAGTCAGTCTGCTGCTGATGGAAGAGCGATTTTTCTGCTTTTAACATATAAACTGCAGCTCCTGTGTATCTGACAACATGGATGGGGTTCCTACAGTTTGTTTGTGTTGCTGTGTGGTGTTTACTTTTTTTTATTGGGAGTAAAGTGGGCCCAATTTAAAAATCTAGGAGCGCAAGCAGAAGATTTAGGGCCGCACACTGTAATTTCACTTGAGAAGAAAACATTCACATTTCCTCTCATTTTCACTGTGTTACTGAAAAATACTTTGATGATGATCCTTATGATCCCCTAAATCAGGATTTGCCTCTGGTTCACTACGGTTACCAGGGAGTGAAGGTTTGCATCGATTGTTTGCTTAGCCGGTGGCAAATTTACTGGTGGTCACACATGCGCAAGTAGATTAAAAATGTACTTGCGTTGTCTCAGACTTTAGGGGCAAAATGCAAACATTCAGGGGCCCTGGGTTGCCAGGTTGTGTTGTAGACAGGTGGTGTGTGATCTTTTTAGAGGATGTAGTTTGTTTCTATTATTCAGTCCATTAGGTTTGACTAATTAACAGAAACATCGCTTTGAATGAGCACAAACAGCACACACCAAATGCTCCTATGAAACCTATAAAACTGTGAGTGTTTCCTGTCTCCAGGCCACACAGCTCTGGCGGCTTCGTCCTGTTAATGATTTCTGTTCCTTTAGATCTTTTACAGACTGGAGAGGACCTGTCCTGCTGTTAGGTTTGTGTGGAGCTACAGTAGTAAGCCTGGCTTACTAATGTTAACATGAAGATGTTTAATCTTAGTTCATGTTATTTCAGCACCTGCCGAGTCACTGGCAGCTCTCACACACCGAGGCTGAGCCCACTCCCTGTTTACCACACGGTGCCGACTGTCTGCTGTCTGACTGGGATGTGAGTGCCCTAAAAATATCACATAACATTCACAACACGTACGCTGCGAACAATCCCACAATGCGAACAATCCCACAATGCAAAGCGGTGCATTTTGTATATGAGAATATAAGCACTGAGCCGCTCTTTACCGCTGTGGGCGATGACGCACTTTGTGTTCGTCCTGCATTAGAAAAAGCAGCAGATCTGAGATAAGTCATTGTTAACCGTTTCTTTGTTATGAGCCCAGATGTCGTTGTTTTTGTCTTTTGTTGATGTTCATGTTGTTTAAAGCGGCAGGTAGAGCCGTAACATCAGCTCTCATACTATATAACACACAGAGCTTGAATAACAAACTCAACTTAAATCAATGGTTCCTGTGGGTCCCCAGCAAAAAGTGGAGTAATTGATTCTTAACACAATAACAATGTCTCAACACTTTCTGTAACAAGCAAGCAAAATATTTTCTCAAGCCGAGGTCTGAGGTCGCACTCGACTGATTTAATGATCTGATCTACTTGTTTTGTGCCTTCAAACTCTCTGGGTTAGTAGTCAGTGTTGTATTAATTCAGTGTAGTCCTCATTTCTATAGAGGCTTGTGAAAAGAAAGTGTGTAATATCTATATATTTGTTTATATTTTCAGAGAGTTTACTGCAGTGCAGCACTGAGTCCGTTTCGAAAATTAAAAGTTGATTATTGTAAAACAGCAAAACGTTGAGTCTCTGATACATGTCACAAGTGTATGAACCGTATCTGGTGTTAAAAATACATAAAACTTGTGATGTAAAAACAACAATCACAACAATCAACAATATGCTTACACATAAGACCAGCTGTAGTCCCAGGTCTTGGGCCTCCAGTCTTCTGGTCCCATAGCGACAGCCAGCTGGAATATGGTGGTAAACATCATGTGGGCCACCATCCCACAAAGGCCTGAGGAGAAGAATAAAAACAGTCTGAGTCTCTCTTATCCCCCTTTTTCTATTACATTTAAAGGGATGGTTCAACATTTTGACAAATTGGTCCATTGCCATAATCCCTATAGTTTTAGGAGTAGGTTCGGTGCAGAGCTGCTCAGAGCTACACTACGGAGGCTAATGGGATTTCTTGGTTTCCCTCATCAAACTCATCAAATACACAGTTGTTTTCGAGGTAAATGCAGAGACTGCTTGTCGAAAAACTGCCCGACGGGAACGCGCATCAGCTGTTTAGCATGAATTTAACTCTAAAACAACTCTGTCTCGTATTGTTCTGTTATCTCATAGCGTGGTGAATGTGCAGGTCACAACTTGTCCACCAGAGTGTTTTGGAGTTGTTGGATTGTGTATTTGATGAGTTTGATGAGGGAAACCAAGAAATCCCATGAGCCTCCATAGCGTAGCTCTGAGCAGCGGCTCTGCTCCGCCGTTCTAAAAATAGCTTGCACCAACAATTAAAGGTAATGAACCTACTGTTCTGACTATAGGGATTATGGCAATGGGCCAATTTAATTATTTATTGATTGACAGTGCAGCTGTTTGTTTTTCATTTAAAGAAAATACATCATCCAGTTTGATTATTAACGTCACAATAGCACATTTCAACCGACCTCCTCACGTCAGCAGCAGCAGCCATCTTGGTTGTTTATGAAAATGCTTCAGCAGCGTCGCTCGTTCAATCACCACATCAAACCCGCCCCCCCATTTTAGATTAATGGGTGTAATTAGCCTGACCTGTCTCAGGCCAGATGGAAATCTGTCTGAGTATGACGGGTCCATGTTTCCAGTAGCGCGTCATTCATTTCACTGATTGATTATAGAGGAGCTTCTAATGATGATAAAGCATCGGTTGATTTCGCCCCAATGAATCATGGGATTTCACGGTGATGGATCTGCGGACACCGTATTGGAGCCTGAAGTATCAAGTGTTTTGTGATGTGTGATATTCAGGTTAACTGCCTGTGTGTCTCTGTTATCTTCCTGCCCGCTCTCATCCAGCTGTCTGCCTCTCCACAGCTGCTTTTCTTGGGATTAACTCCTAACAACACAGGAGGGGGGGATGGGAGCAGAGGGGAGGGGGCTGCAGGGAGGGAGGGGGGAGCTCCTCTGGTCAGGTCTTGGCACAGCCCAAAACCGCTGCCCCGGCTCCAATCCGATTAGTCCACAAACCAGCAAATCCTCCGAGGCAGCGAGTGGACACAGTACAGTTAACTGCTGTGTGTGCTCAGTGGTGCTGCCTGACCTGCTGCCCTGCTCCTCTGCTCTCTCACAGCAACATCCGCCTCACACACAATGGGTCCATAGTTGCTACTGTTTTTTAAAAATATATTTTGTAAGGGAATTCATTTTCTTTTTGTTTCATTTTTTTCATAATTTGGTTTGTTTTTTTACACACTGCAGCTGATTTATTTAAGAATAACTGAGCTCTAAGCACATAGATGTTAATGGGAAGAGAAAATGCTGATTCCATATTGTGTTTGTGCAGAAATCAGTTTTACCTGAAGGTACCAGCTGGATTTGTTACATTATCCTCCTGCTTCAGTGTGAAACTCAATGAATAAAGCTACTGTAGAATATATTTCTACAAAAACCAGTCTAATTAATCACATATTTCCTCTTCAAAGTGTTGTGTATTTTGTTAAAATGTAAGATAATTTCAGCAGTTATGTAGACTAGACTATATAAACATTTTTTGATGGAAAACTACAATTAATTACATTTAATTTAAACAGTCAGGTGGTTTCATGAGTGATAAACCTCAGCAGGATACTTCACTTCATTTAGACACCTGTGAATTGATGCTTGGTCTTTTCTATTGACCACGCTCACTGGGGTTACCCTCAACCAATCAGATTATAAGCAGCGTTTGTATAACTGTATAACTCTACTCAAACCTGCCAAGGGATTTCTATGTTCAGATTCAGACATCAGATTTATCACAGCAGGAAGAGGCCGACATCAGCAAGTGTCATTCACAAACAGTAGATACACACAGACACACACACTATCACTCAGTAAACCTCAACTTTGACTTTAAATGACACACTGATGGCCAGAAAACACCAGCGGCTCTCTGTAGTGTTACCTGACAGGGCAGTGCACAAGGCGGCGAAGGCACTGAGCTTCAGTTTGTTCATGATGCTGAAGCACGGACACTGCTCCAGGGTCATCAGAGCCCCGCCTGCAAAGAGCAGGGTGAGGTACAGGCTCTCAGCCACGATACACAACCACAGGACGCCTGCAAAAACACACACACACACGCACACAAAAAAAGACAGTCTGAAATGACCTGTAATGTCCTCATAAAACCCAGTCCCTGATGAATAATCCCACTTGTCTGAAGGCAGACATGGTTGTGGCTACAATGAGGTCTGTTCGTTTCAGGTCTGGAGATCTGAATCTGCGTACATTTATAAAACCAGGACAGCACCCAAAGCTGAGTCACCAACCCAACCTATACTGTGACCTGAGACGCCTTTGACAGGTTATGTTGTTCAAGAGTCTCACTCATCTCTTCATCCATTATCATTTCATTGGCTACCCATTGGTTTCACAAGTATATCTATAATGAATTAACAAATTCAGCCTTAATATCTTTAAATATAGTCAGTATAACTCGTCAGTGATGCCAATGGGTTATCACAGATGTGTAGAGCTTTATTAAATGATCAACAGCGATTCAAAATTGCCAATCAATCTTATGGCAGCCAACAACTCAATAAATGATCTTATGTTTCAGCTCTGAAGTACAGATTGAAACAGATATTGCTTTGTATACTGGAAGTCCACAATAACAACCTTACAGCAGCTATTAATGTGAATTGTTCAGTGTAAGATCTGTGTTGTAGTGAGTTTCATTATGATACTGACTTCTAAATCTCAAAGTCACTGATATTTCAAGTTGTTTGATTAACACAGTGGAATGAGGGAACAGATACAAATACTCACTGGCCTGGAGTTGAAGCCAAAGTCAATGTGTAAAATGTGCTCTAACATGTTCAATATACTTTCAGTCATTTTACCACCAACCTCGTTCATGTTCTGGTGCGATCTCTGAGAAGTCTCGACAATCGAACCCTGTGATCAGAATACAAAATTACAGTTATTGGAGAACAAACTTATTTATTGAAACTATAATGTCCTAATCATTTCTTGTAGTACTTTTGCTGTGATTGATTGCCTTTATTGTCATTGAAAGAATTCAACGAAATTTACGACAAAATTATATTATCTTATATCCAGTGAGGTCAGTTTCTACAAATAAACTGCAGCTAGAGATGAATTAGGTCAGATTTCATCTCTCCCGCCTCCCTCTGTCTGCATGTAAAAATGTCAATGGGCAAAACGCTGAACCCTAAATTACACACGATTGCAGTTTCAGACTCTCGACGTTCAGTGTCTTTAAAACTGTCCTCACCCCACATCCATAGTTACCTCCTCAACAGCACCATGTCAGCTTCAAAGCCTGAATTCTCATTTTGTCATTTCAACAAAGTGTAAAGCTGCCGGGAGCCCAAATTATATCAAAAACAATACATTGTAAGGAACACGTCATCAGTTCTCCACTGTTAAAAATGTTGCTTTTCATTCATTTATATGCTTCATTTCAGGAGGAATAAAGTACAAGAAATAAAACTAACACTGGTTATTCACATTAGTTTCTTTATCCCAATTAATTCATCATTGAAAGTTGATGTTTTCTTGTAAATAACTAAAGATACTCATTACTCATAGTGCAGCAACCGGCATCTGCAATTTCTCCTGGTTTTTCCCTACTTGTCTCAACATGACACATCAATAAAGTTATGTAATTTACTCACTAAATATATTAAGTGTCTGTCTGGAAGACAGATCCCCTCTCTGCTCATGAGGTTTCTTTCATTTCTCCCACATTGAAGTTCATGTCTGGGAAGTTTTTGGTTAGGGTGAGGATGACTTGACTTGACTTGAATATAAAGTAAAATATTTGAATACATCTATTGACCAATGAGTAGACTCCATAGGTTGACATTTATAGCCAGATTTTAACAGGAGGAGCCTCCTCCATCATCATTTCCTGTCTCTGAACACCTAGCTGAAGCTGAAAGGCTAAAGGTAAAGAGTCTTACCGTTCATGTCGGCCGCCTGCTCACAGGAGAAAAATATTCCAGTGTGAAACTTCCTCAACAGAAACTTCTCCTCTCCGGTCTCGAAGATGTACTGCACCAGCCGGGTGTCGTTGATGTTGGAGCTGTTGAAGCGGATGCAGAACCACTGTTTCACTTTCATCGGCGGTCCCGTGCAGAAGGGTTTGGGCACCTTCCTGGTCCCCTCGCACCAGTAGCTGGTGGTCACCGCTGATAAGGCAAAGGCAAACGCCACAAAGTTGAGGGTGAGCGCCAGAGAAGCCCGTCGCCCGTGCTCTAGCCTCATGGTCGAGGCCAGGCCAAAAGGGAGATGAAATGAAAAGGCAACTAATCCTGGCTTTCGATATGTAGCCACCGTGTTTCGCCTCCCAGCAGATATATCAAATCTTCATAATCTTGTTGCCCTTGGGGCTGCTTGGGTGAGACTTGAGTATATCCCGCCGCTGGCTCTAACGAGGCGCTGCCACCTTGATTAACAGATTCATTCTCTCCACGTCCACAGGAACAATAGAAACCCATGGCAGCCCAATGACTCTTTGTTTTCCTCTGTTTCACTTGAACTCTTTCACTCTCCGCTGCTCATCCAAGCCTATCGCTCCTCCCCTTCTACAAATCTTTGCCTGAAATATTATCCATTACAAATGGCAAATTATATTCCAGACTTCCTTTAAGCACATTAATAAGAAAAAAGATTACTATGGTCTTACATTATAATCCCGGACAGGGCTCTTCCTGTTCATATTCTCTCTGAATTTTCTGCATTTCATGTCAAAGCACATCTCTGAGTAATTGCTGCCACAGGCATAAGATCAAATGCCTGTCTTACAGTCGCTGACCCGTGACATAATGTGCACAGTCTCATATGAAAATCCATCCATAATGTGTGTGTACATGTAGTGCAAATCTCCTCTCATCTAATAGCCTGCTGATCGTGAAAATGAAGACAAATTACTTACAGAAGTGTGTGAAGGACATGACAGATGTAGGGAAAAAATATCTGCTTCTTTTGCTCTATAATTTTCCATCACTCCATTAAACCTGCCATAAAATCCTGCAGCTCAGACTCTCGGTAACAAACGTGTCACCTTTGGTTTGAGCTATAATTTACCACAGGGGAGGTTGCTGTCATTTTTAAAGCTGAAATGTAGAGATGAGATACACAATTTATACCAAGTCTGGCAAATATCAAACAATGATGTGTGAGATTTTGATAAATGGGAACGCAGAAAAATGATCTTTTGGTTAATAGAATGGAAGACAAATTGGATAAAACTCAACATTGCTAATTAGCACCAAACAACAACTCAGGCACAAGTTGATGACGATTATCTATGTCATCTATCCTTGAAGGGATGCAGCCAATCACATCTAACACTGGGCAGGGATGGGGTGCATCCTGGATAGATTGCCCATCTAATACAGGGCTGTCAGATTTTGATTTCTAGTCAAAAAGTTGCAGCATCTCCACAGTTACCACAATTCATCTTCTGGAGGCCATGGATGTGTGCAGCAGATTCATCGCACTTCCACGGTTGTTGATCTATGGCACTTAAAACCATTATATCAACTCAATTGTGTTGTTGGCAGAACAGTCAGGGGATCTCCAACATCAGTAGGGTTCATCCTTTTGGAACCACAAATATCTTTTAAAAACGTTGTGGCTTTAAATGCAAATTTTCAAAGAGTTGTTGTTGTTCAGTCATCTCATTAGTTTGGGCTGAAATATCTAATTAACTGTTTGATGGATCAACATGAGACTTGTTCCGTCAATCAGGGTCTCCAGAAGATGAACCCCACAGACTTTGATGATTACTAGTCGCCCCACGAGACAAATTTAAATAACAATTTGTATAATATCATGAACACATTCATGTTCCTGTCAGGATACAATCTGTGACTTCTCATCAAGGGCAACCAGCAGGTCAAAATTTTAATTTGTCCAACATGTATACTAAATACCCTCAAAACACACTGTAGCATTCCCATTGGCTCTGGGAATGCTGCTTTACCTCCAGTCACTGATAGAAAAGCTGCAGATTTACGACTGAGATCTGTTTTACAACAGAAACAGAACCTGGACATGAAACATCCATCAATAACATCAACCCTGTCTTGTTTTCTGCCAAATCCCGAATGCGCTAAATAAAAATGCTGGAGTCACGCAAACTGAAACATCAAAGCTTGAAGAGATACAGTACTAGGTAAGTCCGACTGTAATACACTGGTCAATGTAGTAGTTTCAGAGCCACTACAATGATCATGTTAAACTTGAGTAGTTTTTTGTGTTTGTGACATCAGTACAATGATCCTCAAGTTGGATGATTATCCAACACAAACCTTTCATATGAGTTGTCCTTTTTGCGATTTTCTTGCTCATAATCAATCTCTGTGTGACACAGACTTTCTAAAAATGATTTATACCTAAGTGTATGATGAATATATTAATTGTTGGAGTCCAGGTAGTCAATTAAAAGAGAAAAAATGTTTTTTCCTCCTTATTGAATGCACAAATGTTGGTTAACTAATGAGGTTGATAGTAGATTCGTCTTTACATGTGACAGCAGCATAATTCCCCTGAAAACAAAGAGATTACTCTGAACATTAGCCTCTGTGTAATAAAATAGACAAAGGTCAAATAAGTCCAGCGTTGCACTTGATTAAGTCGTAAGCCTATTGTACAGTGAATATTTCCTACACTCATCCCTTTTTACATAAGAAATACCTGCTAGTAAAATCCCCAATATCAAGAACGACTGGCAGATGTGAAGCTTCGATGTCTGCATTTCCCCCTAAGACACGGGCGGTACGCAATTTTCCAACGTGATTATGTAAAGGGCATACAATGATATTTAAAGACTAAAAAGTCAATTGAGGTTTCCCTACAGTAATCTGTTTTTGAAAAAAGGTAGATATCTGGTGCTCCCAGATTACATTTCGTGGTTGAGGAGTTCAACTTAAATAAATGTGTAATAACTGTACTTTAAAGTCACCAAACGTTGGCAGTAGACTCTGCAGCACGCTGTAGGATTATAATGTGCCATGCATCACTGTTTACCATCATGTCAGATTTAAGCAGCGGCCTCTTGGTCCCTGACGCATGAGAATCACTGATAGATTACTGCAGATTAATGTGGAGGCTAGTCACAATATCTGTTTTAGAGACGTCTGACAATACAACAAGTTCTCTTGTCCTCTCACCCTTATCACCTGTGTGTATGATCAGGTAGAGTCAGGTCTATTACATTAACTTGCGACATTATTAAATTGCGATTAACTACCACTACTTTGTAATATAAGAAACCTCCTATAATCAAAGGCATCATCGTTTTCTGACGTCAGAATTGTGTGTGGCCTTAACAGCATCCGTTCTCGCTGTCCTTTGTACACAAACTGATAACATAAAGCATTGTGGAAGTGATTATCAAAGCGGCATATTCATAAAGTTAATTACCCAGAGCTCGTCCAGCCCCTTAGTTTGCTTGTGAAAGTGAAGCATCATTTCATCAGTAAAGTCCCGTCAGCAGCCTAAATTACACAGAATACATTTACTCATAAGTCTGAGGCACTTGCACATTACTTAAATGTTTCCATTTTATGCAACTTTCTGGAAAAATATTGTTCTTTTTATTCCACAACATTATTTATCCCCATTAAGGACTGTCATAAGCAAAACAAACCTGGGCTGATTATTATGAAGAACCAGGATACGTCTACATTTTCAGATTATATGGACGGAAAAGGATACACTGAAATAAATGATGGGCCAACATAGAAAATAATAAATAATACTATCCAATCAGACTAAAGCAGCTTTAGCTAAATCAGGAAATGTGTCCCATTTCCTGTGCAACAAGACTCAACCCCCACTGATGATCAGCTCTGCAAACCAGTCACACACTGGGAACACTGGTGTCCTCTGATCTTCAGCATCAATGCATTTAGGCAGACTACAGTTTCTTTTAACTACGCTACAGTGCAGCTCTGTTACAAACAACTGCAGCACTCTGCTAATTCACAGCACATATGTTCATAATGGTCCTTTTAATTACCTTCACTCACTGTGGTTTTGGCACCACTGCAGCAGATGGTCTGGTAATCTGGTCTGAGACTTTCACACTGGAGACCAGGATAATCTCATCATCATGTAGAGGAGCAGCCCACACCACGCATGCAGAGCTGCACGACGACCCCCAGCGACAACACTAAACACAAACAAAACACAAAAGCATGTTAATATCATCATGACGATTGAAAAGAAAAAAAGAAAAAAAGAATGAATCTAGTACTTGTATGCACTGATCTTTAACCTCATCATGGTACACTGTATAAATCACAGGTTAAGATAACTATCTATTATCAATCATGTTTTGTGTAGTACGAGGTAACAAAATGCCAGAGTGAGCTTTTAAACTCAGATTTGCTAGATGTGATGATCATTTGAGCGAAAATGCAGCGAAAAGGCATAAAGGTCACCCAGATGTTGACCTTTACAGTGTTATCCACCTGTTGTGTTTAATCTTCTGCTTATACCTCCAGTATTTAACTGTGTCATAGTGGGGTGACGTGGTTATCCCCTTAATCTTCCTGACAGCTGTCTGGATTTAGGTAGTGATGACCATAATCCCATTTGGCACCTTGAGGGACTGCCGGGGTGAATGCAAGGCAGAGTACAAAGTGAACAAAGGGCCGTGGAGGTCTAACCCCCCAAAAAAACACAGGAGAGAGAAAATAAGTTGCTGTTGTCTCACCTCTCTGGGCAGGATGGGGAATTCAAAGAGCAGCGCTTTGTCGAAGGAGCTCCTGGACGACTTGAAATCCAACACGAAATACTCAGAGACCGAGCTCAGCACTTGGTACCAGTCGTTCTTGAAGGAGTGTCCCAGCGGCAAGATCAGCAAGGAGCAGTTTGAGGGCATCTACGCCAGCTTCTTCCCCAACGCGGACCCCACGGCGTACGCGCGGCACGTGTTCAGGAGTTTTGACACCAACTCTGACGGCACTTTGGACTTTAAGGAATATATTGTCGCTCTGCATCTCACCTCCGGAGGAAAGACTCTGCAGAAGCTGGAGTGGGCCTTTGCACTGTACGACGTGGACGGGAACGGGACCATCAGCAAAAATGAAATCGAGGAGATCGTTAAGGTACTTTGCATCCTCTTATTTCATCATGACGGTGCAGAAAATCATGTTTAACTGCTACACACAACCTGAAGTATATTTAAGGAAAATTGGCTTTACCGATGCATAATTAATAACTTTTTTCATTCTCCCTGAATCCAAAAACACAACTTTTTTACAACTTTTGCATGAAAATATCAGGCATATTGTTCCAAATTAAATTGAAGTAAAACCTGTGTTGCAGAGTGGTTGTTGTTGATTTATTCAGTAACTATATCTATTGTAAATGGATACAGTCTTTTAAGAATCATTCATATTTCATGATGAAATTCTGCATTCACCATTAAAGACATGTTTGAAAATTGCTCTCATGCAGTCAATATTCTACATGATTCCTGCTGATGACCAGAAGCACCTCCCCGAGGACGAAAACACGCCGGAGAAGAGGGCTGCAAAAATCTGGGAATTCTTTGGGAAGAAGGATAACGGTAAATGACAATTAATCAAATCCTCTTAATCTGTACCTGTAACAGCCTGTTTCAATTCATTTCATTTGCTTTCTCCTGTACCTATTCTGCTTTTGTTGTTTGACAGATAAAATCTCAGAGGGAGAATTCATTCAGGGTGTGATGGACAACAAGGACATCTTACGATTGATACAATATGATGAACCTCAGAAAATTAAAGACAAGCTGAAGGAGAAGAAGCAATAATATATGGGCAGGAAAAAGCCCATATGTTTTTAAGACTGTGAAAGTAATTTTCTGTTTACATTTTCTCATGATCGAGCTGCTTGTACATTTCTCTCTTTTTTTTGGTCTTTTTTTTCTGACTTTGCAGCCGAACAGTGTTGTGTTTTTTTGTTTTTTTTGTCTTTGTATCCCTTAAACAATTAGACAATTGAATTTCATACAAACAGAGGTTGAGGAACTATGAAAAATGGCCATATATCTCTAATTTATGTGCAGTTACACTTTGTATCTGTATGATTATGCTGCCTTACAAAGCCAAAATGCAGAATTTGATCAAAACTGACTTCCTGAAACATATTACAAACTCATTTTGCTTTACCACAAGAATAAGACAAAAGCTAAACTAGCTAACTAAGCTAGCAAGCAAAGTAGCAATAACGGCCACTTTCTAGCGGCTAGCTACATCCACATCACATACTTATACATTTAAATGTGTTTTTATCTATTATCTGATATCTTTCTGATCTTAAATGACATATAAAGGAAGTCCAAACTGAACTGCAGTGACTTCTTCCACTAGCTAGGGTTAGCTAGCAATAGCTAAAGCTAAAACTTTTTCCTGTAATGTAATTTTCCTTGTATCGAAACATCTTAATATATTATGTTTTTATTCAGTTATTAGAAGAAAAGCTCATTCTTGAATGGTTGCAGAGAGAAAAGAACGAGCTAACACCATCTTTGTAGCCTCTGACTTTAGCAGATTTCATGATGTTGTGCTGCCTTTAAAATCAGATGTACTTTATAAAACATTTATCTTTTCAACTTCTTTAATTTATAACCTAATTTGCTTCATTGAATGAATAAAGGGGATCATTTGTAGATCCTGTATTTCAATATATAAATGTTTTTCCCCTAGGTTAATTAACGTCACAACAGTGTCTACTGTGTGAACCTCTCTTTGACTTTGTAAGGCAGTGTACAGCTTAACATCCACCAGCTCGATGATGTCCATCCACATTTAATAAAGCTGAATTAATGACCCCACTCTCACCTGCCACTCTCAAGAGTTTACCTACAGTCAATTTACTCTCTCACATCTGGCAGCGCACTCACTGACATGTTTTCTCACACTTGGATTCATTCATTAGGTTGATAGCCAGAAAGAGAGCTCCTTATGAGAGGAATTAGGCTCAGGTTAACAATCCGCATGTACTCTATCAGCCAATCCTATTAGGAGCTGAAGGTCAGCTGAAACAAACTCCTTGTTCCAGTGTCCAGTTATGAAGACAGGGGCTTGTTATGGTGAAGAATACATGGCAAATAGACAGCTCCAGTCCAACTCTTACTTTATAGCTATTGTCATTTCCAGGTTCTTCTTCGTTGTACAATTTTTAGGCAAGCTAATGGACATATCAGTGTTAAAGCATTGAATATAGTGTATATTATTCACTGAAACATTTGCCTTCTTTCACATACAGTAGATGGATGGCTACTCAATGACATGGACGGCTGAAAATGAACTCCTACGTCTTCTTGTGTCATTTTTACCCTGTCCAGTTTTGTAAAGGATTGTGTGAAGCCTATGCACAGTACATTTCTAATGCCTCTTTTACAAAACTGTCTTATAAGGTTCTGCATGAAAAACAGTCCACCCCTTTGTTTACAACCTGTCTATTGAAGAAATGTTGTCAATGATTAGGCTGTCTACTTGCACCAAAAACTGACTTTCACTTCTGCAGTGATTCATAAAGATGCATCAGTTCTGTCTCTGTAATAGGGTTTCAATAATGTGAACAACACCAAACTGGGGTATCCAATTAAACAAGTCCATCCAACTCAACACCATTACTGTACATATTAATTTGCT
The DNA here is from genome assembly GCF_905171665.1 of Trachurus trachurus. Classification (NCBI taxonomy): domain Eukaryota; kingdom Metazoa; phylum Chordata; class Actinopteri; order Carangiformes; family Carangidae; genus Trachurus; species Trachurus trachurus. Next base: position 10,104,984 of record NC_139905.1, on the reverse strand, counting down.
GTGGTTTAAATTAACCCTGTCACTTCCACTCTGAATAAGGCCTACATCATCGTTTGCCATAGAAGGTCTTGTTTATGTTAAACAGCAGAGGGACACATTGCTAATCCTACAAAAACTGAGTGCTCAATACGTGAAAATGCGTTATGAGATGTTATTTTAGGGTTTAAGCAAAATTAGCAATAGAAAAGGACAATTTCATCAACCAAGTGAGTAACAATACGCTTGATGTATGAAAATAAAGTAGCACAGAGGAGCTGTTACCTGTTAATGTGTGTCACTCAAGCCTGCTTATCCGCAGCATAAACTTCCATTGCTTCATTAGTCAGTCTAAGTCAGGCATTAGGGAATGTTTGAAAATTTACAATTACGTTATTTCGGCCTCTGAGTTTCCTGTGGCAGGTTATCCCACTATAAACAGCTCTGGAAGGTGGTCTAGTGGCTAACTCAGCTGCTAACACCGTAGTCAAATCAACACAACTGTCCTTGCTTGACTTACCTCGTGGCAACGACCTCACTGTTGAAAAGACTCACGGCCATCGTTGAAAAGACGGCGGCAAAGGAGTGATGCCCCGCGGCCACCCTGCGCACCGCTGGACGGAGCCACAAGCTGCAGCTGAAGCTCCAGTGCTGCTGACTGCTCATGGATGTAGTATTATCTTCCATTACTGCTGGATGTTGTGTGCTGTGATGTTTTCTATAGCTTTCCATGAACCTAGAGGAGCGAAACACGGTTTGTAAACTCACTTGAAGATAACAAAACAACAGGGAATAATGACGAGCTAACTCACTACTGTGCTTCAAGCTAAGCTCCGCTAGCGGTTAGCGCGGCTAACGTTAGCATCGGTTAGCATGTAGCCTCACAATAACATTCCAAAAACACCGTTCTATCTCCCAGCATGCCACGGACGTCCGTTTTTCCGAAACTTTAGACACATTTAAAGTGCACAGATCGAAAAATGAGTAAAGTTAAGACACCTACACTATTGTATTTTCTGCCCTCTATCTCACTGTCATCGTAGGACGTGTAGCGTACAGATCCCACCACTACAGAGACGGCTGGCGCGCCAGAGCACTTTAAATACTGCCCGCCGAACACCTCATTTTCGGGTGGAGCACTACCCGGCCGCCTGACTGCACTGTGTTCAACTGGTTCATCTTGTATATATTAGAGATCGGGGTGAATCAGAGCAATGATAGATGTTGCTCTGGAAGGCATCTCCCAAGGATCCCATTAGTATCCTGGCTTCATGTCAGGACCTTGGTAGCAGATGTCCACCATTAGCTTCCCCCAGTCCCCATATGCGCCCCAGATCCGAGGTGCTGCTAGGAGGACACGGTGCATAAGGCGGGGAGCCTCGCAGCTCCAGGTCCTCGGCCTAACTCCCCCAACATTTTTTTTGTAAGTGTACACAGTCAAACTCATCTATATCAGAGCTGGGTATTTCCCAAGACCTTCAAAACTGGTGGAACTTACTGGCTTTCCTGTTTGTGGAGCAGTAAATGTCTCTGCTGCTCTGCTCATGTCACAGTCGCTCTCATGCTCTCTCTCTTTCTCTGCTGCAGATATTCCCTGCCTGCCACTTCTTTCTGTAATTTTGATACACCTTTGTTTTTACCACTTTCCATCCTGTTTGCATCACAATCCTAAGCACATGTTTATTATAGCAGAAAAAGGAAATGCGCAATAGTAACTAACCACAGTTATGCATTAGGCCCACTAATTATCAAGTCCGATGCCACTCTGCCACTCTCATAAACGGGAGGACTAAATTGTACACAAACAGGAAAGCCGGTGGCAAAAAGAAAATAAAGAGGCAAACATAAACCTTGAGTCAGCGATCTTTTTTTTGGACCGCAACATAGGGTTCACATGTCTGTATTTCGACCATTAAGACCTCCATTTAGACCATAGTTCTGTTTGTTTATTATGTGAAGCCCCCCCCCCCAAACAAAATGAAATATTTCTGATTATGATTAATAAATAAAAATTGTCTTCAGCCTACAGGCCTACAGAAAAAGGAGGAAGACACATGACTGGTTTATTGCCATAGCAAAGTACTACATTTACATACTACATACTGTGTGTGACTTGATAGTTTAATTGTTGAGATTAAGAACATCACTCCCTCATCAAACCGGTGATAGGCATGCTGAAAAGAAAAAAAGAGCGAGAGAGGTGCCTGGGTATCAAAACTCTTTAAAAAAAAAAGAAAAAAAGTTGACGTGTTGGAATAGCAGTACTGGAATAATAATGTTACTGAGGAACTACTGTGTTATTCTGTCACAGAAAGAGCACACAAGGTTTACATCAAGTACACTCATTTAAACAGGGAAGAACACATTTCAATTTCTTACAATGAGAGACAAATTATATTATAGTAAATGTAGTACTTAATTCATGCAGAGGCCATTTTTGGCAATTTCCGCCTGTTTTTGTATCACTGCAATTAAAGTTTTTTAACTACAGAAGTACTAATCCCACAACTATGGTTTATGGCTTAAATGAAAGACAACCTTTGTCCCTTTACATCTATATCTATGAAATATTGAATTGAGTCATTCCATAAAAAATTGAGCTTCTGAAAATACTTTTTTTTTTTGGAAAAAAAAAAAACGAGTTTGAATTTTTTGGTGAAAAGGTGATATTTCAAAATCCTAATTATAAAACAGGTTGAATTTACATTAATGGTTCACACACTCCCTGTCCACATATATACCAAATTGTAGGTTGATATGTAAAACTACTGAGGCACTATAGAGTTTTTCCAAAGAGTGTCCCTTGGCGATGTACAGTGTGCAAAACCTGTCCAAAATTGTCCAATTTGGCTAAAATGCACACTGCAAGATTTTAGTGAGATTTTTTTTTTCCAACAGATAACCTATTGGGGCCAATCACACACTTGATGGCTTTTAGGAACACCAGTTACATAAGTAAAATGCCATTTGAAAATTTAATTTAGGGGGATGAATATTTGGTGTCCAAAACCCATCCAAACAGGAATTTGATCTATTTTCGCCTGTATTATATTGTTATTTTCCTTTAAAACTCCAGAAGTAAACATCCCACAACCACCAGTGATGGCTTAAATTAACAAGGACATTTGAAATAGAATAGAAATAGAATAAAAACATTATTACATTAAAACTGGGGCAGTAAAAACACACTTTTTTTGGAGACTTGTATTGCTTACTTGTTGACACTAGGGGGAGAGGGAACCACAGGAACCAGCTGGGTGCAGGCTTAAGCTTTGCCCAATCAGGGATCCTTATATATCAGGTCACACCGTAGGGACTTGTCGCCTGTCAATCAGAGTCACGGGGGTGACGACACCTGCGCAAAGCGGGTGCGCAGTCTGACGGGGAATGAGCAATAGCATTAGCACTGCGGCTAAACGTAACCATTGATGGATTATCTGGTCACGATGGATAAAATCGACCATGCCGGTTTTGTCGAGCACATCTTCAGCTTTAAAAAGAGGGTAAGCTTGTAATTTTATTCAGTGTTTTAGTGGGTCTATTATTGATGTTTGTCCGTATTTTTCGGCACTCGAAAATGACTTCCGGGTTTGTTTGTGTTCAGTGAGCAGGCTGGTTTAACACTTTGATGGGGTAAAAACTGCATTTTTGTTCTTTGGTTTTGTTTAAATGACAGTATACGATTTTTTGGTGGTGAAAGAAGAGGTGTACAGATGGTACATATATGTTTAAATCACCTTCGTTGTTGACGTGACGTCGCTTGTGGGCTGCCGTAGTCTGATATTGTTTGAGACATTTTCAGTGACTGTGAAAAAACCGTAGCACCTAGAAACTTCATTTTTTTTCTACATGTTGCCGAAAATGTCCTTAAAAGGTCTGTGGTGGAGTTTTAATTACACCATGCCTACTTTTCGTTGTATTAAGGACGCCCTTCATGTGTAATTAATTTGGGACGCCGTTGTCCCAACCACTAGGGGGCCTGCGTGAACAGGTTAATAAACCAGTCTTCCTCCTTTTTCTGTAGGCCTATAGGCTGAAGACAATTTTTATTATAATAAACAAACAGAACTATGGTCTAAATGGAGGTTTTAATGGTCGAAATACAGACGTTATGACCTGAACCCTATGTTGCGGTACAAAAAAAAAAGATAGCTGACTCAAGGTTTATGTTTGCCTCTTTATTTTCTTTTTGCCACCGGCTTTCCTGTTTGTGTACAATTTAGTCCTCCCGTTTATGAGAGTGGCAGAGTGGCATCGGACTTGAGAATTAGTGGGCCTAATGCATAACTGTGGTTAGTTACTATTGCGCATTTCCTTTTTCTGCTATAATAAACATTTGCTTAGGAATGTGATAACAGGATGGAAAGTGGTAAAAACAGTGTATCAAAATTACAGAAAGAAGTGGCAGGCAGGGAAGTATCTGCGGCAGAGAGAGAGAGCATGAGAGCGACATCATGAGCAGAGCAGCAGAGGCATTACTGCTCCACAAACAGGAAAGCCAGTAAGTTTCACCAGTTTTGACGGTCTAGATGAGTTTGACTGTGTACATTTAAAAAAAAATGTTGGGGGAGTTAGGCCGAGGACCTGGAGCTGCGAGGCTCCCCGCCTTATGCACCGTGTCCTCCTAGCAGCACCTCGGATCTGGGGCGCATATGGGGACTGGGGGAAGCTAATGATGGACATCTGCTACCAAGGTCCTGACATGAAGCCAGGATACTAATGGGGGCCTTGGGAGACGCCTTCCAGAGCAACATCTATCATTGCTCTGATTCACCCCGATCTCTAATATTTACAAGATGAGCCAGTTGAACACAGTGCAGTCAGGCGGCCGGGTAGTGCTCCACCCGAAAATAAGCTGTTCGGCGGGCAGTATTTAAAGTGCTCCGGCGCGCTAGCCGTCTCTGTAGTGGTGGGTTCTGTACGCTATGCTTCCTCCGATGACAGTGAGATAGAGGGCAGAAAATACAATAGTGTAGGCGTCTTAACATTTGTAATTTTTCGATCTGTGCACTTGAAATGTCTCTAAAGTTTCTGAAAAACGGACGTCCGTGGCATGCTGGGAGATAGAACGGTGTTTTTGGAATGTTATTGCGAGGCTACATGCTAACCGATGCTAACGTTAGCCGCGCTAACCGCTAGCGGAGCTTAGCTTGAAGCACAGTAGTGAGTTAGGTCGTCATTATTCCCTGTTGTTTTGTTTTGTTACCTTCAAGTGAGTTTATAAACCGTGTTTCGCTCCTCTAGGTTCATGGAAAGCTATAGAAAACGTCACAGCACACAACATCCAGCAGTAACATGGAAGATAATACTACATCCATGAGCAGTCAGCAGCACTGGAGCTTCAGCTGCAGCTTGTGGCTCCGTCCAGCGGTGCAGGGAGGCCGCGGGGCATCAGTCCTTTGCCGCCGTCTTTTCACAACGATGGCCGTGAGTCTTTTCAACAGTGAGGTCGTCGCCATGAGGTAAGTGAAGCAAGGACAGTTGTGTGGATTTGACTACGGTGTTAGCAGCTGAGTTAGCCACTAGACCACCTTCCAGAGCTGTTTATAGTGGGATAACCTGCCACAGGAAACTCAGACCTGTTTGGCCGAAATAATTGCTAATTTTGAAACATTGCCTAATCGCCTGACATAGACTGACTAATGAAGCTTATAGCTGCTGAAGTTTATGCTGCTGATGTATGCAGGCTTGTCAACAGAGCCGGTTTAAATAAATGGAGTACACACTAGGCAGACTGTATTATTACTACTAATTAGTTAATTCACATTTTACATAGCTTACCGTAGTCAGCCGTATTCACACCAGAAATAGTTAACTTGATTTGGTGCAGACCAATTTTTTTTTGTGTGGTGCGGTTTGTATTTACGTTGCATTTTTTCACAAGCGAACCAACTTTGTAAACAAAAGCACGGGTCTCCCACAGTCGTTCAATCCTTGGACAAAAATTATTGGAGGGATCTTCAGGGAAAAGTACACGGTCATGAATGCGTTTTTTGCTGCCCTTTTAATTTGGTAGTATTTACACCGCTTTTCAATCTGCTAAACTAAGCTAGGCTAAGATAAACAACTTCCGGTAACGTCACATTCCCGCCTTAAAATTTATTAATTAATCATGAACATAAATTTTGTAGCAGAAATCATAGACTGTACTAAAAAAGAAACCCCAGAACATTAGCAGACATTATATAATTGGACCAATTTTATTTATAGTTTTTTTTTTATATATATATATATATATATATATATATATATATATATATATATATATATATATATATATATATATATATATATATATATATATATATAAAATTCTGCTGAATATTATTTGAACACCACCATTACAAAACATTACAACTCTAATTTCAAAATTGTTATGGCAGATTGATGATTGCCTGAAATGCACCTGAGGTCATGTAAAGGCCAGAGTATTTTATATTACACAATAACACTGGCTTTGTCATCATGTGTTTACTCAGCTTTGAGGCTTTGAGTAGTACCAAAGTCCTTCTATTAGAACGTCTCTGGTAGTAGTAGATGTTCAAAATCATCAGCATCTGGCCACCTGCCTTTGTTTTCTTGCCAGTCTGGATCCCTGGACAGGATTCAGTATTGTTTTTGGTGAGCGTATAAGCCGCCAAAAGAGGTCTGATGTTTCAGCTGGAGGTCAGCTGGGGTCTCCATGTGTGACCACCAACATGTTATTGCCATTTTTTTTAATTTTTTTTTTTTTTTACAATTCTAACCTCCTGGCACGGTTATATAATAACACAGCATGACATTTAATTTCCAAAGAGGAGATTTATTTTGGACACTGCATTCCACAGTACACCGTCTGGACAGAGGTCACCTATGATCAAACATCCTTAAAACATCAGGAACGTCATGAAAAATGTTCACCACAGAAGGGCAGTCAACTCAACCGTTACGTCATCATGAGATCGTGTTGCTTCTTGTCAAGAACATTTAGTTGGAACATAATAACTTCTCACATTTAGTGCACGACATTGACACACTGATTAAAACCTCTACAACAGATATGCTGTTTACAAACCTGCACACTAAGCTTAGTTTAGGTTTAAGGAAAAAAAAGTCTGAACATCTTGAATCCATATGACTCAAATGAAGGCGACTTTTCTTCCTTAAAAAAAAAAAAAAAGTCAGTGTGTTGGCAATAAGGCAGGTAAGCATTTGTTTTATTTTTTCACAGCAGTTTTTTTTTCCTAGTGCCTGGCAGCTGGATTAAGATTAACAAATCAAGTCTTTGTTATCTGATCGGCTTCACCCTTCTGAGAAGTTGAAAAGAACAAAGGCAGAAAGGTAATAATCCAAATAAATCCAAAGCAGCTCAGCCACAACAAAATGTAAAGACAAAGACAGACAGACACATACATACACACATGTAAACACAGACACATACTGTACATGCAGTCTTTGATCAAATGGGTTTTTATCTGCGTTTGTGCAACTGGGATGAGTCAGCTGTCTTTTGCTCCACTGCATCGATCCTTATCCAAAAAAAACATATTTTTTTAACCACCATCTTTTCTTTAATTTGGTGAAATTTGCTTTCTCTGCTGCTTGTCGTCCCCCTTCTTTTTCTTTTCTTTTTTTTTTTTATCGAAGCGCCGTCGTAAAGATAATCTCTGTACATTTACCAAAAATAAAACAAACAACATTGTACAGTACAAACACCTCATCGGCCCGAACATCTGGAGGCCTGTTAAACATCTGACAGCAAAATACATCTAGCCTGTATGTACAAAATGTACACTGGTGTAGAGTAGAATATATCAAGGACATTCTAGGTATTATAACCGTTAGGCACTAAAAGGTGTTTCAGTGTAACTTGGACCACCTTTTTCCTCCGGACTGATCCAAAATAGACCCCTGGCCTCAATCCGATCGACCACGTGTTGGGACTTGTGCCGAGCATAATCAAAGTCACATTCCAAAACACTGTATATGTGTGTGTGTTTTCTTAAACAGTTGAGGTTACTGGATGTTTTAACGCTGTACACTCAAAGTCTGATATACTGTATACATTTTTTTTTTTTCTGAGAAAGCTCCTAAATTGATTCTGTCACTTACAGAATACCTTGTGTTGTAAATTCAATGACTAGATACCAAAAACAACCATCATGGTTCCACAAATTGTGCAGCTCTCCATATACAGTAAAAGCAAGATATTCAAAACATGCATTTCCACCAAAATGAAACCAGCAAAATATGAAAATATATCATATTCATTCTAGGATTTCAATATGCTTCAATATCTGTATCTAAAATAAAGGGAAATATTAATAATCAGATTTTTTTTGTTTGTTTGGTTTACTCAAACTGGAAAAGTGTTGATTGAAGCTAAAACTAAACAATTCAAAATACATATAATATATATATTTTTTAATAGTCTCAACTTTACAACAGGTAAACAGCAGAGTATGTTAAATGGCATTCAATAAGCTAATGTTGACTATGATAGGGTTAAAATTTAGAAGGAACATGCTGGTACTGTGATCTGTTACTGTTTCCTGGCCTCAAACTGCGACTTAACTATGAACTTTTCCTGCGGTTGTTTCCGGTCAGAGAGAGGATGAGCAGACCCCCTGTCGTCTGAACATGCCACTGTCCCTGGATCAGTGTTGCTAGAGGTGTTCTTGGGCTCTGCGTTATAATACTGAAGACAGAACAGCTGATCCCAGGTCGGGGGATTGGTTCATATGTCCATGTCCACGGGTCGAACGTCGCCGGTCTTGTTCTCCTTCACCCACAGCTCTCGGTCTTTGGCTGGATCCACGGTCTGCAGCAGCTGGTCCACCGGCTCCACCATCTACGGACACAAACAGCGACACGGTCAGTGGTCCAATCAAACACCAGCAAAAAGTCATGATGGAGGAGACCAGAAAAGTCTGACAGAGGAGCTCAGACAGGCTCAGCTGAAGTGGTGAGGAAGAGATGTAGGAGATGCATTTTACATATAAAACACATATTTTGGAAATGAAAATGATATATTGTAATGGTTTGCAAAGTAAAGATAGGTCTTTCAGAGGAAAAAGGAGCTTTTTAATCTGAGCCTTGTTTCCTAAATCTCATTTTCCATACCCAGAATCACAATAAAAAACAAACAAACTCTGGATTACCTCTACTCAGTATTAATAAATAAACGTTCAGTCTAATGCAGGAAAACAAACCCAGACTCACACTCTGATTGAACATATCTGTTTCGTGTCGCAGAGTCGTGTACTGGCGAAGGTGCTGCTGAATCCACTCGATCCGGTCGACCTCCAGTTTCTCCAGCTCCTGAAGTGGAGAGACAAAAACAACAGATCACCATGGTGATGAGACATAGAAACCAACCCATATTTTTTGCTTTACATAAATAAGTAAATGAGGAATTGTTATTACACCAAGTAAGGAAACATTTTACATGTGACAGACACAGAAATGTACAGTTTGTTATTCTACATAACATTTTAGTGCATTTTGTGACTAAAGGATGAAACTCTCTGTCCAGTTCTTTATTTTCTGACATGGAAATATTTCATATTAGCGTGACTATCACACGATGAGCCTCTGATTGGGCCGGCTAGTCATGTAATCCCATTAAAAAACTAATAAACATTACCTCAAAATGCCATTTTGTCACATATAAACATGATTATAAATGAGAAAAGGAGCAAAAACTGGAAAAAAAAAACGACCTCTCAAGGTCACCAGAGGTCAGATACAAAATCTGAAATAAAACCTGGACATTTTCCTGCTTTATACATAAAATACACATTTGTTTTGTCTATTTGTTTCTCTAATGACACAATGTTTGGAGTCTTTCTCTCACGTCTCATGAACAAATAAGAAATCTGCATATTTCATGGGATGTTGTTGGGATGCTGCTGAGATATGAACCTGGCGTGTGATGTGTTTTTGAGCAGTTTAAGAGGAAACACCAACAGAGTTAGTAAGTCTTACCATGCTGGTGGTCACCATCTCCTCAAACCACTTGGACTGGGTTTGGTTGTACAGATCCACGCAGCGCATCAGGTCGTCACCTGGGCAACACAGACAAACACACGAGGGGTCAGAGGTCAGCCGAGGTCTGCTGTCGGTCAACAACAACCAGCGTTTACACCTCGGCGGGGGGTTTCTCCTCTCCTAACTTCTCCTATCATCAGTTCATCACCTCCACATGTCTGTTTGTATGATACATATATGTATATATTATGATCTGTGGTACATATGGAGTAAAACCCTTGAGGTCCAGCAGAGGGCGCTCACAAATCACTCATCCATGGGTTTACTATCATGTAATGTTAAAGGGAAGGACAGGATATAAACATTATATATGTGTGATATAAATCACAATAATATAGTTTAAAGCAGATATACTGTAAAATCATTTTCTGTGCTTAATAATGTAAACAATTTGTCGACATGTATGACTCCACCTGTTGTTTTTTTCATTATGTGTTTGTACACCAGCCTCCACTATATATTACAACTGTTGTGAACCAGCTCCTTAAATCAGATAAGAATATAATTTCAATAATATAAATATTTCTTCATTTTGCCTCTGTGTTGCTGGAAGCTGCAGATTTCTGGGACGAACATGAAGACGATCTCAGATTTGCTTTGACAGCTGCTATTTTTAAATCCTCTGTAAAAAAAACTCACTTTGTATGTATTTATTTATTCATTCATTTTTAAATCTGCACCATGAATTATGCAGCACTCGAGTCCGCTCCGATGCTCCACGACAAATCAATCACAGTCCAACGTGGACACCGGTGCTCGGTTGACAGGTTCGTTCAGTCAGATCCTTCCAGACCATAATATGTCAGAACGGTTAGCACAGTTAGCATCTTATAGAAGGTGCTGCTGTTTGTCAGCTTGTAACCGGCGGCGGCTGACAGTTTTAGTACATGTGCTAATTAAATATATGTCACCATAAACGTCTCTCTACTGTATTTGAATCAACTTTATGTCTTTTAAAACAGGAAGCAGGAGTCAGATAATAACGTCACTAAATCTCATTAAGATTCACAGAGTGAAGGTAAAAGCACCTTGCAGCCTCTGGCAGCAGCGGGCGCAGTGAGCCGTGGTGACATTTGGCCTGAGCCCGAGGTGGCAGCGCTGATCGCCGACACTCGCCTGACATCATTTGACTGCACCTTATGAGTGATATTGATTAGTGCGGTGGACGGTGACTAATCCACTGAGCGGAGGACAGAAAGAACCAGATGAGTTCAGTTCACGGCGCAGCAGAGCGTCTTCCATCACAACACGAGGAGTAAAAATGTCACACACAGAGTCTCAGGTTTCTCTCTCTCCCTCTTTTACTGTTTTAATGCGTTTGCCTTTTTTTTAAATAGCTTTTTTCACTTTAAAAATTAAAATTACACACGTATCAGCCTAGACCAGGAGTGTCAAACTGGGTTTAGTTCAGGGGCCACATTTGATCTCAAGTGGGCCGGACCAGTTAAATGACAGCATTATAACCTATGAATAACGAGAACTCTCCCCTTTGTTTTAGTGCAAAGATGTACAGTACAGGTATATTATAAAGATGTTTTCATTTAAAGAACTCTCCTTTTACAAAACATTATGAACAACTTGAAATTTCACAAGAAAATGACATGCAATTTTAACAATATTATGCCTCTTCTGTCTTCTTTGTAATGTTCACCCTTGGCAAATTCATCCTGAGGGCCGGAGTGACACCCCTGACCCCGACTAATAGGATCTTAAATCACTTTCAAGGGAAGGTGAGTAAAACCTCAGTCTGTGCATAATATACTGTGTGTTTTATCTTTATTTAAAAAAAGGAGGGTAAAATTAGTAATCAGCTGATTTAGGAATGGTTAATAACGTGTCACTCAAAGGAAGTAGAGTCGCACACTCATAGCCCTGATGTCAAAAAATAGGACTATTTAATACAAAATTACAGACTGACGTTTTGACCAGGAGGTCTTCTTCTTCAGGGTATGAAGAATAAAAAGACCTCCTATATCTATATGTGTCGCTGTCAGGAAATAAGGAAGTTACTTGTCACAGAATTAGAAACACCATCTACAACCTCCTGCAAAACAAGACGCTGTTACTTTTACGGTGCAGTTTTTGTGTATTCTGTACAAATGTATAGTCAGGACAGAGTTAGCCTAGCGCTTAGCCTGGACACATCTGGGCTGTGGAGAAAAGGCTCCATCACCAAACACTATTGTTTTTTACAGTCAACATATTTTTTTCTAATTCACCCTCTTTGTGTTTTTAAAACCTTAATTTTTTAGCTTCACTGTTGTCGCTCGCTGCGTCTTATCTGAGCTGCGACTCTGTTACCTCTGACCTGCTTGTGTGGATTTCCTCCGGGCCTTCTTTATGTCCTCCTCCGTCTTGTTGCTGAGTTTGATCTCCAGCTGCTGGGTCTTCACCTCCAGATCCTTCTGCCTGTCGGCCAGGGCTTTACGGGCCTGCGAGTACACAAACACACACATTATTATAACACACACATACACATGTCGGGCCAGGAGGAACGAGTCATTCAGCGTAATCCTCAGCTGTACTGTACCTACACCTATTACAAGAGTCATTACAGCCTTTTCATGTTGGCTGCTGATATCCGCGCTCAGATCCTGGTCTCATCCTTTAATCTTTTCTTAATCCACGTCATTGAGTCTTTCCTCTCATTCTCCAGCAGCAGCAGCACCTCACCAAGGTCATGGTGTAGTGCCGTTGGAAAGGTAAACATGCAGCGACGCCGAGGTGCGAGCCAAGAAAAAGATGTTTTTTGTTTTTTTTTCAACAGGCGACAGCGAAAAGAAAACGTGTGGGCAGGAAACAGAGCGGCGCAGACTTCACTCGAACACATCTGAAGACAATAAAAAAAAACTGGAGACTGATGAAAGATGCAGCTGCTGTGAAACTAGATTCAACATTTCAGAGGAAATATTGAAGCAACTCTCTCTCAGACACACAGCTCCTACTGTACTGTTTATACTTCTGGGATGAAATTAAGCCATTTTATTTTGGATAAAAAACAACGGCGGCGTTATCACTTCTGACTCTAATTATGCTTTTTTCATATCACATGCGAAAAAAATCATTATTCACTCACAAAACTTGAGTCTAACTTTTTTTTAATTGCCCTGAAATCTCAAATAGGATTCATGAGATTTATTGAGAGGGAAAACAATCTTCAATTGTTAGGACGATTATTTCTCATTGCAAATCTTGCATTATTGTGATATTATACAACATTAAATCATACTTTAAAGGGATAGTTAAACATTTTGGCAAATTGGCCCATTGCCATAATCCCTATAATTTTAGGAGTAGGTTCGTTACTTTTAATTGACGGAGTTGTTTTCGAGGTAAATTCATGCAAAACTGCTGATGCGCGTTCCCGTCGGGGGCAGTTTTTCGGCAAGCAGTCTCTGCATTTGCCTTGAAAACAACTCTGTCTCGTGACGTTCTGTTATTATCTTATAGCGTGGTGAATGTGCAGGTCACAACTTGTCCACCAGAGCGTTTTGGAGTTTTGATTGTGTATTTGATGAGTTTGATGAGGGAAACTAAGAAATCCCATTAGCCACTGTAGTGTAGCTCTGAGCAGCAAATAACTTGCACCAACAATTAAAGGTAACAAACCTACTGCTATGACTATAGGGATTATGGCAATGGGCCAATTTGCCAAAATGTTGAACTATCCCTTTAAACTATGTGTTACTCAACTTCACAGGTGTACAGGTGGTATAATGTTAATTAATGGTTATCAAAGTGATAAATAACATCTAATTAGTGTCATTATCTGCTTTAGATTGTGACAAACTTTGCACCACAGAGATTAATGGTAACATTAACTAAATGAAATGTGGTTGCCTGGATACGTCAGGGCAAAACCTCACTCTGTGTTTGTATGACATCAGTTGATTAAGATGAGTTTGAACAGAAAAACAGCAAAGATGAAGCTGAAACTGCAAAATGCAAAAAGAAACATCAACATTCAGTCTGTTTGTCTGAGTTTGTGTGCAGGTCAGAAAAATGCTTAGCAACAACAGCCCAGTGTCAGTACAGCTGTGGGTCTGTGTTGGCGCTGCATGAATAATGATCTAAATAAACATGCTGGTATTCAGCACATCACTCCCTCTAATGAGATATCAATAATCATCAATATTTAGTTATGATATTAATTAATGTGACTTCTGATGAGCCAAATTTGCCTCACAATCTCTTGTTTGTATTGATTTACTGGTCGTGGTGCGTTCACATATTGCCGACACATTCACGCTGAGTGTGTTTATATGGAGCAACAACAAATTTCATTCATGAAACTATTGAACAGGAGGTGAAGTAAAAATAAAGTTCTGCACCAAGATGTACCGAGCGTAGGCGTCACTGAGGCTCTTCTTGTTATGTAATCATCTCTGTGATGTTAACGCTGGTGATGTGTATTTCACTTGTACTAGAAAACCTCTCGGTACCTTCTCCACGCCTCCGTAGCGACTCGCCAGCTGCTTCCTGAGGTCGGCGATGTGATGGTCGTACTTCTTCAGGTCCTTCTTGAAGTTGTCGCCTCTGAACGTCAGCAGAGGTTTCTCCACCTCGGAGTGGAGCTGTGAGAAGAAACAGGAGGAGACGTCAAACAACAGCAACATTTGCACAGTTTTTTCTTCCGTTGCACAGTTTTATACATTACGCATATCTAATTTGGTACCGTTTTCTCTATTAATTCTATTTATAACAGATGTATGTGCATAGTTTCATAGGAATGTGTATATAGAGTTTATTTTTTCTTTATTTTCTGTTATATTGCTCTTCTATGCCCTTTCGGATCAATTTAATTATCTCTAAGTCTAAGTCAGTGGTGGAGGAGCAGCTCCATTGAATTGTGTCGACTATAAACGATGCACAAAGTTAATTTATCACATGTGTAGCAACTGGAAAAATAAAAATCCATGAGAATCTACTTTGTCTTTATTGGCTGTGTTTGAACTTCCAGTCAAGCTCTGTCTAATTATGAAGTGTATTAATATTATTCATTAACATCTGGATCTTTATTTCCAATAATGTGCAACATCTGGTTTACACATCTGTACAAATATACGTGTAATTTAGTTTATATAATTTAACTTATTTTAAGCTTTGCATTGTTTCTCTTGGTTTCGTCATTTAGCAACCAGGTGCAAGATTATCAAGATCAATAAAGTTAAATCTAATCTTAATATTTCATTATTATTATTTTTAACTGAATAATAACTTTTTTCTTATCTAACATAATTGCGTGCCTGTGCTGTTGTCTAATTAACTCCATTAAAACCACAGTAAAGTTCAGCCTTGTGTGACTAATTGTGCAATAAAGAGAGAAAAAGGGTTTTTGAATAATTACTCATTATTTTGCAGTTTATACCAAGATGAATTGTGGCAATTAACACTTTCTCCATTTCACGTGTGACTGGATCAAACAGCGCAGCACTTTCTCGGAAACATCCTTCTCATTCACAGCTGAATATTAAAAATGTCTTCAGAGAATGATGTGAAATAAAGTGTTTCCAGCTGCGTTGAGGCTTCTCCGTCTCTGCCTCGACCTGAACATTAGTCTCCTCACCCGCCCTCATAATGTATCTCTGAGTGTCAGCGGCTGGTGGAGCCTGTGTGGCGGCCGCTGGGTGGGGGGTTGGGTGAGGGGGAGGGGGGCTCCTCAGTGCACCGAGCTAATTAATGAGACAACAGAGGGCGATGAGAAGCTCCGAGGCTCCTCTGCGTTATTTCAGGCTGCGTCTGAGCGCCGGCCGACCGTTTCTGCATCGCCGCTGATCGGAGCGCGGGCGGGTGGTTGTCTGTGGTCAGACCCCACCCCTCACCCCTCCGGCCCCGGGACGGGGTCAGACCGAGTGTCCATTGCTGCGGTTGAGTGAAAGCGAGAAGCACTTAACCGGAGGACTGTGCAGACTCTTCAACCTCCTCACGCAGCTGCAGCAGACGATGCTGCGGTTCTGCTTTTATTTATATTCATGTGATTTACTGTAGGTGGTTGCATGTACATGCTGTGCGTGCTTTTTTACCGTATGTCTGAGCATGTTTCAGTTTAACTAAGTTTAAAGGAGACATATTATCCCCCATCCCACAAATTAAAATAGTTCCCAGGTGTCTTAAATACATGTCTGTAACATGCTTTGGTCAAAATACCCCAAGGATCAAACATCACAGCTCTTTTCATCCTCTGTTCAGAACAGCTGGTTTCAGAGCCTGTCCCTTTAAATGCAAATCAACCACTACTTGCCCCACCCCGCCAATCAAACCAGATATGGGTGGTATTATGCAAATTCGAATCCTAGTTACATCACTGGAAGACAACTGAGGGAACAGCTCGTAAAACCACATCGATTTCAACGTAGGGAGCCTGCAAATTATTGATTTTTTGGTCTATTCTCACATTTTGGGGGCCGGAAGGCAAGACAAACACCGAAATATATGTTAAAGAGCCTTCAAAAAGTGATTTTTCCATAATATGTCCCCTTTAATATCTACACACTGTCCCAGAGGCGCCGTTTGTGAACAGGCAAGGCAGGCAACTGCTTGGGGCCCCGAGCCATTAGGGGGCCCCCGAGGGTCGGGGCCTGAGGGCAGTTTTATCGACAGAAATATCTCAAAATGCGCTACCCGCAGTGACCGCACCCCCCTCCCCGTATCGTCGTATAGCGTCGATTTGCAATGACATCTCAGTAGTAAAACCCCCTAACGGGGCCCCATGTCATTCTCCGGACCTGATCCCATCTAACGTCAACCTGTATGATGCACCTTATCACCGGGAGTTTCTAATGAAGCCGAGGGAAAAAGAAGAGTCCACCTGGGAGCAAGACGTGAAGAAAAAAGAGGCTGAAGTAAAAATAAATGCAAGACAGTGGTGGTAAGTGGAGCAGAGTGTAACGTGGGCAGTAAATAACTGTTGAACAAATGCTAATAGTCTAATGTTAGCTTCAGACCAGTGGTGACCAGTTAGCGAGTGGGACTGCACTGGAGTGAGGGACTCGGTGCGTGCTGTTCTGGTGCTCCACTCGGTTACGGTCGTTAAGTGACAAAAAAAAAAAAAAAGAGCAAGGTTAACTTAACTTAACGTTATCTGCTGGCCTCCTTGGCAGCAAGTAACAACACTATTAACTTGCTAGCTAGCAGGGTGACATAGTAAAGTTATGTTACAGTATTGAAGTGAGTAGCCTATTATTATTATTATAATAATATGAAAGTGTAATCTATTGGTGCTATGAAAGCTATGCCCAAGGAAAACATTTAAAAATCACTCTCTTATCTCTCCTCAGGATTATTATTTAGGTTTCTGACAGCAGCAAATCAGAAGGACAAAGTGCCCCCTCCCAGTGCTGACAGTGAAAACTGTAAGTGTATATTGTCATAAAGAATCTTTAGAGGGCATGGCATATGTTATCAATTAAAGTAAAACTGTCTTTTGTTTTTTTGTCATATCAGTTGAACGTACACCTCCAGTGAGACAGCAACACCTGCCCATCATGAAGACGACATGTCACCAGCTTACACCATAACTGGACATTTGGAATAAAAAAAGTTTAAATTTCAAACATTTTTTGTCGGTGTTCGATTATTTATAAAATTATGGTGATAAACACTGGTTGGAGGGCCCCCTGGGGATTTTTGCTTAGGGCCCCAGCAGACTCTAAAATCGCCTCTGCACTGTCCATCCTGTATGCTTCTATTTAGTTTCAAATGGCAAAGTAGAGTCAAAGTAAAGTGTTTTGTATATTTTCTCTTTTTATTTTTGACCTGAATCTTCATCAATGAGCTCAATGACTTTTAAACTTAATATTATTTTCTTAGTGATGACTTTATGATATAAAATGAATATGAAAAAAATCCATTGTCTAACTCTGGCATATGATGATGATTATTACTACAGGCTTGTTCGGCACTGTCATGTTAGAAAAAAAAGCCAATAAAGAAAGAAAAATGTATTGACCTAAGCCACTAGTTAGTTTTATTGCCTACTGGTAAATGGAAAAATGCTCGATTGAATTCCCAGAGTGGTTTATGTGACCATCAATCAGAAATTCCCATCTCTGCTTACAAGAAACGACACAAACATTTCATCCACCACCAGCACACAGCTGCTTCACAATAAAAGCCCTCGTTAGGCGTCACCTTGTTGGAGAACTTGAGATGAACCTCGGCCTCGTCGTGGAGACTCTTCTTCAACTGAGTCCAGGCTTCCCCCAGAGTCCTGAGAGAAGATTTGAGATTAAGTGGATTAAACTTTCTGGGAAACACTGAATCTGATCTGAAGACCGTAACCCTCTTCCTCCTCCTCCTCCTCCTCCTCATCGTCAGCTAATCCACCCGATGAATAATCACTTTCAATTCTCACAATAAAACTCCTCATTACATCGACACACCTCACGGTCCTGGCTGCAGCTAGCGGTTTTCTCTCAATGAATCCCTGCAAACAAACTCTTAATATTTCAAGACTTGAGCGTCTCTGTTCGTTTTTTTTTGGTTTCATGGCTGAATCTGAATCTGTAATGATGAGAACTGCTGCTGCTGCTGCTGCTGCTGCTGCTGCTGCTGCTGTTGTGTTGTGCTGAGCCAAGCTTCTGTTCCTCTCTGCTGAGTTTGAGATCAGCTCAAAGATTTCTCTGTTGTTTCACCGACGAACCAGGATGAAAAAAACTACGCAGTCTTTTTCATCAAGTCTCTGTCTTTGAATGGTGCATAAGACACATTAAAAAAAAAAAAAAAAAAGCAGCAGCGCGGGAATAAGCCTATTTTAACCGACTCCTATCTTTAGACGCAGCTCTGTTAATTACTGACACTATCTCGTGCTTTGCAGAGGAGGCTTTGGAGCTGAGCACACACACTGTTTCGTCTTACAGCGAATGTTTACTGCACTCACCCTTCCTCCTGCGCTGCCAGGGGGCTCAGAGACAGCTTGGAGAGGTTCTTGGCATATTCCTCCTCAATCTTTATCCTGAAACACAAACAGAGACGTGAAAGCTTCCTGTCCAAAAAAAAAAAAAGAGAGAAGGAGAGAAAGAGAGAGGGGACAGAAACTGCTTTGGTGAAGTGGAGGGAGAAGCTTAAACACAGATTTCAGTTTCAGGGCTGCACTGCAGCACAGCGACGGAGAACTTCTACCACAGTTTGCTGCAAAGGCTCAAACCTCAGCAGCCTCTTTAAATCAAGAATCTCATTGTGCTTGTAAAAAAAAAAAAAAAGAGAAAATAGAGAATAGAAAGAAAAGGCTCCAGCTGTATTTGACAGAGCCGTTGTTCTGCTGCCTCCGTCTCAGAGATGTGAAATGAGATGTGCTCACACTTTGCCCTGAGGGACTCTCAACGCAGTGCGGCCCATGTTTGTGCATTTGTGACATTCACCTCCTCCTTCTACGCCGCCGCCGCTCTCACATTTACCATCCACACCTGAGTAAATCTGTCACCTGAAGAAGGTCAGGAGGCTCGTCTCTCTCCGACTTAATGTTCGGATACAGAGCGACGACGTGGGAAAAGGTCGACGACGCTGGAGAGGATGGAATCGTCCTGAAGGATCTGAGAGGAGAAGAAATCGGGAGGGAAACTGAACGGCGCTCATTAACTTCCCACGACTCGGACCGACAGGACGTGAACAGAGCGGCTGTTGTTGTGTTATAAGGTGGAGCTAATTATACGGAGGCCTCGTTATCCCAGTCGCTTTTGACATTACGGTTCAGACTCAAGCAACTTCCTGTACGTTCGGTTCCCGCTGCTGCTGCTGCCGCTGCTGCTGCTGCTGCTGCTCTCTAATTACTGGGTTCAAGCATTAATTGCAACCCTCAGCTGTGAGACACAAGTTTACCACCAACATCCTGGAGATGCTTTTATAAACAGAGGCTTCTTCTGTTGGTTGTTTTGGACCTGAACAGTTTGAGATCTTCTCTAAAGCTCCATCTCCTCCCTCATCCACCAACTCTGTTCTTAAAGCTCATGGATTATCTAAAGGTGCTTAAAATGAACTTGATTGGACTTCTGTTGACTGTTTTTTTACCTGGTGAACCAAGAAAAACTATTTGCATCTTAACTTTAAACTGTCATTACAATTTATATTGTTATTATCATCAAACCATGAGTTATGTTGATGAAATATCCAATAAATCATCTATGAAATTCATTACATTATGTTGTTTAGAAACACCTTTAGCTCATTAGCATACTACACTCTACCTCTCAACATGTATTGTATTCATAACATATACATGATACATATTATACATTTCCATGTACATGTTTATACATAAACCATATCGCTGTATCTGGGTTTCATATCCAGGAAAAGATCTGGACCAGGTTTGATAAGTAAAACGTAAAAATAGGGGAAACTTCAATTGCTTTATTATAACCCAGATACTTAGACCTAATCCCATTTCTCTTCCATAACCTTCATCTTCCCTAGATGGAAAAAATATATATTCCCCCACATAATGAGACACCACTAGACTGTAATAGCAGCAGTGGAAAAGTTAAGTTTCGGAATCGTCTGCTGCGTAAATATGTAAAAATGCAGGATCAGCAACAATAATACATCGTTAATGAACGTGACAAGCCTTTAAAAACCTTTTCTATGAAGGAAAGGGTTGTAACATATGGGCATAAGACTGAATATATTAAAGAATGGTTGTTGTGCTCTTGAAATCCAGATATTGCCAATATCTATGTATGTTTTTGGTTGCTTGGGCAGCCGTCTAGGAGCTGGTGTATCTGATGTATTCTGGGAGATTTGGTGAGGGGAAGGTCTGAAGGAGAAGGACTGGACCTTATTCTGTACTATGTAAACGTCTAAGTCATCAATATTCAGCTTCAGGTCCAAATCCCTAAAAAAAACAACCTGTGTGTCACAAAATAATATACAGTTTATGAAGTATACAGTTCTTTCTATTTCCTAGAACAGCTTTGTTTGTTACTGAAACATGAGTTGGGAACTATTTCCAGCTGCGTATTAATCCACATGTGGTGGTCAGGTGAATATTTCTGACAGCAGGTAGGTGTGTGTGTGTGTGTGTGTGTGTGCGTTCACAGAGATGAAGGAACATGCCAGAGCAGCAGTGATGTGTTTTTAATAGCTTTTGGAAACAATGGAGCTCGACGGCTCAGAGGAATAAACTGTGTCAGGAAACAGTAGTGAGATGAATTCATTGATGGTTTTTTGGTCTTATTTTGAAAAGACTTGTTGTTTCCTGTCAGTGACTTCTACTTTAAAAGCCTCTTACAGTGTGTGGATGTCTCAGAGCTGCTCTGTATCTGACGCTCTTGTTTACTAATTAATTTATAAACCTCGCTGTGAGCGAACGACACACACACAGACACACAGAGTTGTCTTTGTTGTTATAATCCAGTCGTATCTGACATTAAAGCCGTTACCTCTCGTGGATAAACTCAGCCATCTCTTTCTGCATCTGTTTGCCCTTCAGCTGCTTCTGCAGGAGGACCTCGAAGCCGGCCACCGACGTGGTCCCCTGGGGGTCCTTCTTGTCGGTCTGAGGAAGAAGAGGAGCAGAGCACACTGTATTTCTTGTCAAAATGTCTCATTTCTAGTCAAAACTAATATTTTTCCACTTTAAATAAGACTCATCAACTAAGATTCAACTTGTTTTTAGATCATTTTCACTTGTTTCAAACAAATTTTCACTTGAAATAAGTAGAACAATCTGCCAGTGAAAGCAAGTTGTTTTGTGCTTGTAATAAGAAAGAAAAACTTGCTCCACTATCAGATTTTTCTACTTATTTCAAGTGAAGATATGCTTGAAATAAGTAAAAAGTGTCTAAAAACAAGCTACTTTTTAAATGTGATGAGTATTATTTTAGGGACCTAGTCAAATTCAAAACAGGTCAGGTTTGTTTAATGCCTGGAATAGGTTGTTACCAAAAAACATCCACATAATGTTTATGGTCAGAGAGGGCACATATGATTTAAGGATGAGGATATAAAAATGTGCATTAACTTAAAACAATTTAAAAATAAGTCCAAACAAACACTCTTGGTCAGCTATAAAGAACTGGACAGCCAATTTTACACTTCTTTTTAGAAAGGATTTCAGTTCGTATGTTTATAATCATGGCTCTTTCATATTAAAGTTATATGTTTTCATCTTTTAAATTGTATGGAATTATAGATGTATGACATGTATGACAGTATGACAATGTAAGGGGGGGGGGGCTGAACTTGATAAGCTTTGCTTCCTTCAGCCCCTTCTCAAACTTGCACAGTGTGTCATTGTCATTATTGTTTTTGTTTTTGATATATACACTGTTTGTTTTTACGCTGTGTTTGTTTGAGACAAATAAAAATCAAATCAAATCAAGTATAATTAGATTTGTTTTGACTAGAAATGACATTTTGACTAGAAATAAGACAAATATTCTTGGTAAGATTTTGAGTTTTTGCAGTGTATCACTCAAACACAGCGGTGGACAGTTGAACAGCCACAGAGACGACCGACCGACCGACCGATGGCGTCACGTCTCTGTGGTGTTTATGTTTCGCAGCGTGTAGGTTTGTGAGAATGGGCTCCTGCACGGTGGTGGTGAGTCACACACTATGAGCGTGAATGTGTGACTCACACACTCGCATGTCAACGAGGGCATGCGTCGGCGTGTGTGTGTTTGTGTACGACGTCAATCACTCGACGGGTGGATGTGTGTGGCGTTTGTGTGAGCACGGAAATGTCAAACAGGATTTTAGGGTCGATGCGATGTGCGGCGCCGTGTCTTGTTTTTGTGACAGGAGTGATGTGCGTCTCCACGTGGAGCAGCAGAGGTGCCAGGTTTGTTTCACTGCAGCTGGTTCCATCATGAGCGACACAACACACACACAAGACAAGACACGACAGGGGAACAAAAACAACAAGAGGAGGAGGAAGCAGCATCGGATTTCAGTCAATGACGCATGACAAAGGGTTTTTCAATTCAAACCCAATTTAGGATGGAAATGTATGGAAACAGAAGATTACAGGAACCTCCAGGGAAACATTATTAGAAGCAGGAGGATCATTGTGTTTGCAGAGAAGCCGGTCGGTCGGTCGGTCGATCGATCGGCTTTTCCACCTGTGATCCTCCTCCGACATGAGAGCTAATGGCATCTTTTTGTCAAACGAGGAGAGGAGCGTTTGTTGGATCGGGACAAAGCGTATTATTGACCGTTTTGTGTTTGTGTCATGTTTTAGTTTCATAATCTAATTCAAGCACTTATCTTTCTACTGCTGGACGCTTTTTACCAGCACTGATACTCTCTAAAGGTCAATAACAACTGTTGACGGGAATCTGCCAGAGGCTTTGAGTTGTGTAGGTGGTTGGTTGAACCCAACACATGAATATATGATATGACTGTTAGAAAGAAGAGCCTCGGTTTCTGCACCGTTAATCACAGCGTAGTCGAAAGCACAATCACAGAAGCTGCAATTTAGTTTTGATAAAAGGTAAAATGTCATTGTAAGTGTTGTGTTGCTGCTACAAAGACCCTGCACGACAAATCATATTCTCAGCATGTAAAGGTTGTTTGATTGGTACAAGACACTAACAAATACATTTTATATTATATCATATTATTATGTGAAAATGAAAAACAAAATGATCACTCCAATTGAAATAAAAATCTACAAACCTGCCCATATAATCACAATATGAAGGGGTTTTATTATTATTATTATGTTTTTCCTTAGATTAAACACTCAACTTGATCCAAATCATCTGTTATACATAGATGTGGCTTATTGGATTTAGATTGATTAGCTGATCTTTATATTTCAGTGCGGCCAAATTAACAGGTCTATTAATTAATTCGTTGATTGAAAGAAATGTATTTACTGTTTTTTATCAGTCTAATAATCAAAAAAAAAAAAAAAAACTTCAACATTGATGTTCTTTTTTATATATACTGTATATACACTGAACAAAAATATGAATGCAACACTTTTGTTTTTGCTCGCATTTTTCATGAGATGAACTCAAAGATCTAACAGAAAAGAGAAAAAAGGTCTATTCCTCTCAAATATTGTTCACAAATCTATGTTAGTGAGCACTTCTTCAGATAATCCATCCACCTCACAGGTGTGGCATATCAATATGAATATTGAATATTGGGGTCAGTATCTGGTGTGACCGCCATTTGCCTCACGCAGTGCAACACATCTCCTTCACATAGGTTGTTGCTTGTGGCCTGTGGAGAGTTGGTCCACTCCTCTTTAATGGCTGTGCAAAGTTGCTGGATGTCGGCAGGAACTGGAACATGGTGTTGTATCAACAATCAACAACCTGATTCAGCTCATGAAAAATGGGAGCAGAAACAATTTTTGTTCAGTGTAAATAAAAAAAGTCTGTAGTGACATCTACTGCAGTTTATTTATAAGCAACTAATTCTAGGGCTAGAGTTGAATTTAGATTTGTTTTTTAAATGTCATGATGGAGAGCTTGCTTCTCCAAATGAACTGATGAGGCTTCAGATGAGATGAAGGATTAAATGTGTCTTTAAAGGCTGAGAAAGAAAAATCTTTTGTAGTAGATGTGAGTGCAAGATGAGCGACAAAAGGCATTTTGAGATGATACGACTTTTCAAAGGGTAAAAACGATGACATGTGTGAGTAGAGGCTCTGCAGTATAAAAAAACCTCATTCAAAATCCCACTGACATTTGTTAACGACGCTAATTAGCATAAACCGAGTCTTGGAACGGAGCCTCTCTCAACATTAGGTCACATGACTCAGTTCATCTGTTTAGATCCAGGGCTGTTCTGTTTATTTGTTTGCTTCACAAATCTAAGTCGTTTGTTCCATGTTTCACAATTTCCCATGAACATTTGCAGCCTAATGCAGCATCGTATTACATCATGTCACTTGAGACGTTTTGGTAAAGAGGATTCCCATGGCAACGACTTGCGTGCACCCGCGTCATCTCATCTGACACCTCGAGCCTGTTGCGTGATGACAGATTGTGATTGTGTGCGAGTTGGAAAAAAAAAAAACACATTTAATGTGGGTTTAATTATTTTTTTATTATCTTTTGTTTAGTTTGGTTCTCAAGTCTCGGGCGTTAACTGTGGCATTTATCATCATTAGACGAGCAGAGCGGCGGGTTTGGCTACGTCAGCTGTAGCTTCAGTGTTTTTTCGGTGTTTGAGCAGGACGGACTCACCCAGAAGTAGTCGCAGTAGCTCCATTCGTTGGGTTTGAGGAGCTGCTGCTCCGGACCTTCTCCAGGCAGAGGGAAAGTCACACAGTTGATCTGAAGCGAAGGAGGAGAGAAGAAACACAGAGATGTTTCTTTTTCTTTCTGCTGACAAACAACAGACACACAAAGACAACCACACACACATAACACAAGAAAATATTGCACAAAAGGATGAAGTATTATCTTTCAGGGGGAGTGAGGTAACAGGCCTGGGATTCATTTGGATGGTGCAGATGAGAGGGAAAAGGTCAGACATGGGTAAACATGTGAACGGCCGTCCAGAAGGTGACCCAACGGCCCTGAGGGGCGAGAGACACAGGGAGGAAACACACAGAGAGAGAGAGAAACAAAGAGAGAGTGGGGGAGAGAAACCTCTTCTACAAACATCCCTCGAATTGAACAAATGAACTTTATCCTCCTGAGAATACGTGTTGTCACAGATAAACACACAGCACTCGGTCTGAACACAGACTCCATGGTCCAGAGCATCTTCAATTACTCTTGGGGGCTGCAATTATGTAATGTTCACCATCTGCGAGCCCTCCCCTCCTGGCACGGCCAGATACCCTCTGTGCCATGTCAGCCGCTGCTGCACAACTACACGGGCATCCAGACAGCATGCCTCATCCACACAACACACACACACTGAAACACACTGAAACACACTGAGTCACAGTGTTTACAGCTCCAGCTCGAGCGGCGCTGCCACACAGACCAAAGAGAAACAGGCAGCGTTTACCAGCTCGTTCAGCTGCTTCTTTATTTTCACTTTCACGTTTTCCTCTGAACAACAAAGTGTCGGAGCGGCGCCGGTGTTTGCTCAGGTCGGCGGTGACGCTTTACAAAGAAAACCGAAGGGAAGCAAAGACTTTAATAAGAGCAACGTAGTGAAACCAGAGGGCTTTTTATATCACATCCTTTTCTATGAAATACAGTAATATTTAAAGCAGAAGTGAGTGATATATTTGTGTTAATATAAGTCTTAAATAGTTTTATCTTCCGACAGCAATCACTTACATAGAGTGTTTGGACCGAAACACGGGTCTGTCAGTCACTCTGCTCTGCTCTGAGCCGAAGAGAAAACATTTATCGTATCCTACAGTTTTTATCCAATGAGGAGAGAGAACGGCATGCAGGGCTGTGTGTGCAGCCAAGGAACGCCGTGAATGTGGTGACGTAGCGACGAGGACTGTTATGGTGCGTTCAAGGAAACTCGTATTTTTCCGACCGTGAAGTGGTACCAGTTCGATCTGGTACGAGTTCACCGGTCGGAAGTTACGAGTGGCCGTTATAGTGACTTTCACCGGTAAAACAGGTCGGAAAAACACGAGTGGGTTGCCTGGAACGCTACAAAGTCGTAAGTTGTGACTTGAAGCTGTAATTTACGATTTCAAAAGCCTGCCTGGAACGCAGCATTAGCGAAAACGACCAGATCACTCACTTCTGCTTTAACTTTAAGACGCCTGAGGAGGGAATGAATGATGAATAAAATAAATAGTTCATAATGTAGCTGGAGACACTTGAGATGCCCTTATAGCTGTTTACAATTAAACAAAATATGCTTTTAATGTTCAAAACTGTGTCGAGATTCATTGTTTGCATCATTCAAAGGATGCAAACAATGAAAGTTTGACCCACGAAGACACCATGGCTGAACTGAAATGACCTGGTGAACGAAGGATTAGCCATTTATATCCTCAGCTACTGATTTATTCCTGTGATCTGCGAAAGATCAACCTGGACTTTTGTTTTAAGGAGCCTTTTCCCCCCTGACGTCACGTTGATGTTGAGAAGCTGTGGAAAGGGTGAAATGGTTGACAAACCTGACTGATTTATGGCCACTTTTCTTCAACTGAATTAATAAATCGATGAATTTGCGAGTCTGTGAAAGGATCTACAATGTCGGAGGCGAGAGCAGCCAACACTGGAAACACTGGAGGCTGATGATGTCACACAAACAGACATGAAGTTTGCTGTTAACATAACTGTCAGAGTCAGTGTTGACTAGGAAACAAATATTATACAGTAGTTTCATGATCATCCTGCATCAATAATACAGTAATTTAACTTTTTTTTGTTTGTCAAATGAATTATCGCTGCTACTGTAGCTCTACTTGACTTTGCAAGGCAAACGTTAACATGTAAAAATGTGAGTTCATCACTTGTTAACTGATTTGCTCAGTTTTAAACTCATAAAGAAATACAAAGTGTTATAATAATTACACTTTACCATAGTATGCGTAAAAACAAGCCGTAACACACATCGTCTGTTTAGTTGCTGATCTCTTGGGAAGTGGCGAACTGACAACAGTTACGGTACTCAGTCAGATTACATACATTTATAAGAGTTATAACCTTGGACACACCAGCACAAACATCAGCCTTTCTGCGACACAACTTGAGGTTGGTAAACTGAGTGTGACATCAGAGGAACATGGCCGCTGTGTGAATATGGACGATGATACTTAGACTTATTGCACTGCTGTGATGCAATGTCTTGAAATGTGGCCTCCAAAGGACGTTGACCCTGAAGTGAGGCTCGGCTTATGTGCTGCTTATAAATGTTAAACCCTTAAATGTTACTAGTAAAAAATATGAGACTTATAAAATTTTCATGCATAAACCTGGTCTCCTGTAAATTACAAAAGCAAATAGTTGAGTTGACACTGAACCAAAGTTACAGCCGTACAAACTCAGAGGAAATTGAAGTTTTTTTTTCACCTCAGCCACTTTTCTCTCCGCATAAACATTTTTGCAGCAGGAGCTGCAGCCACAAGTCTGAACCAGTTCTGCGGTGATGTGTGATTTATCCAAAAACAGATACAATCAGGAGACTGAGCATATTCAGACAGAGTGTAATTCATCAAGGTTGTGAGTCCTGCCCCAGAATGAGAGCGGTGATACCGAGGCTGATAATGAAATTGTAATAGAGTCTTTTGATATAAGGTTCAGTTTGTGTGTTTGAGTCTATACTGTACTCCACAGCTAGAAAACCAACACCGACCTGAGGATTTTCTGTGCACTCTGCGAAACCGATACATCTGATTTATAAAAATATATACAGTATATGACTTCAATGAACAAAAACAGAGAGCATGTATGAATCCAGGTCACAGAGTAGATATCTCCTCCATGTGCCCAGAGCCTTTACCAAATCAGGTGACATTACATGGCCTTTAGCATCTATGCACCTAAAGAGTGGAATAGTCGACTCTACCACATGATCTCAGAAATGCTCCGACGTTACATTGTGCTCCTTCAAAACCAAACTTAAGACTTTTCTGTTTAGCTGTGCATTTCCTTAAATGTCTCTCTGTGTGTAAATTTCTATGTCTTAGTATCTATTGCTGTTTACTTTTTTAATATGTTGTCCTATCTCTATGTAAATCACTCTGAACTGCTTCTGCATGATATGGTGCTATATAAATACATTTGAATTGAATGTAAAAAGGCCGAAGCTCCATCGACTACTCTGCGTTGACCTCTTCATTCTCTGCAGCTCTTCATCTGAATATTTGACTTGAAAAAAAACAAAACAGATGAGTAATAGTCTCTCTTCTCTTACATAATCACTGAGATCCAGAGGAAACACTGATATGGCCACTTGCCAAACAAACGGGCACCGATACGACAGAATAACAACAACCACGACGACGACGCTGATCTACATAAACAAAAGAAGCATTAACCGGCAGTTAACGGTGACGAAGGAGCCGCGGCGTGATTTACTCTGCGACCAGTCACTTTGTTCATTTTCTGCCCCAGAGATCATACTGATTGTCATGGGCACCAGATTTTCCATTACACTGGCTCCACATTTATCATGACTGTTGTTTATCTGCCTCTCACATCCTGCAGAAAATGAGACCATTTATCTCCAGGAAGCCTGTCCGACAAACTTACTTCTCCTTTATGGCTGCTTAGCGAGGCGCTCCGGGGGCTGGAGTTGTGGGGCGAGTAAAATATTAATATAGATTACCTTTAATGTCACACTGAGCCATAAATCCCTTTTTGAGGGATCTGAGGCCGCTGTGGAGATGTTTGTGGAGTCGTTGGGATGTTGCAGCAGCCTGTGTTGCTGCGTTTGCATCCTTGTGTGTTGCAGTTTGGCAGAAAACAAAAAGATGTGAGCGTGAACGTGAACGTGTGTCGGGTGATTTGGGACATTTTGTTCTCACTCTGGATTCATAAACACAAGCTCGTCATGAGGGTTTGATATCCCGGCTGCAGGCTGCTGTGATTGTTTCATTACGCATTTTAATGTTTTATTTCTTTACTGCTCTTTTTTTTTTTTACTTTGCTGAATACAGAGAAAAAAAAATCCTGACACAGTCGAAGAACTAATGGCCCGTGAGACAGAAATGGTTTTGCAAACAAACAACTCAAACACTTCCTCTCTCTCTGTCTCTCTCTGAATATTTCAGGGAATGAGACTGTAGGATGCTCTGTCACTGTTGCTTAGCAACAAATTACTTTTGCTGTACGAGACCCCCTCACTCCCTCCCCACACACACACACACACACACACACACACACACACACACACACACACACACACACACACACACACCTTCCCATAACAAAACAATCTCACACTTCCTCTCTATTGCCTTCTTCTTCTTCTTCTTCTTCTCCCCTCATCTCTTCCTTCTCTTCCTCTCCGACCAATCAAGGCTCCTCGTTTCGAGTCCCGCCAACGACACTTTGACGAGCCGCCGTTCCCAGCATGCCTACACTGAGCGCAGGCAGCATAGCAACAAGTCAGACTGAATGAATGTTTAATAAGCTGAAAAAAAAAAAAAAAAAAAAACATTTTGAAAAAGGCTGAATTTGGTCCGACTGGTTGCCGCGGGTGAAGGTGAAGACAAGGTGACACGGCGACGGTGGCGTCTCCTCCTCCTCCTCCTCCTCCATTCGTCTCTCCTCTCTCCATCTGATGCCTGGTGAAGCCTGGTGAAGCGTCCTGGCTGCTGGGGTCCATTTTGCCAGCAGCCATGGATGTGTGCGTCTCCATGACAACTGTGGAGGGGGTTGTGTAACGTGAGGTGCATCACGGCGAACAAAAAGACACCTTTGTGGACTGACGTCACCCAACCACAACTGCAGATTCAATCTTTATCACCTGTATTTTTATTTATTTATTTATTTATCTCTCTCTCTATATATATTTTTTTTTTCTTTTTTCCCCTCCAGTTTCGCTCGCTGCAGCAGAACTGTTGAATATGCAGGATTTTTCCGTCCTTCTGCATTTTCACAGATCAGGACCTCTCTGCAGATATGAAATTAAATTAAACTACAAAGTAGAAAAATAAATAAATAAATGAATAAACCTCTCGCGCCTCAGCAGCAAATCTCCGAGTGGTGAAACCCTTAGAAAAGGCCGAGCAATGAAAGCGGTGGAAATCATCATCATCATCATCAACGTTTTTTTTTTTTCCTCCTCTTCTTCCAAACAGTATGTCTTCACTGAATATCTGAATGGTCCGACCCCCCCCCCCCATCCCTCTATGCCACTGCCACCGTCTCCTATGCCAGTGTTTTCCATTTCAACACCCATTAATCAGTTGCTATTGCTTTTGTCACCATGGAAACTGGACTTGCTGCATCTCTCACAAGGTCTGAGAGGGGTTGGGGTGTATTTTTTTTTTTTTTTTCTTTTCCCACAATAGCCAGACTGACGGCTCCCGTGGCTGCAGCAGGTCAGAGAGAGAGAGACCACCGAGCGCAAAATCAGCCCCTCGCTGCCTGCGAGACACAAAACAGCCCTCTGTCTCTGTCTGTCTGCCCCTCAAC
This sequence comes from Trachurus trachurus, assembly GCF_905171665.1. Lineage (NCBI taxonomy): Eukaryota > Metazoa > Chordata > Actinopteri > Carangiformes > Carangidae > Trachurus > Trachurus trachurus. The sequence goes on along the minus strand of NC_139905.1, from coordinate 10,074,010 downwards.
GCCACCACAGGTTCGCCTCAACCCCCCTCTCTCTGCTCTCCCCCCCCTTCCTCTCCTCCCGCCACAGTCATCATTATGGACTAAGAGATTACATAACCACCACAGCTACTGTCTGGGCATCTTGAGACAAAGATACTGTACTCTTCTTTACTGCTGCAGAACAGGTTTAATTCCTCCTCATCATCACGAGCTGATACTGAGGAGTTTGCAGCCTGAATCCTACTACAAACAGTGTGTGTGTGTGTGTGTGTGTGTGACCTGCACTGCCTTGCAAAATGTGGAGCCATTTGAGGAAGGAGGAAAAAAAGAAAGAAAAAAAAGCTAAAAAGAGGGGGGGGGGATACCACAAAAAAACCACAAAGAGCAACAACTCGGTGCCAAAACCACTCAGAGATCTCCTCTCCATCTGACAGACAGAAGGCTGCGCTACTAAAAATACCGACCGACCGTCAGTCTGCAGGCGACTGGATCAGCTCGGGACTTTTCACTCACTTAAATGATAATTCAGCGTGATTGAAGGGAACCAGCGCCTCAGGAGCATAAAATTTATCTTTGGAGGAGCGTTAAATCAATATTATAGACAAGAGACCAAGTCGAGTCAGTGAGAGTAAAAAAAACGAGCGCAGGCAGGACTCCTGGACAGTTGCTGCTGCTGCTGCTGCTGCTGCTGCTGCTGCTGCTGCTTCTTCATTCACACTAATGTGGTTTCCAATATGCAGGGAAACCCCCACGTTACTCCACCACCGCGGTGCAACTACGGCCACGATGCCGACAGACGAGAGGAAAACAAAAGACCAGATGAGACGTGAACTTATCTGAACGTGAGGAGCTGGAGACACTCAAAAGAGATGAGGATGCAGAGGTAGAAGTAGATGGAAGAGGAGGAAGAGGAGAAGGAGGAAGAGGAGGATTAAGTTCCTCGGTACTCACTGTGATCTTGGTCTCCTTGACCTCCTTGATCTGCCTCTTGGCCGGTGAAACGGAGCCGGGGGGCTGCGGGGCGAGACAGGAGGGATCGTCAAAACTCTCCTCAGTGTCAAAGCTGGCTTCCATCATCATCCCTCTCACCTCCTCCTGCTTCTCTATTCTGGGAAAGCCTCACACGCTCTCTCTCTCTCCTTTCTCTCTCTCTCCGTTCTCTCTCTCTCTCTCTCTCTCCGTCCACGCAAACCGAGGCTGCCTTCAGTCTCACAAGCCACGGAGTGAGTGGAGAAGAGTCGCGTTGCAGGGGGAGGGGAGGAGGGGAGAGAGTGGGGAGTGGGGGTGTGTAGTGGTGGGAAGGTAGCGCCAAGGGTTAGGAGGAGGAGGAAGAGGAGGAGGAGGAGGAGGAGGGTGTGTGTGTGTGTTTGTAGGGAAGCGTGAGGAAGTCTAGCCTACGGTTGTAGCTGCTGTCACACGAGTTTTTTAAGGTTGAAGGCTGCGAGGAGACGCAGGATGCTCCCTCACCTCCACCTCTCGCTCCTCCGTGCACAAAGACAGAAGGAGGAGAAAGATCATGGAAATATATATTAAAAAAAGGGGGGAATCAATGGAAGAAGAAAGGGAAAGAGAGAAGGAGAATAAAACAGGAGAAGGAGGAGGAGGAGGGGGATTTATTTACATGATCCTTGCCACACCTCCCTCCCCAGAGAGCGTGATAGTGGAGGAGGAGGAGGAGGAGGTGGTAGCAGTGGTGGTGGTGGGGGTTGGTTTCATGGAAATGGCTGAATGATGATGTTTAAGTGACTAATTACGATTGGGAGGGAAACTGGAGAAGGGGGGAGGAGAGAGGGAGAGAGAGAGAGGGAGAGAGCAGGCAGCCAATGAGATGCAGCGTCTGTGTGTTGTGTGTGTGTATGTGTTGGAGAAAAAAATGTATAAGTGTGTGTGCGTGTGTGTTTAAGGTGGAAAGGGTTTAAAAAAAAAAAAAAAGGTGTGCTGAGGAGGCAAATTCAGGCGACAACGGCTGAAATATTTGTGTGTGTTTGTGGTGTTTACAGGCGGTTTGTGCAGCAGCTACCTCGTCATCATCATCATCATCTCTCATACGACAGAGCTTCGCCCGAGGCATCGAACGCACCGCCGCAGCAGCGCTCACACCAGCGCTCACACCTTCTCACCACATCCACCTCCAACTACTAACATAACACCATCACACCCAGAACAAACCCACTACCGCCGCCTACAATACATCCAAACGTTCGCTCACCTTCGCTGTACAGAACATGGCGGAGGTTCAGCTCCGACCACCGCGCTCCCAGGTCCAGGTCCCGGGGTTTTTCTCGATCCGTGAGGCCCCCGTTGCTCCCAGCGTGAGCCTTGACAGTCTTGGCTGGCCTCCTCCTTAAACCTGACAACCTCTGACACGTGGAGTCCAAAATCTCAACCGCCCATATGGCCCAAGTGTCTGTCCATCTCTACTCTCCAATGCGAACATGACACGATTATGCCCTCGTCTGACTCGCAATTAGTCACGTGGGTTGGCATGTAATCGATGTTGGCCCGGGTTCATGGGAGCTGCGGGAGCGGCCCTGCCCTCCTCGGCCGAGAGGAGAGCGGGCGTGCAGCTCTTCAGCTCTTCAGCTCATGGAAACACTGATATCACATCACATCACACTGCGACCTGAGAACACGGTTTATACGGGAGAGACGAGTGTGCAGCTTGGAAATTTCTCTCCACGGCTTCGACCAGGGATTGTTATCTTAAAGTATCGATTTCAAGCTCTTTGAGTCCAAGGTGACGTCTTGAAATCCTTTGCAATTTTGTTCACCAGTCAAAAAAACATGAAGATATTTTGTCAAAAAACCCTCACACATGAAACTCTGAAACCAGGAAAGGTCCAGAAAATTGGCTGACTTCAAAATTGTTGTCAATTTGAGACTGTCCTCACAAATCTCCAACCATCACAGGGAAGCAAGGATGGATGGATGGATGATGCATTCACAATACAACAGATGTCTAGGAGAGTCCTGTTCAGTTGCATGTCCCAACCACAAATCAACATTTGACCACTCCCTCACTATATGTTTTAATTGTAAGCCGAATCCAAAACCTTGATGAAATAGCCATTTTAATCAAAACCGACCAAACCTTTAATTTTCAATAACAGAGGGCAAAGGAAACGAGAATGATATAACATCTCCTTATAAGGCCGCCTTCAGTAAACATCTCTTTAACGCATCCAGAAACATTGTTCAGTCGTGTTTGTCTTTCAGGACAACCAAAACTTTGTATTTCTTCTCTTTTAGCTCCGTATTTGGTCTCCACCACCTCCACCAAGTGACATATCTCATCTCCACATCTGCAGATCCAGCTGATAAATCTCTATAAGTCCATCAATACTTTCACCACAGTGTTGTTGTCACATCTTAAAGCCTACAGTATTTGATTAGTAATACCCTGACAAATGTCAAACCTGTCGATATCAGAGCAGGAAACTGAGACGGGCGAACTATATATCCATCGTCGTCATCTAATCTGGATGACTTGTCAGTCGATCAACAAATGAAACAATACATACAGCCGCTGACAGCTTCATCATCACATGAGGCATCATAACTCTGAACTTTTGTGAACACACAGAGATTAGAGACTGTCGATACTTTACTTGCGTACCTGTTTGTTAGCAGTAGCTTTCCGTAAAGCAACATCCCGGGTCTCTGTGGGATGACCGGTCTTTGCACCTCCTGAAGACACAGCGAGAAACAAATCACAGACCACATTGTCATTGATCAAAGTGACAGCTGGGAGCTTTGTTTTGTACGGTAACACAATATTAATGAGCAGACCTGGGTCGACCATTGACAAATCCAAGTCAATTACATCAGGGAAGTCGTTTAGTAGTTTAGATTATGTTCATTTACAGGTCTTTGAAGGCAACAGTGCATTTTTTTTCCTCTTGCTGGTTCTCATGTCAGGTTTGCACCATGTAGGCCTACATCCTCTTCTCAGATCCATATATAAGCACACATTGAATGAATGAATGTCATTAAAGTGAATGGCCCTGGGGGGTTCACAGCTCTGTGAGCAGTTTCTGTTGCAACGCCCCTGGTTTCATCCCTTACATGCCCTTAATGGTTCCTCCTCGCCTGTGATTCATGGGCTGTCCGCTCGCTGCATATCAACTCGCCCGTCTCCGGCTGAAGGTAAACACGTGCGCCTGGCGGAGTGTGACCCCCGAGGCTACGCATCACAGCCGTGGACACCGGGCAGAGCAGGACCAGGCCCGAGTGTGTGTGTGTGTGTTTTGTGTTGTCTGTGTGTGTGTATAGGGGGTGGGGCAAGAGGTGACTCCAAAAATAGAGATGCCACTCATGCTGCTCAAAGGGGCATTAAGGAAACTGTGACCTTCAGTGACCTCTGTTCGTGACCAGTAAAACGTTACAGCCACAGGTCTCCCACACCAGACAGAGTTCGTCACTTTGCGATATTTCATGTATTACTTAATAAGTATTATTTAAGCTGTCTCAATCTGTTAATCTTATTGATTGATATAATGATTTTAAACAGTTCTATCCAATTACTGTGACTCTCTGTCACACTTTTCTCTTAAATGTTGTAAAACCTTTAAATCTGCCTTTTTGTCATTTATTTTTATTGCACATCCTTAGTTTTATCTTGTCCTGTAAAGCATTTCGTAACAAAAAAGTGTAAAGAGAGGATAGAGGATAATTATATGATGCAAATGAAGTCTTTTCAGTCACAATCAGAGCTGTCAATTGATAATTGATATGAAATCATGATTAATAGCACAATTGTTTAGCGTTAATCACAATTAAGCTCAAATTAATCAATGCACATTATTTACTTGTTTGAAATATAACTTCAAGTGATATTTATGCAAATATGCTGCCTTATGCTAATGTTACTTTATTATATATTAACCAAAAACAAAGACCCTCAAAAGCCCTGCAGCATTTTGCATTAAAAAAATATGCTCAAAATAACATTACTGCTCCGACTATCCAAGAGACCGTTTAGCTTGCAAACTGATCCATTTACGTCACCTGATTCAGGCTGTGGGTTGAGCCGAAGGTCAATATGATGGGATATGTTTTTATTGTGCGTCCAAAAAATAATAAAGCAAAATAAAGTCTTGTGGCGTATTTGCATTAATGCGTTGTTACCGCATGTTTTATGCATGTTTGTGCAAAGAAAACCCAGTAGTTGTTTGTGCAAAACAATATAAGGCATGGATTTTTATTGGCACCACGGGGGCAGTTTTTACTGACAGCTGCTGTTTGTTGATGCAGGTGAGACTCAGCTGGTTCTGAGGAGGTGGTGAACACTTCACATCCAGGAGGCGGAGATCTGTTATATTACTGTTATGTTGCGCCGAGCCCTCCTGGTCCCTGTCATCCACAATACACCCACTCCCTGACATACGAAGACAGCAGTCAGCTGTCAGCAGTGGGCACGGTGTGTAGAGAATGAAAGATTTAGAGATCACTACTGAAAGACGGAGCAGAAATATTACTGCGAATATGGATATATGTTGTTATAAAACGTCTGGGGTTGATGCTGAGTTGAGTTTACAGTGTGTGCATTTGTGCTGCTTTACGACACGTGTTCAGCTATTCAGCCTTATCTTATCCACATCCCTTTGGATGGTGCGTCATTATTTCTTCCTCTCTGAACCAGTCGTTCAAATCCCCGGTTTCCTGTCCAGAGGGCTGATGTGAGATCTCGACCTGGTCTTCATGAGACTCTCTCTCTCTCTCAGGAGGAGAAGGAAGAGGAGGAAGAGGATCACCCCTGTTTGGTTTAATGCTGACAAACTCCCCTGCAGCTGACTGCCTCCCTGCTCGTTCCTCCTCTAAGTGTGTTTAGGCCGCACGCCAGCGGAAAGAAGAAAACCATCTGTTATCTGCTGAGATGTTGTTAGCGGAGGATGCTGGCAGCGATGGAACATAACAAGCTACTCATTAAGAAAACGTAGGATTTCCTCCTGCAGCGCCACCTGAGGTTCACCACAAACGCAGCAGAGAAACGTATCAGTGGGGATTTGTTGAAAGATTTGGGGGGGGAAATGTCAGTTAAGTCCCATGGAAACAGTGCGATCGCTTGTTGTGTGTCAGATTCAGACGAGGGGATCTGGTCCCTGTGTAATAAGCAGATTAGTGCTGATGATGAGCAATTGCCAAAAGGGCCTCTGAGAGGAGAAAATGTTGAAACATTCAGTCCAAATGGGAAACAATCACCATAAAAGGAGGAATTTAGGCACTTAGAACAAAAACAATATCAATTCTCAGTTTCTGCAGAGTTTCCGAGGGCTCAATCTGAACCTTTAAAAAGCTTGTTTTCCCAGATTAACCCTCATGTTTGTGCCCCGGTGGTGGTTCCTGTTTTTGTTTCCTACATGTTGCTTCCGTCACAAACTGTGACCAAAAAATAAATAAATAGATAAATAAATAGATAGAAGGGAAGCGGAGGAGATAGCGGCTCGGGTTTTACCATATGGTGAGGAGTGGTGTCGTGCCAGCGGCCTCTGTGGGGCCTCCGCTGAAGAGGAAGAGGAGGAGGAGGAGGAGGAGGGATGCCGCCATGTTGTTTCTGGAACGATACAAAAATAAAGAAATGATGACAGCTGAAAAAAACAAAAAAAGCTCCTTCACTGCAAAAATATGTTTCTTTGTACAGACTTCTGATAACAGAAACACAAGCATTTTCTTTACATTGACTACAAGCAGATAACTCTTCAGACAGAAGCAGTGTGACATGACAACTGTGGCTGATTAATCAATTTATCTATTAGATGATCAAAAAGACTGTTATTGGTTACCCTTTATAATAACTACACACTGTTAAGCATTAGTAAGTCATTATTAAATACTTAATTTATCATTTATAAAATAATTCTTCCTACACTGATTCTAATTTGTACATAATTTACACACATAGTATAAATGTTTCACACTGGATCAATAAACTCATCTATCATGTACTGAATGATAATATAAATATAAAATATAAATCAAGTTATATATGAGTTATCAGAGTAAAAGTAAATGGTTAACAGACTATTTGATAGATAGATAGATAGATAGATAGATAGATAGATAGATAGATAGATAGATAGATAGATAGATAGATAGATAGATAGATAGATAGATAGATAGATAGATAGATAGATAGATAGATAGATAGATAGATAGATAGATAGATAGATAGATAGATAGATAGATAGATAGATAGATAGATAGATGTGGTTCAGCACTAAGAGGCTGTGAACACAAACCAAACCCTAAATGGTTTGATCATCATCCTACAGACAATCAATGATCATTAAGTCTATTTTTCCATTAGTGCACAGGAAATATCCAAATAACTTAAACATGTTGCACATTCCTGCTCCTCAGGGGATAAACCCTGCTCCCTTTCAGACACCATTATGTCCAAATCTTAACTGGGTAATGATGATAAAATGTGTTCCTGTGTCCGCAGTGGAAAAAAACCTTTTACCTCCCACAATTATGGCTTTAAGTGAACAGAATTATTTCTGTCTATGCTCCAAACACAGGCTACTACATCCACCTTTATTAACGGTCCATGGTTCGACCCTATTTGACTTGTCAATTTGTGAGTATAATGAATGTTTTTAACATTATAAATCATCATAAAAGTAAACAAAACAGAAGCCGTGTAACCTTGTTGTTGCAACAGAAATAAGAGAAGTCACTCCAGGCGAGAGGGATGTCTGATCTGTAAAGTTTATTTTCTGGAGAATAAAACAAAAGTCAGATCCTGATGGTGCGTCAATGTGAAGCTCTTGTGGATGATTTTCTTACTTGCCTCGTGTACTTTAACCGTCCATCACACCCAAACAATCACAAATCATTTCGTTCTGCAGAGCAGGAAGTCCTCAGCGCTGTAATGGCTGGCTGCGGGTGAATCAGTGTTCAGTCTGTGACACTGTGAGTCTTTAAGTGCAATCAAGCTGCTTCTTTCTAACAGAAATATTGGAGCGCGTGTCAGCAGAAAATGTTTTGGCAGCGCCGTTACTGTCGTGGCAGGAATCCACAAATCTAAATATGTGTGGACAGGAAGCAGAAATCAAAGAGGCCCTAATGTTCTGTTCAAGTGCCGTTAAATAAGGAGCACAGTCACTAAATTACAGTGATGATGTGTTACTGTAAATCTGTGAATGAGGAGTATTTGATTTCATGAAGACACCTGCACTGAGCGTTGGCCTCCAGGTTTCCTGTCATGAATGCATGTGATCCAACTTGTGTGATAAACATTAAAGGGATGGGTCAACATTTTGGCAAATTTGCCTATTGCCATAATCCCTATAGTCACAGCAGTAGGTTCATTACCTTTAATTATCGGTGCATGTTGTTTTGAGATCCGCGGGGCAGAGACGTGAGCTGCTCAGCGAACACAATGGAGGTGAACGGTACAGGTCCCCTGTCTCTCATCAAACCCATCAAATACACAATCCAACAACTCCAAAACGCTCTGGTGGACAAATTGTGACCTGCACATTCACCACACTGTGAAATGGTCATGTAACATTACATGTAACATTACGAGATGGAGTGTTTTCGAGGCAAATGCATAGCCTGTTGTTCAGAGTATTTGCTTCATGTGTCATAATGTTACATAATTATACATTATATTATTCATAGCGTGGCAAATATGCAGGTCACAACTTCTCCACGAGAGCGTTTTGGAGTTGTTGGATTGTGAATTTGATGAGTTTTGAGGGACAGGGGACCTGTACCGTTAGTGTTACAAAACAGAAGACGACAAAACGCAGTCATGACTCATCTGTGCTTCTGCAAATACAGTTTTGTTTCGTTGCATTATTTGACTTGATTTGGATGGTGGCTGGAGAAAGACAGGGGTGGACAAACAGTAAGAGCTCACAGGTCAGTCTCTGACCTGGTTAGCTGTTGAATTCCACAATTTCAAATTGCACATGGAAATCCACCTCAGCACATTTGTTATTTACATTTATTATTTACATTTTCCCACCAAACCATCTCCTGCTGAGCTGAGCCAAAGTGCTTTTGTTACCAAAGGAACTACAGTGTCAATAGTCCTGTCCTCGTCCTGCAGGACCCTGAACACAGACACATTCAGAAAGAACAAGTATTTTTATAAAAAGCTTCCTGTTCACTGCAGGTCGGTCAGTCAGTGTCTTCAAACTGTCTCTTTCATCAGCTGCTCCATGTTGTCATCATGTTATAACTATAATGTCATCACATTTTTCCAGCCTCCGCTCCACCATGTAATTCATTCTCATCATCTATAATCCCACTGTTTTATGTGCAACTCCAGAGGGATTAATAGAAAGATATTAACTGATCCTCATTTGTGCTCCTCCTCCGCTAAATGAAACAGACTGTACGAGAACCAGCAGCGTTCGTGTTAACACAGTAATACACTCTGGCGTCTCTGTGACGATCACACACACACACACACACAGTTTTGATAGCAGCATTTTGAAGCTCCACACTCAGACATGAAACAACAACAAACTGTAACAAAATAAAAAGTGACTGCTGCGGCATATGGCTTCTGAATGTAAAAATAGCTTCTGGCTGTGTTTTTATTTTTTTTGCCCTGTGTGTGAACATACGTGTGTGTCTGTGTGTGTGTGTTTGTGTGCTGTAAGCCAAAGTGCAATCACTGCCAGGGTTGTTTTGTTGATGCAGCCTTGTTCTGTCCCATGGGAGCCTGTCCTATCCCTCTGGATTCCTTCCCAAATGAGGTGTAGAACAGACACACACACACACACAAACAAACAAACACACACACACACACACACACAGGCTAAAGCAGATGTTTGTGAAAGGTCGCCTGCCCTCGAGCCTCTGTATTAATACAAGTCGTCAGCCTCTTGTTAACTGGCAGCAGCGGCTCATCAGAGCAGGAGACAAACATCCGTCCACCTCCGAGTCCACAGATCTCTCCGCTGCGCCGCTCGGCCTCAAGTGCCACACGTTTAAGATAATCAGATTAAAGTGGATCGAATCTGCCGGCCCCGTCTCCACATGAATGGACTGCTGAGACACGATGATGATGGGGAGGAATGATAATGAGTGCGCCGCGTTAAGGTGGCGAGAGCCGAACGCCGTCACACTCGCAGGGAGGGAAGCGATGGAGGTTTTTAGTTACGCACTAAACTAGAGCAGAAGAAATTATAATATGATTGGTCGGTTCTCACTAGAGAGTTGTGTCTCCATCTAAAACCTCTGACATCATCACGACCATGTTATGTAACAGGAAACTCAGCTGGGGGTTAAATCAGACCCATACCTGGGCTGCATGCTTGTTTTCCTCTGGCCCAGCTCCACAGCCCAGATCTGGTCCGTGTACAGATGCTACATCCACATCTGGATCAATTCACAGAAAACCTTAAAGCTGTCGGCCAGCACAGCATGATAACAGCTGGAATACAGCTGTTTATTGACCCTGAGATTTCATTTTGCTGTCTATGTGTCTTTGATGTATCTATTGCACTAATTAAAGACCAAGAGAGGACAATGGATTATTGGTTATTGATTACCAACCCTGCACAGAAGGCATTTACAAAAAACAAAAGGACAAGAAGTGAGGGTCCGGCATTAATCTGAGTTCATGTTTAATTAAAAAAAAAAAAAGGTTAAAATGGGAAGAAGATATTAAAAACAAAATATCAATATCAGATCATAGTGCAGCATAAACTCTTTGTTAATTAAAGAACCACACTCATCCATCTCTGAGTCTGACAATAATGTATAATATAATATTCCTGTGTGAACCCAGCTGGTGTCATTAGTGTTGCTCTTTGTGTTGAGGTGTGGCGCCTCACCTTTACTGCAGCTGTTGACGTAATACCTCTGTCCCTCAGGTGACGTGTAGCTCCTCCACCCTGGGGGAAGCGGTCGACCGTCCGTCTCCTCTTGGGCTACCGCAGAGCTCACGACCGCCGACTTCTGCCGAAGATAAACAATTATTTCACCTCCACGTACACTGTGCATTTTCCTCCTAATGAATAATATTATCATAAATTATTCAAACCAGGACTTAAACCCTTGAAAAATACCACACACCACTCACATGATGCTACAATAAATGTCTCCTAATTATCTATCAAGTTACAAAGTGCTACTGATCTCCAGAGGCTACAGGAAGGTGTGTCATTCCAATCCACACTCAGTGAAAACTTCATTTAGATGACTGAGAAGTAGCTCCTGGATTTTAATGTTCACTACATAATCTGGCCATTAAAAAGAGAGGAAACCTGTGGGCTGTGAAAATGGATAGTTTAATTTATCTTGAGTACGGGAGGTGTATAATGCGAAGCTGCTGCTGCTTCAGTAAAGTTTATATAGAGGTATATCACTGCTATGAGCTGTACAGAAAATGTAAATGTAGGAGCCATGGCAGCCTCTGCAGTAAGTGGTGTTATTATCATCAAGTTCTCATATTGCTTTTCAGCACTTCTCCCTTCAGTGTTATTCATATAGTGAAATATGATCTGCCACTCGGATAAATAATGACAAATGCTCGCTGCACCTTATCAGGAGTCCCCAGGAGGCTTCACCACCATGAAGCCATTGTGTTCAGGCTGCTGCTGCTGCTCCGACTACACTGGGCCAGAAATGACTGCAGCCTGCTTTTACTATAGGGACAAGTCGTTCCTAATCTGCAGCCATCGCCGGCTGCCTGTTCATTTTTAGAGGCAGCGGTGCGTGGCCCGCTCAGATCTGTCTGCTGCATCTGACAGAGGGACTGCTGAACTTCAGGACGCTGCTCTCCAATCAGACATCTGAGGGGAGGTGGGCGGATACGATCGGACAGATGTATAAATGGGGAGATTATTAGCGGAATGATAGAGAAGTCATATCGTGTTCTTCTGCCTTGCGCGGGCAGCGGGGCGGAGTGGGTGGATGGAGCTGACTGATGTGTAACATTAAAAGAGGCTCATTGGATCTTTTCTATCTCGGCTGCTCGTTTTAAGTTTGCCGTGAGAGCAGTGGATGTGCTGTGCAGCCATATTTGAGCTGCTGAGTTCACACTGAGGGGACGATCACTGCACAGAGGAGATAAGTGACCTCCTCCATTCACAGTTAACACAGTGAACAATCTACTGTAAGACTGGCCCATCTTATTCTCCACACTAACAACTGTCCAGCACATGTTGTAAGGAGATATAAGAGTGATATGGAAATAATCATAATGCGATTTTATTGGCAAATATTGTGACTTCAGTTTAAATGATAATTTCAGTCTTTTCTAAACACCATATTCCTTTACATCTAGATAATATAATTTATAGACCAGAACATCCCTAGTATCAGCCACACTTATGGTGTTAAAAGAATTGCAGCTCCTGTACTTTGGACATTGAACTTGGCCATAATACATTTTCAATTACATCCTGATTAATTGTGCAGCTCTAAAAGATTCATATTGACAGCTGGAAGTACATGGTAACAAGTTTTGCCTTAGCTGGCCCTAGATAAAATGTAAAGATCTAGCCAAAGTCAGTAGGGTTCATCTACTGGAGACCATGAATGTCTATACCAAATCTTATAGCAATTCATCGAACAACTGTTGAGACTTTTCAGCCTCAAGCTCAGTGGTAAACCAATCAACAGATCAACCAACCCACCAACCTACCAATGGCCAATCTATCAACTGACCAACCGACCAACCAACCGACCGACCGACCAACTAACCAACCAACCGACCGACTAACCAACCAACCGACCGACCGACAGACCAACCAACACACCAACCAACACAGCCTTTCCTGCCTCCTCTGAGATCTTACCTGTCCTTTTATGGACCTGACTGGTATGAGGTGTTGTTCTCCCAGCAACTTTGGCACTGAACAGGTTAAATTCCTTCCTCTTGTAGTCACACAAATGTTTCTTCTCTCTCTGCCAACAGAGGCATCGTATTGGTTTTGTGCCACAGAAACACTTATCTCTTGGGAAGAAGGTGTGGAGAATGGTTTTTATGTAAAAAGGTCCTATTTTGACACTGGAGGCAACATTTTGCACTTTAGTTACCAATAAAAAAGGACCTTAAACAAACAACTGTCCTTGTTGTTTCTCTCTGAGGACAGTCTCCACAGTGACTGTTTCTCTGCTCGGCTTTTAAAGCTTCTCTAATCCATATTTCTATATCAACAATGGATAAAAGGATTATTTGAAAGGTGAAATTTCACCCACACCGACAAATCCACAGAGAAGAACTCTGCAGTTCCCTTCGGCTTTATGGGGCTTTAATGCAGCTCTCTGCTCAACGGATTGATTTCACAACCCATAACTTTTACTGTTTGGGTTCAATTACCTCTCTCATCAACAAATTTTCCAGCTGTAAAAGGCCATTGTCCACGATCTGCTCAGCGGAAAACACACACAGACTCAGTGTCAGAGAGCAGATGGTGAACAACGTGGAGCATTTAACAGATGAAGAGAGACATTTCCTGCAGGAGCTGCTGGAGACCAAACATGGAGCTAAAAACAGACAGAAGTCTGGACTTAGATTCATCAAACTCAATGCTGATCATTTTATTCTATCAGGATTCTCCTTACAACTTTAAACGTTATCATATGTCACTGTGTTAGGTTTACTGCTTCCTGTGCTGCCCTTAAGAGTGCAAAAACTATAAACAATGCCTATGGCAACAGAAACATGTAGATGCAAAATGCATAATGCACATTATTAATTTAGTCATTTGCATGATTCATCAGTCATCATATCAATCCATTGCTTTACAAATATTAAGATTTGACGTTTTTAAACTATTCTAAATGAGGTCAGTCAAAACAAAGAATACAAGGCGTCATTTTTTGCTCTAACTTTAACAATCAATCAGTGAAGAGAAGAAAACATGCACTGATTAGTTGATAATGAAAGTGATCATTAGTTGAAGATCTATTTTAAAGATCCTGTCGACGTCGTCAAAGAAAAATGTGGTTGAGGTCACTTCCAACAAACGAGTCTACAAGGCCAACAACCATCCTCATAATCTAACCCATATTTTACTTAGATGATAAACTATTTCCTGTACTGGTGATGAAGTTGCCATTGGACATGGTTTATCAACCTTTAAAGTATTTGAATATAATTTGCAGGAGAAAAGGTTGAAATTTAAATTCACTAAAAGGATGCACACAGGCCGTCTATTCATGATCACACAGTCGAGCAGAATCAAAGAATCCCCAACATTGTGATCCAAAGGTTTGGAGATAAACTCTTATCATGAGATTTTTATCATCGCCCACTGATCTCCTTCTCATAATGATTTCACACGTCCTCTGGCTGGCAAGGAGAAGTGCAGCCCAGTGGTATCTGAGTCTTTATACAAATTCTTATAAAAAAGAAGGGAAAAGAACACAGATCTGTGAGATATCGCTGCCAAATCCCACAATCCTCTGGGGTTCTGCTCTCAATGTAACCCTGAAACCAGGATCTCCACTCCATTCGTGTTAGCTCACTTTTCTCTGAGAGGGAAGAAACTAACAAGACAGGCTGTGTCAGACTCCTGCGGAAGAGACGATGCCTCTCGCCGCTTTACTCGGCTTCTGTTGGTTCATGAGCACTGACAGGAGAAGAAAGAAAGCATCCATATCCTCTTTGTACCTGGAAAATGAGATTAATAAAACCCAATCTTCTTATGGAGGTGAAGGAGAGGAGCGGATGTTTATATTTCGGCGCTTTTGTTTGCTATTTCAAGCGTTTATTCAGAGTGATATCGTTTCTCACCCCTCACTAAGGCCCATGGTTTAACTGAGCAGCAGCAGATACAGTCGTGAAGCTCCAGCCAGACAAAAATGGGATAAAAATCAGATAAAAATAGGGCAGCATGAAAAAAGTTCTTCATTTTTCATTATCATAAATCTATTTTGGATGTGCTGATCTGGATGCACTGCATAGGAAAACTCAAATTATCAAAAGGAAAAAGCCTCTGTGTGTAATTTTAGATGGCTCCGACAAAAAGCTAAAAGCACAATTTTGCACATGGTTTGTTTCTGTGCCCTGGGGCAGCTGCTGAGAGTTTCAAACAGCAGCAATTATGAAAAACAAGAAGAAGCCTCAGAGAGGAATGTACAGTCACTCCACACAGGATGCTAATACAGAAAAATAATAAAATAAAATAGAGAAGAAGTAGCAGAGGGCATGGAAAAAGCAATGAGGCCTCTATTCTCTCAGAGGCTAAATGAGAATACAGCAATGCATTAGTCAGGTTTTTGTTCCTGCAGGGGAGGCAGAGCTTTGGTCGGGATGTAAATGAGGAGAGATTTCACTGAGCCTGAGTCTGTCAGCAGAAAAAAATATGTGGCATCTTAAAAGTGTCTGAGATACTTTCACATTTTTACTTTGAAGATGTTACATTTAAGGAGAAAATTGGACACAGATTGAGACGTAAAGACTGAATTTGAAGTGAAGTATTATCGTTTTTCCTTTTTTTTTACTTGCTCATTGTTTCTGTATGGGGTTTAAGTTTAGATTGACTGACACTGTTCACCTGACTAAAGATTTTTTTAAAGTTGGAAAACAAACACTTTCTCTCATATCCTATTTGTTAAACTAATATATACAGAGTTTACATTTTCCTGCACAGGTTGCTGCAAGCGTGCAACACAAATCAGTTTCAGTCGTTGATGTCTCGCTACATCTCTAAAAGTTATTATTCATTTCTGCCTCAGGTTGGAGAGTTTTTGATATTTCACACTCAGCGTCTTTGTGATCACTCATCATAAAGTTTAATCATAAATGAACCTGAAGACGTGGGAAACAAAACATGCTGTTCGGCAAAAACTGTTGGAGTGGTGCTAGTGTGTGTGTGTGTGTGTGTGTGTGTGGTAAGATTTTATCAAAGAGGGGGGGTTGTAAACATCCTTTGATACGTCTTCAAACTAAATTCAAAATGTCACATAGCTCACAGTGTCTCCTCTTTAAATGCTTTTGCTGTAATTGCTCTGCATGATATGTGTAGATACGAGTAGTTGACGTCTTTAAATAACATGTAAGGCAATTAAAACGAAGGTCTTACCATGCTGCTACGCTGTTGTGCTGCAGAACAGTGTCAGTCAACCAGCCACTGGAAGCATGAATGAGGAGACAGAGGGGATTACTGGATCTCATTAGTGTCCAAAATGATCCAAAGCCTGCAGGGTCGCAGCTAATAGCACAGAGGGAATGGAAAAGACACTGAATTTCTTTCAAGCCAAGTCCCCTTTTTTCCCACTGGTGCCCAATAAAAGAGCCTGGCAGCAGAGAGACATGCTTTGGTTTTGATCAGTGAAAGACATTTTCTATGAGTCTTTGTTGAGAGGAAACATCCAGTGGTTGTGACTCTGCGGCTGCGAACACAAAAGAACGCACTGTGTGACAGCGCCGTGATGGACGGGGACACAACAAGGACGTGCCTGTCTTAGCAGCTTGTACACTTCTGTTAAATCAGATCGACTCTGAATATATTGAGTCGCTCTGGTCATACTCAATCCAAACAGATGAAGTCTGTCTCTGTCAGGAGGAGAAAGAAGACACTGCAGCACTGGATCTGTCATGGCCCCGAGTAAGACATCAGAGGTTTACAGATAATTAAAGTTACTAAAAACAAATAAAAAGACGAAAACAACTGCTGATCGTATGGAAAGTGCAAAAAAATAAAGCATTGCTGACCTTTTAAGAATACAGTACAGATAAAAATCGGCTTGTTATAGGGTTTCAATAGTGCCAAATTACGGTACAGCATCTGAAAATGGATTTAAACTTGTTTTTCTGATCTAATCCATTGGCCACTGAGCAGCTGTGGCTCTTCAGTAGTGGTCATGAGGGTGGAGCCTGTCCAAGGATTTATTTGTTGTAAAAAGTGAAAGTTATTATTTTGTGTCAAAAGTGCTCAGAAACATGGAAGTACAAAAAAACTGCAGTTCCCTGAATATCCACTAGAGGCTCCAACAGTGAGTGAATCTCCATAGACTCCCTGCAAAGATGGCGACAGTGGAGCAGCCCACTTTTAGCCTAAAACTAGCTCCTGGAAACCAGTTTTTGCAGACTGCCACCTGAAAATACTGCTATTATAACATTTGTTTCACATTCACTTCATATCAGGTGCACCAGTACAATCTAATGTTTTTATCTAATGTACATTATTACAAATTTAGTTTTTTATTGACATAGTTGGTGCTAATATCAGTATATTTTTTATTAATACATAATTAAAGGTGGTTCTGTGGTGGAGGAGGTTTTCATTGTTTTTCCTCAGTATTTATAAACAGGAGGATGGGGGAGGGGGGGGGGCAACATGTACAAACAGTATGGTCTCCTCCTTATTCTGTCATCGCAGCACAAAGAAGCTTTATCTAAAAAAAAAAAAAAAAGGGAAAACTGGGTTATTTTTATTACATTGTCCTTTTTTTTTTTTTTTTTTACACAGCTGATCAAAAGCACTCAGATGTCTCATGGCAAAGCAGAAGACTGGGAGAGAGCTAATATTAAAGGGTTTTTTCATCTTCGTGACTGTTTTAAGACGGGGATGAGAAAACAAGCACATACAAGACAGAGTGTGTCTCACTCTGACTGATCTCACTTTGTTCTCAGATCTGAAAGAAAACTCAACCACGTCCCAGGATTTGGATGTTTATCTCACTCGCCTCAGTTTCACCCGCTCCACTTTGTTACTGAAGCCAACTGAGAGTGTCGGGACTGGTAATGCATTATAATTATAAACATACTGTATCAGCCCCCCCAGGTAATTTCTAGGTATTTTACTCTCCATGAATTGTCAATAGCATTTAGAGTGATTGATGAGGGGTCAAAGGTCATTCCCCTGTGGTGTATCAGGAAAATGTGTTGGAAAAACACAGTGAGGAACAATGTGTGGTGTTGTTGTGTGTTTATGATGATAAATGTGAAATGCAGCAATTATCAAAAAGCTAATTCATTGTTGTTAATTTAGGCTGAATAACATTTAGGAAGTGTTATGGAAATATATGAAAATATGTTATTATTGGATTGTTATTGTTCTAACACATTACTGTGTTACTGTGGTAACTGGGGATGCCATAGCAAGTCATGCATACTGTAGATTGTAGCTGGTGTAATTAAATAAAACTGTATACTTTTGTGACTCGTGTGAAAACCGTGTTGACTACCAAGCACTGATGTCTATCCACCTTTTTCCGAACGTCAAAAACGTAGCCTGTTTTGCCGGTTTTGCTCTTCCGGTGGAATGTTATGTTTACGTTTCCATGGTTTCGGTAGTCGCGGTAAATGCATGGATTTTTTTTTTCTCCCCCCAATGAAAATCTGTAAAACGCATGGATCATC
Source organism: Trachurus trachurus (assembly GCF_905171665.1). Taxonomy (NCBI): domain Eukaryota; kingdom Metazoa; phylum Chordata; class Actinopteri; order Carangiformes; family Carangidae; genus Trachurus; species Trachurus trachurus. The sequence continues at coordinate 10,055,748 of NC_139905.1, read as the reverse complement.
ACACCAGCTTTTAACAGTGGATATCACACAAATTGACATCTGTGTTAAAAGCCAGCGTTAATAGATCCATGCGTTTACCGCAACTATGACAACGCCTGAAAACCATGGAAACGTAAACGTACAATTCCACCAAACCGGCAAAACTGACTTCCGGTTTTGCCCATAGATGACGTCGGAAACTTGTGGATATATTTGAGGCCAATATCAAAATAAAACTTCAGATTTTTGTGCTCCGTTGTTTTGTTTTGTTTTGTTTCTGGTTTCCATGGGCACAAACTAAATATTTAGTGAGATCAAGCAAACGCTTTGCAAAACTTCGTAAAGGCCCACATACAACAAACTATAAATTATAACATACAAAAAATACATATTATTCATGTAATAACTTTTATTAATGTTGAGGGGTTTTTTTTTTCTTCATGTTTTCTAGTAGTCTTTTAAATCTGGCCTTACTGGGTGTTTCAACTTTGATAGTTACTGTAGATAGATACATTCTTCTACATTGTATGGGCTGTATACATTACAGATGTTCATACCACCTCATATACAATATACACTGTTGCCCATAAAGTTGATATAAAATATATATTTTTTTTTTAACCTCTTCTCATGAAATGATTATGACAATGTGATTAATTATTGATGGATTAATAGTGTACTGTAGCCTATATCTTCTCAAAACCGGTAACTGGGACTTAGTATGTAGTCAGTGCACCTGTCAAAGGTCAAAGGTGATTACTGATGTGTATAAATAGGAATAAAAAGGGGATATAATCATAATTTAAATAATTTCTTAATTTGTTGCATTATTTCATCAATAGAGAACTTAATGTGAGGGGATGTATGTTGCATTAATGATATGAGGACATTTTAACAGGCAGGAAGCTGCAGCCAGGTGACTGAGAACTGATATTATATATATCACAACTGTACAATGTGCTTGTGTTGTAAAACCCATTGGAGATGATGTCATCATGATTTTCAGTGGCTGAGTCATCAGTGGCTGTGATCTCTGACATGCACAATTCCATTTTCAACATTTACATAATTTAGAACTCTTCACTGTGACATCACACACATGAAGATATTCAGTGTTCCATGCAAAGGATTTAGAACTCACTAGAAGACACAGTCCAGCATCCAGCACAGGTTGGATAAACTTGTGGTTGTGACTTTGGTGAATTCGTGTGTTGTTTTAGTAGCTAGTTGTCGGTTTAGCGAAGGTAGCTTCACTAAGAACCTTCAAGAAATCCAAGATGGACAAAAAACCAGCGAGGAAACTTAGGAATCGTCGCTGTGTAGAACTTAGGACAGATGAAGGTAAGTGAGAAACTCCTGTTGTTGAGCTCTTTTTCTCATGTAATTTCATAATATTTGTTATAAAAAAGATAATTTCATAAAGTAAGTTACAATAATTCAGAAATAACTCATGTTCCAATGTGTTTTCATCATTTACAGGGAGCAGCAGCGACTCTAGTGAGCAAAGCGCATCACCTAAAAGAAACCCCGATAGGACCTGTAGAAAAAGACGAAGGGTCTCAGAAATGGCCGAACCTCATGACAGTGATACCGTAGGTGTCATGACACGAAGTAAAAGGAAAGAGATGGACAGCGGCGAGGGGCCATCACAACAGAGGGCGAAGGTTCGAAAACTTGACCCTCTCAGCCAGGAGGAATCAGCCACCTCCTCCTCTGTAGACAATGGTAAATAAATATCTGACCTAAGTATCTTCCAGTATAGAAACTGAACTGCACAACCATTGACTACCACTGTCAACAAACTAACATTTCTCTGGGTTTCTCTCCTCTACAGAGACCAGCACCAACCCGTTAGAGGGAAGCAGTGCATTTGTGGCGGCCACGAGTCAATCAGGCGTTAAAAGAAAATCCGACAATGAAACCGAACGACCGGTCAAGAGACCTAGGAGAAGCCTGGACCTGCATGAGAAAAGATCTGCAGAAGTTCAGACAGGTAACTTACAGTAATGCTTACATCACATAACTGTATACTTTCGTCACTTTTGTGTTGGCCACCAAACAGTGATTCAATGTTTACATATTTGAGGCCAAAATCAAAATACAACTTCACATATAACTTTGACTTATTATCATGTGAAGTTACCTATTGCACAGTATAGAAACTGAACTGCACTGTTAAAACAATTAAATGCCACTGTCAACAAACTAACGTTTCTCTGGGTTTCTCTTCTCTACAGACACCAGCTCCGACCCGTTAGAGGGAAGCAGTGCACTCGTGGAGGACGCGAGGAAACCAGGCGTTAAAAGAAAATCCGACGATGAAACAAAACGACCGAACAAGAAAATTAGGAGAAGCCCGGACCTGCTAGAGAAAACATCTGCAGAAGTTCAGACACGTAAGCAGAAAGTCACTGATGTGGAGTTTGGAGTAGAGGTGTAAAAACATACAAGAGCTAAACTGAAGTGCCAATTATGCAGTAAAATGTTTTACTATTGGACTGTTATTGTTCAAACACAATAACATTTTACTGTGGTAACTGTGGATGCCATATTAAGTCATGCATACTGTAGAAGTTGGTCTACTTAAATACTTAGATCACATGTTCAAGTGTTTTTTTTAGTAGTCTTTTCAAACTAAACCTTGACTTATTATCATGTGAAGTTAACTCAAGTATTGAAACTGAATTGAACTGTTAAAACCACTGACTGTCATTGTCAACAAGCTGACGTCGCTCTGCGTTTCCTCTCCTTTACAGAGACCAGCACCGACTCGTTAGAGGATTGCAGTGTATTCATGCCGGAATTGCCTAGACTACGGGTTAAAAGAAAAGCCGCCGCTGAAACAGAACCACCGAGCAAGAGGAGTAGGAAAAGCCCGAAGCCGCGCGAGAAAAAACCTGCGGAAGTTCAGAGAGGTAAGCAGGAAGTCACTGTTTCTGGAAGTTTGGAGGAGAGGTGTAAAAACATATACCTTCAAGAGCTTAACCGATCACAATTGTACTAACACAAAAATGTGTGCGTTTCCATTCAGATCTATTTGAGGCCAAATACAGACAGGACATGCACCTTGGAGAGGGAGGATGTGGATGTGTGTATGCTGGCTACCGCATAGCTGATGAGTTCCCAGTAAGTAATACACACATTCTCATATATGCTGTATCAACACATGCACATAAAAGACACACATGCACACACAACATGATCAAGAAATGCTAACCAAAGCTTTGTCTGTGTCTTGTAGGTGGCCATCAAACACATACCAAAGGACAAGGTGTTTTGCAAAGAGACGGTGAGTAAAACAAACACCAACTGAATGTACCATGAATGTCTGACACTCATCTGTGGAGCGACTCTCCCTCATCATCCTCTATCTACTCCGTTGCTGTTGTTTCAGGACGGGAGTGGGAAAAGGCTGTCTGTGGAGGTGGCAGTCATGTTGAAGCTCTCTGACAACACCATCAGTCGGTCCGCGTCCGTGAACCTCCTGGACTGGTACGACCTTGGCCGCGAGCTCGTATTGGTCCTGGAGAGACCAGTCCCCTGCGAAGACCTCTTCATGTACATCGTGAACAACGACGGCCCTCTACCGGAAGAGGAGGCCAAAGTAAGCAGCTGGGGTTGGGTTTCTTCTTTTCTAGCTTTGTAGCAAAGTGTGAGACAGGAGTTGAAGTCGGAGCTGAATCACAGTAGTTAACATGTTTGTGTGTCTATCTCTCTCTTAGATCATACTGACCCAGCTCCTTCAAGGACTTACTGAACTGCACAACAACCAGATCTTTCATCGCGACATTAAGATCGAAAACATCCTGATCGAGACTGGCTCAGACGTCCCGTGCGCTCGCCTCATCGACTTTGGCCTCAGCTGCTTCTTTAAGAACCGATCAGTTTATCGCACTTTTTATGGTAAGATATCTGGTTCCTTTTCTTCTTGTTTTTACTGCTCTGGGACATTTCATCAAAGCTTCTCCTCCCATTCATCCTCCTCACTGACTCGTTATCTTGTTATCTCGTGTGTGTGAACTGTAGGAACCCCCGATCACGTCCCCCCAGAGTATTTCAGCCGTAACGCGTACAGACCCGGCCCCACCACCGTGTGGCAGCTCGGCGTGGTCCTGTATGAAATGCTCCACTGCCACGCGCGCTTCGAGACCTCTAGGTTCCTCCGACGGCAGCAGCCAATCGACAACAGCCTCTCCAAGAGTAAGAAAAACACTCTCAAACAAACACACACACACCTGTGCATTTAAGATCACGTTCTGTACTATAACACCAATCTCACATAGTTTATGTTACTACTGGAGAGTGGGACCTGCAGACCCCTGATTTGCGCTTGTACACTCTTTGGACTTATAAGCCCTGTTTGACTGATGTCGCACAATTTCTGTATATAAAACAAAAACTGGAATGGCATTTATTTCTGCTTTACTGTTGATGCCATGTGAATGTATTTCTCTGTCCATTCCAAATAAAGATACAATTAAAAAAAAAAAAGATCACGTTCTGTTAGACAACTGGAGCCGCCATCTTTATCTTTCCTCTTCTCTCTCGTCTCCAGATTGCCAGGATTTCTTGAAGATGTGCTTGACCAAGACTCCTGGAACACGCCCGACCTTGGAGGATCTCCAGCTTCATCCTTGGCTAAGACAGACCACACCCACAAACACGCCCGCATCCAAACACTTCAGCGTGTAACTCTTGGATCAAACCGCTTTCCTGTCTTTACAGGAAGGCCGGCGGACTCAACACCACCCCCGGACTCCATGGCTTTGGTAAGCAGACCTATATCAGACATCTCACGCAACAACAGGTTTTCGCAAACACCTGCTCTTCCTGTAAGACCACCCAGTCGTCCGTGGAGAGGGGATCTCTCTCTGAATTGCCTTTCCCGAGGTTTCTTCCCAACTTCCTCGTAGCCTCAGGACGTTGGGGAGTTGTTCCTCGTCTTCTTAGAGAGCTCGGTCTGGGTCAGGAACCGCTGCTGATATAGATCTGTAGAGCAGAGTCAGGCTCGATCCACTGCACACAACTAGGCTTTGTCTTTCTTTTCTTTTCCTTTCTTTTCTTCTTTCTTTCTTTCTCTCTTTTATTCTTTCTCTCTTTTTCCTTCTTTCTTTCTCTCTCTCTCCATCTCTTTTATTTTCTCTCTTTGTCTTTCTCTCTCTCTCCATCGCTTTTATTTTCTCTCTTTGTCTTTCTTTCTCTCTCCCCATCTCTTTTATTTTCTCCCTTTGTCTTTCTTTCTTTCTCTCTCTCTCTCCATCGCATTTATTTTGTCTCTTTGTCTTTCTTTTTTTCTTTCTTTCTTTCTTTCTCTCTCTCTCCATCGCTTGTATTTTCTCTCTGTCTTTCTTTTTTTCTTTCTTTCTCTCTCTCTCTATCGCTTTTATTTTCTCTTTTTCTTTCTTTCTCTCTCTCTCCCGCCATCGCTTTTATTTTCTCTCTTTGTCTTTCTTTCTTTCTTTCTCTCTCTCTCCATCGCTTTTATTTTCTCTCTCCGTCTTTCTTTCTTTCTCTCTCTCTCCATCGCTTTTACTTTCTCTCTTTGTCTTTCTTTCTTTCTCTCTCTCTCTATCTCTTTTATTTTCTCTTTCTCTTTCTCTTAGTTTCCATTAGTTAGTAAGTTAGTTAGTTAGTTAGTAAGTTAGGTAGTAAGTTAGTTAGTAAGTTAGCAATTAAAAAAAAAAATCAATAAAAAAAAAAAAAATCATACCTCAGTCTCTTTTTTTCTTGTATTTTGACGGGTAAAATGTCTTCTCTCATGTTGACAAAAACATTGAAGAATGCGTTGATGTTGCTGATCTTGAAAAATAAAAAGTTTCACAATAAGATCATAAGTGACGTTTTGTTTTGTTTTTAAATATTAGGTCATGTTGTCTTCAAGTTCATTTTGCTATTATTCAAGGTTTGATTAAAATCATTTCCTGTATCATGTAGACAGTTCATCTTAAAGCAGAAGTAAGTGATATATTTGTGTTAATATAAGTCTTAAATAGTTATATCTTCCGACAGCAATCACTTACATAGAGTGTTTGGACCGAAACACGGGTCTGTCAGTCCCTCTGCTCTGCTCTGAGTCGAGGAGAAAACATTTATCGTATCCTACAGTTTTTATCCAATGAGGAGAGAGAACGGCATGTAGGGCTGTGTGTGCAGCCAAGGAACGCCGTGAATGTGGCGACGTAGGGACGAGGACTGTTATGGTGCGTTCAAGGAAACTCGTTTTTTTCCGACCTGTGAAGTCGTACCAGTTCGATCTGGTACATAGACTGTACAAAAAGACGTACTGGTACGATTTCACGGGTCGGAAGTTACGAGTGGCCGTTATAGTGACTTTCACCGGTAAAACAGGTCGGAAAAACACGAGTGGGTTGCCTGGAACGCTACAAAGTCGTAAGTTGTGACTTGAAGCTGTAATTTATGATTTCAAAAGCCTGCCTGGAACGCAGCATTAGCGAAAACGACCGGATCACTCACTTCTGCTTTAATTAGTAAAATACAAAAAAGAGGCAGAAAATTAATTGATAAAGCATCTTTCATATGACATTCCCTCTGCGTGATTTCACAAACTCAGAGCGTTGAAGACTTGTTTCATCTGTACATTAAGTCTAGAATAAATTGTTTGTTTTTTACACATAACAAAAAAACTTGCAAAAGAAAGAGTGTGAGTAACACAAAACCTGCAACAACTACAATGCGGCAGTGAGCCAGAAGGCCGTGCATCATCATCTCATCTCCAGCTCTGGCTCTGGGCCCGGCTCTTGACCAACCTGCTGTTATTTTCTACATTACTGCACCGACAGTGAAGCGCAGGTCTTTTTTGCTGACACACAGACCGAGCCCCTCCACTCACAGTGTATGTGATAGCTTGGGGTTCATGACACCATCAGTTTGCCCAGCTGAACTGTACAACAGACACACACTCTCTCTCTCTAACCAGCAGCCTCTCATTCACAGTAACCCCCCAGTTCAGAGGATTAATTAACTAATTAATTATTACTTTGGGCCTTTTCATCACGACTGAGGATTTGTTTTAGCATCTCAGAAGAGGGAAATATGTAAAACAACAACTAACTGATTTAACATAATATTCATAACATGCCATGAGATGACAAACATCAAAAATGCAACTTTAAAGTGTAAAAAATTAATTAAAACGAAATTCAATCATTTGGAGAGCACTTCAAAAAACCGCTTCTTGATTTTTATGGTTTAAAAGGTTTATTTCTGGTTCTGTGTCGCGGCTTGAGAAGCACTTTGGAGAGGGGGGGAAAAAAAAGTTCAAAGAGACTCAGTCTGATGGAAGAAATGTTTGCTGCCCAGCTGATACCAACTGTGAAACCTAAACCTGCCGGCAAAGCCACTCAGTCAGACGGCGTCCCTTCCCTCACCTTGCTGTGACATTACAGCTCCGAGCCTTAATAACCTCCAACAAGCCGGGAACATCTGACAGAAGTATGCTTTCTAATTTGTGATTGGTCGGCACTGAAGATCACCGAGTGTCCTCGAACGCAACCGACAATGGACTTCTCTCACACTGGAGTGTTTACTTTGGGCGGCTGCCGCTGTCTCATTGTTAAAACAACTGTATCCCACTCAGGCTTTGATGGCCTTTCTTTCCGTACCAGCTGCCTGCAATAATCCTCGAAAAGGAAGATAATCAATCCTCTTCAAATCCACTTTAAAAGGTTGTCTGCCTGTTTGTGTCCGGCCACTAATCACCACTCTCCACCAGAATAGAAGATGTAAGAGCCTCACTGAGTAAACACTGGATTTATTCAGCTGAATTTCTGTATGAAGGTGAAAGAGGGCAGCGATAACCTGAAGCATCATGTCAGCACTCAGCTCTGATAATCCCTTTTAATTTGTAAGACTTTGGTGGGAATGAGCTTTGAGATTTGTTCATTTGTTGAGATACAACAACATGAGAGAATATGAACAGAATTCACTTTGCAGAGTTCACATACAAATCACATGTTGAACCAAAACAAATAAGATAAATATGGAAAATATAGAGGAAAAATATTTAAATTTTAGAGATTTTTTATTCTGTAAATAAAATTCATCTAATCAAGTCTAAGTTAGTCATACCAGTCAAACATTAGCCCAGATGTTAAAATCAATGCTTACTGATTGTCTGCTTATTGCACTGTAATATCCTTTGCTTCCACAAATATATTTCTATGGTGGCCCTTTTCTAATAATCCAATTTCAATAAATGTGTCTGCTGCATCCTTATTTTCTACCTTCCGTTTTAATATAATCTTTAAATGTCTTTTACACATTGTATTGTGCCTTTTACATCTTTATGCCTCATAAACAGCGACTTAAATTGCCTTGTTTTCCAAAGATGCTAGACAAACAAAATATAACCGTATTATATTGTGTCTTGATAACATACTGTAGGTATAAAATAAAACTTTGGATTATAATTATTTGCAGCTATTTCTCATTTATGACTCACATATGTATTTTCATGTTTTAATGTATTTTATACAAACAAACTAAAAACCTGTGTTAGCTTTGAACATTCTCTACATGTGACATTCGGCTGTGTCAGGATCTATATATAACTGAGCTGCACCTTATGCTTGATCCAGGACGACAAGCAGCAGGTCTGTGTAACTCTACCGGTGCATGTCCATGTAGAGGAGGGAGGCTTCACACCAAGGACAATGGTGGGATATAAAAAGGGACAATGCAACTACTTAAGTTTGTTTTTGCCACATAATCAAGAAGGTGCCACAGAGCTAACTCCTCCACTGTGCAGGATTATTATTCTCCTGTTTCAAATTTGAGTCGTGCAACACATTACTGCAATAAGTGGGTGAGTACAACTGGATTCTTGATTCAATTTCAAACATGAGCCACTCATAAATGACGCTGAAGGTGTTTTCGACTTCGATTCAGGAGGAGAAAATGAGCACAGATGGGGAAATGTCGATTTTCGGGCCGGCTGCCCAGTTCCTCCGCAAGTCTGAGAAGGAGAGGACGGAGGCCCAGGCTCGTCCGTTTGACGGCAAGACGGCGTGCTTCGTCAGTGACGACAAAGAGCTGTACGTCAAGGCCGAGATCCAGGACAGGGTGGACGGAAAAGCGACCGTCAAAACCCTGGACGAGAGAGTGGGTGGACTGATTGGACTTTTTTTGTGTGTGTGTGTATATATCCTGTGACCTTTGGGCTTAGTTTGAAATTGGTATAACCTTTAATTTGTTGCCATTTCTGCCTCTGTTACACAGACTTTAACCGTCAGGGAGGATCAAGTGTTTCCCATGAACCCCCCGAAGTTTGATAAGATTGAGGACATGGTGATGATGACGCACCTCCACGAGCCTGCGGTGCTGTTTAACCTCAAGGAGCGCTACGCCGCATGGATGATCTATGTAAGTCAAATAAGAAAGACGATGATAAAGCTGCTGCTGATCTGACACAGAGACAGTGTCAACACAGCTGGACGCTCATGTGCTGATTCACTGGACAGTGATTGAACTATTAACAGCTGAATGTTTGACATCTGGTCATTTATAAATGTCATGAGGATCGAGTCTTTTAGCTTTTGTAAATGCAGTAAAAGCAGGTCGGGGTTTTCATTATCAGTGTCAGATCTCTCAGACTCATCAGTCATTGATCAGATGAAACAGCCTCTATAGCTTCTCTGCTCAGCCCTAATAATGACTGTAGCTGTTTGCTTGGAGTGTTTCGGAGCTAAATGTAATCTCAGTTATGAGTGTACTGTTGAAACTATGACACTTCTGGGAAATTAATTTTTGTCCTTGAAAATCTGACTAATTTTAACATTGCTTTCTAGTACAGTGGCCATGATATCTAAATAAACTCCTGCATGACAGGTGTGTTTTGTGTGTGTGACTGTTGTGTTTAGTAGGATAGAGAATAACGGTGCCAGTTTTAATAGACAGACAAAATACAGTAACACTTTATAATAATACTAAAAAAATAAAATACAGAATTAATTTATAACGCATGAAGTATGTAGTTAATAAATACAGTTAGTGCTTATCAATGATGAGTAAAACATATTCAACTGTGTTTATAAACTACATACTAATGAGTAGATGTGTTATAAATGATGAATTCAGTATTTAATGCTTAACTAATGCTTAATAGTCTGTACTTACCGTATTATAAAGTGTTACCGAAAATACTTGTTAATGTCATGTCTGCACCATAGCAGCAATTTTACATTAAACGGACACCTTCCACAATAGTTGTCTCTGTCTTGGCTGAATCTGAATATGATACAGACTAAAAAACTATAATAATTTCTATGCAAAATGTGAGCAGTGAGGTTTTCTGCCAAAAATGAATCAGAAATAAAAGTAAAAATTAAAAATAATCCAACCTTAGCGTTCACTCACAGTGCAAGCAGTGTGTTCCTGACCTTAGTAAGTCAGAGTCATCCAGAACAGGTTAGTTTTTTTTTTACTTTCATACTATCATAACACTGATTTCTGCTGCCATCATCCAAAGCAGGTTTGAAACTAGAGAACAAAGAGAAAAGATGAAAATACAAAGCAGAGTGACTCACTTTGCTTGAGAGAAGACTGGTGTCATTACGTCCACATCTCAGCCTGCTGAGAGGAGAACCATGGCAACGCTGCTTCTTCCAGTTGTCCTTAACCTTCAACAAACAAAAATACAAAAAAATGACGTTATTATGCAGCAGACAGTGAATAACTGAGTGCTTGTGTGTCAATTTTATTGTTAATTCTTTGAATTTTATTGGTTTACTTATCTATTATTCTCCTTTTTGCCACACTGAAGTAAAGTAAACTGTTCAGCAATGTTACTGTCATTTATTTTTAGTGTTGCTCATTGTGTTTCACTATATTCAAGTCTTTGCTTGTGTATTTATTTATTGTGTTTTCCATGCAGACTTATTCTGGACTTTTCTGTGTGACCGTGAACCCGTACAAATGGCTGCCGGTCTACAACCCCGAGGTGGTCCAGGCCTACAGAGGGAAGAAGAGGATGGAGGTTCCTCCTCACATCTTCGCTCTGTCTGACAACGCCTACCAGTTCATGCTGACAGGTTCGTTTACAACTAGGGATGTCACAATTACTTGTTTTCACAATTAATCGCGGTATTAAACGCCACAATTAATTGATCGCAAAGATTCCTAAACACCATCACTTTCCAAAAAAAGATTATGTATGAACCGTGTCGGCAGATGTGCGCCAAAGTAAAGGTAAATGCACAGATACTGGCCCATTTACCTAATGTAGCATTGAATTGGTAGGAATTTAAATGCTGAGTGTCATTTGTAATAAAAAAAAAATATTAAAATTTACTTAAACATTTGGTATCGATGACAATTATTATTTTAATAGATTTTTAAAATATTTTATAATTAGTAAAGTATATTTTAACTATATTTGATTTTACACATTAATAGTGTTGTGAAGTTAATTAATGCATAATAATCGTGATAATCGTAATACCGTGATTATTTCTCTGACAATAATCGTACCAAAAAAAATCTATTATCGTGACATCCTCCCTATTTACAACCTGATGTCAACAGTCATTTAAATCTTACATCACTGTGTAACTGTCACCTTTCTGTCCCAACAGATCGTGAAAATCAGTCTATACTCATCACGTAAGTACAGCAGCGATTTTTGAAAAATCTCATTTCAGATCAGACAATAAAAAAAAAAAAAAACTGAAATGTGTATTTTCTGGATTTTGCTCAGTGGAGAATCCGGTGCAGGAAAGACGGTCAACACCAAACGCGTGATTCAGTACTTTGCGACAATCGCAGTGTCTCCAGACAAGAAAAAGGAGGCCACCAGTAAGATAAAGGTGAGCTCGTGCAGCAGGTTTGTAGCAGGCGGTTGCAGCTGGTAGAGTCAGTCATCATCTGTCTGTGGGTGTGGGAAGCTGCTGGTGGGTGTCACATGTCCAGGTTTACTCTTGTCTCCTATAGGGGACTCTGGAGGATCAAATCATCCAAGCCAACCCGCTGCTGGAGGCTTTTGGGAATGCCAAGACTGTGAGGAATGACAACTCCTCTCGCTTTGTGAGTGAGCCTGAGGGAATTCGCTGTAATTTGATTAAACAGACAGGAACCGGTCCAATGCAGAGAGTAAGGATGCCACTTTCTTTGTTGTACAGGGTAAATTCATACGAATACACTTTGGCACAACCGGTAAACTGGCATCCGCAGATATTGAAACATGTAAGTTTATCCAAATGTATTTACAGAAATATTGTCTGAGATTGATGCAAGATGAAGTTAATTTTGTCTTTTTCTTTTTTAAAGATCTGCTAGAGAAATCGAGAGTGACGTTTCAGTTATCGGCCGAGAGGAGTTATCACATCTTTTATCAGCTTACTTGCAACAAGAAGCCTGAACTTATTGGTAATATGAATCCTTTTTGCCTTGGCTTATTATCCTCTTTCTCACGCGTAGGATGCAGACGTTCCTAACCTGATTTCTTTCACTAAAGATATGCTCCTCATCACCACCAACCCCTTCGACTTTGCCTTCATCAGCCAAGGGGAAATCAGTGTCAAAAGCATAAATGATGCAGAGGAGTTAATGGCCACAGATGTAAGTGAACTGAGAGAACAAAAACAGCTTGTTTTTGTCTTTTTCAGCAAATGACTCCTTTCTTCTTTCTTTTTTTAAACGCAGGAAGCCTTTGATGTTTTGGGTTTCACTGCTGAGGAGAAGGCGTCCATCTATAAGCTCACAGGCGCCGTGATGCATTATGGGAACATGAAGTTCAAACAGAAGCAGCGGGAGGAGCAAGCGGAGCCCGACGGTACAGAGGGTGAGTTCATCAAAGATTATAACAACTTCTCCAACTTCAACAAGTTACAGGTAGTTTTTTTTTTTCTTCAATCTTCTAACGGGACCCACTGGAGTGTTTACGTAAATATCGCATCTGCACGACCTACTTTCATACAACAGAAATTCAACCTGGGGTGATCGTTTACTAACATTTTAGATCTAAAAGAATTAATCTGATGATTTTATTTTTAATTGCTCCTGTTCTGCAGTAGTTCTGCCTTTCTGCCCTCCACAGCAGCGTAAGGATGCAAATGGGTCAGGACCAAAAAAGAGAGTGAGAGAGAACAGAGAAAATCTGTTTATAATTTTTATGTGTAAATAAATAGGCTATTAGCATTTTAGCTCAATAGTTTCCAGGTCATGTGATCAATTGACTCAAAATCAGTGTGGGGACATATGTTAACATTACTCCACTGGCTGCACTGGATACACCTCTTGTTTTTACATTTTAAATCTGTTTATAATTTTTTATTAATTTTTCCTATGTAAATATTAGCATTTTAGCTCAATAGCTTCCAGGTGACTCAAAATCAGTGTTGGGTCATGTACACTGGCTGTATGAAATAGCCTACACCTCTTGTTTTTACATTTTAAATCTGTCCATAATTTTTTATTAATTTTTATCTGTAAATATTAGCATTTTAGCTGGTATCTCTGCTCCCACATTTTTATTTTGAAAACAGGAAGTGGGTAAGCTATAGAGATTGCCAAGACACGTGACCAACTGGGCGGCAACGTCATCAGAAACGCAAAGGATTGTGGGTATCTTTGGCCAATTTCCCCAGATCTACATAGCGCGCTAGACATGGACAATGTAAATAATAACAAAAGTACAATAAAAAACAGAATTAACTGGCACAATGCAGCGGGCAAAGGAAAACAACAAAGAACCAAACCGCCTAAAACTAAATCCAGCCGCAAAGAAACGATACGAGGACAAAATAAAGACAATCAAAGGGCTGGATCCCTATAAGCATAAGGTGTGGTCCGCTGACATTAACCTGCTGCCCAACTTCCAGCACCCATATACCGTAAAACACCAAACAAGGGCCCGGGCGTTTATTTGCTTAAATCGCTCAAATCAACAGGCGTTTATTAGGGACCTGCGTTTATTAATAGTGTTCAACCTGGACCTCTTTCTGGGGAAAGAGGCTTCACTCTGTGGCGGGAGGCGGCGGTGGAATGATACGTGCGTTTCTCAAGGCATTACTATACGGCCAGGGCGGACTCGTTCTCTGTCTCGCTGACCTCCGCGGTCCTGGCCCGCACAGGTACCAGGAGACTGAGACCCCCCGTCATGTCGGTCCTCCGCCCTCCTTGATCCGCCGCAAGTTGCAAAAACCCTGCGGATGCCCAGTCTACTCCTCTCCCTCACTTCAGCACCTGTGTTGGCTCGCACCACCGTCCTTTTTTTGTTGTTGATTGAATGAAGTAGGTCTATAACTAATAATAATGCAACGTATAGCCTAACTAAATACGCGTATGAGTAATCAGAGAACAGTAGGCTGTTTACGCTACTTTTAAAAGTCATTTAAAACGAGGAGCGAGCCGAGCCGAGCCGACACTGTGCAGCCCGGGACAGGTGCTGAAGTGCGGATGAGAGGAGAGGACAGACCGGGCAGGAGCAACCAGCCCAGAGGCGTCTCGTCGGTCCTCGGCCGACTTTAATGTCTAGAGACACCCGCTATATTTGCATAGAATATTTTTTGGCAACCAGAAAAACAATGTTTGACCCGGCGTTTATTTGGGATGGGCGTTTAATATAAAAATATTTTGCTACACCCGGCGGTTAATTGGGACCGGCGGCAATTTTGACTCGGCCATTATTTGAAGTTTTACGGTATAATTATATGGTACTAAATGTAACTTTTTGCCCTGTCTATCGTGCGAACGACTGTTGCAATTCACAACACAGCAGGTTGACGGCATCTTCAAACCAGAACAGTAGATATTTGAAACTAGCGTTCTTGCCTCCACAAATTCAAAGTCTGGCGCGTTTGTTTGTGCCAAAGATTCCCACAATGCTTTGCGGAATACGTCATGATGACGACACGCTGGCAATCTCTATAGCCGTCTTCTCCGTGTATTTACTGTAGTGTTTGGAGTGGCTTGCTTCACTGCGGTGTGCCCCCGAGTATTCCTTTGTTGATAAAAATAAAAAATAAAAACAAACATTAGTACTTTACCTGTAAACATACTGGGCGCTTGACTTTGCTTTAACTCGCGCGGTTAACCTCATGGCCACGACCCACACAGACAGTTGTCACGCTGTGTGTCGGTTGCCATAGTTACTAATAGTCACGGTCGGATAAATTTGATATTGAAGAACGTGAAGAATACTTTTCGACGGTCTTTGTGGTTACCTTTGTTGAAGATTCATGGATAAAACTAGCAAATTAACCGCTAGAACCAACAAGTAGTAGAAACAACGTGGAAACCGACTCTGCTGTGTCGCCATTTTCTGTTTTTTTTTTCTCTCCCAGTTTCAAATCAACTTTATTGACACAAGTGTAAAATAGGCTAACAGGTAGGCCTGTCGACGTGAGTAGTTGCCTAGAAGGACTTTGATATTATTGACAAGAACAAATAAGAAAAATGTAGAAGTTCATGTGTTTTCACGGATTTTTTGTTTGTTTGTTTGTACCTACGGATATTGAAAATACTCTGGAAAATTTTGCTTTTTGCTGAAGGATTTGGATGGGCTTTTCTTTTTTTTCTTTTCTTTTTCTTCTTCTTTTTTTTTTTTTTAGCAAATTGATCACATAAAATTGATGGCACTTTTATCTCTGCTCTCAGATTTTGGTAATGTTTTACTACACCACCACACTTTGCTCTTTGCCTCTGTCATAATTAGGCTACTATTGCCAAAGATACTCTGGTTTCTAAACCGTTTGGTCATACTCATCATGGATGGACCCAGTTACTTAAGGAAGTTTCACAGCTGAAAGAGTCAGGTATACAGCATTTTTGTTATATTTTTCTTGCCATGCAGTCGCTGATAAAGCTGCATATCTGATGGGCCTGAACTCTGCCGACCTGCTGAAGAACCTCTGTTATCCCAGAGTCAAGGTTGGAAACGAGTATGTTACTAAAGGACAAAGTGTGCAGCAGGTAAGACTGGAAACTCTTTTATGTATCCTAGTGCTTTACAAAATGTCATATGTGACTGTAGGTACTTTGCCTCCTTTCAGGTGTACAATGCCATCGGTGCCCTGGCGAAGTCCGTCTACGAGAAGATGTTTTTTTGGATGGTCATACGAATCAACCAGCAGCTGGACACAAAACAATCCCGACAACATTTCATTGGTGTTCTCGACATCGCCGGCTTTGAGATCTTTGATGTAGGTGTCTAATAACATCTTTAGCACCCCTGCATAATGTGTGTATATCTTCATATGATCTTTATGTTTTTTCCTTTAGTACAACAGCATGGAGCAACTCTGCATTAATTTCACTAATGAGAAGCTGCAACAGTTTTTCAACCACCACATGTTTGTGCTGGAGCAAGAAGAATACAAGAAGGAAGGGATTGAGTGGGAGTTCATTGATTTTGGTATGGACCTTGCAGCCTGCATTGAGCTCATTGAAAAGGTACTGTATACTGTGGAATATAACACACAATTGAACATAGTCCAAAATACGTTATATAATTGACAAAGATTGTTTTGTTTCCTAGCCAATGGGAATCTTTTCCATCCTTGAAGAGGAGTGCATGTTCCCCAAATCAACAGACACCTCATTCAAGAACAAACTGTACGACCAACACCTGGGGAAGAACAACTGCTTCTTGAAGCCCAAACCAGTCAAAGGCAAACCCGAGGCTCACTTCTCTCTGATGCACTACGCCGGCACCGTGGACTACAACATCACAGGCTGGCTGGAGAAGAACAAAGACCCGCTGAACGAGTCTGTGGTGCAGCTTTACCAGAAGTCATCGGTCAAAACGCTGTCCATGTTCTACGCAAGTTTCTCTGGGACAGATGGTAACAAAGCTTCAATATTATAATTTAATTTTGGCTACATACTGTCTTACTGAGGATAAAATCACAGGCTGGTTTAATGGCGTCCACCATTGCAGAAATACAAAGTAATATGGGGAAATTATTGGTTTTGATTATGGTTGCATTGCATATAAATTATTGTACTTGAGCACTTGAAATGAGCATGATCAATCAAAGTTAACAAACCGTGATGCAGATGCAGCTGCAGGAGGAGCGAAGAAAGGAGCCAAGAAGAAGGGAGCGTCTTTCCAAACTGTGTCAGCTCTGTTTAGGGTGAGACGAGAGTGAAATTACTAAAAACATAGTAGCAGATTTCATATTTTCTGAATCCATTTCATGTCATATTTATATCATCCTTGAGTACTCAGTTCACCGGTGAATGTTCTTGCAGGAAAACCTTGGGAAGCTCATGACCAATCTGAGAACAACTCATCCTCACTTTGTGCGATGCTTGATACCAAATGAGACAAAAACTCCAGGTAGTTTAGATAGATTAATCAATTTCTACATATCCAATATATCCTTCAGAGAAACATTAATAAACATGACCAGTGACCACTGTTCTCATCATAGGTGCGATGGAGAACCCCTTGGTTATCCACCAGCTTCGCTGTAACGGCGTGCTGGAGGGCATCCGGATCTGTAGGAAAGGCTTTCCAAGCAGAATCGCCTACGGGGATTTCAAACAGAGGTAAACAAAGCTTCACGTTTAAATATTTCATACTGTTCAGTCTCATACTCAATTTGGGCCTTTTTCTGCTACAGATACAGGATCCTTAATGCCAGTGCTGTTCCTGAGGGACAGTTTATAGACAACAAGAAAGCTGCGGAGAAACTGCTGGGCTCCATCGACATAGATCACACACAGTACAAGCTGGGACACACCAAGGTTTGCTTTTGTTAGAGCGCACTGGATAAAAGGTAGAAATGTCAGGAACAAATTAGCTGCACAGATTAATAATAACCTTTAATTGCAGGTGTTTTTTAAAGCTGGTCTGCTGGGAGCTTTGGAGGAGATGAGGGACGAGCGGTTAGCCCAGGTCGTGATGTCGACTCAGGCTCTGTGTCGTGGATACCTGGTCCGGCTGGAGTACCAGAAGATGATCGCCAGAAGGCAAAGATATACACTACCAGTGCCATGATTAATATCTCACATTTCTCTGGTTTAAGAAATTGCTAGAAATGCAGCTTTTAATCTAAAAATGTTAGTGTAATACATGTGGATCCTAGAATAAAACCCAGAAATGGTGGACAACAGAGATCTTCAGATATCTTCAGATATAATACTCACAATTTATTTTTTCTTAATGCCCACATAGTTAGTTGGATAGTAGGCACTGTGCCTAAAATAAGTGGTTGATAATGACAAGATGTATGTAAAATAGAAGTATAGCAGCTTAGTAAACTAACCTGAGTCTTCTTTTGTCAGGGAGTCGATCTACACGATTCAGTATAACTTCCGTTCCTTTATGAACGTGAAGCACTGGCCGTGGATGAAGCTGTATTTCAAGCTCAAACCTCTTCTGAAGAGCGCCGAGGCCGAGAAGGAGATGGCCCAAATGAAGGTGGACTTCACGAAGCTCAAAGAAGATCTGGCCAAGTCAGAATACCGCAGGAAGGAGCTAGAAGAGAAAATGGTTTCCATCGTACAGGAGAAGAATGATCTTCTACTCCAAGTCCAAGCAGTAAGTCATTCCACAGCTGGAGTTAGTGCAAGTTCATGTGGTCATACTTTGTGTTTAGCTTCAATTCAGATGTCTAAACTCAACCTCAGGAGGCTGACAACCTGCTGGATGCAGAGGAGAGATGTGAGGGACTCATCAAGAGCAAGTTGCAGCTGGAGGCCAAACTGAAGGAGGTGATGGAGAGACTGGAGGACGAGGAGGAGGTGAACGCTGAGCTGACCGCCAAGAAGAGGAAACTGGAGGACGAGTCCTCAGAGCTGAAGAGAGACATCGACGACTTAGAGCTCACCTTGGCCAAAGTGGAGAAGGAGAAACACGCTGTAGAGAACAAGGTAACAAATAATACATACCTCATGTTGCTTTAACGCTGCTGTATCAACATGTCGTACGAAGGTCACATCGGTTTTTTAATGACGGCTGTAGGTGAAAAACCTGACGGAGGAAATCATGACCCAAGACGAGAACATCGCCAAACTGTCCAAGGAGAAGAAAGCCCTGCAGGAGTCTCATCAGCAAACACTGGACGACCTGCAGTCAGAGGAGGACAAAACCAACGCTCTGACCAAAGCAAAGACCAAACTAGAACAACAGGTGGACGAGGTGAGTTATACCGAAAAGGCTCATAATATGTCATTAGTTAAAGTTAAGATTCGTGTGATGACCAGGTTTGTGTCTTTAGCTTGAGAGTTCACTGGAACAAGAGAAGAAGGTCCGGATGGACCTGGAGCGGGCCAGGAGGAAACTGGAGGCCGATCTGAAACTGGCTCAGGAATCCATTATGGATCTGGAAAATGCAAAACAGCAGCTGGATGAGAAGCTGAAGAAGTAGGTGTACTCTTAACAGTTTTATGTAATGATTTATGAGGACTTTCATCTATACGGTATGTTTGCCAGATTTACAATGGTTTGTAGGTGCTACAGTAGATATTCATATTGTTAGCTAATTATGGACTTATTATGACTATTTCTTATGGATTTTAATGGATTTAGACTTAAGACTCCTAATGACCACATGGTTCAATTTCTTTGACAGGAAAGACTTTGAGTTGTCACAGCTGCAGTCAAAGATGGAGGATGAACAAGCTCTTGGGACGCAGCTACAAAAGAAAATCAAAGAGCTGCAGGTGAAGAATCAGTCCCTGACTTGGGTTTTGAGATGATAGTGCAGAGTTAAATACATTTTAAGGATCTCATCGCTCTAATCTTTTATCTTCAGGCTCGAATCGAGGAGCTGGAGGAAGAAATGGAGTCTGAGCGCTCGGCTCGGGCCAGAGTGGAGAAGCAGAGGTCGGATCTGTCCCGGGAGCTGGAGGAGATCAGCGAGAGGCTGGAGGAGGCCGGAGGAGCCACGGCCGCTCAGGTTGAGATGAACAAGAAGCGCGAGGCGGAGTTCCTCAAACTGCGACGTGACCTGGAGGAGTGTTCGCTGCAGCACGAGGCCACGTCTGCAGCCCTACGCAAGAAGCATGCGGACAGCGTGGCCGAGCTCGGAGAGCAGCTGGACAACATCCAGAGGGTCAGGCAGAAACTGGAGAAGGAGAAGAGCGAGCAAAGGCTGGAGATTGATGACTTATCCAGCAACATGGAAACCGTGGCTAAAGCAAAGGTTGGTTATTGCACTCACTGTTATTATTAAGTTTTCCTCCATTTAAAGAGGCAATAAGTGAATGTTTTCTTTTTCCAATTTAAAGATTAATTTAGAGAAAATGTGCCGTTCGCTTGAAGATCAAGTGAATGAGATGAAAACCAAAGAGGACGAACATCAGAGGCTCATGAATGATCTTTCAAGTCAGAAAGCTCGGCTGCAGACAGAAAATTGTGAGGAATATTTTATTAGATCCGAGCAACAAACAAACAAACACTCAGTAAAAGGCTTGGTCTAATGTTTCTCACACTTTTCCTCCAGTGGAAATGTCTCGCCAGCTTGAAGAAAAGGAATCGCTGATGTCCCAGCTAACTCGGGGGAAGCAAGCTTTTATTCAGCAGATTGAGGAGCTGAAAAGACTTCATGAAGAGGAGGTGAAGGTAAGGTACCTACCTCCACTTCTTAAATAATTTAGATTGTTGTGGTTAATCAGTCCTTTAGACTGTTGGGTCTTCTTATAATTTTTTTTCTTTTGGCTATATGTATTGTTTTGGCTGTAGCTACTCTTATTCATTTATTGTACATATCTCTCCCCACGTGGGTTTTCGTATGATTGATTTATCTTGTTATGATCTATATTCATGTCATTGCATCCTGACCAGAGTATTAATGTTATCAATGTATTTAAACTTTGTATATTTATTCCTTTTCTGTGCATTTTTTGAGGAGTTTGGTTTATACCTTTTACCACTCCCCTCTTGCACTGAAGGGAGTGTTTGATAGACCTCCCAGAAACATGTGGATACACCCACTTTGGCAATTACTCACCTGTGCCTATTTAAACTATGTCAACTTGCATTGTCAGCTGGTTATATCATTTCTGTTCAGGCTAAAAACGCCCTGGCTCACGGTTATCAATCAGCCCGACACGACTGTGAGCTGCTCCGAGAGCAGTACGAGGAGGAGCAGGAGGCCAAGGCTGAGCTGCACCGCTGCCTCTCCAAGGCCAACAGCGACGTGGCTCAGTGGAGAACCAAGTACGAGACTGACGCCATCCAACGCACTGAAGAGCTGGAGGAGGCAAAGTAGGAAGAATCTCCGCATTAGGTCAAAACACAATATACCTCGTAGGATCTTAGAATAAACCACCAATCTTTCCCACAGGAAGAAGATCGTTCTGCGTCTCCAGGATGCAGAAGAAGCTGTGGAGGCCGTCAACTCCAAGTGTTCCTCCCTCGAAAAGACAAAACAGCGTCTGCAGGGAGAGGTGGAGGACCTGATGATGGACGTCGAGAGGTCCAACGCTGCAGCTGCTGCCCTGGACAAGAAGCAGAGAAACTTTGATAAGGTTTTAAACTTTAGACTTCATAAGATGTTGTGTACAAGCTAGATGAGATACAATGAAAGTGTCATATCCAGAAAAGGATCATCAGACACCTTGAGCCTTGGCAGACATATAGGAGTGGTTACCATGTTAAAGTTTCAATTGTGGTAAATAATGTGATTTCTTTTGGGACTGATATAAAAGAAAAAAATTTTTTTTTGCTTAGCTTCATTAGAGGTGGGGAAGTCTTTTCTGTTTTACACATATGTGTTTAACCAGATCTTAAGTTGTGTTTCTTTCATTTCCACGTGTCAAATGGCGTCCCATAGGTTGTGGCTGAGTGGAAACAGAAATATGAGGAAGGTCAGTCGGAGTTGGAGTCGGCTCTGAAGGAGGTGCGCTCTTTGGGCACGGAGAACTTCAAGATGAAGAACGCCTTTGAGGAGTGCCTGGAACAAGTGGAGACCCTTAAACGGGAAAATAAAAATCTGCAACGTAAATCAACACCCTATTAAAAAAAAACTAAAAATAAGGATGTAGCCAGTATTTTGTTTTGTTTTTTGGCAGCAATTGGTAGAACATTATCATATCTGTTTGTGTTGCAGAGGAAATAATGGATCTCACAGAACAGCTGGGAGAAACAGGTAAAACCATCCATGAGCTGGAGAAATCAAAGAAACAGGCCGAGCAGGAGAAGGTAGAGGCTCAGACGGCCTTGGAGGAAGCAGAGGTAGGAAGACTCATACATATTTTAACATATTTCACCCATTTCTATTCAACATGGCTGCATGATTGTTTTGTAATCAGGCCTCTGTGGAGCACCAGGAATCCAAGATCCTCCGAGTCCAGCTGGAGCTGAACCAGGTGAAGTCTGAGGTGGACAAGAAGGTGGCGGAGAGGGAGGAGGAGATGGAGCAGCTGAAGAGAAACAGCCAACGCATCATCGACACCATGCAGAGCAGCCTGGACGCCGAGGTCCGGAGCAGGAACGACGCTCTGAGGGTGAAGAAGAAGATGGAAGGAGACCTGAACGAGATGGAGATCCAGCTGAGCCACGCTAACAGGCAGGCGGCCGAGGCCCAGAAACAGCTGAGGAACCTACAAGTTCAGCTCAAGGTACTGACCAGACGCAGATAAGACTCAGCAATGTTTCCTTTTTGAAGACATATACAGTAAAAAAGACACAGTGTTTATATGACCACGCAGGAAGTTCAGATCCAACTGGACGATGTCTTGAGAAGCAGCGATGACGTGAAAGAGCAGGTTGCCATGTCTGAGCGCCGGAGCAACCTGGTGCAGGCCGAGATGGAGGAACTCAGGGCGAATCTGGAGCAAACCGAGAGGAGCCGCAAGCTAGCAGAGCAGGAGCTGCTGGACGCCAGCGAGAGAGTCCAGCTGCTTCACTCACAGGTTCACATCCACCTTCACTTTCATTTACTGTACTTGCATCTTTGGGCTTTAAGGGAACAGGAACCATTTGATGAATTTAGTTCTGTAGAGACAGTTTATTGCCCCCAAAAAGTCCCTGCATCAGGGTAGGACTTCCTGAAGGTTCAGTGGTGCTGTAGTACATGTTTGAAACCTGCAACAATGGGCTTTATGCACAGCTCCACTACTTCCTGAACTTAAGCCAGCTCCTTTATTTCCTGTTTTACATTATTGGACAAACTGATTAATCCAGGTGTCTGACTTCACAACAATGGTCAGAAACAGAGAGAGACAAAGAGATGTCAGGGCACATGGACAAGCAACAAAGTGCAGCATTTCCTCTCCATTTTTGTGCAAGAGTGAGAGAAAGAAAAAGTCAAATATCACCTGTTTTAGGCAACCCTTTAATTAACCGGCCGTTAATTACGTGATAATGTCAAGACATAGCCAAGAAATAACAATTCATTGCGTAGTCATGCCAAGAAAAAAGGGTCAATTTCATAGTAATGTCATGTTTTTCATAAAGGCAAAAGATTACACATGCTTTTCATGTTATGAATTTTTTGGGAAAGGCCAGAATTTTTCTCCACCAAGTCCTTGCAATTGACCGTTATTTCTGGGCTATTTCTACGCAATCAATCATTTTTTGGCTATATTTCCATGAGATTGACTGTTATTTCTAGGCAATTTCTTGGCATTACTGTGCAATTAATTGTTTTTTTGGCTATTTCTTGACATTATCACGTAATGAGCAGCCTGTAAATTAAAGTTTACAGGCCCCTAATTACGCCTGTCTCCTGTCTCCAACTAATTTCACCGTATATTAATCTATAATACAGTATCAGGGCATCTGATCTGATCAAAATACAGGAATCATCATATTTTCTTGGTCTAATCATGTGAAATGAAATGAACTCTGGCAGAACACCAGCCTGCTCAACAGTCGGAAGAAGCTGGAGGCCGATCTGTCTCAGATTCAGGTTGAGGTGGACGACAGTCTCCAAGCGGCCAGGAACGCTGAGGAGAAAGCCAAGAAGGCCATCACTGATGTAAGAGTTTTTTTTTTTTTTTTTTAAATCTATGTCAATTTGACAAAAGAAGGAGCTCTAACCGACCATCCAACTCCACGTTTTCCAGGCGGCCATGATGGCGGAGGAGTTGAAGAAGGAGCAGGACACCAGCGCTCACCTGGAGAGGATGAAGAAGAACCTGGAGGTGACGGTGAAGGACCTGCAGCAGCGTCTGGATGAGGCCGAGAGCCTGGCCATGAAGGGAGGGAAGAAGCAACTCCAAAAACTGGAAGCAAGGGTGACGTATCAGACTTTAATCATCAAAAGCTTTTTGTGGTTTTGGGAAAACTGTTCTAATATTTGTTATGCAGCAAAACTGAGAATGTTTTGTTTATTTATACAATTAACTCCTTTGCAGGTGCGTGAACTTGAGAACGAGCTTGAAGCGGAGCAGAGACAGGGGTCGGATGCTGTGAAGGGAGTTCGCAAACTGGAGCGCAAGATCAAGGAGGTCACCTACCAGGTAAACTTGTACCTGTTCATATAAAAGCGTTGTGGATGCTTCAGGAGTGAGTCGGATGTAAAGTGTTTGTCTTGTTACCAAACATCAGTCGGATGAGGAAAAGAAAAACATGGCGAGGCTGCAGGAGCTGGTGGACAAACTCCAACTGAAGGTCAAAGCCTACAAGAGGCAGGCTGAAGAAGCTGTGAGTTTTTCTTTTTTTTTTCTGAATCATTGTTTACTACAAGATTTGGATATAAATATATATATATATTTTTTTATGAATCACTCATTTGGCATCCAACAGGAAGAGCTGGCCAACACTCATCTCACTAAGCTGAGGAAGGTGCAGCACGAGCTGGAGGAGGCTGAAGAGCGCGCCGACATCGCCGAGTCCCAGATCAATAAGATGAAAGTCAAGAGTCGTGACATGGGCAAGGTGAGTCAGTCGGCTTCTGGGAAAAGACTCCCCACCACATAAATATTCATAACAACACTGACTTTTAATGTCTCTCTCATTTTCTCATCTTCACCAGGCCAAAGACAGCAGGGAGTAGTTTGACTGGCTGCCATTAGGAGGATTAGAAGTCTGCTGTGTCTCTGAAGCTAGTACGCAACATACTCTTAATCAATAATTATTATGTCATTAAAAGCCACTATGTGTATAGTTTATTTTTTATCATGGCGTCTTTTGAATTATTCAGAGGTAAAACCATCCAGGTGAATCATGTGTGCACCACAGTGTCACTTTGTACCAATGGAGGGCGCCAAAGCAGGAAAATGACAAATTCTACACACAGTGGCCTTGAAACACAAAATAGTGCACAATGATGACAAACACCTAAAATGTATGCATTGATTGCATTATATTATTTTGTGGTAGTGGATGTATGTTGCTTTAATCGCAATAAAATATTAAAGAAAAGCCTATGGTGTGATATCTTTTATTGTGGAGATGTATCACCAAGTATGATTAGTAGTATTCTTGTTGTTGTAGCACATGGCAGTGTAATGCAGATCTTTCCCAGATACCATGATAAGAGCAAGAAAACACACAACAATTTGATTTTTAAATGCTACAAACACACTACTCACCAACAGTGACACAATGATGAACCACAAACTCGCCAACCCTCGTTAAATACAGAAGTGGAGAAAGACTCAAAATCAGTCCAGATGTCTTGAACAACAGACAGTTGTTATTTTTATTCTTATGTTATCGTTGATATCACAGGTGTTTCACAGGGGAATTTAATGTCTTTTGTAGCTACACATCACAAGTTGGGTAGTTCATGACTTTCTAGAATTTGTCAAACACAGTTTTCAGTTTTCAGTCATCTACATTTCTAAAGGATATATTTTTTATTAAACACTAAATGTATAAGTTACAGTGTCCACTTATTTGCTGAATGAATGCCTAATTTATTGAAATTTATTAATATGACTGAACACCCTGTGACATCAATATGTTAACAATGAAATATATATTTCCTCTCAGACATGACTGTCAGGCACATTTACTGTTCATCCACTGGTCTTCAAACTGCAGGTGAAGGCTATGGGTTACTCTCCCTGTCCCTCTTGTACCTGGAAAACAAAGACACACATGAAAACTGTGTTATTGTGATTTTATATCAGCTTAAGACCAGTATTTGCTGTTTATATCAAACTCAAGCTCGGTACCTTTGTCCCGATCTCACGGCTCTTCGCTCGCATCTTATTGGCCAGAGACTCGGCCACGTCGGCTCTCTCCTCTGCCTCCTCCAGCTCGTGCTGAGCCTTCCTGAATCTGGCCATGTGCATGTTGGACTGCTCCTCCTGGAAGTCAATCACGTTCAGTGTATTGGTGATTTGAAACTAGAACACAATCAGATTATTTTTTACTGATCGATAGTGATTGACTCACAGTTTCCTCAGCTTGTCGTTTGTAGGCCTTCATTTTATTCTGGAGCTTGTCCACCAGGTCCTGGAGTCGAACATTGTTTTTCTTGTCTTCCTCAGACTGAACAAAGCAAAGAACCAAAGGATTTTGTCTTTCAAGACTCTTGACATCTATTGATTAAAAAAAACATTAAAAAAAACTTTGATTTACCTGATAGGTCAGCTCTTTGACCTTCCTCTCATATTTGCGGACTCCTTTGATGGCCTCAATGGAACGTTTTTGTTCGGCGTCCAGCTCATTTTCCAGCTCACGGACCTGTAGTCAAGAGCAGAGTTCAGTCTGGTTTCTATGAATTTGGTGAATTGAGTTAGTGTAGTTTGGGTGCATTGGGCATTTGACTTTAAGAAACTCTTGGAGAATTAATCAGATTGGTTGGTCCAGTCTTAAGACCTTTGTGATGCTAAATTGTGATGCTTCTGAGTCTTTTGTTGGACAATCTTCCTTTGGCACAATGGCAAGTTGGCGATGGCCCATGTAACACTACTTGCAGCCTTCAGTTTGAACTGTTTTCTAATTAGTAGAGAAACTGTACGTACTCGAGCCTCCAGCTTCTGCAGCTGTTTCTTCCCTCCCTTCATGGCTAAGTTCTCAGCCTCGTCCAGTCGGTGCTGCAGGTCCTTCACCGTCACCTCCAGGTTCTTCTTCATCCTCTCCAGGTGAGCGCTGGTGTCCTGCTCCTTCCTCAGCTCCTCAGCCATCATGGCCGCCTGGATATGACACCATCATGGTGCAGATTATTATTTATTTTTAGTTTATGTGTTACAGTAAGCAAAACAAGAACCCCTTCAGAGCTCCTTACATCAGTGATGGCTTTCTTGGCCTTCTCCTCAGCGTTCCTGGCCTCCTGAACGGCTTCTTCTATCTCACCGTGGAGCTGAGTTACATCTACATCAAGTTTCTTCTTGGTGTTCAGAAGACTGGTGTTCTGCCAAAGATAAAATAAAGCAGGTGTTAAATACAGTGTATAACTAATGCAAATCTCAGTTGTTTGTTCAGTGTGTCAGTTAAAGCTAAACAACTTACCTGAGAATGAAGAAGTCCTGCACGTTCACTGACATCGACCAGCT
The DNA here is from genome assembly GCF_905171665.1 of Trachurus trachurus. NCBI lineage: Eukaryota > Metazoa > Chordata > Actinopteri > Carangiformes > Carangidae > Trachurus > Trachurus trachurus. Next base: position 10,028,409 of record NC_139905.1, on the reverse strand, counting down.
CCTGTTCGGCCATCTTGCGGCCTCTCTCCGTCTGCTCAGTGACCGCTCGGAGCTCTTCGATCTCGGCCTGCATCAAAGCCGTTCTGCGCTCCATCATGGCGACCTGCTCCTTCATATCATCCTGTCCTCTGAGGGAGTCATCCAGGTGGATCTGGGCATCCTGAAGAAAACGCATTGTGTTTCAGTTAAGCAGACACTGTTTCCTGTCCTCAGGTGGATTATGGTGGTTTGTCCAAACTTTCACACATTCACTACAACCACCAAATTAAAATGTATACTTGACCAACAGTCTGGTCAATGATTAGTATCTCAGAAACTTCTCCATCTCCACGGAATGACTCCTAACAATCATGGAGACCACCTGATCTTCACTTTTGGACACATTTTGATGCATAAAACATCTAAATCTACTGCTAAATTGGATCTATTTTTAGGTTTTTCAACACATTTCATCTCTAGAGGTCTATGTTTTCTTTGTTAGTAGATTGGGAGGGGAACAACAATGACGTGTTTGTACCTTGAGTTGCCCCTGAATGGTCCTCAGCTGTTTCTGGGCCTCGGTCGACTGCCTGTTAGCGTGGCTCAGCTGGATCTCCATCTCGTTCAGGTCTCCTTCCATCTTCTTCTTCACTCTCAGGGCGTCGTTCCTGCTCCGGACCTCTGCGTCCAGAGTGGCCTGCATGGACTCCATCACCCTCTGGCTGTTCCTCTTCATCTGGTCGATCTCTTCGTCTTTCTCCGCCACTTTTCTGTCGACTTCAGCCTTGATCTGGTTGAGATCCATTTGCACGCGCAGGATCTTTGACTCCTCTTGTTCCAGCGAGGCCTTAAAAACAGTTTAGTTTGTATAAGTTTACATAGCTCTCCTTTATACACTGACTGATTATCTCTGTTATTTTTCAGTAATCAGCACCTCAGCTTCTTCCAGCGCCATCTGCATGTCACATTTCTCCGTCTCCACATGCTTCTTGAATTTCTCCAGCTCATGAAACGACTTCCCAGTCTCTCCAAGCTGCTCTGTCAGGTCTGAGATCTCCTCTGTGTTTCAAAGGAGACAGCACATGGATCATAGAGGTTTTGAAAAAATGTAAAATACTGTCAACAAACTATTTTTTGAGTTGGATTTCACTCACGTTGCAGGTTTTTATTTTCCCTTTTCAGTGTCTCCAGATGATCCAGAGCTTCTTCATACGAGTTCTTCAGCTTGAAGAGCTCAGTGCTCAGAGACCGAGACTCTTTCTGAGCGCCTTCGAGCTCGGCTTGAGCCTCATCATGCTTCTGCTTCCACTCGGCCAGAATCTGAATTCAGTGAAACATTATCCAGTAAAAAAAAAAACATCATAATGCAACAGAAACATCTGAGTGTGGCTTTAAGCATAACTGTGAAAGGAAATACCTTGTCAAAGTTTCTCTGCTTCTTGTCGAGGGTAGCAGCGATGTTGTTGGACCTTTCCACATCCACCATGAGATCCTCCATTTCGTTCTGGAGACGCTGTTTAGTTTTCTCCAGGGAGGCGCACTTTGAATTCACTGCTTCAATCTGTTCTTCAGCCTCTTGGAGGCGCTGGGCGAGCTTTTTCCTTAAATGAGCAAAGAGGTAGTCGGAAAACCAGGCAAACACAGATACATTAAAGGGGACATATTATGGAAATATCACTTTTTGAAGGCTCTATTTACATGTATTTGGGTGTTTGTCTTGCCTTCCCGCACCCAAAATGTGAGAATTGACAAAGAAATCTGTAATTTGCAGGCTCCCTAGGTTAAAATCCATGTGGTTTTACAAGCTGTTTTACAGTTTCTAAATTTGCATAACCCCACCCCTACCTGGGACCGGTAGAAGGGGCGAGGCAAGCAGTGGTTCATTTGCATTTAAAGGGACAGGCACTGAAACCAGCCGTTCTGAACAGGGCTGTTTTGGGAGTATGAAAAGACCTGTGATGTTTGATCTTTGGGGTATTTTGACCAAAGTATGTCACAAATATGTCTTTAAGACACCTGGGAACTATTTTAATTTGTGGAAAAGGGGCATAATATGTCTCCTTTGAAGGGGAGGAAAGTCCTTAAAGGTCCCATGTTGTATAAAGGTAAATGCAGTGTGCGAAATACCCATCAATATTCGGGGGGTCCCTAACTCGCGATTGTTGCGCAATACCGTTTTTTTTTTTCTTTTTATAAAGTAGGACTATAACATTACAATAAGCCAAGAAAATTAGCCTATAGCCTAAAAAGGAGAGGCAAAGTTGTGCATTACAATGCAGAAAGTAATTGATAATAAATAGACGATAATTCAATAAATAAAAGACAATAATTGGCACCACACTGGCGCACTTGAACAATGAATAAATGCCAGGTATAGGAGACTGGCGCGATCAGGGCAATGCAGAAACGAATAGACAATAAATAAAATACAATAATTAAAATGAATGAAAGACACCAAACTCGTGCACTCAAATAACAACTGTATAAATCTGGAGATCGGAGACTGACGTGCAATTATGTGCACGAGATCCTCAGCCTGCAACTATGACCGATCATGTAACCTTATCTAACCATCCATCTGGCAAATACGTTTAAACACAGCATTGAACACATCCACAAATCACATTCGTATAAAGGGCCATCATGAAAATTGAAAAAGCACAGACAAATAGCTCACAACAGGCGCCTGGCCAAACAACACCACTGGGGGTTCAGGCCATAGTATGCTGAAGCAGGCTAGCCTCTCTTACCTCAAGTTATTTTCCTGCCTTAATGTCAAGCCAAGGGTTGCGGTACCCCACCTGCTTAGGTGTAAAAAAAAAAAAAAAAAAGAAAGAAAAAAAAGCGGCCAATCACCAGTGCTAGCAGCAGGGGCTGCGGCTACGTCTTCAGAGCACTCGGCCTCAACTTCACTTTCTTCGGCAGAGGGTGGAGAGGAACGGGATCCTCTGTTCTGATAGCGAGGAGTGGGCTCGACTCTTGCGCTGGGCTGGCCACATGGCTAATTTGCATAATGCGCAGGTGACACGGTTCAGCTTAATGTTAAACGAATAAATGTTTGGTGATCTTAAACACATTTAATTGACCACAATAAAATTATTATATTATATTATATTATATTATTTATTTTTTGACAAGATTGAGACCCCCCTCAGATTTTGCTTTTGAGTCTTTCAGGGGGTCTCAAGGGGTTAATCGGGGGGGGGGGGGGGGGGGGGGGGGTCCGCACTATGGGTAAATGTCCATGTGGAGTCTGTGGTTCCATATTAATAAGCACACAGCCTGCGTTCAGAAACCTCAACATGAGTCATCAGGATTTCTGCAACTTTATGATGTCACAACAAAAAGTGCAATTACTTTGCCTCCTCCAGCTCCTCGGTGCGTTGGATGGCGTCGGTCTCATACTTGTTCCTCCACAGAGCCACCTCGGTGTTCGCCTTTGACAAACTCCGCTGCAACTCAGCTTTGGCTTCCTGCTCCTCCTCGTACTGCTCACGAAGGAGATCGCAGTCATGGCGAGCCGACTGTAAGCTGTGAGCCAGAGCGTTCTTAGCCTATGAGGAAGAGATTAGGTATTGAAAGATCATGAGAAGAAAATTTGAGTAAATCAAGTGAAAGCTTCGATTACCTTCATTTCTTCTTCAATCAGCCTCCTCAGCTCGTCAACCTGTGTCGTGAATCCCTGCTTTCCTCTTGTCAGTTGGGAAATGAGACTCTCTCTCTCTTCCATTTGGCGCGAAAGTTCAGCTAAGACAAACAAAACAAGATATAACAAATTAACTAAGAGTCTTTAACATAATGAGCTGGACTAACAGTAAGTGGAGGGACAGATCTACCGTTCTCAGTTTGAAAACGCGCTCTCTGATTGGAGAGATCGGAAATTTGCCGCATGTGTTCATCATTCTTGGTCTTTAGCTCCATTAACTGGTCTTCAAGTGAGCGACACATCTTCTCCAGGTTCACCTATACGAGTACAGAAGATTAACACAATGTAGATATTCAAGCAGCTAATGCATAAACTCAGTATTTCCTGGTTCAGAAATCCCACCTTAGCTTTTGCAACCGTTTCCATGTTGCTGGACAGATCATCGATCTCCATCTTCAGCTCGCTCTTCTCCTTCTCCAGTTTCTGTTTGACTCTCTGGAGGTTGTCGATCTGCTCTCCCAGCTCGGCCATGCTGTCCGCCTGCTTCTTGCGCAGTGCGGCGCCCGTGGCCTCGTGGTGCAGCGTGGACTCCTCCAGGTCACGCCGCAGTTTGAGGAACTCGGCCTCGCGCTTCTTGTTCATCTCGATCTGAGCGGCCGTGGCTCCTCCGGCCTCGTCCAGCCTCTCGCTGATCTCCTCCAGCTCCCTGGACAGATCCGACCTCTGCTTCTCGATCTTGGCCCGGACGGCTCGCTCGGCCTCGACCTCCTCCTCCAGTTCTTCGATACGGGCCTTAAGACAGAAAATGCAACTTAGACCAAAGAAGGGGAACATTGATTAAAATGAACCGGATCAATTAAACCTGAGCTTTATTACATGGAGCTCCTTCATCTTCTTTTGCAGCTGATTATTGATCGCTTGCTCATCTGCAATTTTGCTGAGCAGCTGGTTGTTTTCAAATTCTTTTCTGTGGGAAAATAAAAAACAAAACGTTGTTAATTTAAACTCAAAACTTATTTCCCTCCATCATATTTCCCATCTTACTTCTTAATCCTCTCCTCAGACTGCTGCTTGTCATTTTCCAGATCCATGAGAGATTCCTGTGTGAGCTTCAGATCTCCCTCCATCTTCCTCTTGGCTCTTTCCAGGTCCATACGGATCTTCTTTTCTTGCTCCAACGAACCTTCAAGCTTGAAAACAAGTTGCACAAAGTAAATCGGAAAATGTTCAGTATAGCATCATGATGAAAAGGAAAAGGTGTCTTTGCTGGAAACTCACGTCATCCACTTGCTGTTCAAGCTTAGACTTGGCTTTGGTCAGAGAGTTGACTTTGTCCTCCTCTGCCTGCAGATCATCCAGTCCTTGTTGATGAGCCTCTTGAAGAGCTTTCTTCTCCTTGGTCAGTTTACCGATGTTTTCATCCTGACCAGCCAGCTCCTCCATCAGGTTTTTTGACCTGCAACATGAAAGCTGAAACTCAAAAGATGCAAGTCATGGTAGCATCAGTGTTGGTCTGTCCATCTCTTTAGCCTCAAACGACTTTGTGCATTTAGCTCAAAGCACCATACAGTAGTGCTTAAACAGAACCTCACACAACCACAAAAATTACTGAAGATTTTGCATTTTTCAGATCTTTCTTCACTCCAATTCATAACATCTGGCTGCAAATGTAGCATCTGCTCAAAAATGATTGAATTTAATGTAAAATCATCAATCTGGCACCCAAGAAAACAAATGTTTGACTCAAAAACACTGGAATAATCTGTCAGAAAGGAAAATTATTTTAATATGAGCAAGAACTTGTTTTCTGTCCACACCAACACTGTAAAGCAGTATGAACACAGAGGTAGAAGCCAAGTACAATCACAAACCTTGTTTTCTGTTGCATGTTTCTCCTTCTCCACTTTAGCCAGGGTAATCTCCAGGTCGTCGATATCTTTTTTAAGCTCAGAGCATTCGTCCTCCAGCTTCCTCTTCTTGGCCGTCAGCTCAGCGTTCATCTCCTCCTCGTCCTCCAGCCTCTCGGTCACCTCTTTGAGTTTGGCCTCAAGCTGGATTTTGCTCTTGATCAATCCTTCACATCGTTCCTCTGCATCACAAAGATTTTCTGAGTCCTAAGAAGAAGAAAAAAAAACACTAATATATGATCAGGTGGACGTTGATTTGACCAATGTCGGCTGCTTTAATTTGTTATAATACTCACAGATTGAACTTGCAGCAGGAGGTTGTTTTTCTCCTGCAGCAGAGAAACCATCTTCTCTTCAAGCTCCTTCCTCTTGGACTCTGACTTTACCAGATCATCCTTAGATTTGACAAAGTCCTCTTTCATGGTGGCCATCTCCTTCTCGGTCTCTGCACTCTTCAGGAGTGGCTTGATTTTGAAGAACAGCTTCATCCACGGCCAGTGTTTCACACTCATGAATGAGCGCAGGTTATATTGCAGAATCCAGACGCAATCTCTGTCAGACAGAAAGATATCAGTCAAAGTGGAACATTTTTGTCTTATTGGGAACTTGTTAAAAAGATGCGCAAAGGTTTTTATATAAAGAACATTTTAGTGTAAGTATTACTTTTGTGCAATTAGGTTGGAGAACTCCTTTCTCATCAGATAACCTCGACACAGAGCTTGAGTCTGCGTCACCAGAGAAGCAAGTTTTTCATCTCGCAACTCCTCCAGAGTGCCGAGTAAACCAGCTTTGAAGAAGACCTATGGCAACATCCATCAAGATAAATCAATCAGTTCCTTGGTTAAGAGTATAATCAGTGTTACCAAAAGCCTTTATGACTGTGAGGCGTTCGGACACACACACATACCTTTGTGGATCCAAATCGGTACTGTGTGTGATCAACATCTATTGAACCAAGAAGCTTCTCGGAGGCCTTCTTTCCATCGATGAACTGCCCCTCAGGGATGGCACTGGCATTCAGGATTCTGTATCTGTTCACATTTAGATAAAAACACTCAATATCATCACAATCTGGAACGATGTGGACAAAAGCACAAGCATTTTTTTTTATAATTACATAGTGGTTTCATCCCAACCTCTGCTTGAAGTCAGCATAAAGGATCCTGCTGGGGAATCCCTTCCTGCAAATCCTGATGCCCTCCAGCACACCGTTACAGCGCAGCTGGTGGATGACCAAGTGATTGTCCATAATTCCTGCAGACAGGGAAATGTAATGTTTTCATCTTTAATTGCAAAAACAACAGCTTTTACATGTGGAGACATACAGTACAGTATTTGCACATAAACTTGTCATACCTGGTGTTTTAACCTCATTTGGAATGAGGCAGCGCACAAAGTGAGGATGGGTGCTCCTCAAGTTTGTCATCAGTTTTCCCAGATTTTCCTACAAGTAAACATTTGGGTAACACTTTATAATAAGTACACACTATTAAGCATTAGTTAAGTATTAAATACTGAATTCATCATTTATAACACATGAATACTCATTAGTATGTAGTTTATAAACACAGTTAAAAATGTTTTACTTATCATTGATAAGCACTAACTGTATTTTTAAACTACATACTGTACTAATGAGTATTCATGCGTTATAAATGAAGAATTCAGTATTTATTAACGCTTAACTAATGCTTAATAGTGTGTACTTATTATAAAGTGTTACCAACATTTGCTGTTGTATCTTATTTTCAGTTTATCAAACATGAGGAATAAAAGTTGACACTGGTGATTCATGTCCTGATTTTCAGCACATTAATAAAACTCAACAATACAACCATCAATATTTGACAAGTAAAACTCAGTGGAGATACAATATATATATGAATACAAAACCTTGTAGTATCACTGCAAAGCAACACAGTCATATGAACTGTACCCTGAAAACAGCAGACACCGTCTGAAAGGAGCCACCCTTCTTTTTTCCAGCTTTCTTTCCAGCTTTCCCCCCATCGCCACCGGATTCTACAAAGCAAGCACAAATATTAGTTATCCTCTGCAGAAGCCCAGTATTTGCGAGGAGCTCATTCCCACTGCGCCAATAATAAAGATTTCTATTATTGACACTGATACCAGCACCTCAAACACTTTTCAAATGCTGTACCTGCTTCAGTACCAGAAAATGAGGCGTACAAGTAGGACAAGAGTTTCGTCGACGACTTCTGGTAAAGCTGCACCACAGACTCGTTGAGCGGGTCTTTGTTCTTCTCCAGCCAGCCTGTGATGTTGTAGTCCACGGTGCCGGCGTAGTGCACCAGTGTGAAGTGAGCCTCAGGTTTGCCTTTGACAACCTTCGGCTTTTGGAAAGCGTTGTTCTTCCCGAGATGCTGGTCGTAGAGTTTGTTCTTAAAGGAAGTGTCTGAAGCCTTGGGGAACATACACTCCTCTTCAAGGATGGAGAAGATGCCCATTGGCTGTTAAAAAGTATCAAAGGTGCAGATAAGATACTGTGTTTAAAGTGAAGTGAAATATTAAAGCAGCACTGTACGGTAGTCCCACCTTTTCAATGAGCTCGATGCAGGCGGCCAGGTCCATACCGAAGTCAATGAACTCCCAGTCTATTCCCTCCTTCTTGTATTCTTCTTGCTCCAGCACAAACATGTGGTGGTTGAAAAACTGTTGCAGCTTCTCATTGGTGAAATTAATGCAGAGTTGCTCCATGCTGTTGTACTGAGACAATAAATAACCATTAACTTAGGATAAATCCACATAAAAAAAACAAAACACAATCAACCACAGTGAAACTACAGAGTCTGGACTCACATCAAATATTTCAAATCCAGCGATGTCCAAAACCCCAATGAAGAACTGTCTGGGCTGCTTCGTGTCCAGCATCTCATTGATTCGTATGACCATCCACAGGAACATCTTCTCATAGACGGACTTGGCCAGAGCACTAACTGAATTGGTGACCTGTTCAAAAGTAGTAGTAATTTTATTCGTCCATTCAACAAAACATAAAACATAAACACAAATCAGTTTTCCATGTTCAATATGGGTGAAAAGGCGTAGGCGGAAGCAAAGCTTATTTATGCCTACCCTATTTACAGGAAGGAAAAATTGCACAAACAAAACAAAATTGTGAAAAGATTGCAAACCGAAAACAATAAGTAACATCAAAACAAAACAAACAAAAGATGGTGCACATGAATCACTGAAAGGAAATGTAGATTCCTAGGTAAACTGCATAACATAAGTTTGGACATTTGTCCACAGTGGACATGGTTGAGTTGGGGGTATCCCACTTAGTGGCCAGACACATGACACCTGCTCCCTTGAGTTTCAGGGCATTGAGATGGTTCACTCTCCCAGAAGGGGAGGACACAGAGAGAAACCACTTGGATTCATGTGCTACAAACGAAGAGCCCAAGAGGTTTAAATGAGGAATTAATATTAGGTTGTTTAATGTATACATATTCATGTCCATATTTATTTTTTCTATGATACAATTTTTTTTTTCCCAAAGAGCTTTTCTACACAATTTTGTTTATTGGGGCTTATTCATACCCCTCTAACGTGTCTTGTCTTGTCACTTGTATTTATATGTGTTTTGAATGCTTTTCTGTAATAAACAGAATAAAGTGTTTCTATTCTATTCTTATTGTGATGTACAGTATATACTGTAGGTCCTATTTTGACAGTTGGTTATGAGACCTACAGATGTAAATGGTGCCTCTTGAATTTTCCACATTGTGCATCTCTCCTCCTTTCGGAGTGGTAGCTCATCATTGGTTACACACAGGTGAACTGGCCGGTGTCTATTATTTTTTGTGTTACGCTTTTCACCGTGCACCTGGACCTGTTTATATTAATTAATCTTTTAGAGTTGTGCGGATGTTTTTCTTGGGTATTCCACTTTGCATCATGGTGAAAGCTGTTCCCACCATGTTGGTTATTTCTTTGATTGTGTTGTGTGTTATAAAACTGGTAAAATGTTGAGCTGTTTGTGTACCTGAGGGACCGTCTGGCCCTTGGTGACGTACTCATTCCCCACTTTCACTCTTGGGTAGCAGAGGGCTTTCAACAAGTCAGCAGAGTTCAGGCCCATGAGGAAAGCGACTTTGTCTGCGACTGAGAGACAAACACGAACACTAACGTTACTTGCATGTGTGTGTCAATGAAAATAAAAATTGACTGAGTAAATAAGGGAGCAGTCTCTCACCCTCGGTGCCGTCGGGCTCTGCCTGCTCTTCACGCTGCTTCTGCTTGAACTTCAGGTTCCCATAATGCATCACAGCACCAGTCAGCTTGTAGATGGAGGCTTTCTCTTCATTGGTGAAGCCCAGGACATCAATGGCAGTCTGTTCGATTCAATTAACAGTGTTAGTATAATCCAATATAAAGCATGTAAATGTCATTAACAGTGACTCATGAGAGGCAGCTCACGTCTGTAGCCACCAGCTCCTCTTTATCGTCGATGCTGGCCACAGTGATCTGCCCCTGACTTATCATGGGGAAGTCGTATGGGTTTGTTGATATGAGCAGCGATTCTGCACAGAGGAAGAGAGAGAGAGAAGTAAAATTACTGGAAAACAGTCAAAAAATATCTTATAATACAAGATATAATGGCCTCATCATACCTATAAGCTCTGCTTTGTGTCCAGTCTGAATCTGATAGAAGATGTGGTAGCTCCTCTCCTCAGACAACTGGAATGTCACTCTTGATTTTTCCAGCAAGTCTGACAGAAATTACCAACAAGTTCACGATTAACAATTTGAAGGAAATATATGTTTATATATGTTAATGACTATTAACTTGAAGGAGCAACTTACAGGTTTCAATATCAGCAGAAGACAGTTTCCCTGATGTCCCAAAGTGAATTCTGATGAATTTGCCCTGTGAAATATAATGTGGTCGTTTTAAAAAATATTCCCCAGGAGAGCAGAATATGTGAGATGTGTGAGTTAGATGAAGTAGAGAGTGAGTCTCATTTCCTTTTATATTGTATAAAGTATGATGATTTGAGAGAGGTATTATTTCATGAAATCTGTGGACAAAACCCTGAAATATTTTAGTGCTCTGATGAGCAGAAGCTGGTGTGGTTGCTTAATTTCAGTGTGTTTAAGACTGCTAGTTTTATTTCTAAAGCCTGGAAAAGAATTTGTTTAATTAATTCATGATTTCCCTTAATTGTTTTCCTTTTCTTTTTTTGGATAATGATTTTGAACCCCTGTTTGTTTTCTTATTTCTTTGATGTGTTGATGTGATCCCAGTTTGTTTTCTTGGTGTCTTATAAGCCCATGCGAGCTGGGCATACAGAAGTATGCATGACACAATAATAAAAGTCATTCATTCATATAAAATAAACTAAGCTTTAACAAATAAAATATATATAATATATAAGGAAGGTTACTATTTTTGTAATGGGTCATTAATAGTTCAGTATTTCCATCTTGTAAAGATCACACTTACAAATCTTGAGGAGTTGTCGTTCCTCACAGTCTTGGCGTTTCCAAAAGCCTCCAGCAAAGGATTCGCTGAAATGATTTGATCTTCCAGCGTTCCCTAAAAACAACACAACCAGCTTCATCAGAATTATGTCTTCCTAATCTTTTTCAGGGATTACAAGGCTGTTTTTCTTCTTCTTCTTCTTCTTATCTTTCGACTACTACCTGTATTTTTCCAGATGAGTGGTCTTTCTTGTCACCTCCACCAGACACTGCGATTGTCGCAAAGTACTGGATGACACGCTTGGTGTTGACAGTCTTTCCTGCACCAGATTCTCCACTGTCAACAGAATAACACAGACCTGACTGAGGGCAACTGAAATAACATACTCACTGAAATATGTGACACATTTTTATTTTGTATGTTACAGACTTACGTAATCAGGACAGACTGGTTCTCCCGATCTGTCAGTGAAGAAGATGAACAAGCCTTTGTTCCTCATATACAGTATTCATGGATATTTAAAGTTAGACAGCGTAAAATATTTAAGCTTAACTCAAGTTTGGGGGCTTTAAATTCCGATTATATAACAGCAGCAGGCAGCCACTGTGGCCTCAAGTGGCAATTTCAAGCTAATGGTATATTGAATATCCAGTCAGGCGGTTGCTTTAAATCATTACGTGACATGACTGAATTAACAATGGAGCCACACACAGGTAATAACAAATATGTCTGTGTGATGAATGCTGTGTGCACCTCTGACTTTTTCTTTGTTTTTGGTATTTTGTGGTTGTTTCTTACCTGTAAGCATATTTTGATATGCATTATCAGAGACGGAGAAAATATGTGGTGGGGCCTCCATACGCTTCTTGCCTCTGTAGGCCGACACAACCTTTGGGTCGTACACGGGCAGACACTTGTAGGGGTTAACGGTGACACAGAAGAGCCCCGAGTAGGTCTGCAGAGAGGACGATGTACAGAATGTGAGGAGGCAGAACGAGACAATCACTCATGACAGATAAAGTCGTTGAAAACCCCTCTGTCGGTGCGTACATAAATCATCCACGCTGCGTAACGATCTTTGAGGTTAAACAGCACAGAGGGCTCGTTGAGGTGGGTCATCATGGCCATGTCCTCAATCTTGTCGTACTTAGGGGGATTCATCGGATGGCAGTCCTCCTCCTTGACTGTTACAGTCTGGAAAATAAAATAGATATGGAAAAATGTAAAGTATCAACTTGAAGTCCCACGTGAGTATTTTTTTTTTTTGCAGGTTCCCATACAAGTTTATAAAGCATGCTGTCATGTGTTAGATTTCCTTGGGCAGCCACTTTATGTGCAGTAAATTCAACTCACATTTTATTAATATAGCACATTTAAAACAACCTCAGTTGCCCAAAGTGTTGCCAGCAATATAAATAACAGTAAGAAAATAACATAAATGACCTACATATATCAACAAATATACTGTAGTTCAGACAATAAAACATCATTAAAATAAGGTCAAATACAAATGAATGCTATACTAATAACAAGATAATAGTCAAAATGTCTGAAGAGGTAGGTCTTCAAAAATGATTTTAAAACTAATATTATTTCTTGCAGTTTTCAGTGTAAATACATCAATAATTTAAAATATGCATGGTTTGTCATCACTGATGCTGAGCACAGAAATATTCACCTCATCCGCCTCAGTCTTCACGGTGACTTGGCCTCCTTCCTTCTTCTGTATGACTCCTTTGATGTACAGCTCCTTGGCATTGGGCACAAAGCAGGCTGTCCTGGCATCGAACGGCCGGTTCTGGGCCTCGACTCGCTCCTTCTCAGGTTTGCGGAGAAAGATGGCCGCCGGCCCGAACTGGGCCATCTCAGCATCACTGCTCATGTTGATACCTTTACAGAGGAAAAAGGGGGGGGGAAATTAGGCACATTGTGGAGATTTTGATTGAAATATTCAAATATTTTTTGTTTTTTTAATGAAATTCAGTCAAATATATTGTGTGCATCTTACCAGGTTTGCACAACCCAGTCCAAATGAATGAAAAGACAGTGCTGCAGGTCAATCACAAGTAATTTTGAAGACTTCTGTTCAGACAGATTCCTGTAGACGACAGACCTGACCAACGATCGGTGAGTAACAGGCCTCTAAGTGAAGACCAGCAGGGGGGCTGAGGCTCCTTTTATCAAGACGAATGCGCTGCTGAAGTGAACCGGATGCTCCAAACTTGGCAATGTCACTATTCAAATGTCAATCAAGTCGCATTATCGATCTCTGCCCAGCACTTAAATATGGCACAGGATCCTCTGGTGGTAATAGGAACATGTCAGCGGCAGCAGCAGGCGATGATCCCCAAGCACTATTTTTGTGTGCTGTTGAGAGCTGTCATTAACTACTTAATGTTTATACTGTTATACAGCAGGACTGCAGCTCCTGTCTAATGCACAATGGACAGTTTAATCGGTGCATTAAGTGCAGTAATGCTGATTTAGACTTAGAAAGTGTTATTGCATGTGTTTAGGGGTGTAAGTGTGTCTTAATGATGTCGCACGACCTCCGTTTTCATCTTGGACTTGAGAACCACCTGCTCAGTCACCTCTAAGGCTCCTTGCCTGGATTAACTGGTTAAAACCTATAAGACCAATGTCAGGACAATGTCAACATTACTTTTTTAGAATGTGTTGTGTCGTGAGAAAGTGAAATTATTTCTACTTCACGGTCAATGCACCAGTCAGACTGCTGTAAATCATCTGTTGGTTTTTATATTGCAAAATGCACTTATGGTAACTATGCAGCTCTTCTGATTAAGACTAAAAATGAAGAATTTCATTCACAAGGTCAAATACAATCTCTGCATATAAAGAGCCATTGTATTATTATAAAACTGATATATGACTGATATAAAATGCAAGTTACATCATTGTCCAAGTTCTCTCTGAATCTGAGAAGATGCTTGACGTCCTACAGGTACGACAGTGCACATCATATACTGTAAATAATCAAAGCTATGCCCCAATTGCTTGAGCTGCAATGTTTTGATAGTTAAAATGTGTCACAATATGTTATAAATAAGCATTGTTGTGTTGCAAAAATGCCTCAGCAAACAGATCATATTCTCCATATGTAAGAGAAATGCTTGTTTGATACAGACAACAGTAGAAAAATCACATTATACATAGGCCTATTTTTTTTAAAAACCAAAGTAAAATGCAAAAATTGTCCCAATTTAATCATGATTCATATTTTAATCACAACATCTCTCAAAATAATTAAATGATTTTTTTGTTGTCATTGTTTGATTTGACATGTGTATTATATCCCCAAAGTCATCTCAAGCATTACTATCATTTCATGCTGTAGCTACTACACCGTACATGTAGGCCTAATAAATGTGGAAAAAGAACATCAAACTTTCTTTTTTTTTGTAGAAAAACAAAAACAGACATTGTTAACATGGATATCAAAAGTAGGCTCAGACATATTTCTGCTGCTTTTCAATTCAAACTCCACGTGATTTTTCTGAGACATAGCCTATTCCATATTTTGTCACGTTGACAGTGATAGACAGCCACCTTGAAGATAAATTTTCTGGTTTGTCTTGTCAGTTGACAAGTTAACACACAGCAGTGTCCTATATGCGCTAAACTTGCGGCAGTGTGAACATCACAAGGATGTGGAAACACATGGTGACCAGTGACCACTTGGTGCCACATTTAGAATAAGCATACAAGTGTCTGTCTGTAACCTGAGCTCTCATCATATTAGGAGGAGCAGCACACGGAAGCAAGTGTGAACGGCAGGTTGTCATCGTGAAAATACATCCCATCAACTCTTGATATCCAGTCCAGTCGTAAGGCAGACTGTGTGTTTATAGGCTCTGTGACAAGGAGGACATGATGGACATGCTCTTTTATATTAATGTATGAGTTGATTAAAACTGGACCATTTATAATAGTCATGGAAAACTATATTTCCACAAGTTCAGTTTTCTATTAACTGAAGTAAAACAGCTTGTTTTGGGCTTTTTCCATGTAGTCCAATGACTTTTGAATGGTCTAGACTCTATCCCACACAATAAGTTCACAAAACATGAAATAGGCCTATGTCTATAAGTGTAAATTATGAAATGAAACACTGTGTGGCAGATGCATTGAGGATACAGAGGAGAATTTGATGCCAAATTAGAGAGCATACTTTTTCCTGAGCTTTTTTATTCATAAATATTCAGTGATTTAAAGGTAGGCTACTGTAAATTAAACACATGCTAATCACCGGCTGCATTAGAAACTGCAGAGGCAACAGGCTATACTGCTAACTTGGCTCTAGCATTTAGCCAGGGTACATGTCTGGCAGCCTATTAGTTTTTTCATTGATTTTAATCATCAATTGATTTAGCTGATGTTAAAATATATGAAAACCCCTTTACTAAGATGTTGGAGCATTTAAATTTACTTTTACATTTATAAGAAACAGTTTAATTAGGTTCAGCTAATTCACTTAACTAGCTTGATTGGAGGCTGGCTATACCTTTGTTTTCCTTTTTCTACTATACTATATTTCTCTATATATTATAAACATGATAAAAAACAGATGTCAAATAGTTTTAAATAAACTTTCCAAACTCAGTTTTGTCCAAATATGTCACTGTGTTCTTTTTTTCTTGTTTCTCATTTTCCAAATGTCAGATTTAGCTTTTTTTTTTTTGGTTTACACCTGTAGGCTCTTTTTTTCAGTATCTGTATCAAGTCTTATTTGCTCAGTGAGGTGTTATGTGCCAAACCCTACAACCTGACTGAAAGCACTGACGAGCTGAGCTGGTGGACAGTGTTGGGCCCTGTGTCTGTCCACTTAGTGTCTTGTTTCTGTTTGTGCAAACAACGACCTGTCGCTCCTCAGGTCCTCCTCCTCCTCTTTCTCCTCTCTGCACTGACTCCCTTCTTGGAGGTTACCTTCAGTGCTTGCATAACCCCAACTTGTTCAAAGTCAAACAAGCACCACAGTAACTCTAACCCTGCTTCATGGGGATTTTCTACAAATGTCATGAACATACCAGCTGCTGCTGATCACTGCATTGCTGACAGGACGGGGAAAAAGTGGATTTTCATGAGGTCCATTTTAACCTGCAGGCTCTTCAGCTGCAGCCAAATGTTACTCCTGTGTTTTTTTTTGCTGTTGTTTTTTTCAGGTCATTATCTCATGTCCTTGGTTTTCAGCTGTGGCTGTGAACCGATGATAATGTGATTTTTACAGATGAACTGGTGAGTGACTGCACTGTTAACGAGCAGATTTTCATTATCAGCTGTGTCCTGCAGATTATAGTTAAAGCAGCAGCAGCAATGTAACGATGCTTGTTTTAATGCATTAATTTTTCCTCATTTTATCTTTTGGGGCTTCCTTTTTATACTGTGCTTTTTCTTTTTTTCTTTTTCTGGTCTTTTTTATTATTAGATTGCACATCTGGGAACATTTATTCAAATACTGTACTTACAAACTGTCTTCAAGAGATAATATTATGCTTTTATTTCATGATGGAGCATAAATGCTAGTTAAAACCAGCATAATAAATATTGAAATCTGGCTTCATATTCAGAACTAGATTATAAAAAATCTCTTATATCAACTTGTAAGTGATAAAAACACACTTTTGTTGCACAACACTTACTATATGTATTTCTTATACTCCCACTTTGGCATTTCAACTTTTATATAAAAAATGCATGTCTCACAGCTGGAGTAGCATTACCTCAGACACATTTTGTGCAGGTATCCTTGTTCTTAGAAGACAAAATAAATAAACTTGACAGATTCAGGATGTGAATGTGGGTGAGCGAATAAAAACAGCCTCCTGTGGGAAATAACATCAGTTGTTATGGTCTTTATTGGTAGCAAGGAGTAAACAACAGCCAATGAATAATGTTGAATGTGAATAGAGTGTCTCCATCTTTTGGCGATCAATTTCTACTGCAGGTAATAAGAGTGGTGAGTCATTTCTTATCCATCTCAGCCTCTGAAGGATTTGTATCAGACTAACAAGGAAGAAATTGAGGGGTTTTTTTTGTTTCTTGAGTCCTTTTTTTTTCTTTTCGTTACCACTAATTGAAGTCTGGGTCCTGTTTAGGATTAAGTGTTTTTGCACTGCAGGGAGAATCAGTGAGAGATTAATCATTAAATACGGAGTTCAGTCAGATTTCACCGTGCTTCAGTTACAGACTTTCACCAAATGCAATTTTTCTTTGTGCTCGTGAGAATGCAATTTTAGTTCAGGTCAGTGGATGAGGAACTGCAGCGTTGACACTATTCCTGGAACATGTTGAGCCATCAGTGTTTACTTAGCTCGGTCCACACTGATCCCAGGATTAACCGCACAGAACGGCGACCAGACCCCGTTTATATGTGAGATATTCCTCTGATTTCATTTTAAAATCTTTAGTAAACTCATCAAATGTGAAATAAATGTCCATTGATTATAAAATCCTGCCTCTACTATAAAGAAAAGGCCAAACTCATTAGAAAAATAATATTTAAGCAAGAAATGAGCATTTCCAATGACGAATAAATGACACCAAATCTAAATCTATCTTGTCATATATGTGCAGCTCCTGCTTAATAAATAAACCCTGTTACATGATTGATTGCATGATTGGTTTTTATCATTTATCATGGTTTGCAAGCTGCTTTCACGTGTTGGTTTGTGTGTCTTTATAACAGATCAGTGTTAGGTCAGAGAGTATAAAACCTCTGTAAAGCAGGTTTCCTCTTTAATTCAGACATAAAACAAGATTTTAGAAATGGAGGGATTAAAACTCCTACTGCGATCGTTCAACACAATCATGAATTATTTATTATATAAATTAGTTAGAAAACTTGAGATCGGCCCAAATTCCTCCCCACTAATGAGCTTTTTTTTGTTTTTCCTTTTTGTATATTATATGAGAGACAGCTAAATTAATGACTTTATGAAGGAGGTGGTTCTGAAAAACACAACTTCCTGCATTTCCTGTAACTTAGTCACCTTTTCCTCAGACCTTTACTGACTCTTCCCTCCCAGTTTATAACCAGGATCTCTGAACATGTCCACAGACAATAAAACAACTCTCTTCACAGGCTGAGCTGAACTCTACAGGACACCACATTTATAAATTCAGTGTCACAACATGATACTGTGACTTCATTTAATTGATACTTTACCTTTGTGTTTGTCTTGTTTATTACTTCTCTTTACTATGTTTTATTTCATTGCCATCCCATAATCACACAACATAATGTGATAATATATTAATATGAAACTCTTTTGTTCAAATCCTTAATGCTGTCCAAAGAAAACCATGTATTTCCATATTTGGTGATTCCGATTTTTACAAATTAACAGAATTAAATGACAAAAACCTCTAGAATAGAATCACCACCTCTGCCTACCAGTGTTTTAATTCTTTTAAAAACATGTTATACATAAAATAACGTGACCTTCCAAGTGGATGTTTGTACCAAATTTGAAGAAATGCCCTTAAGGCGTTCATGAGATATCACATTCAAGAAACCATGTTTTGTGACCTTGACCCTTTTTTTCCATCAAAATCTAATCCTTGAGTAAAATTCATCAAGACTAGCTGACAATGGGACCAAAGTATGAACAGATGCTCAACCTGTAAACATAATTTCCTCCCTGCTGGATGAAAGTGACATTTAGGAGATACATGGTTTTCATCAGACAGCTACAACAGAATCTAATGGAGTGTGTGTGTTTTTTTCTATTCCCCTTTTCCAACAACATCTCGGCTCTTGGCCCGTAATTTATTCAGCTGGGACTCAGCGATATCAGCTCGCTCCTCAGCTTCCTCCAGCTCATGCTGCACCTTCCGAAATTTAGCCAAGTGGATGCTGGTTTGTTCCTCCTGCACGTCACAGGAAACAATATAGAAGACTTTTTTTTCCTTTTTTCTACACACATCAAGCCAATGGTTCACACAGTATTCAGGTATTTTTACTCACCGCCTCCTCACACTGCCTCTTATATGCTTTCACTTTCAGCTGCAGTTTGTTGACCAGATCCTGGAGTCGGGCCACGTTTTTCTTCTCCTCCTCACCCTAAAATAAAAATGTTCAAGATTTTTACGCTCACGTCTCACTTTGCATAATTTGTATTCAGTGAACACAACTTTACAAAATGCACAGTTATATAACGGGATCATACGCCGGTTACCTGATAAGTGAGCTCTTTGATTTTTCTTTCATACTTCCTCACACCTTTCATGGCCTCGCCGCTGCGTTTCTGCTCAGCCTCAAGTTCATTTTCGAGATCTCGAACCTAAAAAAAATATATATTTAGTTGAAAAATCACTTTTTATTCGTCTTTGACTCAACAGAAATCTTGATTCGTACCCTGTTTTCCAGCTTCTGCAGCTCCTTCTTCCCTCCCTTCAGCGCTATCTGCTCGGCCTCATCCAGGCGCTGCTGCAGGTCTTTCACCGTCACCTCCAGGTTCTTCTTCATCCTCTCCAGGTGAGCGCTGGTGTCCTGCTCTTTCTTCAGCTCCTCGGCCATCATCGCAGCCTGCACACAAACGGGAACGTTAATTTGATCTACATAAACTTCCCAGCCCTGCCTTTTGTTCATTTTTAAAACTTACGTCCATGATGGCTTTCTTGGCCTTCTCATCTGCGTTCCTCGCCTCCTGGACAGTGTCCTCCATCTCCGACTGAAGCTGAGCTAAATCAGAGTCCATCTTCTTCTTGGAGTTGAGGAGGCTGGTGTTCTGATCCGTACATAACATTTAGATATGACATGTTAATTTAAAGTTGAAGAAGATTAATACAAAGCTCAAATATTAATGTTTCTGATTATTTTCTTACAGATAAAATTCAATGTAAAGAACAAATCTCATAAGCCGTTGTTACATGCTGCTGGTACCCAAGAGACCCAATTATAGTGTTTAAGAAGTTGAACAAATAACATGTAAACTATGTAGTCAGGTGTATTTAACATGGTAATTAGAAAACAAAACCCAATTTTTAAATTGAAATTGTGCAATAATCTGCACTGTGTTGTAAAATAAAATGCATGTGAGTCTATATCAGTGTTTTTCAACCTTGGGGTCGGGACCCCACGTGGGGTCGCCTGGAATTCAAATGGGGTCGCCTGACATGTCTAGTAATTGATAAAAATTACTGATAAAAAATAACCAATTACTATTCTTTTTAAAATTATGATTAAAAACACTAAAATATACTAAAATATAAATCAAGGTCAAATAAAACGCAGCATATGAAAATATCTGAGCTGGCGCATCTTGATTGACGGCCACGATCGCTGGGGTCGCTTGAAATTTGTGATGTCAAAATGGGGTCAGGAGCCAGAAAAGGTTGGGAACCACTGGTCCAAATCAATTGATGGGCAAGTGTCGACTCTACGAAGCCTTTCTGAGTGTAAACCAGCGTTGTTAATTATTAGTCACAGTCCACTTTGGTTCAGAAGGTAAAACTGGTCATTTACCGATCAAAAGGTCAGTGGTTCAATCACAGGCTTCTCCAGCCCACATGTCCAAGTGTCAATGGTTATCAATACATGAGTGAGTGAATGGATGAGGGAGTCGCAGTACATTTCCTCTGCACTGTATCTAAGATATCCAGGTGTGTCTGGAAAGAAGTAGGTCACCAAACAGATCCCTCATGTCATGAATAAACATGACAGAGTGTTTTCTCACCGTGTATCTGAGTTCGATAGAATGGGATCAAGACCTAAGTTTCTCCACGGGGTCTTTCAGAAAGTTTGAAGAATTAAAAGAATGACAATAATGTCCTGAGTTTGAGTCCTTCAAAACACTGGATCTTACACCTCCCATATTAAGTCGCAGTGTCTCTTTCTGAGTTTGCTCAGTAGTTGATGTAGATGTCATTTAGAAGAGGTGTAGAAGTTTGTATGTGGGGATAATGTTTTATATTTTCAGACATTAAAGACATTCATGGTGTTAGAGTGTTTGTAGGCAAGTTATGAGAGATTTAAGGGATTTTATAAACTTAAACTGTCTGATCATAACTTCTGGCACTTTTTTCGGACTTTTCGGACTCTCTCCTACCGTCCCATCCTTTCCTACCCCGTCTTTAAATCTCGTCTCCTGACCTGAGAGTGCAGCAGCTGGATCCTCTCGCTGGCGTCGATCAGCTCCTGCTCGGCCAGCTTGCGGCTTCTCTCCGATTGCTCCAGTGCCTCTCTGATCTCCTCGTTCTCCGCCATCATCAGGTTGTTGCGTCGCTCCACGATGGCCAGCTGCTCCTTCAGGTCCTCCTGGCAGTGGAGGGCCTCGTCCAGATGGACCTGCGTGTCCTGGGAGAGAAAGCAACAGGTGTGAGGATTTATAAAAGCACCAACATCACTTCGGTCTTTCTCCTCAACAGTTTCACAAACCTTCAGCTGAGTCTGCAGGTTCCTCTGCTGCTTGGTGGCCTCGGCCGCCTGCCGGTTGGCGTGGCCCAGCTGGATCTCCATCTCGTTCAGGTCGCCCTCCATCTTCTTCTTCACCCGGATGGCGTCGTTCCTGCTGCGCGTCTCGGCGTCCAGCGTGCTCTGCAGGGTGTCCACCGTCCTCTGGTGGTTCCTCTTCAGGTGGTCGATCTCCTCGTCCTTCTCCGCCACCTTCCTGTCCACCTCTGACTTGATCTGGTTCAGCTCCAGCTGGAGGTGCAGGATTTTGGCTTCCTCGTGTTCCAGAGACGACTACAGGGAGAGAAATAACCACTTAAAGGGATAGTTCAACATTTTGGCAAAATTGAGATAATCCCTATAGTCATAGCAGTAGGTTTGTTACCTTTAATTGTTGGTGCAAGCTATTTTCAGAACGGCGGAGCAGAGCCGCGAGCTGCTCAGAGCTACGCTACGGAGGCTAATGGGATTTCTTGGTTTCCCTCATCAAACTCATCAAAAACACAATCCAACAACTCCAAAACGCTCTGATGGACAAGTTGTGACCTGCACATTCACCACACTATGAGATAATAACAGAACATTACTTGTTGTTTTCGAGGCAAATGCAGAGACTGCTTGCCGAAAAACTGCCCCCGACGGGAACGCGTATCAGCGGTTTTGCATGAATTTACCTAGAAAACAACTCTGTCTTGTAACGTTCCGTTATTATCTCATAGTGTGGTGAATGTCCAGGTCACAACTTGTCCACCAGAGAGTTTTGGAGTTGTTGGATTGTGTATTTGATGAGTTTGATGAGGGAAACCAAGAAATCCCATTAGCTTCCGTAGCGTAGCATAGCTCTGAGCAGCTCGCGGCTCTGCTCCGCTGTTCTAAAAACAGCTTGCACCAACAATTAAAAGTAACAAACCTACTGCTATGACTATAGGGATTATGGCAATGGGCCGATTTGCTAACTATCCCTTTAAGGCTGTGGTCACTTTGTTGATATTATAAGTTTATTGTTTGACAAAATAATACAAACCTCCACTTCCTCCAGAGCTGCCTGGGTGTCTCTCTTCTCCTGCTCTGTTTGCTTTGCAGCTTTCTCCAGCTCATGGATGGTTTTAGCAGACTGTCCAACCTGCTCTGTGATATCTGTGATCTCCTCTGTGGAATATACAGATAAAGATGTTTATAATAAATAAAACATAACCGTAAATACGTGACATGACAAAAATGATTTGTGTCCAGCAGAGCTCTCACGTTGAAGATTTTTATTCTCTCTCTTCATGTTCTCCAGATGATCCAGAGCTTCTTCGTACGAGTTCTTCAGCTTGAAAAGTTCGGTGCTGAGCAGTCTGGACTCTCTCTGGGAGACTTCCAGATCTGACTGACCCTCCTCGTGTTTCTGTTTCCACTCAGCCAGAACCTGACAGAGGAGGAGGAGAATATGAGCATGTGTAACCAGTGCAGCTTGTTTGTGGGAAAGACAGGAAGAGGAATTACCTTGTCGAAGTTCCTCTGCTTCTTGTCCAGGCAGGCGTTGGCTGCGTTCGACCTCTCCAGCTCCACCATGAGATCCTCCACCTCAGACTGCAGCCTCTGCTTGGTTTTCTCCAGGGATGCGCATTTGACATTCGCTGCTTCTGTCATCTCCTCCGACTCCTGCAGCCGCACGGCCAGCTTCTTCCTTCAAACCACAGATCAGTTGTGTTGTTGAAGCATAAGAAACAAATCAATCGCCAATTTGAAAAATACAAAGCCGCTCGTACTTTGCCTCCTCCAGCTCTTCGGTGCGCTGGATGGCGTCCGTCTCGTACTTGGTTCTCCACTGAGCCACGTCGGTGTTGGCCTTGGAGAGGCAGCGCTGCAGCTCAGCCTTGGCCTCCTGCTCCTCCTCGTACTGCTCTCGGAGCAGCTCGCAGTCGTGACGCGACGACTGCAAACCGTGAGCCAGAGCGTTTTTAGCCTGAGAACAGCAAACACAACAAAGTGGTTTATTCCAGAGAAACCAAGCAGGAAGCTCCACGGTGGCTCATTACAGTTTTAAAACATCATCTAAATGTTTACATTTTCCTAATAGTTACATATTTTCAACATTTCATTATGTTTAAATGCATTGGCCACTTTGCAATACGATGTTACAGACCTTGACTTCTTCATCCAAGAGTCTCTTCAGTTCTTCGATTTGTTGACTCCCCACAGATTTGCCTCTGCTCAGCTGGGACAGAGTGACCTCCCTCTCCTCCAGCAGACGAGTGAGTTCACCTGTTCAGGAAACAGAAGACGTGAGCTGACTTTTCTACACATCTTAACAGTTGTTTTGCATTGTTTTTTTTCTTACCATTTTCTGTTTGCAGACGAGCACTGAGCGTGGTGTAGTCGCTCAGAGACCGCTGGGCTTCTTCTGCTTTGGTCTTGTACTCGGTAATTTGATCTTCGAGGCTCCTGCACAGTTTCTCCAGATTAGCCTGAGATATGGAGCACTGGTTTAGCATCAGGGGATTGTGGAATAAACAAAACAAAACATAAATACCCTCCCTACAGAGATTTATTTTTTCACCTTGCTCTTCAGGACGCTCTCCACGCTGCTCGCCAAGTCGTCGACCTCCATCTTCAGCTCGCTCTTCTCTTTCTCCAGTTTCTGTTTCACTCTCTGGAGATTTTCCATCTGCTCGCTCAGCTCGGCGACGCTGTCCGCCTGCTTCTTGCGTAAAGTGGCGGCGATGGACTCGTGCTGCAGCGTGGACTCCTCCAGATCCCGACGCAGCCTCTGGAACTCGGCATCGCGCTTCTTGTTCAGCTCGGCCTGAGCGGCCGTGGCTCCTCCGGCCTCCTCCAGCCTCTCGCTGATCTCCTCCAGTTCTCTGGACAGATCCGACCTCTGCTTCTCCACTTTGGCCCGTGCCGAGCGCTCGGCCTCGATTTCCTCCTCCAGCTCCTCGGTGCGAGCCTGCGGGGAAATTATATTCACTACTGGGCTCTTAAGACACAAAACAGAAGAGGAGTTGAAACTCTGCAGCTCTCTTGTTGTAAATTATACCTGAAGCTCTTTAATCTTCTTTTGTAGCTGAGTGCCGAGGGCTTGCTCATCATCAATTTTGCACTGCAGGCTGCTGAACTCAAAGTCTTTTCTGTAAAGAGTTGAGTTATCGGTATAAGTGCACACAACACACAACATACAACACACGACACAACTTTTCTTCTCTATCTCTTCTTTTGATTAACTGAAGTGTATGATGTTGTTGCACTGTATTGATGTTGGTTTATGCCTATGTGATTTGTTGACCGTGAAGCACTTTGGTGCAAATGCTCTTTGCTTTTAAGGTGCTATATAAATACATTAAACTTAAACTTAAACTACTTGCTCCTCTTTGTTTCTCTTTCTATGCTTTTCAGTCATTGCAGTTCACAGTGATAATGCCCAGACAGCAAAACTAAACATCTTGCCCAATTCGCCTGTGTTCTCAACCACAGTCTGGCCCACACAGTTGCACATCTGGGCTGTGATCTCCTGTGTGTGTGTGTGTTAGAATTGTTCCAGATGTTGAAGTAATATCTAAACTATGATTTGGAGTGAGTGAACAATCAGTCATTAAACTCATCATCATTATCATTTGTGTTTCTGACACATGTTATGGTCCAAAATATGAAAAAAAATTGACAAAATACTTTTTCAGTCTTTCTTCCATCTGCTGTCGTTCATTCTCCAGGTCCATGATGGTTTCCTGGGACAGCTTCAGATCGCCCTCCAGTTTTCTTCTGCATCGTTCCAAGTCCGCTCGCACCTTCTTCTCCTGCTCCAGAGAGCCCTCCAGCTGCGAGAGACGCTCACGTCAGCCAGGGAAAACCAAGGAAACCAAACCATGCAAATCTTTCATCAATTCTTGACTAATGACTTTGTCTTTCTGCACTTACATCATCAACCTGTTGCTCCAACTTGATCTTTATCTTCATTAGAGAGTTGACTTTGTCCTCCTCAGCCTGCAGGTCGTCTAGAGTCTGCTGGTGCACCTCCTGCAGAGCTTTGATCTCCTTTGAGGACTTCAGCAGATTTTCCTCCAGAGTCGTAAGCTCCTCCACCAGATTCTTAACCTGAGGACAGAAGCATGTTGACGTTCATGTTTGCATTATGTTTATTTATTCAAAACCAAACCCTGTTGAAGAGAGACGCAACGCGCTGCACCTTGTTCTCGGTGGCGTACTTCTCCTTCTCCACCTTGGCGATGGTGAGCTCCAGGTCGTCTATGTCTCTCTTGAGCTCCGAACACTCGTCCTCCAGCTTCCTCTTCTTGGCCGTGATCTCGGCATTGATCTCCTCCTCCTCCTCCATCCGCTCAGAGAACTCCTTCACTTTGGCCTCCAGGTGGATCTTGCTCTTTATCAAGCCTTCGCACCGCTCCTCGGCATCGCACAAGTTCTCCCTCTCCTAAAGTGCAGGGACACAACAGAGCAGTGAAGGTGGGTTATTCAGGATTAAACTATAGTTCTTCTACTTGTTTTTTTCATCTTCCAAGAACATTATTATTCTATATTACAGATTTCATTATATATTTTTTTATGACAGGGCCTTCTTCACTCTGTATTTGTTATTCATTTATTCATTATTTTAAACATTTACACTTTTTTCCCCCTGATTTTTCTTGATTTTTGAAAGTATAAAGTTAGTTTTTCAAATCAACTTATCAACTTGTTTTGTTTGAGCTACAGAACACATCTATACACGTTTTAATATTATGTATTTATGCCCATTTCATATATTTTTACATGTCCTGAAGGAAGAAAGTCTGAAGAAAGAGGGAGGGTAAAGCTGTGTTGTGTCTGCTCTGTTTGTGTTTAGATTTTGGATTTTATTTTAAATGAATTTTCTCTGCAGGCATCAGTGACATTTACTCTTATCTTGCCTCATTATTGATCTTCTGGTTTCTGAATTGCAAAAAGAAAAAGAAAAAATTGGTTCTCTCCCTCCGGATGTCTTTACCTGAGAAAACCAAATCGATTTAAGCACAGAGCACTTTGTTGTTGTGTTTGGGGGTTGGGTGTTTACATACTGCTTGGATTTGCAGGTAAAGGTCGTTCTTCTCCTGGACGAGCATCACCATCTTCTCCTCCAGCTCCTTCCTCCTGGCCTCCGACTTTGCGAACTCCTCTTTGAGTCGGGCGAATTCCTCCTTCATTGTCTGCATCTCTTTCTCGGCCTCTGCGCTTCGTAACAGAGGCTTTATCTTGAAGAAAAGCCTCATCCAAGGCCAGTTCTTCACATTCATGAAGGAGCGTATGTTGTACTGAATGACAAAAATGGACTCTCTGAAGGAAAACGACAAAGAACCTGTTCAGAAACCTATAACTTTACAACTTTCACTGCCTCTCCTGACATGATCAAGAAAACAAAAGAAAACAGAAAATAAAAGCTGCCTCATTCACATAAATATTTCTCCTCCAGTTCCCCGTTTCCTTTCACATACATTTATCAACATTCAATTCAGAGTTAAATGAGTTCTTTCAGAAACCTTTTCTTCGTCATCTCCTTCAGCCTCAGCCTTGTGACGTAACCTCGCGCCACCGCCTGGATTCGCGTCATCAGCACAGTCAGACGTTCGTCCCTCATCTCCTCCAGGAGACCCAGGAGACCGGCTTTGAAAAACACCTGCATGTCGTAAAGATTTCAGAGCAACTGAATTTCATATTGAACACTACATAGTTACATTTTATAGATTCCTTTAGACTGACATAGACACTGCGGTGTACTCTGTACCAAAGTTCAGCTGCACTGAAGGTCAGACTGATCCATGCAGTTCTTTCAGGTGGTTTAGCAGCAGATTTATGGAGGATAATCTCCGGACTTTATTAGGCTCTTAAATGAATGAATGACTGAATGTCACACCATGGAACAATGCAGTTTGTAATATTATAGTAATATCATCATCAAGTAGTTGGACCATGTTGGAGAAGGCTGGTGCTGTGTGATAACTCTGAAGACCCCATCATTCAAATAACTGTTCCCCCATTTAAGAATATGACCACATTTTATTTCACAGGTCGTGTGTTTTCCAGCTAATTTCCTGGAAACTTTCCAAAAACATTATCAGTCATTTAGCTGTTAATTACAAGGAGATTTCCGAGAACGACAGACTCAATTTGATACACATTATGAATGTGGAAATTAAGAAAATGGGGCCTTATTATAAGAATCATTCATAGAAAGATGTCTGTGTCCAACTAAGACTTAACAAAACTTCTTAATTGAGGTTTGGAGAGACAAATTGCCGCACTAAGTGACTTTATTTCACAGGTTTGGTCTGTGGACATTAGGAAGAGTGATGTTTGTAAGTCTAACAGCTGACTGTGGTATTTCATCACATAGATTGTGTTTTATTTGTTGATCGTCATCAGTTTGAAAGACAAAACTAAACTCTTTTCAGTTCATATCCATCTTTTCCTATCTCAGAGATATTACAGTAATTAACAGCTAAATGTTTGAGCAAACTTTTAGGACATTTTGAGGAAAGTTTCTTGGGAAGAAGCAGCTGGAGAAAACTGGATCAGTAAAGTAAAACATCACCTCAGATGTTTCTGTAAAGTACCTTTGTGTATCCAAATCTATACTGAGCGTGGTCCACATCAATGGAGGAGAGCAGTTTCTCTGAAGCCTTCTTGCTGTCAATAAACTGGCCCTCGGGGATCGCACTGGCGTTCAGGATCCTGTACCTGTCACACACACACACACACAAGAGAGACATCAGGAGGTTCATCTTCAGACAGCTGTAGTGAGCTCTTCTGTTTGTTCAACGGTCACAAAGCCGAGCTGTGTTACCTCTGCCTGAAGTCTCCGTACAGGATCCTGCTGGGGAATCCCTTCCTGCAGATCCTGATGCCCTCCAACACCCCGTTGCACCGCAGCTGGTGCAGGACCAGGTGGTGATCCATCGACCCTTCACGGACAGAGCAGGTTAAACATCACATCGAAGACTAATCGTGGTCTTCTGTTGTTGTTGTTTCTTTGTGGTTTTTACCTGGTATCTTGGTCTCATTTGGGATGAGGCATCTTACAAAGTGTGGATGAGTGGAGCGGAGGTTGGCCATCAGTTTGTTCAGGTTCTCCTGCAGGAGAACAACAGGTTACCATCTGTGACATTTTGCCAAGTGTCAGATGAGAAGATAATATAAGATTAGTATGAGATATATAAGATGAATATGTATGGGTTAGCTCGTTTTAGCATTAAGACTAGACAGAGTTGTTTTCAAGGCAAATGCAGAGACTGCTTGCCATCAGCGGTTTTGCATGAATTTGCCTCTAAAACAACTCTGTCTCGTAACGTTCCGTTATTATCTCATAATGTGGTGAATGTGCAGGTCACAACTTGTCCACCAGAGCGTTTTGGAGTTGTTGGATTGTGTATTTGATGAGTTTGATGAGGGAAACCAAGAAATCCCATTAGCCTCCGTAGTGTAGCTCTGAGCAGCTCACGGCTCTGCTCCACCGTTCTAAAAAAAGCTTGCACCAACAATTAAAGGTAACGAACCTACTGCTATGACTACAGGGATTAGGGAAATGGGCCAGTTTGCCAAAATGTTGAACTATCCGTTTAAAGCTAGCCGGACTCTATCTGAGGGTAACAGAATTATCAAATAAGAAACCAAACACATTATGCCACTATTCTCAGTACAAAAACAAAAGGGAATGAATGCTGATCCTATGTCAGGAGGAAGACTGGCTGTTTTCCCCATTCCCAGCAAATCTCAATTGTCTGTACATGAATTTTTGGGGGGAATTTGGAGACATGATGTGCAGTTTACATTCAATAATTTAAAGGTGCACATAGTGGATGTTTGAAAATGCAAATTACAAAAAAAATTACTTTGTCTGTGTCCACTAGGTCCATGCATTAATACCATGACCAGCAAAACTGCATGTAATCAATGTAATTGTTTCTGTTAAAGTCTTATTATTGATGATTTACCCTGAAAAGTGCAGAAACTGTCTGGAAAGAAGATCCTTTCTTCTTGGCACTTTTTTTACTTCCATCAGCTACAGAAGCAGAAGAGAATGACTGTAACCAACACAACACAGTAGATTCTCACTGTAACATTAACCTTTATGGTATATCTGCCGTTAAAAGCGAACTGACCGTCAGCTGATGCGTACGTGGCGAAAAGATGAGAGAGCAGTTTGAGGGAAGCTTTTTGGTAAAGCTGCACCACGGTGTCGTTCAGCGGGTCTTTGTTCTTCTCCAGCCAGCCGCTGATGTTGTAGTCCACGGTGCCGGCGTAGTGCATCAGAGAGAAATGGGCATCGGCCTTTCCTTTGGAGGGTTTGGGCTTCTGAAAGATGCTGTTCTTCCCCAGGTGTTGGTCATACAGCTTGTTCTTAAAGGAGCCATCTGTCGCCTTTGGAAACATGCACTCCTCCTCCAGAATGGAGAAAATACCCATCGGCTGCGGGACAGAAAGATGTTTAGCGTTGGAGCACATGCATCTACTGTTGATATGAGTATCTGGGTTTATATTTAGGAGAACGCACCTTCTCAATGAGCTCGATGCAGGCTGCCAAGTCCATGCCAAAGTCAATGAACTCCCACTCAATCCCTTCCTTCTTGTATTCTTCTTGCTCCAGCACAAACATGTGGTGGTTGAAAAACTGTTGCAGCTTCTCATTGGTGAAGTTGATGCACAGCTGCTCCAGGCTGTTCATCTGAATTCAACAACCACAAGATCATACAAGAACTAAAATACAGACAGTTTCAGAATTGTTTATTTGATTTCACATGAGCATGAATCCCGGTTACCTCGAATATCTCAAACCCTGCGATATCCAGGACGCCGATAAAATGCTGTCTTGGCAGTTTGGTGTCCAGCTGCTGGTTGATCCTCTGGACCATCCACAGGAACAGCTTCTCATACACGGCCTTAGACAGAGCACCCATGGCGTTGTTCACCTGTAATCAAGCATGATCTTCTCATTGGATTTCTGATCCGACTGAACGTAGCGAAGATGTTTTCAGACGTTGAAACACACAGTACCTGCTGAGGAGTCTGCCCTTTGGTAACATACTCGTTCCCCACCTTAACCCGAGGGTAACACAGAGCTTTCAGCAGGTCAGCAGAGTTCAGACCCATGAGGTAGGCGACTTTGTCTGCCACTGTGGAGGTACAGGTCAAATCATAAAGCATATACAGTACAACAAACATAAAACGATGACACTGATGCCTAATTTTGAATTCTTCAAGTCAGTGAAACATCTGAGAGGCGTCACCCTCGGTGCCGTCGGGCTCCGCCTGCTCCTCTCGCTGCTTCTGCTTGAACTTCATGTTCCCGTTGTGCATCACAGCTCCAGTCAGCTTGTAGATACCAATCTTTTCCTCCATGTTGAAGCCCAGGATGTCGATGGCACTCTGTGGTACAGTACAGACACATACAGTACAGCATGCTGAACTATTGTGATTAATACATTAATACAGTCGGTGTCAGACTGCTGCTGCCAGCTATGCAATATTGTCATTAATCAACTCTCTGTTAAATAAAGTTTTGATGATATAAAGTCAATCCTGTTATTGTTTTATGTTATTTTGAAAGGTCTCATATTGTATAAAGGTAGATAATTATCAAGCAGGTCTACATCAATACTGTGAATGTATAAAAGTCCATATTTGTATAATACTGTGCTACACAATGTACAAATGTACAGTTCTGGTTTATTGTGGTCATTTATTGTGATATTTTCCCAGATATTTTTGTTGTGATAATTTACAGACAAAAATAAAATCTCAATTTAAATATTTCAAATGCTTCCAACTAAATTTGAATAAACTAAAACTTATAACATTTGTTGCAATTTTAGGTTTTGTCAAGAAGACACACCAATATAAAAAAAACATCCTAAACCAACATACGCTGTCTCTTCAACCCAAAATAAAGAGTCCTGATTGAATATTTCTGTATGTAACATTCACTCACATCCGTGGCCATCAGCTCCTCTGTGTCGTTGATGCTCAGCACAGTGATTTCACCGTGGCTGATGAAGGGATAGTCGTATGGATTGGTGGTTATCAGCAGCATCTCTGAAAAGACGCACAGACAATATTGATAATTTCTGTGCAGGATCAGCAGCTGCAGTAAATGTGTCGATGCAGATTTAATTACAGCGTTAGCATTCTCATAATTGTTCAGGGCTCATTAAATTCACATCAAATTAATAGTATATTCACCAATTATTTCAGGCTTCTTGTTTGACAAGATCTGATAGAAGATGTGATAGCTCCTCTCTGCCAGCAGCTGAAATGTCACCCTGGATTTCTCCAAAAGGTCTGAGAAAAAATATAAACATCAACATCAACAATATCAGGCATTTAATTTAAATAATGAAACATCTGTGCAGCTGGATAATATAAGTTAAACTTACAAGTTTCAATGTCGGCTGATGCCAGTTTCCCCTTTGTTCCAAAGTGGATGCGGATGAATTTTCCCTGGAATAGTTACTAGATTGTTATTTAAGTTTGGCGTCTGAGTTACAGTATATATAACAGATACATTGCATACTATCTGGAAATCTAAAGTTTGTTATCTGATATCATCAAAGGTTTGTTTTCATATAATGACAGATGATAACAGGGTTAAGAATATAACAATTTTTATTATATGTGTTTTTGGCTTCCTCATGGATTAAGTTTGAACTCACAAATCGAGAGGAGTTGTCATTTCTCACAGTCTTGGCATTGCCAAAGGCTTCGAGCAGAGGGTTAGCCTGGATGATTTGATCCTCCAGAGTTCCCTGTAGGAGAAAATTAACAATAATACAGTAAAACTAATTTGCAAAGTTTTCTTACAACCAGTTGTTGTTGTTGTTGTTGAATGAGAAGACAAAGTTACTGAACCTGCATTTTTCCAGCTGGTTGCTCTTTCTTGCTCGAGTCTCCAAATGATGCAATTGTTGCAAAATACTGGATGACCCGTTTTGTATTGACCGTCTTCCCGGCACCAGATTCTCCACTGACAGAAATACAATACTTAAATGCGTGACGGTAAATAAAGCAATGAAAGCACATGAAAAGAGGGATGTTGTACTTACGTGATCAGGATTGACTGGTTCTCACGATCTGTGGAGAGGAAAGAAATTAGGTGGACGCTATGATTCATCTCCATTTGAAGTTTAAATCTTCATTAATAACGGCATTTAACTTTGATATTTTAATACATTTTAATTAGTTCAGTTATATTAGAGGCCATTTATCCTTTTAGTCAAACGTGGTTTAAATTTAGTCAGTGAATATGATGTTATTATTAGTCACTTTGTTATTTGTCTATTTTCTATTTTTAGACAATTTGTTGAAGTTGTAACAAACTTGCTTAAATGTCAGCATGTAGTATGGGGGAAAAAGACATTATTTCATCATGTCACACCTGTGAGCATGTATTGATAGGCATTGTCAGAGATGGAGAAGATATGTGGGGGGGACTCCTGACGTTTCTTCCCCCGGTACCCGGCCACCACCTCTGGGTTGTAGACTGGAAGCCGCTTGTAGGGGTTCACAGTCACACAGAAGAGTCCAGAGTAGGTCTAGGAGATAAAAGAATAAAAATTATTAAACAAATATAATTATATACAAGAACGAATCTGTCCTTAGGGAAACAGAATTTCTACTTATTGATATAACATTGTTCTTACATATATCATCCAAGCAGCGTAGCGCTCCTTGAGGTTGAACAGCACAGCTGGTTCGTGCAGATGCGTCAGCAGGGCCATGTCCTCAATCTTGTCAAATTTAGGAGGGTTCATGGGCCGAATGTCGTCCAAGTGCACCGAGACAACCTGAGATGTGGATTCAAAAGTTCACAGAAATATGTGATACGGGGTTGTTTCCTTTAATTCTGCTAAAAAAAAAAAATCTCTGACTGCTTTAACACTGTAGTAAAAATGTTACTATCTACACCCACCTTTCCATCCTCAGTCTCCACAGTGACCTTGGTGCCGTCTTGGCTTTTGACTTTTCCCTTGACGTACTCTTGCTTCGGGTCGGGCACAAAGACGGCAGTTTTAGCATCAAACGGCATATTCTGGGCCGCGATCCTCTCCCGCTCTGATTTCCTGAGGTACGGGGCCGCCACCCCAAATATTTCCATCTCGGCGTCACTCATTTTGTCCAGCTGCATAAGAACAATCAAATGTACTGGAGCTTAATGAGACTAAACAGATGTTGGACAGAGTTTAAAACAAAATAGTACAGTGTAATGTGCCATCGTACGTACCTGAGTGCGTCAGAACTACCAAAAGATGTTCGATTCCCAACAAGGTTCAACAAGTGTTTCAGAGCCTTTAGGTAAGACTCCCCACTCTGTGCTGTTGTTAATTGTTCCAACAGTGCACCACGCACATCACTCACCCTAACTAGACTTTGACAGCTTTTTATACGCGATGGTTGAGCCTTTTTCATCGCTGCTCCTTCTCCTATATTTGGAGATGGTTTCAACGCCACTTTGGAAAAGTCAAGTATGTCCATTTTGTATTTCAAACTGTCTATGTATAGCTGTATTGTGTCACTTTTAAACGGTTTCAATTGTGATCCTGCAGACTGTCCATTAAAAAGCAATGAATGCTAAGGACGACAGCTTAGGGGGCTTACGGTCCCGACACGGAAAGCCTAATTTTATGGGATCAGGGAAGATTAGGTCTGTTAGGGCATCGCTGAAATTCTGGCATTGGCTGTCTGGAGAGCAGAGCTGATCACACACAAGTGTTTGGAGCAGCCGGGGGTTGACGGGCAACATTTAGCACATTCCAGACAGAGGCCGGCCTCTGTTAACCACATTTATTAAAAATGTTTCTCCTGGTATTTGTCATTACGTATGTTTTTGATTCACTTTTAGCAGTGCATTCATCCGACTGCTGCCCTGTTTGGATATGTTTCAGCCATGCTGGACTTGTGGCAATATGATGTATCGACTGAAGCAATAATGATCTGATCAATCCATCATGAAACCGTTCATTAGTTACAGCCTGATGTTTGATCAATTGCTTCATCTTTTCTTGTGGCACAAAACACCATCTCGCCTTCCTGTTTTCCAAGCAAAATACAGACATTTCAGTCTGAACCTCAAAACTCCACTCTCGCAATTTGTTCTCCTCCTCATAGCGAAGGAAATGATGTGCTGCTCCAGAGGGAGAAGAGCTGTATGATGTGGGCATTTTGTCTGGCAGTGCATCACAGACAGCCTAATTGGTTGCTGATTTAATAGCCCCTTAATGTCATTTGAAGGTCTGGCAACAGCTGCGATTATAATTGGCTCGGTGTAGACAAGCATGGCTCGGACAGGCAGACCAGAGTAGGAACCAACGGTGCGCCGACCTACCCCTGTGTCATGTCTCGACACGGCAGGGAGTTTGTACGAGGAAGTTCGACTGCGAGGAGGCCGCGAATTCAAGGGGTCACGGTACAAGACAGAGAAGAAGCCGGGAGAAAATCCCCATCAGCTGGTTGTGATGGGGGGGAGAGACGGTGGTAGAAAATAGATCTGACGATGGGTGCATCTGTACAGGATTAGGGGGGGTCAAAGGGAGAGACAAGGATCTACTTCAGAGCAAAGCTACTGCAAACTACATGTAGAAAAACACAAGTGTTTTCTTTGATTCAGAAAGAAGCAGCTTTTTCAAAAGCAAGATTTACATGTTGCACCGGAGGCGGTTTGTCACTCACAGACCGCCTTCCTGGACAGGGATTAAACCCAGCACTCAAAGCACACACAGCTTCTTCACTGATCTGTGTCATGTGTGAGCCTACGCTGCAGCAACCATGAAAGCAATGCAGTAAACTGCACTTGGACTGACAGCACCACTGATCCACCCAGAAGTGGGCTGATTGTGGGAGGTGTTGGCAGAGCCGTGAGCCCTCACACATCAATCACACTGTCAATCCAAATCCAGTTTAGCTCCTATGCGTTCCACCGTTGGTGCAGTTCAGGACCACAAACAAACACAAAATGTTGCTGGATGGCATCTTAATCAGAGAAGTTGAACATGTGCTACAAATGAACTGTTGTTTGTGTAGGGTTGGCTGATCACTTTATGGTTTTTGGTGTTGTGTTCTTTTGTTCAGTTTCCGTTGTTTTGTCTGTTTTTTTTTTTATTCTGACACAACAACATGATGAGCTGTGTCCCATCTCTATACACTGCACACAATAGGGCTCAACCACGAACCAGTTTTCTTTGTAATAGTCATTTACGAGCCAGGAAATTAAAACTGTAGTCAAATTCATTATGTCCACTACTGGTACTCATTGAAATAAACTATATTTATTTTGTGTTATTCATCTGGTAAATTTCTTAGACTTCATTTCAGCACCATACACCATTTAAATGGCCTGGCTTGTGAAGTGGAAACAGTAAACCCGGCCATGAAACCCAAGGAACTCTCTGTAAACCTCTGCAATAAAGTTTTTGTGGCGAGGCATAAATCTGGGGAAAGGTATAAAAACCATTTCTACAGCTGGGAATTTCCCAGGAGCACAGTGGCCTCAATAAGGTTGAAATGGAAGAAGCATCAAAATACCAGGGCGCCGCTAAGAGTTGGGCGTCCGGCCAAAGCGAGTAACCGGGGGTGTTGTTCAGCGAGGTGACCAAGAACCCCAACGATCACTCTGACAGAATCTGCTGGAAGGTCGACCATCTCGACAGCTCTCCATCAATCAGGACTTTATGGTAGAGACGATAGATGGGAACCACTCTGATTGAAAGACATAAGCCTGGTTTGAGTTTGACTCCGAGAACATAAGGAAAAGACTTCTCTGGTGTTGAATCTCTATCACCACCAAGAGATCTTTCAGCTCAACAATGACCAGAACCAAACAGCCAAGACAAGAGTGAACTGGCTTCAGGACAAATCACTGACTGTCCTTATAGCAGTCCATAAACTTAAATCCTTAGACTTAAATCCTGCAGAACGTCTGAAGATGGCGGTTGTCATTCAGTCTCATGTTTGAGTTTGACAGGATCTGCCACCAAGAATGGGAGAAGTCCTAGGCTAACTGCAGCCAAAGAGGCTACATTAGTTCACTTCAAGTACTGATTAAAGGGTCTGAAGACTTTGGAAATGTGAGATTTCAGATTTAGAGGTTTAATTCAGTTGCAAAAATTAGGATATTGAGTGTAGACTGATGACAATAATGACAATTTTATTCATTTTAAATTAAACTTACAACATAGTGAAGTGTGTCACAAGGTCTAAATATTGTCTGAAGTTATTGAGACAGTTGGATTTTTTTTTAAATATCTATTGCAGAACCATCAACAGTACATTAAAAGTCCATTAAATTTAGTCTCCATTTGTGAGTGGAGGTACATTTATGAACTGCTTAAAACTTCCCAGGAGTTGTACTGCATAGGAACATACAGTACTTTCTATAGGAACACGTTTTTGTGAAATGTCAAGTTTTAATGAGCGGGGTTCGGTTCGGTTGTTCTTTTTTCATGATTATTTCAGTTATGAAAACAAAATGTTTCTCAGACAATATTTTTGTTGAGAGTTGCTTTTCATTGTTCCAGCAACACTTTTTTGTGACTGTTGTTGTTGTTGTGTTGGTTTGGGTGGGATGCTTGGCAAATGGGCAGGATAAAGTCTTGGCAGAAAACACTGAGTACAGTATGTTTTTAAAATAACTTATCAATCCTAAAATCAATGCAATCCATTCTGAGTGCTCCATGTGGCGGCGGTCTGAGCTGGACGGCCTCTCTCCTCCAGTAATAAGTGCAGCGTCTGGCTGTGGAGAGACGAACGACTGCTGTGTTTGCTTTTCTAATCCGATTTCTAAAGGAGGAACACGACAGGTGTGCAGCCGCAGAAGATATTAATATGTCCGCGCTGTCTGGTGGGAACATCAGGTCTGAAATAACACTTTCTGAACATAAACTGATCTTCTATTTTTGATTATGAATTATTAATCTATTGAAGCATTTGTCCAGAGGCAGGGATGTTGAATGAGATTGTCACTGGAGGTCATCTGAGAGCAATTATTCCTTATAGTGACAGCAAATAAACTAAAAGATATGTTATTGATGTCTAACACAAAGTGGTTCTTGCAAATCTTATTTTGTGTTTTGTTGACGATGGATGAAATATGAAACAAACTGTGAAACCCAGAGTGGATAATGCAATCAGTGGAGTAAAGAGCTTACAAGAACAATAGCTCACTCTTCAACGTCACTATTCATTATATGACACTAAACGTCATGTTGATCCTTCAGCCTTTTTTTCACTTCTCTGGTGAACTCATCACATCAGGATGTCTACCTACTCTTACTTTGACTCTGTAAGTTACAGTTGAAACTTTAGTGATTATCCTCATTTGAAAGCTTCTTTGGGTAAAAGCAGTAAATGTAGGGGAGCAACTGCCTGTGGGCTTTCATTGTCCTGTTTTCACGACACTTATCTTGACTCTGGTGCAGCAGTGTGAACAGCGACCTCTAGTGCTGGGCCTTGAGATTGTTCCTTGGTCAAAAATGTGCTTGCTTACCAATACATACAAAGATATCAGTATATTTGTGATAAGCTCATATCATTCTAGCTCTATTTTCCATTTTGTTCCGGGAAGTCATTACACATGTAGGCTTTAAGTTATACCTGATCAACATTTTCCAACATCTGCATGTGCATCTGACTAAATGACAACTAAACTTAATTATATTAAAGCAGGGGAGACTCGGGCGGGAGGGGAGAGAGGGATGCTTCTGGGAGGGGATTATATTGTATGGATGCTAC
The DNA here is from genome assembly GCF_905171665.1 of Trachurus trachurus. Classification (NCBI taxonomy): domain Eukaryota; kingdom Metazoa; phylum Chordata; class Actinopteri; order Carangiformes; family Carangidae; genus Trachurus; species Trachurus trachurus. Next base: position 9,990,289 of record NC_139905.1, on the reverse strand, counting down.
TGTACGTCTCACTCGCAGTGGTTCACAAAAAATATATATTAAAGCACAAAAAATAAAGCAAATCAAGAAAGAAAAAGTTGTAATTTAGATTTTTATCACAAAATCAAGTATTTATTTCAGTTCCTACATTTGTCTTCATGTAATTCTGTCTTATTTGACATCAGAAATCAGATATATTGAAGAGCTGGAGCTCATGAGTACATGTGTTTTTTTTTAAGCAGGAGGCACCTGCAGTGTTTGTGTTTTCCAGATCAGGCGAAGGCAGCAGCAGTGTCAAGTGTGTTATGGATCATGATGGCGAACTGTACGACAGCACCAGGCTGCAAACCTGTTTTCTTCTGCACACCACCCAGGGAAAGTAAAGTAACTGCAGAGAGATTAACTTTATACGATGATGTATCCAAAATAAATAAGATAGTAGTGATGATTCAAGTCAACCGAGTTAAACAAACACCTGAGGGCAGTGCGTCAGTCCATAATGGGTTTCAACAGGCTGCAGCTCACTTCCCCTTCTTGTACTTCCTCATGTGTGATGCTATCGATGTGGAGATCTCTGAGCTTCTTTTGTTCTGTCCAAAATACTCCACAAACTCCCCGTCTGGTCCCACGAGGTACATGATGATCGTGTGATCAACCTTAAAAGAACAGGATGCAAGAATTCAGACAGATATTTCTTTCTCTTGTCCTACAGTACATTATCCTTCCATTAATGAGACAGAGCAAAACAATATCACTCACAATGTAGTCGTTGTCTTCGTCCTTTGGTCCCTGACTGTAATAGACTCTGTAGGCTCTGGATACCTGCTCAATCTCTGCTGTTTCCCCTGTCAGGCCGATCAGCTTTGGGGAAAACTCTGAAAAAGGGAATCATGCGTCAATTAGACACAACAAAGTGGGCAAGATAAAAAAATAGAAAATAAAACTTTAATATCCAGAAATACATGTACTGAAAGTCCAGAATAGGGTTAAGAAATCGGTCAGGTTAAATGGTTCTTGTACCTTTCACATACGCAGCCATGGCCTCTGCTGTGTCTCTGTCAGGATCGATGGTGATGAGGAGAGGCGTCAGATTCGGTAGAGACTTTATTTTATCTATGGGGAGTCGGACACGAACACAACAGGATGTTTGGTGAGTTACATTTCCTCCTGTGTCTCATAGGCATTGATGAAAACTGTTTATTACCTATTTCGTCCACTACTTCGATCATTTTCTCTATTTCATCCGGGCAGATGTCCGGGCAGTGAGTGAACCCAAAATAGATGAGGACCCACTGGCCCAGGAAGTCCTCACTCTTGGCGGGCTTGTTGTTGTGATCAATGAGCGAGAACGGACCACCCAGCGCCGGTCTTCCTATTGATTTGTTCCTCTCTTTTTCAATCACTGCACAATTCAACAGTGAAACAAACAGAGTTAAAGCTGGTATTACATGTGAACTTGACCTGAATGTGTCCAGGATATTGCCCATTACCGGTAAATACTCACTCTCTTCCTTTTCTTTTTTGAAATACTTCATCCCTCCCAGCAGAGCTCCTCCAATAGCAAATGTTATGGCCAAAGACTTCCACGTCACAGGCTTCACAGAGGAGACAAAAAATAGAAGAAAATCTACATTTAGTAACTAATCTAAATGATTATTTTGTTTCTACTGGACTACCTGAAACAGATGCTGAAATAATGAGGTCACAGACAAAAGCTTTGATAAGAAAAGAGAGTCATTATATGCCGTAGATTAGGAGGCCAATCAGCTCATCCAATAATCAAGCAGCTTCACACTAAACTGACCACTTGCTAGTTAATTACACAGTTTATACTACAGACTTGTCAAAACTGAGGATTTATAACCTTTCATCACTCACCCCAAATTTCTTCTCACCCTTAGACGAGGGAGGTGGAGGCAGTGACGACAGTGCTCTTGAGCAGTGCAGGTTCAGCCACTGTGTTGTTCTGCTGTTGTACCACTGACTGGCATTCACCTGTTAGTGAGTAAACAGAGGAAAAGGAGATGTGGTTAGAGAATAATAAGGTGGTGCTGTTTCATGAGAAGACTGATGGAGTAACTGGAGATCTTTAATTAATTATTTAGCACTTTTTTAAGTTGGACACCTTCAGAGCATTTGCTGGTATTTTAATTATGTTTTTGTATATTCATTTCGGACAGATTTGTATTATAAAAAATACCTCTCAGAGGTAGAAACACAGACTAGAAACTAACTAGATCTTTTCAAAATGTGTGTTTTTTTAGTGAAGTGATTGAATGACTATACAGTTCTATCACTTTCTAACTACAATCTGCTCTTGATCATTGCAACACTATCTATTTTCCACTGCCTGATGTCAAGTATGTTCCACCAGTCATGAAGCATAGTTTCCAATCTAGTGCTCAAATGAGTATAATAAAGTTCATGTCATCTGTCTTCCTGTCTTAATGTTTGTGTGAATGAAATGTACCATTTATGTAAAACTTGTTTTTATTATTACATTTAATATTATTTATCCAGTGTACTTCATTTGGAAATGTTAGTAAATCTATAAGTCAAAAGGTTTAAATTTATATGTGTATTTTTAAGACATAAAGTTTGTGATAATGATGCAATACAGTGTGTAGGTACATCAAATAAAAAATATGTACCGTAGGTATATTTTGGTGAGAAACATCTACACTATGGTACAACAACTACATTATGAAAACACCTGCCAGGCAGCAGAGTTACAATAACTTGTTAACTTTATCATTAAACATGTCTTGACAAATGCTTAATCCAACTGAAATTAGTGTTACATAATGGGTTGTTTATGTGCTGAATCATTTTAAAGTTGAAAACTCGTGACTTCAACAGTGGCGACGATGCGGACGTTAAATCATCACATTTCCTAATGGAGTTTGATGCAGGTACAGTAACTAGCTAGCTGTGACTGTGGCTGTGACCTACCAGGCAGCACCGGACTCTCCTCGGTGACAGTTTGTCTTTCAGTCCCGTTTCTCTCCTTAAAACGCTGTGTGCGAGTCTGACGGGACATTTGTGTAAGACGACTTTAACGTTACTGTTCAACAACAGCCTGTGATATAAAACGCTCTGAAACGCCATGTTCGGACCTTGACAGAACCGCTGCTGCTGCTGCCGCTGCTTCTTCAGACGAGGAAGCGGTTTCTAGTTTACAAAACGTGATAAACGTGAAGAGGCACGGCCGCATACAAACTGCTGCTCTCAGGTCAGTTCTCAACACTCGCGGTAGCTCAGAGTGCCCGCGTCAAAAGTTTAACGGCTGGTCTGAGATCAGAATCCAGGAAAGTGTTATTAAACACAGGAAATTACGTCATGACGTCTTTTTCTCTATGGTCCTCTCAGTCTCTCTGCGCTCTGCTGCCCCCTAGAGTCTGAAACATCCACTTTTAATTATGTGTTTGAGGAACTTCTTAGTGCATACATCTTTAATAACAATAAATAAATAAATAAATAATTTACACACTGATACACATATATACCTGATTATATACATAAACACACATTGTACTACAACATAAGATATCCTTACTAAGCTTCCAAAGGGGGTGAAATGCCTGAATGAATAATTAGAAAAAAAATGTTTTATTTTATTCTATTGGTAAATTACTTACTTGATTCACAGTTTGCAGTTACTCACATACAAATATATAAATATTATATTGTCTGTGTTCTCCACTCATCAGCACAGTACAAAACAACAAAATAAATCAACTGTAATTATACACTTTCATGACAGTGTAAGAATATCGTCACCATTTAAAATCCTGGCATGATAAATAAATTTATTCTCTGCTGTCAAAAGCAGAGGCAAGAGGCAATGCTACAAATTCATCACTTTCCAACTACAATCTGCTCTTGATCATTGCAACACTATCTATTTTCCACTGCCAGATGTCAAGTGTGTACCACCCGTCATGAAGTGTATTTTCCTATCTATCTAGTGCTCAAATGAGTATAATAAAGTTAATGTCATCTGTCTCCCTGTCTTAATGTTTGTGTGAATGAAACGTACCATTTACAACTTAAGATTCATTCTTTTTTATTATTATTACATTCAATATTATTTACAGTACACAGTGCACTTCATTTGGAAATGTTAGTAAATCTAACTCAAAGACAAAGACATTTTGTAATATTTGTGATATTGATGCAATACATTGTTTAGGTAAACATTAAATTAAAAAAATATATGTATATTTTTTGGAAAATAACATTTCATTTTACCTCGGCTGGTGTCTTTATTAACTAAGCAGCATACTTGGTCCAGGATTTTCAGTCATAATATAACAAAATTAATATTTAATCAGGTGACATAGAGGAAGAAGTCAATGTCTAAATTGCAGTTTTACAATGTGAAGGCCAGTTCAGTCTCAGCTCCTTATTGATGTAGTAGTAAAGCCAGGCCACGAAAGGGAAGACGGTGATGGCAACAGCTGTGGAGACTCTGAGCATCCCGACTGGAGCCCTGACAGAGAAGAGTGGACTGGCATCAAAGTTTCAACACTAATATGCAATACTTTTGTATTAGAAATGAAGATTACGTGTTAACGTTACCTCCCAGAGTGGCGACACAGAAGAAGCCAAACAAGCGTCAGCATGAGACCAGAAAATTCCCTAAAGGGCAAAAATATATAAATATTCTAATCCAGTTTTATATCAAGAACCCAAAATACTCTGATAATGTGACTTTCTGACCATGCATAATATATATCCTTTCAGGTAACTCTATATATTTCAAACATTTTAAAACTGGATTGTTTGTTATTAGATATAAAATCCTTGTGTTGTATCATGCACACCTGCCCTCCTCCTGGTGGAAGATGTGTGTGACTCGCTCCTTATACAGTGTCCATCCTAACATGGCAGTTACAGCAGTGGATATCATCACATGCAGATCAGCAACACGCCTCCAGGGTAAGGTCTCTGCAATGACAACAGTGCATAAAAAAATCCAAATGAAGACATCATACTGTAGATGCAATGCCTCACTGAGGTGCACAGACATTATACAGCCACTTGGTGGAGCTTTCAGCACTGGAAAGCTGCACTGAAGAAGAGTTTTAACCATAGACTGCCTGAGGTGAAATGTGGAAAGAAAACAGGAAAAGGCAACACGGTCAGTGTCACAGAGAAGGAAACTCTGCAAGCAGCTTCATCTGTGATAGTTTAAATGAGGTTTTCATTCTCTACAGACAATGGATTTATTTACCAAAGTGACAACAAATAATCACAACTTGATTCTTGAAACCTGTGTGTCTCTACCTGTCACGTGAGGTTTGAAGCCAATAAACGCACACAGGACTGCAGGAACCCCATAGCCAACCTACAACACAAACGTGGAGTGAATAACTAATATATTAAAAAAGAATATAGGCTATAATAAAAAATACCAAATGACATGGCAATACAATGAGTCATGGTTGTAATCTCACCATCCACAACCCTGCATCTGGATCATTGATCTAAGGCGAGGAGGAGACAACAGTTGAATATTTGATTAGGCTATGATACAGCAGGGAAAAAAACACGGGGACAGGTTTGTGTGTGGGGTGGGCGGGTACGACCCTCACCTGTACGTATGTGGCAAGAGCGAAGAATAGAGACATGAAAACGTTGCAGACTTGCCAAACAACAAAAAGCCATGTCCCGCCGTTGCCTTGCGCTTTACTAACTTCTCCCATTGTTGCTTCCACGACGTCTCCGCCCGGGTCAGCGGGACGTACCGACGTCAGAAAGCTGACGCACCGACCGACCTGCGTGTCGCTGGTGCCTGGCTGGTCTTGTGAAAGAGAGTGGGGGTTTGTTTGATGTTAACTGCGCCAACACGAAAGTGCACTGTTTGGACACGAGCTACGGGTATAAATTATTCACTACAATTTTTTTCTCCCCCAGTGAATCACATATAACATCCTGTACAGTTTGATTTAAAATACCAGACCAATATTACAGACGGATTTACAAAGATTTTTTTTTTTTTTTTATGATTTAGGGTTGCATAACTGTCAGCGCTGCACCCATCCTCGTGTAATTGCAAAAATAATTTTACCCATTTTATTTTACAGAGCTATAGCTAGAGATCGCAAGATGTACAAAAGGTGTGAAAAAATACTGCATACAGGTATATGCTTATTTTAAAACATCAAATTAAATGCTGACTTCTTTCTTTCAGGGCTGCCACGTACAACAAAACGAGCACATACTCGCTAAGACCGCAGTGACGTCAACGCACCAACAATGAAGAAATACTACTTCTGGTATCTGTTTACAAAATAAAATCACAAATTAAATGTTAATTCAAACAAATTACAAATACAGCTTGGAAAACAAGGCAGCAGAAAAATATATAATGAAGGCAGGGAACTGATTAATGTCTCATCAAGAAGGACAATGACAGTAGGAGACATGAGTAGGATGCACAACATTTTAACCAACATGATCAACACTTATGTTTGTTAAATATAACAACACTTGGTTTAAAACAACTTTTATAACCTCAACATGAAAAAAAACTTGATCATATGTTAATTTTTGAAATAAAGACTGGATTACAAGTTTACAAAGACCTCCAGATCAGTGATCACAAGTTTAATATTTAGCTATAAATTTGAAAAATACCATAGTTTGAAACATACACACTATAATGACAATATACTGTAAATAGTGCAAATGAATTTTATAAAATATTCAACATTTAATGCCATATCTTCTGGAGGACACACACTTAATGTTTTAACCAACCATGCAGACAAAGTGGATTACTTCCTATGGATCCCAAGGTTGACTCCATAACGAATGGGTCTACACACATAATATGTCTTTTGTCAGATGTGTAATAGACTTTGAGATTTACCACAAGGTCCTTCATACTGTATCACCTCTATGTAAGATATAATCTATAAGGGGCTATCTAGCGTTACTTTAACTTACGTCAAAAAACACATGCATGGAGTGCTACTTCTGGTGCTCTTCAGTGTGGGGATCCCACCTGCAAAAGGTGGGAGCAGAAGCTGAGGTTGAAATAATAAAAGCCTTTATTTCAGCATGGCTTTAGATATGAAACAAGAAATAAACAGATCTCCAGGCTTATTTTTTTGCACAGAGACCCCTAACTTAAAATTTTGGGAGCACAAACAGAAAGTTTATGGGCACAAATCAACTTGCGAAGCAAATATTCACATTTCTTTTTTTATTCATGATCCTCATACACCTTGGCCTGCCCCCTGTAATAACAGATTACAGATTGTGTTGAGTGATAAAAAAAAAACCAAAAGCAAAAAAAACAGTGAAGTAGATGAAACATTTACTTGCACTGTCTTACATTTTAGGGCAGAGGTCTTCAACAGGGGGTCTGCAGAGGTCCTGCAGGGGGGTCATAAAACCTTTGGTTGATGCAATTTTGTTTGTTTCCACATTTATGCTTAGAATAAAAACGTCAATTTGAATAGCTTGCCTTGTGTGCATGATTATCATTCAGTTGAAAAACATTGTTGATATTGGCATTGGTATCAGGTCTGTTTATAAATGGCAGTGGCACGAGCACGACCATGAATATACAAACCTGTGTATTAATCAAATAGCTGAGTGCATCCAGGCAGGGTACACAGTAGGCTACTAGGCCTACTGTGTATCTTATATAATAAACAATTTTATAAATATTTAAAGTAGGGGGTCTCTGCTTCATCTCATCAGTTTGGGGGTCCTTGGCCTGAAAAACGTTGAGGACCCGTGTTTGGGGGGCAAAATGACCCCATTTAGGGGCAGTTTGGAGCCCTGATAAAGGCTTTTTATTATTTCAACCTCGAGAATGCCTCAGTTTCTGCTACCAACTTTGACCTATTTCACAGTAAATATACCGGTAATCAAATTAAGTTAATCTTTGATGCAATATCTTGCACTGAGACATGTTGTTTTACTATGAATCTTTGATGCAATATCTTGCACTGAGACATGTTGTCGTTTTATTTTGAAAGGAACATCCGGTCTCGCGGTAGCCAATAGCATGTAGCAGCTGTGGGTGTTGACATGTCAGTGTCACTTGGTCAGCTGATTGCTGCGGGTCGTAAAGCCCCTTTTGACTAGCCAGTTTATAGTTAGCTTAGCCTAGCTGGGTGTTTGTTTTTGTTAACGTTACCACACACAGGTCGCTTTTAACATATCCCAGAAGTTTTCTTTTTCACCCCTTTTTCTTAAATCCCCGAACAATTAACAGCATTTCGCAGCAGCAGGCCATCCTACGGTTAAGTTTCCGTTAGCGAGGCGGAGAGAGATTACCGAGGCCGGGGAGGAGGGGGAAGAAGACGGGTCTGTGAAGAGCTGAAGTTGCTCCTCCGTGTGTGTGTGTGTGTGTGTGTCTGCATTGCAGCCCCGGCGGAGCTGCTGATGGAATTCAAACACACAACAATGGCGACTCCCAGTCCGAACAACTCGACAACAGCGAGCAGCCACAACAGCAGCAGCAGCAGCAGCAGCGGCAGCAGCAACAACGCAGCAGGCTCTGCAGCAGCAGCAGCGCACCACCAATACCTCCACCAACAACACCACCACCAGTCCCAGACGCAGCACATCACCACCATGAGCAGCATGCAGGGTAAGTGCAGGAGGAAAAGGATGGAGGAGGCGAAGGAGAGAAAGAAAGAAAGGAAGGGAGGAGAGGAGAGAAGAGGAGATGAGAGGAAAGGAGGGGGATAAATACGAGCTGCACTGTTTCTGCTGCAGTGAAGGTTAACGTTAGCAGAGCTGCTGCTAGCCGGGGGAGGCTGATCGAGGCTACTCCCTGGGCTGGGAAAAAGGATCCTCAGGGAAAATGGGCTAGTATTTATATTTATATATGTATAGTATATATGTTTACGTTACAATTGCAAAAATAATGATGTGCTTATATCTTTAAAATTTGTATTTTAAATCCTCGTTACCATTTTGTAGCCTTAGGCTATATTCTGCAGCCCCGTTAGGTTACATGCTGTCCTCTTCTTGTCATGTATGCGGTGAAAAATATAAAATGAATGGGGCAATTTAAAAACTAGATAGAAAACATTTTCTTTTTTATTAATTTGGAGAATGATTAAAAATGCACATTCAGCTTTTGGATCAGCAGTATTTTGTATTACAGCTGTCTCATTTAATGTATGACGTATTTACTCCCTTTACTCCCTAATTCAGGCTTCATTCGTCCTTTTGCAATGATAAAAATGAATTTCACCTCTTTGGATCTAAATATGTTCACATAAAATATGTCTGAACACCTTTACAATTAAGAAATCGTTTGAACCCTTTTTACATTGTATTGACTATATGCAAAACCACATTTTGCTTATCTATACATTCTTGAAAGCCTAATCATTTAAAGTGAGTGAGTGTTTGTTTGTAGTATTGCAGCTTGATCCTCAGCCCAGTGAAACCTGAGGCCGCCCTGCTGCCTCTATTAAGGCTCTTCTTCTTGACAACACAAACATTGACACCAGTCTCTTTATTCACACCAGCTCTAAACCAACTGACTGCTCATTACAATGCTGTATCTTTTGTACAAACAATGTCTCGTTTTAACTTTTCAGAGTCCAACACCTGCTGGAGATGTCAGAGTGAAACAGGTAGCTACACACTTCATTTGACTTAGTAGAGTAGGCCAATCAGTTTTAATTAGAAATCCAATTTGAGTTGCAAGATTTTAGTGGATTTGTTCAAACCCACAGTGATTTTTGTACAGTTTTTTTTTGTTTAGCCACTAAATAATGATGTTTTTACTATAATGTACAGTTTGGTTGATTTGATTTGATTTTTTTCATGGATTTATATCTGATTTGCATGTAACTTTAAATTCATAGCACCACGCTTTATACAGTAAATGAGATGTTACCATAATTAAGTCTAACTGTAGTAAATTATTCAGTGTTGTTTTTCTAATAATTATAAATAATTAGGTATCTGACATTTCTCCCGGTTATGTAATGTGTTTTCATTCACCTTTTACCTGACCATATTTCACCTTTTTATCTTAATGCTGCTAACTAATGATTCCTAATCCTCTGACATGGTGCTGAATAATGGTGAGCTGTCCCACGAGACAAAAAAAAAAGAAAAGTTGATTAAACTGTAATGTGTTTCCCCTACAAAACCATTTCACGATGGTAACTCATACTCATTCCCAGACCCTTTTCATTTTGTTGTGGTTGTATCTACAGGTCATTTTGCCCTTTTTTCATTTGCTGTTTCCACTGACTGACACATGACATAATTCACCATACCCAAGTGCTTGTAGCTGTTTCATAAAATGCGTGTGCATGCTAATGCATTACCCTCCAGATGATGCATTTAACTGTGATAGACTCAGCAGAACAAGGCCAATTTCTGTGATTATTATTATTAGTCAACACTAAAACCGCAGGATTTCGGACACCTTTTTTTTTTTTATAATTCCAGGAAGAGGTTGTTTTAGTGTCTATTTATGCAATGGGGGGTGTCACAATAAATCTTGGAAGTCTACTAACACAGCAGTGCCTGGAGGAAGAGACGTAACAATTGAAGGGTGAACTATGAAGAAAATAAAAGCTGTCTTCTCACCTCTAGGGTTTCAGATAAACCTGTCTGGAGCTCCCCCAAGTAAGCCAACCCTCTTTTGCTTCAGCACCAACAGTTCTCATTCCTTTGTTTCCGCCTGACAGTCTGGTATGGGGGAGTCTGTCCTGCTGTTCTCAACTAATCCAAGTCAAGACTTCTGACGGATTTGACTAGGCTTGTGCCGGTAGCTCAGATAATAGTGAATAGTGAGAAAGCTGCAACTTTTTTAATACATCACAACGTTTTTTTTTTTTTTTCTTCAGAGACGATACCGACGTTAGAAATCTGTGCTGCAGGGAAAGACAGTTATTTCTTGACAAAAACACTTTGGCGAGGTGTATTCCTTCGCACTCATCGGCACAAGCCTAACCTTCAGAGCTTCCATTGATATTTTGGGCTCAAACTGATTTGAACGCCTCGGTGTGATGGAGGAGCCCTCTAAGCTTGAGAAAGACTCAGTTTCCTACTTTTAAATATTGTAATGGAAGCTCTAATCACTGGTTTACAGTGTGTCACTAACAAGCAACAGTAGTTAGTGCCTGTAGTGTTGTTACATTACTGTTTTTTTTTTTACCCAACTGGTTTGTCTTTTTTTTGGCATGGGTGCACCTCAGCATAGCACTTGCTTGTCGAGACAAGGTACACACACACTCAGAAGTTGTCATTTCAAGCGATGTTGCTTACTGGAATTCAAACACGCATTCTTGTGGTATTTTGGGGCGGAGTGAGCTGGGAACACGGTCCTGTGATTCAAGGTGTAATCAAAGCAGTTGGCCTTGAGAAGCATGTGTGAGATGTATATCATTAGTGTTTTCCTCTTACCCTGTTTTCTGTTTTGGTTTTTGTTTGTTTTTGGTTTTTTTGTTTGACCTGTGGTGGGTTTGTGTTTGCATTGTGAATGTAGTGTGGTGGGATTTTTTTTAGCAGCATGCTTCCATTTCCGTTTCTGCATCAAACCCCAGACTTCTTAAAGTGTAAAATAACGCAGCACTGCAAGGAAAGTGGTAAGAAAATGAAGTGGGTGTTGATAGGCTCCTCTGATAAATCGATGAATGTGTCAGGCAGCTGTTGAACAGATGACACCGATGTAACTCAGGGTTGGGCAATGTGATGATACATTCAGTGAGATGATATAAATTTGTCAGAGGTCTTTCCACATAATTTTACACTCAGTTACAGTGTATTAGTTTTCCCCAATCACAAGACCATGTAACACCTCCATATAGGTTTTAATGTCTTATTTCTTTCTCATTCATGTCAAATTAGTAGACTGAATAACAGAAACACCTCTGACTAACAGGATGAAGAAATATTCTGATATTAAAATAAGATTTATTCTGATATATATCAGGTTTGTACTATAAAAAGCACCAAAATATGAAAAATGGGAGTTAAATTGACAGGTGTTTCTATTGTTTTGTCTAACCCTGTTATCCAAGCTAGCTGGAGCTACTTACTAACTGGACACAGAAACAAGATAATTTTTCTGTTTGTTTAATGCCAGAAAATGAACAACATTATCATATAAACTAGTATTGAATTATCAATACTAAAAAAAATATTTAGTGAAAGGGAACCGCCCACTCTTACAAAGACAATCCAGTGTCATCTACTGTATATTAGTGCTACAGTGTCCTCGGTGTGCATTGCAACCCAATACACCAGCTCAGCTGTAAATATTGACCTTTACAAAGTTAATTTAACAGTAACTATAGTTCAGTTAACATTTCAGTGAGATTTAATGTGACGAATCATAATCAGCTTTGTGAACTTATTTTATTAATTTAAATCAGATTGTACGGGTGTAGCAGATTAAGTGGTCAGTGGGTTTATTGTAGTCATAATGCAAACAGAAAGTTAACATATGATACACTTATGATGATGCTGCAGGTGAGGACGGGGTTTTTACTTACTGTCAACATTGCCCATGAAAAATACTTCATGACTTCCAAAGCTTATGTAGTTTTCAGCTTCAAGTCTGTTCTTTAGTGAAAATGTATGTTTTTTTGTCAATCTTTACTGATACTGGAGGAAATACTGCATTTATTTGGGACTATTTTCAGTTTTGCTCCGGTGCAGCAGGACGGTTTGTATGGGTCAAATGAGTCTAAATACATTGTTTGTATGGTAGCCATTGCAACAGTGATGTGTTGTTAATCATTTTTGGAAAGAGTGGAGCTCTGTGGTTCAGAGGAGAAACATATTTGGCTTCTGATGCACACACGCACCCATCACTTGTTAGTGGGAGGTGCTCATTGTTGGTTTGGGTCTATTCATGGGATTTGTTGACAGTAAGAAAATTCAAATATCACAGAGAGTATATCTACGAAAATATTATGTGACAGCATAGATTGACTGTACTCTGTAAAATGTCCATATATGGTGATGCAGAAGTTGTGTGGAAAGCATGAGATCCATGGATTTAAGTGCATTTGGATAAATGTCCCGTCATCTTTCCTTTTACCTCATGTTTATGGTTTGTGCTGTTTTCACTCACTGATCATTCCTGACCTCTCATGTGGGATGAGTCTTGTGGGTTTTTTTTTGTTTCCTTACTCAATCCTCAGCCTCCGTTGCTTCATTTTAAAGTCTGATCACATCCCTGTTTGTTCTCCTGGTCAGGTAAACGCAAAGCCCTGAAGCTGAACTTTGCCAACCCTCCAATCAAACCCACAACTAGGTTCACACTGAACACGGCGCCGCCATTTCAAAACCCGCACATGTGAGTGAAGCCTTAAAGAAAACCAGTATAATTTTCTTCTTTCTTCCTACACACACACACACACACACACACACGTACACTGTACATTTATGCATTATTTATTTCTTATTTTTAGAGAGAGGCTGAGGACACACAGCATCGAGTCGTCAGGAAAGCTGAAGATCTCCCCGGAGCAGCACTGGGATTTCACGGCCGAGGATCTCAAAGACTTGGGTGAGATCGGCCGAGGGGCTTATGGCTCCGTCAACAAGATGGTGCACAAGCCGAGCAACCAGATCATGGCCGTCAAGGTGACCATCTACTACTGTACTTCTTTCTGCCTCCCACATAACCCAGGTATCTGCACCCTCACTGTTTTACACATGTCTTTTGTTTTGTTTCGTGTCTCCCAACAGAGGATCCGGTCCACGGTTGATGAGAAGGAGCAGAAGCAGCTGCTGATGGACTTGGACGTGGTCATGAGAAGTAGTGATTGTCCTTACATCGTGCAGTTTTATGGTGCTCTGTTCAGAGAGGTGAGATTAAGACTGTATCTTATACAGTATCTGAAACATTTATTATTCCATTGATATATTTAAAGGGGTTAGTTTAATATTTTGGCAAATTCGCCCATTGCCATAATCCCTATAGTCATAGCAGTAGGTTTGTTACCTTTAATTGTCGGTGCAAGCTATTTTTAGAACGGCGGAGCAGAGCTGTGAGCTGCTCAGAGCTACGCTACGGAGGCTAATGGGATTTCTTGGTTTCCCTCATCAAACTCATCAAATACACAATCCAACAACCCCAAAACGCTCTCATGGACAAGTTGTGACCTGCACATTCACCACACTATGAGATAATAGCAGAACGTTACAAGACAGAGTTGTTTTCAAGGTAAACTCATGCAAAACCGCTGATGTGCGTTGCCTTCAGGGTCAGTTTTTCGGCAAGCAGTCTCTGCATTTCCCTTGAAAAGAACTCCGACTTGTAACGCTCTTTATTATTATGTTATTATCTCATGGCGTGGTGAATGTGCAGGTTAGCTTTGAGCAGCTTGCAGCTTCATTTTCATTTTAATTTATTGTGTATTTGGCAAGGCCAGTGCACCTTAATGGACAATTTGTGACACGCACATCATGTCATGTAAAAGTGCCGGATTTAGCTCGAAGCTAATTTCCATCCGTAGTCCTCACATTAAAGACGGACAGACATACCATACAAAAAGATAACAGTAGGAAGCTACCTGCATAAGTATGAAAAAGCATAGTATTAGCAGCAGTTACAACAATAAGAAAACGGATAGCAACCTGCATAAATATAAGAGAGGACAAAGTACTAGCAGCATTTATATCAGTAAAAGATAAGAAATAAGAAAACATAAGAAAAAAACAGAATGTTAGCAGCAGATTCACAGTAAAAGCTCTGCTACGCCGATATAAAAATAGCTTGCACCGACAATTAAAGGTAACAAACCTACTCCTAATACTATAGGGATTATGGCAATGGGCCAATTTGCCAAAATGTTAAACTATCTCTTTAAATCTTATGGTTTTATTTTGAAATCTGGTTGACAGGAAATAACTCCTTTTTTCTTGTGTTTCAGGGCGACTGTTGGATTTGTATGGAACTTATGGCTACCTCCTTAGACAAATTTTACAAATTTGTATATTGCTCATTAGACGACGTGATTCCAGAAGAAATATTAGGAAAAATAACATTAGCTGTAAGTAATTCAGAAGATTATTTAAAAAAATAAATAGATAAATGAATAAACAAACCTAATAATCAGCTGCTGTTGCTTAAAAGAGTTGTTATTCTGTTATTTTGCAGACTGTGAAAGCACTTAACCACTTAAAAGAAAACTTGAAAATAATACACAGAGGTAAGACAACACCGGAACAGCTAATGTCTTATATGTCGAACTTCAAGCTTCATTTCTCATTGTGTCATCTTTTCTTTCTCCGCCAGACATTAAGCCGTCGAACATCCTCCTGGACAGGAACGGCAACATAAAGCTGTGCGACTTCGGCATCAGCGGTCAGCTGGTGGACTCCATCGCTAAAACCAGAGATGCAGGCTGCAGACCGTACATGGCGGTGAGTAACACAAGAGTCGATCGAAATCTGCTGTTTAAAGAACATCATGGGTCTCCAAAACAAAAGACCTTCCTGCTCAAACTTCATCCTGTGACTATAAACGATGACTTCAGAGAGTCAAGAGATTACAAAAGAGAAACATTTCCACCTGTCGTTTCCAAGAATTCAGTGAGAAAGCGACGTAGATAATGAATCAGCGCAGGTGATTGACTCATCTGCAGCAGTTACATCTTTTACTGTTGTTAAAGTGATTCAAGATGAATCAGTGCAGCTGCTGCTGTTGACGGAGCCGGTAGCCGTGACGCTAAACGAAACAGAGTGACCTCGTTCTGACTTGTGAGAGGAAAGGTCAACAAGTCATGCGAGGTTCAGTCTGTGGTGGTGTGGTGGTCGCCGTGACTCGCTGATGGGAATCGCTGCTGTGTGCAGGAATCTTGAAATGCGACCCCTCTCTCGGTGAAGGTTTGGAGGTCTGACCCAGAAAGTGAGTCTCAGAACAGAAACCACACAAATCAACATCCTGTAGATACAGTAACACTCGTACTACACGGTCACTCACTCACTCACTCACTCACTCACTCACACGGAGAATCTGACAGTGACGAGAGGAAAAAATGTCACGGAGCTGATGTTGAATGACACGTTAATCTCTAAATACCTTCTATACCCACGGTGTAGGATCATTGTTGCAGGTACGCTGCGTGTTGTGTAACGCGTGCCCCGCGGCGCAGCCTGATGTGCAGTTCACCTGCCTGGAAGTGCAGCTGCTGTTTTACATTTTATAAGCTGCTCAGACACAGATGCATAGAGTATCAAAGAGAGAGATTATCAATAGATAAATGGATTAAATGATCGGGAATTTCCTGGAGCCTACGTTGATGTTTCCAGATTGATTGTGTCGAAAGTCTCAAAATGTAGGTAACACTTTATAATAGGTACACACTATTAAGCATTAGTTAAGCATTAATAAATACTGAATTCTTCATTTATAACGCATTAATACTCATTAGTATGTAGTTTATAAATACAGTTAGTGCTTATCAATGCATTTTTAACTCTGTTTATAGACTACATACTAATGAGTTATAATTAAATGATGGTTCAGTATTTAATGCTTAACTAATGCTTAATAGTGTGTACTTTTTATAAAGTGTTACCTAAATTTAAAGGAATAGTATATAAAATAGTAACAAGCAGCAAAGTCTCACATTTGTTTAGAAGCTGCATGTTAAAACATTGCTGCTTCGTATGATCAATCGATCAATAATCAGTTAGTTATCAGTAAATCTGCTGCTTGTTATGTGTAAAATGTTTTCAGTGATCACCTCGTGTCAGCGTGTGTGTGTGCAACAAATCTCTGGCAGTGCAGAGAGGTGATCTCACTGTGTCGTCACCACTCTGAGGTTATTTTCTGTCTCCGGGGTTACGTCAGCTGGGGGGCAACCCCCCCCCTACACACCCCTCCACCTCCACTACCTCCTCCTCCACCTCCTTCCAGTCACTCCACAACAGTTTCCATTCTAAATTTGGTGCGGCACTATCAGGACCGCAGCAGCAGCAGCAACAGCAGCAGCAACAGCAGCAGCATCGCAACTTACACCACCACCACGAGCACCGGGGCGGGTCGCTTCATTCATGACTCCGGTCTGAGCGAAGCCGCCTCAGGATCTTTCCCGCGGCCGTGAACTCAGGGTTCAGGAATCTCAGCTCCAGTTTCTTGTTTCCAGCTGGCTTGCTCGCCAGGTGTTTGATCACCACACTGCTGGTTACTGCAGGCTCAATGACGTAAGAAGAAGAAAAAAAAGAATTAAAAAAAAAACTGACCTCAGTACAGCTGGAGGGCCTGACTTACTGTGTGGGTACCGGTATGTGGATTTTATAGAAGCAGTAGCTCTTCTAGTCAACTCTCTGCGGTCACAGTTATTATTATGTGTTTTTTTTCTCTTCTGAGACAAAAGCTACTGGGCGTGATGACAGGCCAACACATCTGTGATGGTTGTCGTTTCCATCAGGAGGTTGAAAAAACCGAATAGGAATCGGTTTATAAAGAGACACGAGAGAGGAGAAGGTGGATCTTAGAGACGTTAACATTGTTGTCTAATCACTTCCCCACTAATGCTGTTTATGTTTGAGAGCGTTTACATGCTGTGACTGCAGAGACTAAACACTGCCAGTGTTGGCAGATGTGAGCAGCCTCTCTCTCCCTCTCTCTCTCTCTCTGTCTCTGCAGTAGTCAGCTGCTCTTCTATAAAACCCATCAGTGCTGCAGCACAGACTGTCCCACTCCGCCGCCGGGGTGACGTCAGCATCTAATTCAGGCCTGTAAATGGGCCAGCGAGGTGCTCCCTTCCTCTCCGCACAGCAGCGGGAGAGATATCTGCAGCCCCCCTTTGGTGCACACACACACCTCATTATTACCGTTGTCTGCCACTGTGCATAGTGATGAACTTGAAGAGGGGAAGGTTGTGTGATTGTGAATGTGAATGGCACGACGAGCCAGTCTTGTAACGCAGGCGGGCAGAGCCTCACTGCAGACCTGACTGAGCGTGCTGCATGTTGTGTTGTGTATAGTGCGTGAGCTCCGGAGCTGATGGCATCTTGTTGTGCAGGTGAAAACATGCCCAGAGGTGATGAGCTGGCTCGGTGTTCTCAGGGGGGGGGGGGGAGAGGGCTCATCTAGCAATCGGATATTTATTTGGCCCAGTTTGGGCATGAACACCTGTTTCTGTCTGATGATCTAAGCTGCAGCTCAGAGTTAAGAAGGTCATAACAAAACATCTCAGGCTCCCTTAACCGGCTGCAGAATTAAAGTCTTTGACACCATAAAACTCTAGTTAAATTCCAGATATGGTGTTTACATGTAGCGTTTTCTTAGTGACGAGCACACTGCAGAAGATTTGAATCTTTTGAGGATTCAAACTGAACAAGCACAGTGACATCTGGTGGTTTGAACAATTCACAGCCTCCAACTGATCTGATCGTTTCAACATTGTGTCCTATAAAAAAAAGGCCCAAGAAGCTTTATTAGCTCCATCTACTGTATAATACTCTTGTTTAGATGCAGAAAAAATAGATTTACACAAAAAAAAAACTTGAAAAACTGACTGAATCTCTTTCCAAAACACCAGTGATGATGATTTCTCATTTGAGAAAGTGAAACACGCCTTACTGCTTCAGTGTCTTCTGCCAGTTTTTATTAAAACCTCATCTAGGAAGTGATTTACTCTGGTAATGACAGACGTTTAGTAGAAGTCAAAACGTATTTTTGAATAGTAAATATTTTGTTGTTTGTTGATGTGGGTGGACTCGTTTCCTGCTGTCATTGTGTCCTAGTTAACCAGAGAGCACACACCGGTTTGTCAAGATACCAAAACCACCTTTTGTTGCAATTTTCTTATGAACTGTTTTATTTTTGATTCAGGATATATATGGATCCAAATTTAATCTGATTTTCCTGTCTAATTTTCAGCCTGAGAGAATAGACCCCAGTGCATCCAGGCAAGGCTACGACGTTCGCTCGGATGTTTGGAGTTTGGGAATCACACTGGTGAGTCTTTGTGGGTGATGGGAGGGAAATAGCAATTAGTTAACAGTATCATTGTCTTAATATCCTTACTTCCTTTTTGCAAATTTAATAGCCCTTGATTGGCACCACAGATGTTTCCTAGTAACTTATTTGCACATAATAGCCATTTGACATTTAAATTTTGATCGTTCAAACCGATTTAGGAAATCAGGAAGAACTCATTTACATGTATTATGGCTTCATATATGCAGTGCAACTTATTTTAAAATGATCAGAGTCAGTCATGTCAATGTATAGTCAATGTATATTCACTGTAGTGGCTATTTGTCCTTAATGTCAATGATCAAAAATATCAAAAACTATAATAAAACAAAATCAAATCAAACGACCACTGAGCTACCTATAGGGAGTAAATTTACGCACGAGTCCATTGTCCAGGCAAAAATAAAGTTTCTCATGGGTTTATTTTCCGTTTATTTTCCCCAGCTACCCAGTACCTTCAAAATAAAAGCATTGATACATACCTAAATTAACTCAAACAATACTAAATATCATAAGAAAACTAAAGGTGTATTCCTCAAATTAAAAAACAAAAAATAACTAAACAATAAGTGATTAAATATTACAAAAATAACAAATAGCTCCAACATTCCCAAATAGCCCAAAACTATGCTCAGGCTATTTTATCGAGCTTTTATTGAGTCTGTGTTATCTTTTGCCCTGGTGTCCTGGTTTGGTAATCTGTCACTACAGGACAAAAATTCCCTGAACCAGATTATCAAATGGGCTGGTAGGATAATTGGTGAGCCTCAACTCACCATGGCAGCCCTCTATGACACACAGCTGCAGCATAAAGCCAGCGCTATTCGTAATGACTGCTCACATCCTTTGTGACACATCCATACCCAGAGCAATTGTAATGCTGAATAGTAAAGCCACAAGGTGATCTTGTTCATATTGAACTTAGCTGACCCTAGGGACATGTAGAAGCACTTTTCTATGTAGAAGCACTTTTCTATTTCTATTCCTATGACTTTGACCATGTATTTTGATTATATTGTCTTTTTCTATTTGTGATTTGTGTGTCATGACGTCTGTGTGTGGCCGTTTTTTATACTGGGATTGCTGAGTGCCTGTCTGCACGACTAATTTACCAGCTGGTATTAATAAAGAAACCTTGACCTTGACCTTGACATTCACAAATATTAAATGCTAAACATTTATTCACCTTGTTTATATGATGTGTTTCAGTATGAGCTGGCCACAGGACGGTTTCCCTACCCAAAGTGGAACAGCGTGTTTGACCAGTTGACCCAGGTGGTGAGAGGAGACCCTCCCCAGCTCAGCAACTCGGAGGAGAGGCGCTTCTCCCCCATGTTCATCGCCTTTGTCAACGTGTGGTAAGGAAACACCACCGTGAAGTTGTACAGTAATAATGGGCAAACAAAAAGCTGCTTTAAATTTCTGCAATCAGTCATTTCTACTGGAGCATTTCTGTGGTGTGATGCTGCTAGCTTAGCTCCTGTCTCCTCCTGGTGGACACATCATTGAAATGCATCCTCCAATGTTTTAATGCCTCTCCCATTTCTTTTTTTCTCTTTTCTCAAGCCTTACAAAGGACGAATCGAAGAGGCCAAAGTACAAAGAGCTGCTGGTAAGTTTGAGTCATCATGATAAATACAAAATTAAGACTTCAAACTCAAACCCAGTCATTAGGGTTTGTTTCTTGACATTTGACATTTTGTAGGAGTTTGAATAAGTTGTTGAAAATTCTTTCTTTCTTTTTTTTTTTTTTTGCCTTTGCAGAGAGACCCGTTCATTCAGATGTATGAGGAGCGCTCGGTCGATGTAGCCGGTTACGTCTGCAGGCTCATGGATCAGATGCCAGCGTCCCCCAGCTCCCCCATGTATATGGACTGAAAGCAGAACAAAAACAAAAAACAAAAATACACCAATAGATATTCACCACTCTGCACCAATTAAGATGGTGGGGGGAAAAAAAACAATAAAGTAAAGAAAACAAATCCTCATGTAAATTTTGCTTGGTCCCCTTATTGCAGTGTTAAAAGAGAGTTGTAAAGCCTAAAAACACAAAAACTAAAAAAAAAAACACACAAAAAAACAAAACAAAAAACAAAAACTTAACACCATTTGCAATAAAATTGGTGTTTATTTCAGTCATGTCTGTATAATATATAAACGTTAACACACTTCTGTTTCTCTCTTGTTCACAAACACACACTGACGCACAGTCACGTAAGTATATAGCAGCTGAAATCAATCAATCATGGTCTTGACTCATCTTTATGAGGACTCATCTCAGTGATTAGTAGTGATTAAAAAAAAAAAAGAAAAAAAAGTAAATAACCTGGAACTTGTATTTATAGAACCAAAATAATGTGGAGTATCTGATTGGAGATTCTTCAACATACTGGAATCATGCTCTTTGTGAATTGTACCACCTCTTCCATGTACGTAAATGAAAGCATTGTGTTTGGTATGTTAATGGAACTTTGCTTCTCTGGGTATAAAGCTGTTAAAAAGGTTAAAGTGTTGGTGGCCAGAATCATGTTAGACCTGCAGTCCAGTTAGTGCTCACTGTGCAATGGACTATATGCTGATATATGAATAAAGAGAGAGAAAGAGAAGGGATTTGTGTCTTGTGTCTTTTTTTTTCTTTCAAATGGGTTGATAATAATAAACATAAATGTGAGTTTGTATATCTGACTACTGCTTTGATGCTAAGACTATACAATCTATATGTAAGCTTATAATACAACCCCAAACTGGAAAATGGACAGACTGAAAACCTTGTGTATGTACTGTAGTTTTTCACTGCTGAACAGGATATGTTGACAATATAATTTAATACAGTATATCATTAATGTTTACATTACAGAAACTACTATTTTAGTGCATAAATTGTATGTTTAGTACAGTATGGTTAATTATGTAATGATAAAAAAAAATAAAACACTAACCAATGAGTTATGTGTTAGAAATAAATGTATTCCTATTTATGCTGTATTTTGTATTTTATTCTGGACAGGGTATATACATTTTTTTTTTTCATAATTAAAATCCTCTATGAGAGCAGCCGAACTTGTAAAATACACTATTTTATTTTGTAGTAGTTTGTTTCATGGATGTAGATCGATGTAGATGATCCATGGTTTGTTTACGTTGAAAAGAAGTCCCGCCTTCCTCTCTCCAAGAGCTGCTGTGATTGGTCCACTCACCTGCTTAACAATCCAACAGGCCAATCAGCGACAACGTGTGGAAACGTCATCATTAGAAGCCGGACGAAAGTGTCACATGTGTCAACCAACCTCTGAGCTCCTGTTGGAAGTACGAACAGCGTTTTTTCTTCTTTTTTAGGTAAATAATGCAGTAAACAAAGTGTAGAGATGAACGTACGAGCGGTTACTGAGTGTTATCACGCGTGACTCACTGTTTTAAACGTCGTCTGACGTTTTTATTATGAATACGGTGCATTTAAAGCTGAGGTGCTTTACGTTACTGTTGGTTAAAGGCAGCGCTCTTCCTCCTGCTGCTGCTGCTGCTCCGCCGCTGGCACGCTGGGATACCCGCACTGTTCTCCACTTTTTCCGAACAATGGCGACTAATAATAATAATATTAATAGAAATAACAACAATAATTTTAATATCAGTGATAATAACCCGGGAACGAGACAGCAGAAGAAGGCCAAACAGAAGGAGCCGCTGCGGAGGCTGAAAGCCAAGGAGAGCAGGAACAAACGAGGGGACGTTCACGGACCGTCCACGGTTTACCTGCAGGTGGTCGGTGCCGGGAGCAGAGATAATGCTGCGTCACTTTACGTCTTTTCTGAATACAACAGGTAACGTTACTGTTTACAGACACACGTGCACACCTCCTAAAACCACCTTTCACCCACGTGTCACATCTTTGACTGGAAACAATTAGAGCAACTTACATTTTACTGTAGTAATTTTCATATGAGGCCACTGTGTAGCTCTACTTTACTAAACTGACAACTGATTTACACAAGGAGTGGACATTACATCCAATCCAATCCAGTCTAATCCAACTTTATTTGTTGAGCTCTTTAAAGCATCCACAGTGGACCAAAGTGCTGCACAGAATAATAAACAAAAAGCATCAGAAATAAATGACATACCTGCTTACATAAGGCATACAATTACATACCGTATAAAATAAAATGAAATAAATTTTAAAGTAAAGGCATACAACATGGGTAAACACAATAGCTGTACAATAAAATAAGATAAAAATTAAATTAAGAGGTGGGTTTTAAGAAGATATACAAGAAACAAGCAGAGACGAGGCCTGTCTGATGTGTTGAGGCAGATCGTTGCATAGTTTTGGAGCTGCAACAGCAAAGGCACATTATAAATAAACCTACAGATATCTACTGTAGGATCCCTGAAAGCCTAACGCAGATGTAACAGATGTTTTATTCCCCAGTAGTCTTCATTTTACCATCTGCATCACAAACACTTTCCTCCTCTCTGCTGCAGGTACCTGTTCAACTGTGGCGAGGGAACACAGAGACTGATGCAAGAGCACAAGTAAGCTGACCCATCGTCCATCACCGTGTGAACACGAACAGAGATGATGTCAAAGAACCAGAGGGTTAATAATATGAAGGTTTATTTTATTTTACTTTCCTCCGACAGACTGAAAGCTTCTCAACTGGACAACATCTTCCTGACCAGACTGAGCTGGGAGAACGTGGGAGGTTTATCAGGTCAGTCACATCTGATCACCTGCAAGATTAAATAATCCATATTATTGACTATAGTGGTCAATAATAACACACTGACTACCTACTCTGTATTGAAGTAGATATCACCAGTGTTCAATCAATGTGAATTTACAGAGATTTAACAGCTGAATCTGAAGAACCCTAAAGGTGGTACTGTACTAGTACAGTAGGTCAATGTTGGTCACAGTTTTTTGCTGCCCCAAAGTGGCCAAAATTAGTTACTACAGGTGCAAGGAAATGTGATCATAATTGTTTTTATTAAAGAAGAGAGGCAGAGGCAAGATTTTTTTTATCTTAACTAATAACTATGCTACATTTTTTCCATAATTAAACAGCTTTGGAGTAACTGTGATGGTTTAACAAATGACATGTTACTTGTTACGAGGTAAAATGGAGGCTCTCTTGGCTTTGCAAGACAATGGTAGATTCCGTCACTTTAGATGTGTAACAAATAAAAACTTTTGTGCACGTTATACTATACAGATTAGTTTATTTATGCAGGTAGAGCTGCAGCAAAGTATGAAGATGTTTTCTGTTTTTTGTTTTTCTGCAGGGATGATTTTAACTCTGAAGGACACTGGTGTTCCTGAGTGCGTCCTCTCTGGACCTCCAAAGCTGGTGAGCAACTGGATCCCACAGTACAAACTGACAACACACATGAACAATACTGCTGTTTATTCTTATTCTTTGCCTTTTTTTTCTTTTTAATCAAAGGAGAACTATGTGAACGCCATCAAGTCATTTTCTGGACCGCTGGAAGACATCAAGCTGTGTGAGTCGACTTCTCTGAACTGAATTGAATTGTTTACATCATATCAGTGTGGTTATTTACTGTGTTGTGTTCCTGCAGCGGTTCGACCGTACACTTCAGAGACGTACACAGACGACACAATGACGGTTTGTCAAGTGCCAATATTTGGTGAGTTCAGATGTCACAAAGTCAGTCACTCAACTTCTCAGTGTGTGTGTTGATCATCAGCTGAATCTTTATCTCTCTCTCTCTCTCTCTGCAGCCCAGTCGTCAGGCAGCCCATCCCAGAGACCGGCTTCTCCAACGAAGGACAACGTTCACAACAACAACAGCAGCAGCAGAGACAATCCTGGAAGTCCAGGTGAGTCCAGGACCTGTCTCTTATCTGTCATCCGCGGAACTTTGAGGATTTGCAAAAACTCAAAATCTTACCAAGAATATTTTGCCTATTTCTAGGCAAAATGTCATTTCCAGTCAAAACAAATCTAGTTATACCTAAAATAAGACTCCTCACATTAAAAAGTAGCTTGTTTTTAGACACTTTATACTGTTTTCAAGCATATTTTCACTTGAAATAAGTAGAAAAATCTGACAGTGAAGTTTTTCTTTCTTATTACAAGCACAAAAAACTTGCTTTCACTGGCAGATTTTTCTACTTATTTCAAGTGGAAATTAGTTTGAAACAAGTAAAATTATCTAAAAACAAGTTCATTTTTAGGTGATGAGTCTTATTTTAAGTGGAAAGAGATTTGTTTCGACTAGAAATGAAACATTTTGACAAGAAATAGGACAGATATTCTTGGAAAGATTTTGAGTTTTTGCAGTGTGCACAAGCTGAATCTGAAATCCTGATCCAAGTTTCACCTCCTTAGTTTCTGTTGCAACAACCTGGATGTTAGTTCTTGAGAAATTAAAAGTTCCTTATATGTACAGTTTACGAACTCTGTCTGGTACAGTACCTCAAGGAGTTCATAGATTCACTCTCACCACCTGACTGATCCTCAACCTGTCAATCAGCCAGTTAGATCCAGTTGTAATAATGTTCAATGTTTAATGTTTCTGTCTTGATGTGACACAGTAGAAACTAAAGAGCCCGGTGCAGAAATGTGTGTGTTCATTATTCTTGTGTGTTTCTTTGAAGGTGAAAGAAGAATAACAGCTGCAGACACGTCCTTGGTGGTCGCCTTTATATGTAAGGTAGGAGGACACAGTAAAGATGATGTGGATCCTCGGTGTGTGACGTGCAAACTCACAAACTTTGTATCTGACTTTCTTCCTCTTATATTATTTTTTTTTATTCTTTAAACTCTTTTACAGCTTCATCCCAAGAAAGGAAATTTCTTAGTGGCTGAAGCTCGGGAACTGGGTCTACCTGTGTGAGTGCTTCTTCTTTCAATGTAATAAGATTTTGGTTAACATGAGGGGACATTGTTGTGGTTTTACTGAAAGAAAATGATATACAGTTCAGTTGTATTGCATTGAAATCATGGAATGAAATTATTACAGTTTATTGTTCTATTCTCCATATATATGATGTATATATATTTTTCATTTCTTCCTTTCATTTCAAACTGATCGCCTGTCAGTCTGAGTAAAAGATGATTGTCTTATTTTGAAGACAACAGTTCAGTGCTGAGCTCACTGACTGACAAACCCGTTGCATTTCCTGTCACTCCTTCAGAATAAAAGTCAAGTCGTGTCTCACTATTTGAATGGTTTTAATGTGAAGCTGCAGAAGGAGTTGTTCAATTTGTATCAACAGCAATCATGTCATTTCTGCAAATACTGTTACATATTAATTAGTGGGTTATTGGCTCATTCATCATATTGTTACCTCATTCAATGACAGATAACGACTTAACAGACTTTTAATCAAATGAAAATCTCTGGTTAACCAGCAGCACAAAACACAAATAGGTTCAAATTACAAACAATATTTTTTCTTCTTTGTTTAATTAAATAAAATCAAGATATAGATGGATATCAATCAAGATAAAATAAATAAATGTTTCTTCTCTCTCTCTCTCATACCTCCTCCCCTCTCAGAGGCACCGCAGCCATCGGGCCGCTCATCGCAGCTCTGAAGTCGGGGAAAAGCATCACATTCGAAGGGAAAGAGGTTCAGTATGAAGATGGACTCTCAGTGGTTCTCACTGCAGCTCCTGACTGAATCAGTATCTGATCCTAGATCTCCCTTTCCCTCGTAGATCCGGCCCGAGCAGGTCTGCACTCCCACTGACCCGGGGCCAGTCTTTGTGATCGTCGAGTGTCCGTCTGAGGAGTTTGTCGAGGCCGTCTGCTCCAATCAGCTTCTGGGAAGGTGACGTTGATCATCAGAGCTGCATATGTTCAGATCTCATTAAATATATAAGGCGGGGAAAATAAGTATTGAACGCGTCAACATTTTTCTCAGAAAATATATTTCTAATGGAGCTATTGACATGACATTTTCACCAGATGTCAGCAACAAACCAAGTAATGCACATATACAAAGAAATCCAAACATTTACCGTATGTCCATAAATTAAGTAATGTGTAATAAAGTGAGATGACACAGGGAATAAGTATTGAACACATGAAAAGGTTTGGAAAATCAAGAAAGCAGCTGGAGTCTGTCATTATATAGAGAGTAATCCTGTCCCCTATCAAAGTAATATCAGCTGGTTTAGTCCAGTTGACGCCTATGAAAAGGTTTCTCATCACCAATGTGTCACACAAGAGGCATCTCATGATGGGGAAAAGCAAAGAGCTTCTCAAGACCTTCAGAAACTTATTTTGTAGAACATACTGATGATACTGATACAGATGTGGCTGAATGCACCGTTTTATCCGTTAATGCCGTTATCTGGAACTGAAAAGAACAACATTTTACCATAAACTGGCCACGGCCAGGTGCTCTCTTCGCAAGATTTCTGACAGAGTCAAAAGAAAATACTTATTTCCCCGCTGTATGTGTGAAAACATGTGTCTGACTTTCCTGTGTCGTCACCATCTAGTCACCAGACGGGCGGGACGGAGGACGCTGCAGCTCTGGTCGTCCACATGACTCCAGAGTCTGTTCTGGAAACAGATCGATACAAACAGTGGATGGAGAGGTTTGACTTCTTCTCTCTACTTTGAAACTCAACTCGTCAGTCAGAGACTCTGCTGCTGCTTCTTTTTTACTTTGGCAGTTCAGTTTGACAGAGAAAGAGCGAGGCTGAAGTTTCTCTCTGTGTTTTTTTTTTCAGGTTTCCATCCACGACGCAGCACCTGATCCTTAACGAACAGGCACGAACGGTTCACAACATCAGAAGTCACAAGATTCAAGCTCAGCTCAACATGATTCACCCCGAGATCTTTCCACAGCTCACGTCTTACAAAGCAAAGGTAACACACAGAGCCTGTAACAACCAACACACACATGAATCATGATATTTAATTTGTAAAAAATCTACATATCCGCTAAGCACTTTATTAGGAACACCATACAGTATTAACTCTGGATAGTTCCTCCCTTTGAGCCTCATTCAGTGTTTCAGCTCCATGTTGATGTGACTGCATCACATCATGATGGCTGCGTGTTCATGCTGCCAATTTACTGTTTGACCACATCCTAAAGATGTTTTTTTTTTCTGGATGCAGATGAAACCAGTTTGAGGCGACTTTTACTTTGTGACAAGGAGCAATCAATTTAGCTAGTAAAAGCTCATAATAACAAATAAAACATGTACATAACAACAGCTCATGATGGCAGGTGACACATAGCAAAACACTGGCATGCAGACATAACATGCAGACAAGGGGGGGAAAAAATGTAGATAGCACATAGAGCTATGACATTAGCACAAACAGTAACAGACATTAAAAAGCAGGACATGCAATGGCAAACATAAGGAAACAGCACGAACAATAACAAGCATTGGAAAACAGGACATGTATATAAGACAGTGACAGACATGACGAAGCATAATGTGGTTCACATGATTAGTGGGTGCATGATTTTCTGCCACTTTTTCATTTTAACTATCTAAATAAAACAGAAAAACACTAGGATGCACTTGGATGTGTTATAATACATTCATGTGTATTTGCAACACAAGTGTTGTCAAGTTAATGAAGATGTTTTCAGCAGTTTTTTCTTATGTTGCAGCAGTGCACTGAGCCCTCAGGGCCACCGTACTAACAAGCACTTGCTGTGGGCATCTTTACCTGATCTCCTTGCAGTTATTATAGCAGTTAGAATATATTTTATTGCTTTGGCCAAGCCGTCCGACAGCTTTATAATATAATGTCCAGTGTTGGTGAGTCTGTGTCCACTCAGGTTTCTGATCCTGGCCGACAGGAACCTGGCGTTGTCCTCTAATGGACACAACAAGGCTGTGGACATGTTTTTCGTCCTGAAAACCTCCTCAGAGCTGCTGCTGTTGCTGCTCTCTGGATGTTTTGGAGTAAAAAAAAAACAAAAAAACCTAGAGACTGTTGTTGTTTTTTGTGTTAACGTCCCAGGAGACCAGTCTGACACCGACAATCACATCACGGTCAAAGTCACTGAGATCACGTTGTTTCCCCTGAGAACAAAGGGAGGTTTCTGTCCACTGTTGGTCTGCCTGTTCTTAACAAAGTCCTTGGCTGGCGAGCGTAGATTTCTACTTCTGCCTTAACGACGGGAGTTCACAAAGTCATAAATCAGGTGCGGTACATAAAGAAAACATCAAAAACATGTTTCCTTCCCCCCCTCAGGATCCTCCGGCTGCCCTGCAGGTCCCCAGCGTCAGAGCCGAGTGTCTGCTCAAGTTCCAGCTCAGGCCCGTAATGGAGTGGCAAAGGTTAGTTTGTCCTTCAATCCCCCCAATTTAGCCGACATTACTCTGCAGCTCCGAGCGCTGCCTTGTCACAGAAAACAATCTGGAATGGACCATTGCACTCGGCCTCTTTCTTCTTTTTTAAAACTCGTCTTACAAGTGTCAGTGTTTCTCTCTTTTTTTTTTTTTCTTCCCCCCCTCTGCACTGTTTCTGTCAAGTACTGTAGAGGCACATCAAGGTCAGATGTGAAACGAATCCTTGTTTTCCTCGCCTCGTGTTTTTTTTTGCGGGCAGCGGTGTGTGTCTTCTTGACTCTGTATCTCATTCATTAGAGACGCCATCCCCTCCTGCAACGCCGAGGAGTTTGTGAAAGAAGCTTCAGAGGTCCCAAACTTTCTGGAAGAAGTGGACAAGTGCAGGAAGATCTGCTCCACTGATGCAGCAGCAGCGCTCGCCGGTCAGTTCTCCTCCGGAAATAATGTAGAGAGGGGTTAGGGAGTGTGGTGGGCTCAGTTTTTAAAGGGATAGTTCAACAATTTGGCAAATTGGTCCATTGCCATAATTCCTATAGTTTTAGGAGTAGGTTTGTTACCTTTAATTGTCGGTGCAAGCTATTTTTAGAACGGTGGAGCAGAGCCGCAAGCTGCTCAGAGCTACGCTACGGAGGCTAATAGCGTGGTGAATGTGCAGGTCACAACTGAGCGTTTTGGAGTTGTTGAATTGTGTAATTGATGAGTTTGATGAGGGAAACCAAGAAATCCCATGAGCCTCCGTAGCGTAGCTCTGAGCAGCTCACGGCTCTGCTCCGCCGTTCTAAAAATAGCTTGCACCGACAATTAACGGTAACAAACCTACTCCTAAAATGGGAAAAGTATATTTTTCACTCCTTTTTAAATTAAACTTTAAATTTTTTTTTCTTTGCATTTTTAATAATCGCACAAGTTTTCTGCTGCAGGGCGAGGAGAAAAATACCCAGAGGTGGTTTTCCTGGGAACAGGATCGGCTCTGCCAATGAAGATCAGAAACGTCAGCGGCACTTTGATCAACATCAGGTATGGATCTGTTTCATTTTGATCAGTTTATACAGTTTAAAAATCACCATTTTTATCTGCATGTGTCCTAAATGGATTCCCTCCTCTCTGGCCTGTTGGTCGTGTCTGTACCTGTCTGTAGTCCGACTCAGTCGTTGCTGTTGGACTGCGGAGAGGGAACCTTCGGTCAGCTCTGCAGACACTACGGGGACAATGTGGACGACGCTCTCTGCAAAATATCGACCGTCTTCATCTCTCACATGCACGCTGATCACCACACAGTAAGCAGCTGTGCACCACGTTGAACTGACCAATACAAACCACATCTGCTCTACACAACTTCTAATCCACTTTCACTTTCACCACTTTTGTCTCAGGGGCTGCTGAATTTACTGTATCAAAGGGAACGAGCTCTGGTAAAAATGAATATATTCTTCTAAAAATTGCATCAAAATTAGGGTTGAAATCGTACTTATTTTACTCATGTTGCTCAGGTTTGTTTGGAAGTTAATGTATCAAACAGCTAAAAGTATTTGTTGTACAACATCCTACGTGTGAAGTTTGACTAACTGTGTCGTATTTATGTCTCTAGGCAACTTTAGGAAAGACGTTCAGCCCCATCTACCTGATCGCTCCGGGTCAGATCATGATGTGGCTCAACCAGTATCACGACCACTGTGAGGAGATCCTGAAGCATATCAAGTAGGTGGACACAGATGTCGAAAGAAACACTCCACTTGTCCATAAAAAGAAACATTGGTCCTCTCTTCTGATTGGCTGACGGTTTTCTGAATTATCTATTACAAACAAAGCAGATTTCAACTTAAACACTCAGAGAAACCAAATCCTTGAAGATGAGATAGTAGGTCCAGGTGGGCGGTTTTAAAGCTCAGTCTCTGAATACAGACTCTAACTCTTTTTATTTCTCTGGACTGAGGCTTTGGTACTTTCACAGTATTAATACAGGAGAACCCAGACCTGGACTTTTTTTTTTTTTACTATACGAGACCTTTAACTTTAAAGCACAATGACACGTCCAGCTTAGACTGATGAAATTTGTCCTACAGTGGCCACCATAAATGTCGTTAACCTCACGATCTTTCCTCTGCTTCTCTTATTAAAGTTTGCCATCAATCTCTTCCGCCCTCGACCCCACACTTTTATTTTATCTCTTCATCATCTTTAATGTCGTCTGTTCTGCTTCTCAGTCTCGTCCCGAACCGATCTCTGACCGATGACGCCGAGCCGCCCAAACAGTGGACGATGTCCCTCATCAGAGCGCTGCTGGAGAAGAATGATCTGAAGAAGGTCTGCAGCTGTTTGAGCGTGACGTCCGTCAATATCACTGATTTATTTTTAAAGATACTCATCATTTTGTTTGTTTGTGCATCAGTTCCAGACGTGCACCGTGCGTCACTGTAAGAACGCCTTCGCCTGCAGCTTCACTCACCAGTCGGGCTGGAAAATGGCTTTCTCCGGTGACACCATGCCATGCGATGGATTGGTACACATCGGTTAGTAGCGCTCCGAGTGATTACTAGTCCATTTCTCACTGAGGTGTATCTATCTACACAGACACACTGTAGGTAATAGCAAATTGAGCATGTGCTTTCAATATCTCTGAGATTCATATAAAGGTCATCTTTACCGGAGCTCCACTACGCGGGGTTGTTCTGAATAATTTATCGGATATTTCTTAATGCTTTCGATCACTCTCGCAGCTGCCAGCCTCTTCTAATGGCTCCTGTGGGATCCCACTTCATTGACTCCTCTTAAATTGCTTGACTGGATTCGGTCCAAGCAGAGCCTCCGCACAGGCAGCGAGTGTATCCCATGCCTGTTCATTATAGATGGTTCGGCTCAGCAGACAAACAGGGCGTGCCAGTTCTTGATTACGTCGACCACCTGATTGATTTCCTGCGGGACGGAAGGAGACTGTAAGTGCTGGATTGTGATTCAAGCCTCTCTCTCTCTCTCTCTCTCTCTTTCTCTCTCTCTTCCTGCAGGAAAGAACGCAACCTTACTAATACACGAGGCCACGCTGGAGGACGGGATGGAGGAGGAAGCTGTGGAGAAGAGGCACAGGTGAGTAAAAATGTTAACCAAGTAGCTCTGCAGGGCTTTAATGTAATTTATGTAAATGAATAAAGTGGTTGAAAAAAAAAGGAAGATTGCAGCAGTTACAGCTCCGTGTCAGCCTATAAAAGAAAGGTACTTTACTGGCTGTTGGAGGTTGCAGTTATCTTTTTGAGTAGCTTGTTAAATTTCCTAACCCTCCATAGACAATTGCCATTGATTTTTTTTGTGTGCAGCTTCTTGTGGTGGTAGAATGAGCATCAGTCTCCACAAAAGCGTCTTTTATGTCTGCAGAAAAACAATACTCCCACTGAAACGTTCCCTCGCTGAAATACAACCTCGGTCTGAAAGCAGCGTAACGTAAACCTCCGACTTTTTTACGCCTCTTGTTGTTTCTGAAAGCACGACCTCCCAGGCCATCGACATCGGCATGAAGATGAACGCCGACTTCATCATGCTGAACCACTTCAGCCAGCGCTACGCCAAGATCCCGCTCTTCAGCGAAGACTTCACCGACAGAGTGGGAATATCGTTCGACCACATGAGAGTGAGTAAGAAGCGCGGACGCTTCGGGAACTTCATGTAGCTGTGCTCAGTCATCCAGCAGACGTGTGTGGTGTCTGCAGATGATTCAGCAATCTGAGGGTTTCACAAACACTCAGATGTCTGCAAAACATCCTCTGTCCAGACAGTTTATCTACTCAGACCTCAGATATACTGTACATGCACAGCACTGCTGCCACGTGATTGGCTGATTACATGAATGCAACTATTTTGACTGAAATCAGTATTGAAAACTGTTGCGTATTTAAAACGAGCTTCAAATACTTGGTTAGATTCTTACAGATTTGTTTATTATAAAATGTTTGATCAGATGTTTTCTGACCTAGAATATGAAAATTTGAAAAGTTTTAGAGCACGTCCATTTCATTTTTGCTATTTAACAGCAGAATTAACAGTCTCATGGTTCAAAGGGATCGCACTGTTTAATTATTCATGGGACATATCAGATAATAAACCAAATGTCCCCTAACGTTAATTCTTTATCAGAATAAGTAATTCCAACTAAAAGTCCACTTATAATAAAAAGTTATTGTTATGTCATATCATGTTGGTTGTCACAGATATGGATTTGCTGACAGTTTAACATCAAAATATGATTTTATCTACAGCAAGTGTAGAGTTTTTCTCCCTTTGACTTAACGGTGAATCTTCTGATTGAGGCCTGTGTAAATTGTTCCATTACATTTAGACTTTTCACGATTTCCAAGTTGTGACATTTACGGTTAAAATGTACAGAAATAAACATTTAATCTGTGACAAAGCTACATATTGTTCTTTGCTGTGTCTAAAATGACCTGGAGTCAGGTGTGTTTGCCTGAACAGCTACATTTAAAAGTTTTTCTGTTGCTTTAGTTTAGATTTAGGGCTGTATAGAAGTAGACTGACAGATGTGACTCCTCGGTCCTCTGCCTCAGTATCTCTGAGCCTCACTCTTTCAAGAGTGAACATTTAGACCGAGAACGGTCTCTTGACCATTTTCTCCATTTCCTCTTTTCTCAGATTCGCTGTGGAGACTTTAAAATCATCCCCAGGCTCATTCCAGCACTGAAAGCCCTATTTGCCGATGAAATTGAAGAGATGGAGGAGAGAAGAGAGAGGAGAGAGCTGAGGGAGCTGAAACACCCGAGAGGCAGCAGCTCTGAGGGGAACAGTGAGCAGAAGACGACTGGAGTGCCGGCGGCGACGGCGGCGACAGCGGGTCGAGCTGCCAAACGAGACCAGGAGGAGGCAGCAACACACAACGTAGACACGAAGAGACAAAAAACCTCTTTCAGCAACTGAGCTCAGAGAAAAAGACTTAAACCGATCTAGACTTATTTAATTTAAATGAAGAGAGTTTTATTTGGCTTGTGTGGTTTGATTGAGAAACATTTCTACTTCCTGCACTGACGTGAACAAATCTGAGCTACAGTGAGTTTTCTTTTTGTTTGTTTTTCATTAAACAGAATAAAGCAATACCACTCAATCTGGAGCTTCAAACACTTATGTCTAATCTTTTTTTTTTGCAATAGAGCCAAAATGTGTAGCTGCACTAATTAGTAAAAACCCATCCTCTCAACATATGTCAATGTTCATATGTCTGTGGAGGGCGTGAGTGAGTCAAGGGGCCATTGTCAGCCCAGATGTGCCTGTAATAACATCTGGATGGAGAGGACTAACTGATTTAAAGAAAGTTTTAACCAGCAGAGATTACAAACTCAAAATTGGAGAAATAAGCTTCGGTGAGTTTTATGGTTATGGATGAAACCTAATTAGCAAAAAATTGTGAAGTTTCCCTCTCACAGTGATTGTTTATCTTCATGAGAATCATAAAAAGTATAAATTTCTAATAGCAGCAGCGGCTGTAAAGCTCAATTGTTGCAGGATATTGGAAAAACATCATAAGAGCGCGTCTAATTTATTGAGAAGTAACTTTTACCGTTGGTGAACCCAGTGGAGCCGAGGCTGAACCGGATGTGACGTAATGCAGTTGGATCTCAATCATTGATTCCCTACTTTATTCTTTTGGTTAAAAGTAATCCAGGCTTCATCAAGACAAATTTCAGTAGGATATTTTAGGATGTGAGACACGGTGTGTTTTTTTATTTAGGTGTTTTGCCTCTAACTTCTTCTGGCTCTATAAAAACACTGATTCATCCAAAATTGTGGCCCAGACTGAAACCAAACAAGCTGTTTGATGGGCAGCTATGGTCCCCAGATGATTCATTAATAACTTTGGTGATCAATCTGGACTAACATGTTAATTTGTCTTTAAAGCATTAGCTGAGCTTAGACCTTTACATTTAGGTTTAATAAATTAAGCATTGGACCAAATGAATTCAAGCTAAACACATTAAAGTGTCTGTGAAACTAATGATCCCAGCTGTAAGATGCTGGACATGGTAAACAGATCCGCTAAGCACCACCACAACAGAACAGACTGACCGAACCACCATCATCCTTTAGGTTATCAATTGCTCTTTCAGTACTAAGCCACTTTAGCCTTCCTGCTAATTTAAATAACTACAGTCTTGCAGGCTTGTTCAGGTGTGTTCAGGTTATACAGGTGTACTTCTATCACTGTTGGTGATTCTGACAATTAAGATCCTAATAAGGAATCAGCCTCACATCAACGTAAACATTTTAAATTAAGCTCCTCTTCTGTTCTGTTCATCATTTATCAACACAATGATAAAAGTATATATAAGAAATGTAATGACTAATGCATGCTATAATGTATAGGCCTAATCTACACATTGAGTCAGTATAACACAGTAAAACAAACATAATACATTTTTATAAAAGGTTATAATTGTTGACTTTGCATTGGTAAAAAAAACTGCGTCACTGTTTACAAACACAATACAGTATGTTATAAAACCATTAATGAAATGCTTATGTCATGGTTATAGCTTCTTCACGATATCCTCATATACCCTTGGGCACTTAAATCACTTACATTTCAAATTCATAAAAAGGAGGGAAATTGGTTTATTCTTGACCAAAATCTCCTGCTGTGATTTGATTTTGAGACTTTTTGTGTCGCTCTCCACAGCATCAGATCCTCCTCACAAATTCAACATAATGGAAAAGTTAATCTCTGAGCTGCAGCACATCGAGGCTGCATGGGGACCACAGCGACACGGCGGACACTTCCACTTCAGTCCACATGGGGGCTTCAGTGAGCCATCAGAGCTCAGACCAACCACTGACTGAAGCCTAGAGGGTAAAAAAAAACAAACATCTGCCAACATGGTAATAAGCTCATGAGGAATCACTTATTATCTCCTGCCACTGGAGGGAGCGGTGGCTGCAGGAATCTCCCCCAGCTCCTGGCAACAGGGAGAGGGTTCGGTGAGTCGTTGCAGCCATCAGGAGTTACTCCAGATTTTTGCTTGTTGTGTTCAGGATCAGAAGCTTCTGAGATACGGTTTAGTTTGGTTTGGTTTTGTGTTTGCAGCCCTGTTTTGATTTGACATGTGACACTATGTGCCATCCGCATATACAGTATACAGTCTGCAGGCATGAATGCACTTTGATTTCAGATGCTTGACCTTTCAATTATAGAAGAAGTGGTGCTCCGAGAGAAAAAGATCTATCACCGCCTTGTTTTCCAGCCCTTCACTATACTTACTTGCATCTGGATTTTTTTTCCCTTTCTTTCTTTTAAGCCATCTGTTCCAACGGTCAGTGATAGTTCAACTCTAATTCAAGGCCAAATGTGGAGCTGACAGAGAGGATCCCCCTCTCCCTTCAGATAAGACAGGTGCCAGGACTCTGAAGTAAATGTGAATTTTCAGAGATTAGTGGGCTGAGCGGTGGGTGGAGCGGTGGGCCAGCGATTAGCCTATTTTCTGGAGTGTGAAGCAGTGAGATGAAGATGCATTGCTCCTGAGCCCGAAGTCCATTTAGGGGTCTTTTTTTTTCTTCTTGCTGCTGCTGCTGCTGCTGCTGCCGAGGCCGCCTCTATCAGAAGAGGCATGGATGATAAGCAGGAAGGGAGCAGAAATGGGTTTTGACATACGCATTGCAGAGTCAGAATGGTGGATTGATAGACCTAATCATCACTTGACCAGCGGTGGACCACTGCAAATGAATATTGAAGGCACAATTCCAACGTATTTATCACGCTGCATTTAAGAGAAACCACCTGAGGGTCTTTTTTGAAGCCTATTTTTGGGGTCAAGCATACTTAGACTTAAGGCAAGAGGATATGTATGTGTGTTGGTCCTAGTAGAGAGAACAACCACAGAGGAGGTTTTAGCATTTGGGCGGTTGTTTTTGTCAAACGCTGCAATGAAACAAGATACAGTCATGCAACTTTAAAGGTGTCGCTTAAATGAGCCTGCAGGTCTGACTCATTGATCAGGGCATCAACATGTTGATGAGACTTGTGGCTGATGAGTAAGATTGCCTCATAATTTCCATATATTTTTTGCAGGTTTGGAGCCACTTCCTCCACTTCTTATGTGTAAAACCAACCAAAATCCAAAATAAGTCAAAGAGGTAAGTTTAAGAGTAAGTTTCTTACCTTTAATTGTCGGTGCAAGCTATTTTTAGAACGGCGGAGCAGAGCTGCTCAGAGCTACGCTACAAAGGCACATGGGATTTCTTGGTTTCCCTCATCAAACTCATCAAATACACAATCCAACAACTCCAAAACACTCTTGTGGACAAGTTGTGACCTGCACATTCACCACGCTATGAGATAATAACAGAATGTTACCAGACAGAGTTGTTTTCGAGGTAAATTCATGCAAAACCGCTGATGTGCGTTCCCATCGGGGGCAGTTTTTCGGCAAGCAGTCTCTGCATTTGCCTCAAAAACAACTGTCTCGTAATGTTATGTTATTATCTCATAGTGTGGTGAATGTGCAGGCCACAACTTGTCCCCGAGAGCGTTTTGGATTTGTTGGATTGTGTATTTGAGGGTAACCAAGAAATCCCATTAGCCTCTGTCTGAGCAGCTTGCGGCTCTGCTCTGCTGTTCTAAAAATAGCTTGCACCGACAATTAAAGGTAACGAACCTACTCCCAACACTATAGGGATTATGGCAATAGGCCAATTTGCCAAAATATTGAACTATCCCTTTAAGGGTTGCACCAGTCTTCAGGTGCACTGTTCACTTTTGGACAAAAAATGGCCTGAAAAAGCCACAGGACTGTAGGTCCAACCCATGGGTCGATATGTTTACATGGCCTTATCCGTTTTAAATGTTCCTTGTGTTGACCCTAACAAAGACCTCAAGTCGAAATGCATCATAGTAAAAGCTCTGTTGCTGGATTCGTTGTAGCTTCGGACATAATTTCTACTGGTGGGTCAAATGAACCAGAGCAGTTTGGGTCATTAGTTGAACGCCCGCCTTAGTATTTTGTCCTCTAACTTGGGGGTTTGTTTGAAACCTCTTCTGGTCATCGGTCACCATGTTCCCAGATTTTAACACTTCACTTCATTATCGTCAGTGCTGAGGATCCACATCATCAAGGCTCTTTTTTCTATTTTTTTTTTTTCTTGTTAGTGTCGAGTCTGTTGGTGACTAATGAAGCCTTTTGGCATGAAAGGTTTCCCCTACAATGGCGGCCGTGTGAGACCAGAACTCAGTCTGGGAGAAAGTGCCGGCAGTTCGTGCTTCTCCGGCTCATTAGTCGTTCGTTTATCAATGATGTTGCTCGGTCAGAAGTTTGTTTCGTCTACCAGCTGCGATCCACAGTTTATTTGGTTGAATGTTTAAAGTTGTTTTTAAACGGCAGCTCTGGATGGTTAATTACGTGGTTCACTGTAAATTATGAAAATATTTGTTTCCATTTGTTCACAGGTTTTTTGAGATATCTGTCCCCGCCCCAGTACAATGGAGACAAATGAGATCTTGTTTCTGATACTCAGAGTAATAAAATTTCATTTATAAACATTTTTAGATAATCCAACATTGATATTTCATCCCAGAAATAATGTCCCAGTATAACTCTGATATGACTTTTTGGTTTAGCAGACTGCTGAAAGGTACGGTGGCTGAAAGGGTTCAATGCACTGCATGTTGATTTTCTTGGATTTTTTTTAAAGGTCCCATGTTGTATAAAGGCAAACGTCCATGTGTTGTTTGGTTTTAAAGTTGTTGATGTTACAGTATATTATCACTGTGAAAGTATTAAGGCCTCAGTCCACAGAGAAGCAACCTGTATTCATAAATGGATCATTAAAATGAGCTGTTTGTGATGTCACAACAAAGCAGTCGCAGTTACCGTTTTTCCCCTAATTGCGTCTAGTTGTTGGGTTTTAAAACCAAAAATATAAAGTATCTTCTCATGGATCAACTCTTCCACTCACTGCAACTTAAACACACATCTTACACTTCTCTTGTATTTCATCTGAGCCCTCTCAGGCACCGTAACTTTCAGCAAAAATAAAAGAAATCAACACTGACTCATCATCAGATGCTGTACTACAGTAGCTACCATCGCCTCTGTTGTTTTTTTTTATTCCTGGAGGGAATTCTTTTTTTAAACGAAGTATAGAGAAGAAACTTCCTGCTCCAGCCGTCAGACTGAAGACCAAAAATAACCACGGATGAGAGTTGGCGGGGGGGGGGTTAGTCATTAAAATATAACATCATCAAACTAACAGACACCTTCCCTATTCATGTTTGTCATTGTTTGTTTGGTGTGGAATGAAGGGAGACAGATCTGAACAGAGCGGGACACCACTAATCAGATACACCTCCTCCACCTGAATCCTCCGCTTCAATCCAAAGTCAATTATGCAGCCCGCTCGCCTCTCTTCACATTTTCTGCCTGGCTGCTGATTCAGAGAGCGGCCGGGCCCACCGTTCTGCTCTGGCAGGAATCAAAGTGTGAGGTAATCTGAGGGGACTGTGTGTGTGTGGGGGAAAAAAAGAGGGTGGTAGGAGTGGGGGGGGGGGGGGGGGGGGGGGGGGACCGGAGCCTCTCACAGATTGGAGGTCACACTCCTGGTCAGGCGCAGCACTGTCACACAGACAGGTCGGTAATTGTGGGCAGACGATCCATCCCATCCTCTGATCTGACCGGCTACTCCTGCATTACTGTCCGTCAGCTGTCACCTCACATCTGGATCTTCATTCAGTATAACGCTCTTCCAGGGCAGGGTGGGGGGCTTTGCAGAGTGCGTTAGCCTACAGCTGATGGATAAAGCCAGAGGGGGGCGGGGGTGGGGGGCAAATCCAAAGATTTACCCCTCCCTTCCCTTCCCTGCACGCCAGCATGAAAAGAACTGACAAACCTGAAACCAAGAGATCCAAGGCACCTCTGATAACTTTCAGACACTCCGAAAATGGCTTTTTGAAGCAGCCTTTGTGCGGGTAAAGGAGAGGAGGGGGCGACCGACCGACACAGGCCATTAATATTCCATGTATGTCTTCCTAGGTTTGCCCACCACACCACCCCACTCCTCAATCCTCACACTTGCCCCACCACCACCACCACCACCAGCATCTCCAGCACCACCGCTGCCTCACCTCACCTCAGCATGGCTGCTCTGCATTAAAAGACTGAGAGAGACAAACCTCAGGAGGCTGCATGGGAGGAAAAGCACTGGCTCTCACCTGGCCCTGCATGTGAATAAAGTGAAGATCCACTCCCACACCCCACACCTACCCACCCTCCATCCCAATCCCAACACCCCCCATCGCCCCCCAACCCTCCAGAGCAGAGAAAACAAATCAGACGCTCTGATATTCACAAGTGGTCGCCACACAAACCACCACAACCTCCACCATCCACCACCACACAGCTGCTGCAAAAGTTCTTGTTTTTCAAAACATGTTGAGCTGGAAATACCAACATTGATTTTTCATTGTTTTTGATGATTCAGATAAAGACTCACAGAGGAGCCTGCGGTGAAAAAAAAAAAAAAAGAAAGAAAAAAAATAAACAGCAAAGAAACGCTTTACATGCATTATTCCTAACTTCTGAAATAAAGTTGCCATGAGAGTTTGTGTGCAACGTGTGGATCAGGGAGATTCTCCTCAAAATATCACTCAAGCTGAGGATTATGAAGCAGCTTTTTTTTTTTTTGGGTCAAGCTTCTCATTTTTTTTTTTTTTTTATGCTTTGTTCGTGTAGGAAAACATCATAGCTGCTGCTCCTCACTGACTCAGTTTAGTGTCTGAGAGCTGGTGACTGACACAGATGTGGTTTGTAGCTTATGCTTTGGGGAATACTGATGAATTTCAGCTTTGGGAGGAGGAGAAGGAGAAAAAAAAGAGAAGAAAAAGAAGAAGAAGCGTGTAACATCAGAGAAAATGACAAAGAACAGGATGTAACAGCCTCATGCACATCTCCAGAGGTGGCATGAAGGTGAAGCACCGCTTCATTTTTCAAGTGTAGAGAGATAACTGCTGCTCTTATAGCTCTACATGATACAAAAACAACATGATAACGTTGTTTCTGATTTAATTTGAAGGTGCGTTTTAACTTCTTTAATGTAATGATGAAGCTGTCTGAGAGCTCTCCTGCCCTGCAGGTAGAGGAGAAGAGGCCACTCCTGACAGGGCAGGAATAATTTAACAGGATATAAGTGATCATTATGTTATATTATTTTACATTATATTATATTATTGGCACTGAGCTGTTGGAAACCCCATTTTCAACTGATTTTACACCCCTCATTAACTCAGACTTTTATTTTAGCGGCTCCCTGTGTAATCCACTGCAGGCCTTACGGTGCTGACATTTTCATCCTGTTAAAGCACATGAACTGATTTACAATTAAAGTCACAACAAACTCCCGCACGGGACATGAATCACTCTGATGATCCAGTTATTGAACCACTGACATGGGTTTAAAAACCGTTTCTGACCTCTGGTCCACAGTCAGACAGTAACTCATAAAGAAAGTGCTGCGAAATGTCATTTAAGCCTGAATCAGGCCACGATGACTCACTCCTATATCATGGCTGCTGCTGCTGCTGCTGCTGCTGCTGCAGGAAAACCTTGTAACTGTGATTATTTTCCTGTTTAATCCTGCTTCTGTATCCGGGAAAAAACAATTATAACTCTCTTCACAGTGACTCATGAAATCATTTTTAATCCCCCTGAATAAACATCCAGGTAGTTCTGCACCAGTCCTAATTTCAATGTAAATACAACCAGATAATGTGCGACATTGGATTTCTAAATAACCTGCAGGAAGTGGCTTATTGGTCGTGCTGGAAAAGTCGAGAAAACAGACAATCTCTAAAAATACATAATGTTATTAA
Organism: Trachurus trachurus; assembly: GCF_905171665.1. NCBI lineage: Eukaryota > Metazoa > Chordata > Actinopteri > Carangiformes > Carangidae > Trachurus > Trachurus trachurus. The sequence continues at coordinate 9,948,219 of NC_139905.1, read as the reverse complement.
TTGGAATCTGCTAAAAATAACTTAAGTTATCAAATGAAATAGCTTAAATATAGAAAATATTTGCAATAAAAAGTAGAAATACTACTTAAATGACACTGCAGGGGGACTGCAGGAGCATCAGTGAAGAATCAGAGGAAGTGTGTGTTTGTGTAAGTGTGAAGGTCGTAGCATCATGTGTGACAACTTCTTCACACCCTGTTGGCTTTGAGCTGAGCTGTACCGATATTTGACAGAGGTGGTAGAAAAATAAAACACTAACTTTCCAAAAAAGAAGAAAAAAAAAAGATTCCTATGAGCTTTTGTCGCTGCCTGTGGGAACTTACAGTAAGGTGAATGTAAAACGAGCAACACACAAAAAGATTTTGCGTTTTGTTGCAAATCTTCCTTTTTTGCTTTGGGACTCTGACAGTCCGCCGTGATGAAGACGCTGCCTGCTGCAAGAAAGCAGCTGCTGCCGGTGCCTGACTGCTGACTGGCTTGTAGCAATTAACTGGGAGCATTGTGGATGTATGTCCGTGAACTGAAATCAGACAGGAGGAGAATAATGGCAAATTGCTCATCAAAACAGTCAAGTCAGTCTGCAGTGGATCCAGGTGTTGTGAACAGAGACGCTGTCAGTCCATCCTTTCACTGCACAGAACACGTCTGCAGGGAGAAAGCCACCGTCATGTGAGAAAGGAGCTTTATTTCCCACAGCGGACGACATGTTGACTTGGCTCAGTGGGAAAAGCACAGGTGTAAGTGAGAAGTGTAACAATGACATGTATTTCATTTACAAGGTGTCATTGTGCTCGTTGGCTTCCTGAGACGACTGAAGCTGCAACCGGACCAAAAATATGTGCAGGGTAAACGTTTCTGTATTATTTCTGTGGTAGTTAATGTAGACTATACGGCATTTGTCAGTGTCCCTACACTGACCACAGCCAATGTCATTTTCTTCTTGTTATAATAGATGAATAAAAACAGAAAATGTGTGCTATAACTGGTTGGATGTTAAACTTTGATTCAGAGGAGGAGGTCGTGGTGCAGGAACTGAGCTCCTGTTTGGATTTGTTGGAAGCTCTTGCACACAAATTACTGTCTTCACATCCCATCAGCCCAGACTCTACAAGTTTCAAATTACAGGCCTGCTAACCACCGTCACATTAGTGTTGCATACAAAAGCATGAACGAGACACAGCCGTGTTTGTAAGTGCCTTTTGTTTTAGCTGACAACGAGCCTCCGCTGTCTCTGAAAGTCTTGTTCTGACGCCACAGATCCACCAGCTGCTGCTGCTCCAAATCACTGTCACTTCTTCGTCTTCTACTCTCTACTCTCAGCTGTGGCGGCTTCTCCAGGTGGATACCTGCTGTACCTGCAGCTTCAAGCTGCTCGACTGCTCGCACTGATGTCACTGCGTCCACCTGCTCATCGTGTCTGTCCTACATACACTGAGAAGACTTTTACAAAACAGCTGGAAACATTCTTAAAAAATTGAATAAAAAAATTACTTTTGATAAAATAAGGTAATTTTCCAGATGTGAATATTCTCAGGCAGCTTCATGAATGTGTGCATTAAACCAATTTAACTCATCCTGCTTTGGCGAACACTGTGGGTCAAGTCACATCCTCCATTTGCAGCTTTTTGCATTGACTCTGTAGCAACAGTCGCCAACCAGCAACATATTTTAAAGGTTTCATGAAATGAAAAATGGATTTTCCCATCTTTAATCTGGTAAACACCATGATAATTGTTATTTATCTCCAAATTCATGATGATGACAATGTGAAAATGAAAGTATTCCCTTACTGTAACCCCTTTTTAAACATGTAATGAGTCATCCTGCACCTGAGGCCATTTCCTAATTTTGCATTGACTTGAAATTGTTTCTAATTTTTTACATCTTTCCCCCCATTTTCAGTTAGTGCACAAATTGAGATATAAAATTGAGACACAGGAGTAGATTTTATCCTGTTGTTTTGAGTTAAGAGAACAAGATTAGAAATTGTACTGTGGAACTTAAGCAGCTTTAAAGTGAGGAAATGTGAAATAATATTTAACAACAAACTTTTTTCATTCTTTTTTTTTTACCATCAGCGTTAACCAGACTGAATGCTTTGTGACAGATTTGTCCCAGCAGCCTCTGTTGGTTCCTTGTATGTTATTACCCTGACAAATAGCTGAGCTGGTTTTCTGTTGTTCTCATTATGAAACACCTGACGTTGTGTGTCGGCTCAGACAATAATGAGTCATATGGGAGGAATCCTCTGTTTCTATGCCTCTGAATAAATGAAATGTGTAAAGCTATTGTTGGAGTTAATCTGGTGAAGAGAACAGACCAACAGGGAAAAGCAGAAACAGAAACAGGGGAAACAGAGTGATCACCTGCAGCTTCTGTCTATTCATCTACCACCACACATAATAAACATCCAGTGAGTGGATACGTAGAGAAACTCAAACACTAGAGGTGACGGACTGTGTCCATGTGTGTTGTGTTGCTCTTTGTGAATCTGGGATGTGCAGCCCATCACAGCCCATCTGGTATTATTTACAGTATTAGTGTACTGTGGCCTGTTTAGTCAGGACTTGGCTCCTTTCACTGTTGCTGTCACGATGAAGTTAAAGTCAGAAAAGTGTGACTTTGCTATTAAATCTCAGTTCAGTTTCTCATTTTAGGGGAAAGACGACACCTATTACATTTTCTTTTACACCTGTTTCAAGGTTAAAGGTCCCGTATTGTATAAAAAGGTAGATTTCAAATGTCTTCTTTGATTATGGATCAGGTCTAGATTGTATATGAACACTGTGTAAATATCAAAACTATCAAAGCCAAATGCACACATACATGTAAGGCTGTATACAGGAGCAGGAACTGAGCCTTAATACAAGCCATCAGTAATTGTGTAACGTTGTGATGTCACAAGTCACCGCCCTCAGCCATCCTCTCAAGTCCCGCCCACATCCACCCATGTTTCTCTGAGGGTTTCCCTAATGTGTGCTATATATTTTTTTTATTTGCAGAAAACAGTTAACCAATCAGAAGAGGGGCTCAGAGCTTCCTTTCTTCTGATTGGCTGACTGAACTGCTGTTACTAGAGCTCCAGAGAGAAGCCAGAGAGAGGAGATGTAAAACTACACTGAAATACTTTTTGGTTCTTAGAATCATATATATCTTCTTATGGATCAATACATCAAGCGAAACACAGGGGAAGAGTAAAATGAAACATTTAAGCTTCTATAATAAGACGATAAAAGATTCATATAGCCTACTGAAAAAAATGGACTCCTCATATTCTTCATCTCGTTTTATGCCACTCCCTTCGCCCATATCACCACCTCATCCAGAAACAGATGAAACCGGTTTAGAGACCATTTCTTTTACCTGTGCAGATAAAAAAAATTGTTTTATATTTTTTTCATGGTGGGGTTTCGGGCCCCTCACATGCAGCCTGATGAAAGAGAGCACTCCTGTTTGAACATGCTGAGGTGAAGACCGCAAGGGATCTGATTCATCTTTTCAAAAAAATAATAATTATATCATACTAATCCTGAGACGAGGCCCTGCTGGTACCATCAGGCCAACGTTGCCGTCTCTCCTCCAGCATGTTGTTAAGGAGCTCCAGTTACCCCTGCTGGTCCGACTCCACACATCTCCTTGTGTCAAATCTCAGTGTTTTCAAGCTTGCTGGCCTCGAGCTTCCTCATCCACCTCCGCAAGCTTTGATTTCCCTGCAGGCCAGCGTGCAGTCCTGCCGCATTCACGCTTCAGACACTGGCTTCCCTCACTCTCTACGTCGCCTCACACCTGTAATAAGGGGAAGGAGGAAAAAAACAAAAAAACAAAAACCTTCATCATACTGTGTCTTTATTGTTTCTAAGTTGCTCCATTTCTGGAAATAAGAGGGTTGTGATCTTCAATTCCTCCGTTTTAATGAATCACAATGAAAAGCTGTCCTTCAGTAATAAAGCTCTCCAGATGAGGAATGGGAGAATTTCCCTCCGCCATTTTTTTTTCTTCTCCTCCATCTCACAAATGCTAATCAGCGTTGAAGTGAGCAGCCGGTTGAAGCCGGAGGAAAGAAAGTGACAACATTTCTTTACTGCTGAGCAGAGAAGAAAAAAGGATAATCACACTCTGCAGTGGCTTCTGTGTGGAGATGCTGCGAGGAGATAAACACAGCCCCCTCAGGGGAAGGTGGGCAGAGACAGACAGATTTGTTTTATCTTCTTAAAACAGCAACATACGTGGAAAAAAAAGAAAAAAAAGGTTGATTTAAGAACAAGTCCTGAGATAATTAAGACCTCAGCCCTCTTTCACACTGACAGGACATTATACAGAGGAGATACCTGAAGCCTTGACTATTCACACAATTCAAAACACATTTCATTTCCATTTCATGTGGAGCAGCGTGTCGTGGATCAGTCTCTCCACTGCTGCACACAAACAAACACAAACAAACACAAACACAAACTGTGCTTAAAGGTGTTTACAAATGTGATCTGACACACCATTTCAAAATAAAAGGCTGCGATCCGGTGCCGTCGTCAGACAAAAAGAGAGATTACCACAGGGCTTTAGAGACAACCAAAGAGCATAATGATAAATGATTGTGTCCCGCTTCACAGTGCAGATAGTGAAGTTTGGGAAGGTTTTATCTTACGACCGAGAAGTTGCATTTTTTCCGCAGAATTGAAACATGAATTCACTGTAAGACATGATTTACTTTTATCATAGAAGGAAACGTCAGGGACTGAGACGGAAAATGCTCATCTAAAAAAACAGGACTTTTGTTATTATGCTATAAATACAGTATACAGTTATGAGGAAAAGGTTTTGCCATCGATTAGTTGTTCAGATCAATAATAGAATAAATAAAGATGTACAGTAAATGAAGACATGTGTAGCTTCATTTTAGTGGTTTTGAAGCTTATATACTGTACAAACACACACCTGTCACTCAAAGAAGCCCCGTTCTCAGTTACCCAGTTATAACCAATACAATGTAAAACAGGTAAAATATATATAAAAAATGAATTCCCTCCACAGCTGAAGGTGAAAATGTGCCTCAGAGACCTAAAACATGGCTGTCGTCATAATTGTTTTGTCTGAATTTTATTGTCATGAAGAAAATACGTTTTAAAAAACTAAAAGATGCTGACGTCATCTGCTTTGTTGTTGTTGTTCACATTGTTGTCATCATTGTCATTGTTGTAAAGGAGAAAATTGGCCAAAGAAAACCGAAAACAAAGGGTTTGCTGTTCTCTTACATTTGCATCATTGCTGTCACTCACTGTGGGCGTTGTTTTCAGTGTCACTCATTCTCGTACTTGTTTCTAATTCTCATCATCCCTTATGTTTTGTCACTTGTCGTCATTTTCATTTACATTGTCGAATGATTTTCAAGTCTCTTCTTGTCGCCCGCACTGCAACCTATTTGGTTTTTTTTTTCCCAGTTTACACACTCCTGGTATCCTTTGATTGTTTGTAGGTGCGTCTTGTCTTCTCTGACCCTTGTCGCCCCTTCGTACAGTACACACACACACACACACACACACACACACACACACACATTCACACTCACACTAAAAAGTTTTGTAGCATGTAGTAAATTTAAACCAAGGACACAGGCGGGAATTTATGGAAAGACTGAGATTATATCACCACACTGTACGATGATAATAACCCTCCACCAATTCATCACCACAGCAAGGAACCCTTACCTCAGCTAAAGTCTCCATTCATTTCTCCTCAATAGAAACAGTCTCACATCCCGCCGCCCCTCCACCCCCCACCCCAGCCCTGATTCTTCCTCATGATAAATGAAAACTTCCCCCAGCTTAGAAACAATTGGCTTCCCTGTGGATCCGTTGTGTCTTTTCAGAAACATTTGACTGGTTTCATTCATTTTACACTGTGAGCTGACATTTCTCATTCAGCAGACACATAAACAGCAAGCTACGCTGTTTGTATTCACTTAAAGAAAAAGTGATCTGAATGCCGCCACCGGGGGATTTGTCTTCTTCTTTTTCTCCTCTTCTTGTGTTTCCGTTTATACTGAGCCATGTGGTGAGAGAGTGCACAGTTCAGCTTGTTTCCATTCACGAGATGGACTTTAGAAAATAACCAATAATTTCTCAGTGACTGAGCATTTCCTTGCAGAACAATGTGAGATATTGTATAGTCACGTCGCGGCTCAGGGAGGGGAGGAGACCACATTAACTGAAAAATAGGAAACTGGGAATCAGTTTTTTTTTTTTTTTTTTTTGCTGTGGACGGACGCTCGAGAAAGTTTGTGCCGAGAGAAAAAAGAAAGCAATTGAAGTCAAAACTCAATCACAGCGATGAAGCAAGAACATATCAAGGATCTTTTTGTTGTGTGGCTTCACTGAGATTCACAGCAGCAGCAGCAGTCACACAATGGACTCGGTAAGTCAAGCCAGGTTTTCCCCAAAGCACACTCCCTTAAAAGAGGCAGTATTTGCTGCATATGAATGGAGGTCAGTGTGGCAGCGCTTTTAAGCGATCTGTCATCTTGAACACACCTTCCTCCTGGAGCAGGTTGGGTTTGCAAGCACAAGTCACCATGGTGATGTATCCTGATAAGACAGTAGCTTTTTCCCAATTGGAGAGTGGTTATGGCTTAGGAGGTAGAGCAGGTCGTTCCCTAATCAGAAGATCAATGGTTTAATTCCTCCAGACCACATGTTGAAGTGTCCTTGGGCAAGGTACTGAAAATGCCAAAATGGCTAGCTGTGTGTAAAGAAAGCACTTAGTGAGAGTCTAGTCATTGTGACGCAGCCTTCAGTGGACAGTAAAATGGACTTGCATTTCTAGTCTCAACAACCACTCAGTATAAAATGGCTCTTTCAGTGGTGGCCAAGAAAAGAAACGACAGATCCATCAGGTGGATGGATACCAAGTCACCGCACACCAGTAATGACAGCACACTGACAGTGAGTCTGAGAGCTACTCTTTTAAAGAGGAACTATAAAGGGTTTTTTCCTTAACTATGCTAAATTTTTTACATTAATTAAACAGCTTCAGAGTAATAGTGCTGACTAAATAAATGACTTGTAACTAGTTCCAGGGAGAATAGAGGCTCTCTGCCTTCCACCTAGCGCCTCTTGGCTAAAAACCAACCTTGTAAGATCAGAGCCTCCAACCCGGTGTCCCAGCTCTTAACCTGTAATCTCTTGTTTATGACAGATAAGACTACACAAACATGCATGTGGTAACATTGTATATGATAAATAACGTTATGTGCTGCTCTATTGATTGATTTCTCACCGGCTTTGTTGAAAAAAAATGCACATGGCCGAGAGGAGGGTTAGAAAAGCAACGGGACTTTCATAGTTCCCCTTTCGGTGTAACTGTTTAAAACCAACGGGCTCAAAACTTAAAGTTTTAGTGAAGAATTTACAGCATAGACCCAAATGTCTCATTCTGGTTCAATCCTTCCCATCTACAATGGCCACAATTTCATAGATTATGTCCTTCAAAGTTTTTTTTAAGGGGACAAGGACACAGGCCAGACCCAGAGCTGGGTCTGATAATACGTATGCTGAGAGTGCACATCCAAAAACCTTTCCACAGGTGTCAGATAAAACAAAACAAAAAACCCAAAACGGTTAACAAAACAGGAGGAGAAAAACGTGTTTCAGACCTCTCCGATCGGGCTACAGACACAACCCAGAGCAGTGTCCAATGTGTCCTGTGGAGTTGATAAAGTTTTTAGACACAGGGGATTTTCATTTCATATGGAAAAAAGGTTTGACATTCTCAGTGGTGTTTTGGCTTGAGGATAACTCTGGATTCAATTCAAAGAAATAAGCAGAAGGGTGAGGGGTGAAGCCGGCTGTGGATGAGCTGAAGCTGACAACTGGTACAAAAATTAAAGATTTGGGTATAAAGGCAAGGTAGAGCATGATCGACACCTCTGGAAAGACTGAGGGGAAAGTGGAGCCGTGGTTTAGATGCTGTTGGGCTGATTAGCAAATGTTAAACAGGTTAAACAGGTGGATGTGGATAATCAGGTAACTGGAGGCAGTTCTTTTGGGGTGGGTGTTATTTACTTCTATATCTTTACTCTCTCAGAGGGTTTTCAGCATGTATCAGAGGAGTGCATCGACACATGGCCTACGAGTGCTCACGCTTTACACCAGGTGTGCACATTCGCTCGATCTTCAGAGGTGCTCGATTGTATAAATTGGTTGATTTGGCTCTAATCTGCCGGGTGCTGCGGGGACCACCTCCAGCTGCAGTCCACAGGGAGAGTGAAGAGGTCTTTGGTGCTGAGTGCTGACTGACTGGCAGCTGTGTTTCTGCTGCGGGTACATAGCTGCAGGGCGGCTGGTTATTACACCTGCATGCAGTATCTCCAAGTGCCCCGGAGCAAATGACGAACTCCAAAAGCCACTCTGCGCTCTGTCTTGACCCCCTTGAAAAAGATCCATATGTATAAAATTAATAACCAGGGAAAAGGAAAAAAAAACCTCACTTTACTGCCTTGTGTAGTCGGGTTAACAAGTTTCTCAGTGTGTTTGACACTTTGGCAGAAAAAAATCAACAATTTAAGACTTGTTTTTATTGAAAATCAACCTCTCTTCTTCTTATAACGGGTGAATCTGAAAACTTTTCCTCAGTTTTGAAATAAAACAATCAATCTACTGTCAGGAGGGAGACTTATAACCATGACTACATTGGTTTCCCGCTGCCATGCCCTGGATATTTTGACGACTTATGCAGTTAAATTACCTCAAATGTCTTTATCAATTCTCAAAAAACTGTGATTTAACCATCAATGACATTTTATCTCTTCTTTTTATGTGTCTGCTAGAAGCTCAAAAATGACTTTAACCCAGTTTTAAACTCGGTTGTTTTTCAACTGGATGATGGATTTCAGTGATCACATGTCCAGATCATTATCATAGAAATAAGACATGTAATATTCAGGAAGCTTAACCGTGCGTTCACACCAAACGCGATGGAGGCGATGAATGCCACAAGCTTCCATTCAAAATCAATGTAAATGACGCGATGACACACGGTGTTGCTTTGAGCAATGCGTTGTGGGCGATAAACGCGACAAAATGAAGTGTCCATCATCGTGTGTGTCGTTTGAAGTTGAAAAATTTTAGCTTTTCAAGCAACATCGTGTGACGCTGTGCCACAACATCCAATCAGTGCTGATATCCAACCACGCCACCAACGTAGTTACACCAGACACACCGCCTCAACATTACAATAGAGATAGAGATAAAAAAGTCTTGGCCACGAAGGATAGATGCAGTGTGTCCTCCTATAACAGGCAAGAGAAGGCTGGATTTGTCCACCACATTTGGAGGAGCCTTGGAAATCGAGACAGGCCTTGTCACGGCGTTGTAATGTAATCAGCCTCTGAAGGATGCAGCCGCTGAATTTGGACGCAGCTTGTGTGTTTAGTGTGTTAAAGCAACAGGTCTGGTCTGTTGGATAATTGAACAGCTGAGAAAAGTAGCAACAGCTCAGATAATTTCATGTAGTCCGCGAGTTTTCAGGGGTTTAATTAACTTCAACAGAGGAACTGGTTGGTTTTTATTAAAGAAAACGCTCCTTCTGGATGGAGGGAGCCGCCATGGTGCAGAGTGGTTCACACTATTGACATTCCTTGAGTTGGCCGGTTTGTTCTCTCCTCACCAGAGGCCATAAAAACAGTTTCATTGCATTTGATTAAAATCCTCCATTTCCTCCCTGCACAGCCCACAGAGTAAATATGATCATTCTGCTTCATCTGCTTTACAATCCAAATCGAATCCTACACCCTTAATCTTGCTGCACTCTGTCTTGTTGTTGTTGTTGTTGTTGGTGGTGAAGCAACGGCCCTGAAGCGATATGTTGCACATATTCAACTCACAGTACACTGTTAAATTTTAACTGTAGAATCTACAGCAACTTACTGGCAGCAAATGGCAAGTAAGTTGCTGTAGCATATTCTACAGTATGCTTACTGTAAATAATCATACAGTAATATTAGTAAGTACTGTATTATTATTCACAGTAGTTGTAACAGTACTGTAATTCTCCTTACAGTAACAATGCTGTGCTGTATCCCGTTACTGTATTTATTACAGCTAATATAAGATTACCATAATAATGATTACTGCATTAATTTTGAATACTGTGAATCAATAATTTAAAAAATTGCCTACTGTAAATTCAAGATGCAAAAACATGAACTTTTAAAAAACATGTTTATTTGTCAACAAGACATTTTAAATTCATGAAACATTGGTTGGGACTTCCCAGCATGAAAAGGGAAACAATATAATGAATGAAACATGTGAACACAATATGTTTTACGGGTTGAATCTGATCCGAACACACCCTCATTATACATATTCAATAAGATTTTTTTCATTTGTAAGCAGTTAAAGCAGATATCAGCTTCACGGCCGTTTCGGCTAATGCTGCGTTCAAGGCAGGCTTTTGAAACCGTAAGTTACAGCTTCAAGTCACAACTACGACTTGGTAGCGTTCCAGGTAACCCGTAGCTCGTGTTTTTACCATCCTGTTGTCTGTGAAAGTTCCCTATAACGGCCACTCGTAACTTCCGACCCGTGAACTCGTACCAGATCGAACTGGTATGACTTCACAGGAAGGAAAAACACAAAGTACGAGTTTCTTTGAACGCACCATGAGTTAGCAGCCCCCGCCCTTGTCAGGCATCAATTGGTCCTCGTGCTACGTCACCACATTCACGCGCATCCCTTGGCTGCACACACAGCCCTTCATGCCGTTCTCTCTCCTCATTGGATAACACTTGTATCCCACAAGGAAAATTTTCTCCTCGGGTTACAGCAGAGCAGAGTGACGGAGAGACTCGTGTTTAGGCTGAAATACTTCATGTAAGTGATTGCTGACGGAAAATAGGACTATTTAGGACTTATATTAACAAAAACATTCCACTGATATCTGCTTTAAGAACAATTTCATAAAACAGCCTGAACCAAAGAGCAAAGTATACTGAACATTTGGAGCATTGTGCATACTTCTTGCACAACTCTTCAGGTGGATATTAACACAGGTAAAATAATATTTGTTTGTAATCTCAAGTAAATAAGAGCAAAATAAGAAAGAAAAACATCCCTGTTCCGGTAGCTCTGAGCCAGCATCTCTTTTGCTTAATTTTACAAATGATAATGATTTTTTTGAAGGCAGTTGGACCCCTCCAATTTTCCATTAGAAAAGCCATCAAACCTGGGGGCCTGATTCTGAGCTCCAGGTACTGTACACATCAGGGTAGTGGGCTGGTCTCTCACTTGCTAGGGTGGAAGTCTTCTTCCTGGCAGTGGGTTGAAAAAATAAAAATTCATTATAGACAAGAATGATGGTATTTTGTCACCAGGGGATGTCACCGATAAACAACATGTTTGTACAATGTGTGCATTTCATGAAAATATTTTTAAAAATGAGAAATAGCGATGCCATTACATTAACATAAAATAAGTGAATTGTCTCACCTGGTATCAGTTCTTCCAATCATAATCGATGAACTCCCTTATGAAGGAAGCAACGTGTGGGTTGAGGGACTCATTCTTCCTCTGGACCGTCTTTCCTGTCCTTCGGCTCACCTGCATCTTTGCTGTACATTTGCTGTGTTCTGGATTTATCCTGACGAGGAATCTAGAAATACAAATACCAAACCCCAGTCGTTACATCCCAGCACTAATCTGGATCACACCACAGACTCCACCCACTCCACTGTGTAGGTAGAGGCTTCAGTCTAATACTCCGGCTATCCCGCACTCCACCCCGTCCCATTGCATCCCATTTTGAAGATGTATAGACTAACGTGAGCGTGTGTATGTGTGAGAGTGCGCGTGCATGTGTATGTGCGCTAATCTCCCATACATTCTGATGCAAATTCATTTTAATGGATGTCTGTTGAGCTGTTTCTTTAATCTGCCACAGCAGATGACATCCCAGCAATAACTCAACCTAAAATATTTCACCTCACATAGCATATATTGAAGATACTGGCACCTAAATTTGCACTCAAAAGATTCAGATTGGCATCTAAAGGGTTAAATCTTTTAAATACTGTGATTGAAAACGTGGTAGTTAAGAGCAGAGCTGAAGTGGAAAAAACATTTATGAAAAAAATATTAATGTATGTTGTTTCTAAGTTTTTTTTTTACAAGTGGACAAAAATGTCCACTTTACCAAAAATAAGGGTTTTTTTTTCACTTCACAATGGAAAAAATGCAGAACAGTATAAAATAGTCAAAAATACAGAACTGGTCCAAATGTGATGAGGATCACTATTTCCAAATTAGTGGAGAAAATACATACCCTAGTGGACAGAAATGTCCACATCAGGTATGAGGGTTAATCAGGTGTAGTATATTCTCCATGTCTACAGAGAACAGCTACATTGACTGTGATTTTAGAGAAACAGGAAGAACAATAAAAACTTACCTCTGGATGAACTCCAAAGATGTGGCTGCCTCGGCTGGATATTCTATATTGAAGACGTAGTACGATGCAAAGAGGACAGCCAGGGCCGCTGTGAAGTTGGATGTCTCACTGAGTTTGAGGACGACACCACCCTCAATGGAGAGCATCCACCTCCTGGCTCTCAGAATGGAGTCTCCTGAAAATTAGGTTGACACAATAAAAGTTCAGTTTAAAACATTTCACTGCACTGGACTCAGGTTTCAGACAGATTTTAAGAAATAACAGCAGGCAATACCATGCAGGGTCTTCTGAAATGCCCATGTATTCTGGTGATGTCACTGACATCAATGGAATATATAAATGCTGCTCTCTGATTGGTCCAGCGCTGCATTCTGCGGTCTGTTATTTCTGTATAACAGACCGTCGTCATGTATAACAGACCGTTGCTAGGGAAGCCGCTCTGATCAGCGCAGCACAGAAAAGAGAAACTATGCAGGATATTTACCTTGTGTTTCATTTTTACCGTCATTAAACAGCTTCGGACTAATAGCGATGTTAGATAAATGACTGGTAACTTGTTACAAGTAGAGTGGAGGCTCCTTCCACACCGCTGCTGGAAACCTGCATCAGAGCCTCTGACCCGGTGTCACAGCTCTCCTCTCGTCTCGGTGGCACAGCGACTCCGCGACACAAACGCACCCCGTAAACAGTAAAGTTAATCTCTTGTTTATGACAGATACGACTACACACAATATACACATCTTAACACGTGTATGGTAATCTATCGATCCACTGATTGATTATCAAATGCACGAACGGGAGGAGGCTCGGCAAAACAGCGGAAGTGACCAGTCTTGCAGATTCGCTAAATGCAATTTTAAATCGATGAAAGTCGTATTTTGATCAACATTATGTTTCAAATTAATTATTTCACTCGTAAACCGTGTAATAAGCGGGATAATGTACAGTTGGTCGGTTGTTATGGAGAAATAAACCCCTTCATGTTGAATGAAATCCATACAACCTGTCGGGGTTTATTTCTCCATAACAACCTCCGAACTATACATTATCCCTTACTTAGAACACGGCTCTCTTGAATACTCGATTCTGATTGGTCAATCACCAATATTCTGCGGTGTTTATTTCTCGATAGACCACCGCTGAGCGGGCCGTTGCTAGGAACTCCATAGCAACGGCCGACTCTGCATGTCCGGTCACGGCCGCTGTTTTGCTGAGCCTCCTCCCGTTCGTGCATTTGAAGCCTTTGATAATCAATCAGATGGATTACCACACACGTTACGATGTGTTTTGTGTAGTTGTATCTGTCATAAACAAGAGATTATGGGGTGCGTTTGTGTCGCGGAGCTACAGAGAGGAGAGGAGCTGTGACACGGTCAGAGGTTCTGATGCAAGTTTACTTTTCAGCCACGATGTGGAAATAAGGAGCCTCCACTCTCCCTGTAACAGGTTACAAGTCGTTTATCTAACATCACAATTAGTCCGAAGCTGTTTAATGACGGTAAAAATGAAACAAAGTAAATATCCTGCACTTTCTTTTCTGTGCTGCGCTGGTCAGAGCGGCGTCCCGAGCAACGGTCTAATTTTACATGAATAAAATCTTTTTTTATCATTATTTTGTGTTACATTATTGAATGATTTAGTTGTAGGCCGTGTTCTAAGCGGGATAATGTATAGTTGGTCGGTTGTTATGGAGAAATAAACCCCTTCAGGTTGTATGAAACCCATACAACCTGTCGGGGTTTATTTCTCCATAACAACAGTTAAGAGAAAGGATTCAGTTTTTAAACCGAGATAATACCCTCGCCCGACTTAGAAAGCCTAAAAGATTGGCTCCTCCCACAGAAGATGACCAGCCAGGACCGTCAAACAGTGCCAAAACAGATAGTTATGGCTGTGTCAACTGGCAGCCTTCACAGCTACCCGAAGGTGAAAACAGAGAATCCCTTTCTGAGAAGAAAAGAGAGCTACAGACTATCTATTCCCAGGAGGGACAAAGAGCTGCAGACCAGAGACGAGTCGATGACCTCATGACGGTAACATATGAGCCACAGCGTCGAGACCTGAATGGGACTCCCTCACCAAGTATGTCACAATTACAGAAGGAGTGGCCATTCCTCTTCATGCAAAAGTTTCTACTCAAGCATTTTTGCTCATTGACTGGAATTGAACTTGAACCAAGACTACGAGAATCACTTAGCGGAAAGGAAGAGAGAATATTAATGTACTTCAAAAGTCAACTTTTGAGATGGAAGAAAGATGTGAAGATGGTCCTCTCCAGCCTTGAGAGACAGGAGGAAGAGGTGGATCTTGGACTTGCTGCAATACTCATCATGGTTGCCTACTTCCAAGAAAAAGTAGATGCCCTCTTCCTGTTGGCTGACGTGAGTAGCTAATATCTCATTTATCACCATATAAAACAACATCAGTTTGCTTTTTTTCCTTATGAATGTGGTTTTGTCTTAATGGCGAATCTTCCAGTCATCAAAGGCACCAGAAGGAGTCGGACCGAGGCAACAGTGCTACTTTCTTGTAATCGTTTTTGTTTTTTGTATGAAACCCCTCCGCTTCGCGTCGGGGTTCCATACAACCTGTCGGGGTTTATTTCTCCATAACAACCTCCGAACTATACATTATCCCTTACATATACCATAATATACTACAATATAAAATTAATAAATCAGCAAGTCAGTAGGGAATTGAGCATAATATTAATTAATTAGAATTATTAATAAGATTTATTGCTGATTAGAAAACTATTTACAGGACAGCATCAATTCAGATAAATGGTTTTGATCACGATGGCAAACGAACTATTTACAGAACAAGTCGATGGCAAACGAACTATTTACAGAACAAGTCGATGGCAGACGAACTATTTACAGAACAAGTTTTGCAACAATGAATATAACACATGCCGTTGCAATTATGAAGTAAAATGTATAACATAACTTTCTTTTTTTAACTTTAAATTTTATGGTCAGTTTTTTTTTTTTTTTTTCCCCCACAATGAGTGTGTGTGTGAGTGAGTAAGAGAGAGAGACAGAGACAGAGAGAAAAAGAAAGACAGAGATTTATTTTGATATTCTCAATTTCAAAACCTTTTATTGATTGCACACTATAGTGTGTATGATGAACTGTATTTGACTTCCCTATGTCAAAGTGATGTCAACCAATATATAACTCACTACGTGTCATATTATTAACTTTCTTTACGTCAGTATGTTATCTGTCATGTAGTACTGGGATCTTACCAAGCATGATGAGCCTGGGAGTGCTGGGCAGGGAGAGCTGGGCCTCAACATCTGCCTGGGTAGAGGTTTCCTGAAACACAAAAGAAACAGAAAACAAAAACGATTACAAGAAAGTAGCACTGTTGCCTCGGTCCGACTCCTTCTGGTGCCTTTGATGACTGGAAGATTCGCCATTAAGACAAAACCACATTCATAAGGAAAAAAAGCAAACTGATGTTGTTTTATATGATGATAAATGAGATATTAGCTACTCACGTCAGCCAACAGGAAGAGGGCATCTACTTTATCTTGGAAGTAGGCAACCATGATGAGTATTGCAGCAAGTCCAAGATCCACCTCTTCCTCCTGTCTCTCAAGGCTGGAGAGGACCATCTTCACATCTTTCTTCCATCTCAAAAGTTGACTTTTGAAGTACATTAATATTCTCTCTTCCTTTCCGCTAAGTGATTCTCGTAGTCTTGGTTCAAGTTCAATTCCAGTCAATGAGCAAAAATGCTTGAGTAGAAACTTTTGCATGAAGAGGAATGGCCACTCCTTCTGTAATTGTGACATACTTGGTGAGGGAGTCCCATTCAGGTCTCGACGCTGTGGCTCATATGTTACCGTCATGAGGTCATCGACTCGTCTCTGGTCTGCAGCTCTTTGTCCCTCCTGGGAATAGATAGTCTGTAGCTCTCTTTTCTTCTCAGAAAGGGATTCTCTGTTTTCACCTTCGGGTAGCTGTGAAGGCTGCCAGTTGACACAGCCATAACTATCTGTTTTGGCACTGTTTGACGGTCCTGGCTGGTCATCTTCTGTGGGAGGAGCCAATCTTTTAGGCTTTCTAAGTCGGGCGAGGGTATTATCTCGGTTTAAAAACTGAATCCTTTCTCTTAACTGTTTGCCTAAACAGAAATAACCATTGCCCATCCGCTCTCCCTCTTCTGTTCTGTCTTCTAAAGACTCTGGGTATATCTCTACAATAGTCTTGGCCAGTTCAAGACACTGCCTGAGTGGGGGGTTCAAGCACACCTGTTTAATGTCATCTGCAATGACTCGCACCATATGAAGCCTGTCTTCTCTTTTTGGTCTTCCCCTCTCAGCGAGACACCTTCTCAAACTTGGTCGCGATTTGTCCCACGGCACGGCAAATGTAGACACCCATGTGCTATTCTGGACAGGAACAGGGCTTGTTGCAGCAGCCAATAAAGGCCCTGAATTAGGTGCTGTGTCCGTACAAGGTAGAAGTGTCAAAATTATTTCATCAGGTGCATTAGGCGTTGGGTCAGTGTTGTCCTGTGCAGCTGAGAAAGAAAAAGTACCAAATAACTCGGTTAGAGAAGTGTGCCATGATGACCCCGTCAATGGCTGCTGCATTGCACAGTTTTCCTATGCTGTTTGTAATGCAATATTAATTACATACAATTACAGAACATATTGTTGTGTTCTGTAGTAACAATTGTGATTAAAGGGGATCTGGATCTGAATTAGTGATTTAAACACTGTCACTATATCCTGTACTCAAAAACCTGGAGTCTAAATATCTGTATTGTTACGGTTGTTCATTCATTGTTGATATATGACTGAACTACATATTGATTTGATGTTTTTTAAGTTCATATGGGCTGAGCACAAACTGAGGTGTTAGAGTTAGACAAACATTTCTATTAATCAATTAAAATTTAATTTAATTCATCAATCTATCAAACATATGGAATTAATCGTCTGGGGATCAGTAGACTTGTTATTTGTATTTTATAACGAATTGTACATATTATCACTCAAATACATAATAATGTACCTTTTTTGAATGCGTGGATTAGTTTCCTGCAGTCTATGGGTGGCAGGATGTGGCTCAAATCAGTGGCATTTATGAATTCCAGGTCCTCAGCTGTTCTCACCCCCATGGTTGTCAAATGTAGTAAAATCGAGTTGAATGATCCATTTTCCAGATAGGGGAGGGCACCTTTTATTGTGTCTTCTATGTTGTCCATTACACTTCATCTGAAAAGACAGAATGATGAAGTGCAATCACCTCAAGGTCAAAGAGCTTGTACAGTGGTAATGGGTAATAATCAGCAAGGGTATCAACACTAACACATTCAAAGTGAGCCACAGTGTCATGCTGCAGGATGTGAACACCTACATCCAAAGCTGGGATGGAGCGAGATTTTTCACAGACAAAATAAACCTTCTCCTGACAGACCAGAAGCAGAACAATCCTGCCCACCTCATAACCTTGGTCACTAACCCTGAGGAATACAGCCATTCCTTTCCGATATGTAGTGCCCTTGTATGTGACAGAACCTGTTTCGACTGTGTTTTCTTTTGTAAGACCTCTTAGTCTAACAGCTTTTTGAATGTCATCATTGTACAATTCATCATGGAATTCATTGGCTTGGTCTACTTGAAGTATCGGTGGGAACAAGTTCCCTGCGTGTAAGTAGGCCTGTAGCAATTGATGCCTTTCTGCCAGAGAGCTACAGAGGTTTTTAAAGTTGCGGAGCTTCCGCGCACATTCTTTAAAATATGTGTGTTTACTCTCAAAGCGGAGCGTCCAGAGGCGAATGAGTGGTCCGAATTTCATTATAAGCTCAGGGTAGTGGAGAAGGAAATGATGTTTTGGCTTTAATGGTTTGTTTGAAAAGGCTGTTGCTCTGAGCTCCAAGTACTCCTCAACAAGTAACTTCAAATATGCTACCTGATGTGTGTGTATTTTGGGAGCACATACCAGTTCCACAATCGCCCGCAGTTTAAGACACAGCTGCCAGACCTGGTCCTCAAGTGGATTCTTGATGCGTGTACCTACAAGGACAGGGAGAAGTCGTATTAAGCACCAGTTTTGTGCAGCACTTCCTCCTAACTTTTCACCATCAGCTTTAACCACACAAGGGTGGTTATTAGCATCATTGCCTTTGTACTTAAGTTCAGAGATCCTCCTATTCAACTGCACAAAGGTGAAATGTTTCCCAACGGTTACCAGATGTTTTATGTAGAGTTGAAGATCTGACGACACAACACCCTCGAAAAGATCATGACCAAGACAGGGCGGGAGTCCTGGATTGCATACATGAAAATGCTCCAAAGAATTGAAAATGGAGTCACATTTAATTCCATCCATAATGCTCTCACCTCCCTCAGACATCTTGTCCACACTACCCCTATAGTTGTCTGGTGTCCTCGGTGGGCCTAGCTTTGTAGGATCACTAGAAAATTGGTCTCTAGTTACAACACAGTACCTACAGAAATGGGTGCTCTTACTGAAATTCTCGGTGAAGCCTCCAAGTGAGTGAGAGCCTAGGTTGTCACCAGCGATTGCAACTACTACCCCTTTCACTGTCTCACCCGACTCCAAAGTAATGCCAACTTGCTCTATATCTTTCAAGTCGTTGACAAGGGAGGAGAACACTGTGTCACGTCCAAAAAAACGGTAATCAGACTCTCTGCAAAGCATAACTAACTGTACAGGGTCAATACATGACCTGTTATACGGCAAAATCTCACCAAGTGTCATGTACACAGCTAGTTGCTTGTGTTTCTTTCTTCCTGATCCAAGAGGATTCACAACCTCGAATGCATCTTGATACAAGATAATTGAAAGTGAGGAAGGAAACTCTTGTAAGAGGGTGTTCTCTTTAAATGTTTTACCATCCCTCACATCCTCAAGCACATTGGGATCTTCTGGGGGGTGCATTTTTGACACATTATATTGTTCTCTCACTGATGGCAGGCTCAACAGGGCTTTTAATGTCTCCTTAACAGGGACATACTGGTAAAACTGCTCTTTACCAGAGGCATCAAAACCAAGACGGACCTGTACAGGCTCAACATAATTAAAGTTTCTCTTAAAATATGTCTTACGAGTTGAATCAGATCTGAACACACCCTCATTATACATTTTCAATAGGTTTTCTTTTGACAATCCAGTAATAATCTGAGAAATTTGTTCATCTGGAATTTCAAGTTTGGACAATTCTCCTTGAAGTCTGCTGAACATTTGAGACATTGCATTTGTGTGTATT
Source organism: Trachurus trachurus (assembly GCF_905171665.1). Classification (NCBI taxonomy): domain Eukaryota; kingdom Metazoa; phylum Chordata; class Actinopteri; order Carangiformes; family Carangidae; genus Trachurus; species Trachurus trachurus. Next base: position 9,928,529 of record NC_139905.1, on the reverse strand, counting down.
TGTTGGAACTCCTCTATCAGCGTGGATATTATCGATGCCGGTAAAAGCATTTTTGCTTGCATCCGCAAGTAAAAAAGAGCTAGATTGGTGAGAAAAAGATCCCTGCCTTTCTCTCCATCACCAACATCAGGGGGAAAGCCAACAGTCTCTGTTTCCATATCATCATCATTATCATCACCATGCATCCCAGTGTTATCAGAGCTCACCTCTCCATCTGTGCTCTCTTTAGCATGTTTCCTGCTAATGTGCGAGGTAAATGATGATTTGATACTGAATTCCTTCTCACAGCCACTAAAGGGACAAACAATCCTTTTCCCATCCTTCATATGCATCTTCAAATGGCCACACACAGTTGAAAACTGCGAAGTTTTAAAAGTGCACCCCTCAACCTGACATTCCTCAATGAAGCACTTACGAGGTCTAACGATGGGCTTAGATTTTGTGTGGTTGCGGTACATGTGTGTACGTAAGGCAGACCAAGATTTGAAATGGAAAGAACATGACCCACATGGAAACCTATGGTTAGCATAGTTTCTGTGCATTTTTGCATGGTTTACATACTTGGGTATTGTTCCTGCAGTAACACCACACTGCCGACACTTGTACATTATCAAAACTGCACATACAGATATGAAAAATCACGTACGTTAACGTTACCTTTTCCGTTCGGTAGCACGCCGGTCGGCACACCAGCCCAGGCAACCGTTAACGTTACACCCCTCTGAGAAAAAAAAGCGCAGTTTTAGTTGAAGACTAACTGAATAACTGAATAAGCTACACAACACCACACGTTACACAAACATACCTAAGTTACTCACTAAAGCTAATGTTAAGTTAACTTAGCTAACTAGAAAAACTCGGCAACGGACAGTACTAAGCTATCTTATTGGTAAAGTAGCCTAACTTACGTCTACAGTTGGCACAAATGAACACAGGCTGCTTCTGCTCAATTTCTCCCACTCAAATTCAAATTATGAAGTGTGCGGTGTAGTTACCTGCTTTGCCGTTGTGACCGTTGCTATGACACGAGCCGTGTTCCTGCTGCTGCCAGAGCTGACGTCACTCGTTCGTAGCGTCTGCCGCGACGCAGTTGCCTGTTCTGTGGGACGCTTCAAGCATTCTGGTGAAAAGGCGAAAGCCTGTGTTTCCCCTTCTACCGCTTTTTAAATAAATTTCATGCGGTTAAGTAACTGTTAACATCCCAAATAAACGGCCAGTTTATCTAATTGACGACTGTTTAGAAGTTTGCTCCGATGTTTTTCGGAGAAGTGAAGCTCCTTCTTCTTTGGAGGAGAGTCTGGCAAGCGAGACTACTCCGCAGTGACCGGGACATCAAAGAGGCAGCAGCCGGTCTGGAGAGCTGCTCTGCCGGCCACCTTACGTTGTCGATCCAGAGGGGCAAAATTATCTCTAATTAACTTACCCGCAAGTTTTTAGAGGTTTACTTGAATGCCGTGCGGGAAAGTAACCATTTAGCTCCCAAATATACGGACAGTTTATCCAAATGAGGGCTATTTAGAAATTTGCTCCGATGTTTTTCGGAGAAGTGAAGCTCCGCAGCGACCGGGACATCACAGAGGCGGCAGCCGCTCTCCAGAGCGGCTCGGACGGTCAGCACTATGTTGTTATTCCGGTGGAGAATTAACTTACCCGCAGGTTTTTAGAGATTTGCCACCGGCTGGTTAAGTTATTTCGGTAAATGTGATCTCATTGATGAAATCTAACAATTGTGGCAGTAGCATTAGTTCGTTTTTAAAAGTGAAGCTTCTGTGTGTATTGGACAGAAGAGTACAGAAATCACCGCATTGACATCAATAAATAAATGTTTTGCAATGAACCGATCAGTCTCATCAGTTAAATTTATGGACTGGAATGTGAAGCGCTAAAGGAGTTCTGGGTTTACTGTAGTCTGTTCCACAGGAAGATATTATTTGCTGTAAAATTAATAATTTTGACCATGATGCTTTGCAAAACTACAGCAACATGCTGTAAACAGGTTTTACAGTAAGGATTTGTCCATTATACAGTAATAATGCTGTGAAAACTACAGACTTTTGTTACAGTGTAGTTTCAGAGTAAAAAGCGAGAAAAGAGAAGACGAGATGGACTGAGTGACTGAGTGACTTGCTCTTCCTCCTTTTTTGCTGCCTGACATGATTAAATAAATTGTTTTCAGCTGCTGGAAACAAAAATCAGACTCCTGCTGTTAAAACGGGAGGGAAATGACAACTGGAAGATTTTCACCTAGAAGACCCAGTAGGTCATCCCGTCACCTTTTCTAATCTGGACGCTATCAATGTGAAATCCTAACAACTGTAGATCTGATACAGGTTCTTTTTTACTATGAATTATTTCCGGTCTTTTCCACCTGGGGGACCCGAGCTCGACTGAAAGGAGACATTAATTTCCCTCCAGTAGGCCTACATAGCCTGCAGTCGCTCTATTTATACTTCTGTGAGAGGAACCCTGGATAAGATCTTTAAATTTGATGTCACAGCAGTAAACTGGACTAGAGGTTGTCCGTATCTAACACAAAACCTCCTCCTCCAAAAAACAGATGACTGGCTTGAACGCATGCAGCGGTAGTAATGCAGATTGATGCTAATTTGCTCAGAGTTTGAAACATCTGCGTCCTGGGATCTGAACTCCTTTTTTCTCGTTAGCTCCTCTGCTGCTCTGCTCAGGTTTGGTAAAGACTTGAAATGAGCTGAAATAGACATGTCTCAATGCTTGGAGCCTCTTACAGGCAGAAGTCACAGGAAATGATTCACTTTGACAGTAGTCTTTAAAATACACCCAAAAAGATATTGAGTTTTTTTTTTTTTGGCCAGACAAGACTGATCAGTTTTGAATTGGTCATTTTAATCTTCATTTAATGTCTCATTAGTTTTTAAGGTCATAAAAAGCTTAAGCTTATGTCTTTAAATTACACCCCCCCCCCCCCCCCCCCCCCCGCCCCTCCATCCAAATCTCCTAACACAAAGACATTTCAATTTAAACGTCTTTTAATGTTGTCATACGACTATATTGCCAGGTAACCCTGATTCCCAAGCCTGAAGAGATACAAAAATAACACTGTACTAGATAAAGAGTTCAACATTTTATTTTAAAGCTGCAAATAAACATGACCCAGCAGCCTACTGTGGGATTTTAGTGTAGTAGAGGTTCATGGTTCTCAGATGTTGAACCTTGATGATCCACTGTCTTTTTCTTCAGTGCCATCATCTAGTCAACATTTCACATCATCCAGTTTTTTGGATTTCACAGAAACAATAGAGTCAATGTCAGATATAGTCACTCCTCAAACACACCGACAACCTTACATACAGTAATTATTGATGTTCCCTGGACATGCACTTCACGGTTTAACAGGAAGCAGCTTTACTGCTGTGCAGTGGCTTCACTGCTGAAAACCTCACATACGAGGAACAGTAAAACAGTTGTGTGATTATAAAATGCAGAATTTAACTAAACAACAGCTGCTAGCAAAGACAACAAGGTCAGTAATGGTTGTAATTTGTTATTCATGTTGTTTTTACCACTGGTGGTCTAAGCTAATGAGACCCATTCAGGGAGCGTCATTAATCCCATAAGTCTCTAGTTTCTTTCTGAACACAACCTGAAAAACACAACTGGGAAGTTTTTAAACAAAAGAAAAAATGAGTTTTTTGAGTAGGGGAAGCATGGATACCAAGCAAGAAAACTGTTTCTTAGTGAAGATGTCGCCTTTAATTCCCCAGGTGATGCTGTATGTTTGATTGTATAATCACACAGTATAATGCCATATGTTTTGCTGCACAGGGCCCCTGATTAAAACGACTGATTTGACTCCTGCAGAGCGCACGACGGCGATCAGAACGAGCGGGTGCAAAGAACAACTACCAGAGAAATCCACAGAGACAGACAACTGAAGTAAATCAGCCCTGCTACAAATCTCTTCTCCTCGCCTCTCACAATCAACAGCTCGGCACACGGCGAGTATTGCCTGTCCAGTGTAATCACAGAGCTGTCTCAAAGCACAGGAAGCCTGGATGTGCACTGGAGGCTGAATATGACAGACAGACACATTCCAGATAAATTGCAGCTCAGTTCAAACAGAATGGAGAGAAAGGAGTGGAGGCCACAAAAAAAAAAAAAAAAAATCATCCCTGTGCATATTCGTCACTTGGCACCGAGAGATCTGTTTGGTCCTGAGGTGATGATTCATGCCGAAAAATATTTAAAACCCAGACTCTAGACCGACTGTTTTGTATAGCTGCACCCTTCCATCAATTATTCTAGATGCACATCATCTGACGCCCTCTTTACAGAATTCAGCCCGACATATTTGGTATCTGCAAGAAACTTTTAGGATCTTCACTGGAATTCAAAATATAGTTCTGCGGGTTTGAACAAAGTTTAGCTGCACAGCGTGAGTTGGTGCTGGCCCACTGGCGAGTGGAGATATTAAAAAGGGTTTTGAACTTTAGGTCTAGATTTGAGCAGAAAGCCATGCTGCATCATCATCATGCACTTTTATTTGACTCGTCTCTTTCGAGTTTTATTTATACGGCTCAAAATCTGACATGAATTCGAACTCAAAAGGTTTGAGTTGCCCTCGTGACTGACCTCAGTCTGTCTGTCTCCCTCTTTTCCTGTCTTCTGTCTAATAAAGATATAATGAAAAAAGGTGAATAACCTTCCTAGACTGCAGGTTTATACACTTTTATTACCTGGTGTACAGATTTCCAGAGCGTCACAGTGGCCTGATGTACATCTACGGCAACTTATCACAGGGAAATGAATAAATGTTGCTGTTGCTGCCATGGTTACATGATTACTGGACGTTTTTTTTCTTCTTCTTTTTTTAAAAACACACCTGACGACCCAATCAGCAGTAACAGCTTTCTATGATGTGTTGGGGATTCATTTATAAGAATTATTCAACATTTATTTGCTGAACTTCAGATGAGAAGATTGATATGAATCTCATTTCTCTGCAATAAAGATGAAGTGACACACTGTGGATTTTATGGGGTTTTATGGGCGAGACTATTTGCTGGCTGGGTGCAGTGATCACACAGTGATGACAAGGGCTGGGAAATTGTCTAATAGAGTTGTAAAGTGGGAGGGGGACGCAGATTATTTATGTGTGTTTGTCCCCTCATTTCAGTTTTTTCTTTTTTAAACAGTATCACCAGTGTCATTCTCCTGTTCTGCTCATATTTCGGAGAAGTCATGTGTTCTTCATCAATTTGGTACGGTGGACAGCCTGTACTACATTACCCATGAGCCTCAAGCTCTGGAGGGGAAGTCAGTCAGAGTGGCAGCTAATTTAAAACACTGCATCACTGCAGTTGGAAAAAACACAATGCTGAATTTATATAAAAAAAACAATTCCAAAAGTGACAAAGTGAAGTTTCAACACGTTGTAATGCAAATGTATTACGCATTATAACCATACTTATAATGAGTTATAATGCAGTTATAGCACTGTATAACTATAAACATAATAAACATCATAAATGATCATAATGCTTTATAACAATAATCATAACACACTATAAGACATTTTATCATGACTTATAAGGTCAGTAATTCGCTGACAACGCCCACATTGATAATGCATTATAAATATAGTTATAATGTGTTATAATTGGCTTATAAATGTGTATAACTATAGTTACAAACACTCATACATTTTCATAAAGCTTTATAACAATAAGCATAACACATTATAGAGCATGTTATAATGGCTTAGATCAAGCATTATAATAGTTATAATGCTCTATGTGTAATGCTCTCATTGTAAAGCATTATGATGATTTATGAGTGTTTATAACTATACAGTGCTATAACTGCATTATAACTCATTAAACATATAATGCGTTAGGCGTCAAATAAAGTGTTACCGATATCTCTAATTCAGCTGCATCCATCCATCCAAGATGCATAAGATGTACAGCAGCAAAAAATGAATAGCATCTGAAAACACAATAAAAACCAACACACACAAAAAAAACTGATGATAAATAAAGCACTATGTGAATATAAATATAATTAAAATGCATGATTACATGAATAAAATAAATAACTGGATGCCCTAGATATTGCACATAAGATTATTGAATATTGCAAGGCATAAAATTGCTCAAAGTCATAGCCAGAGTCTGTGGGTGCAGAGTATTGCATAAGTTTACGAGTGCACCCATAATCAGGGGGTGGATTATTTTATTTTAGTGTGGCCAGGTCAACGAAGGAGGAGACCAGACACAAAAACAACTTTTTAGTAGGATCTTTAATACCCCGACTGCCCTCGAACGAGCACAGCATTAATTCTCTAATTTTGAGAGATTTGCTTGTAACAGTCAAATAAAAATAAAACAAATGCTTTCCTGTCTTTCCTTAATTTCTTCAGACTGTCTCAGTACAAAATAAGCAAAACAAACAGGCAAAACAAACCAAAACCAACCAAAAACAAACAAAACAAACAACAGCAGTGGCCTATTCCTATGTAAACAGGAAATAAAATACATTAATTAGCATGAATACATTTTTAAGCCACTCTCCTCATTTTATCAGACACATTTTACAGTACACATCAAGTTTTAACTTGGTAGACTTCATGAATTAAATTAATAAACACCATGAATTAACTTCAATGTACATTTTTATATATCTCTTTGCAAAATACACTTTTTACCATGACCTTTAATGAACTTGTACATTCAGAAACCAAAATCATGTGCTCACTTACTCTAGCTTGTAGCTTCAGAGCCTCACCCTGCACCTGGATGCAGCTCACACGCACACACGGCTCTCTGTCTCCCCTCTACATGGGTAACACAACATATAGCTTCATAAACAGCATTTAACACTGAAATTATAACAGTAACTAATATTTCAGTACATTATGTGCCACTTACGCTGACCCGTGGTCGTCTATGGCGGCTCCCGACACCGTGGACACAATACACAAACCCCCGACCGTTTGTCGGGGGTTTGAACACGAAGTTCTCAGTCACACACGCTCGTCAGACGGCTCAGTTACCGGTCCGCACTAACTCTTTCACTCGGTCACTTATTTCCTCTGTGTTACACGTTTTTCACGGTTTAACCCATGCACACACTCTCACAGACAAGAAACAGACCTCTCCGCCATTGTTTGCGTTAGGGAAGACGACGGTTCGCGGGTGTTCACGTCTCGCGTGACTTCCTGGTTCTCACAGGATTCTCAACCTGGCTGGCCTTAAAGTGACAGTACACATTCTATTAGGGCTCAGCTAACACAAAAAACACAGTAACCCCTGTTCACTTGGCTACATTCTCCCCTGCTACAAGTCAACGTCCTCGGTGACTTCTGTACCCATAGCCCCTTTAAGTTGTGATGAATAAAAGACCATGCCAGCTAACACCTGAGACAGTAAATCTGGACTAAAGGACACTGCGTTGCATGCAGACCTGGGTAAGTTAAACGGGTTTCTGTTTTTTCCAGCTGTTGTTCTCTGGCTCCTTCGTGGAGGGGGAATGGGTGTGTCACCCCTGACCGATCCCTCTTTTTTTCTCCTGGGAGCAGGCACAGGCCTTTCCTCTGGCTTCTCTGCAGGTGCAGAGGGAGATCCTGATAGTGGATGAGAACAGGGCAATGTTTCCGTTTCCAAGCCCTCCTCAGGTACGTCACTCATCTCCTCTTCACATCCATCCTCACTCTCTTCCATTCTCTCAGTCTCTTCCTGGTATTCGGTCTCATCAATCACTGGATCCACATCCTCAATCTCCTGGGTTGCAACCGGCTCAGCTGCGGGATATGTCACTCTCTCCTCCAAAATGAACTCTGGCTCCATGAACTCCATCTCTAGCTCTTGACTTGGGGCAGGTTCATCCACAGGAACGGCTGAATAGCGACATCGCCTTGGCGCTGGCACAGGACCCACATATGGCCGCAGGTTAGATCGATGCACCCTTTTTACCGGCCCACCCTCTAGGGGCTCCACTGTGTACGTCGTCCCTTGGATCTCAACAACTTTGTACGCCGTGGCTGACCAAGCGTCTTGGATCTTGTTCCTTCCTGGCGGACGATGACGGAGATAAACCAGCTGTCCCACCTCAACATCTGGACAGTACACGCGCTCTTGCTGCTGAGCTAGTCTCTCTTCAGCCTTTCGTTCAGCACATTCTCTCGCTCTGGCATGCGCATCTTGAAGACGCTCCTGGTGTACAGCCAACCAGTCTGGTTTATCACTGTTCTCCTGTTCATGGCCCAGCAGTGCATCAATAGGAAGATGAGGGTGAACTCCAAACAGCAAATAATAGGGTGAATATCCCGTGGTCGAGTGTGGTGTGACATTGTACGCATACACAAGCTCTGACAGGTGTTCAGGCCAACGCCGCTTCTTCTCAGGGGGAAGTGTACGCAAAAGATCATGCAGAGTGCGATTGAACCTTTCACACTGGGGGTTCCCTTGAGGGTGATGTGGGGTTGTTCGGGTTTTCTTCACTCCATACAATCTGCATAACTCTGCAATCACTGCACTTTCAAAATTCCTGCCCTGATCAGAGTGCAGGCGTTCTGGTACTCCATACTTTAGAAACCACTCTTTCAGGATGACTTTAGCAGTGGTCTCTGCCTTCTGATCACGTGTGGCAAAGGCCTGACTGAACTTAGTAAACACATCTGTCATTACAAGTACATTTTCACGACCATCTGTGGCACGTTCCAGTGTTGTGTAATCCATAGCAACCACCTCAAGTGGGCGAGTGGCCAAGAATGGAGTCTGTGGTGCTTGAATCTTTGGCTGTGGCATTTTTGTTAACACACACCTCTGACATCTCTTCACCCACTGCTCAACATCCCTGTACATACCCACCCAAAAACATCTTTGTCTCACCAGGCCCAACGTCCTTTCGATTCCTTGATGTCCCATTTGCTCGTGAACGCTTTTGAGAACTTGCTCCTTCAGACAGTCTGGCAGCAGGAGCTGATGGCAGGTTCCAGTGTGAGCATCTTCAATCACTCTGTACAGAAGTCCATCTTTCTCCTGTAGACGCGACCACTGTTTTAACAAAGAGCAGACTGGCTTTGTTAGAGTTTTCTTTTCCTGGTACGTTGGTTTCCTTTGTTTATCCCAAAACCCTCTCAAAACTCTGAGCGCTGGGTCAGACTCTTGGAAGCTCTGGAGCTCTGCTTTGGAATATCCAGGGAGTGTGGGAGTGTTGTCCTGGGCCACACTGTTAGCTCCTGTCTCGCTGACCTCAGCTGCACTTAGCTGTCTGAGCTTACAACACTCAACACCTACTGTCACTAGATCTAAGTCTAGGGCTGTACCTGTCTTGAGAGTGTTACATATGGCTACACACCCATCATATTCTGCATCCTCACTATCGGGTTCTGGCTCACCATTTGCTGGTCGCCGAGAAAGGGCATCAGCAGCAGTATTACACCTGCCGGGGCGATACTTTACATCAAAATCAAACACGGCCAACTGAGAAACCCACCGCTGCTGAATGGCTCCTAAACTGGCTGTGGAGAGGTGGCACAGGGGGTTGTTATCGGTGATGATGGTGAACTTTGACCCCAAAAGATAACTCCTAAATTTCTCGGTGACTGCCCACTTTAAGGCTAGGAGCTCAAGCTTCATGCTGCTATAGTTCTGATCATTCTTTTCTGCCCCTCTGAGCCTCCTACTGGCATATGCTATAACTGTCTTCCTCCCCCCTTGTTCCTGATGCAGAACCGCCCCTAAACCCAGGCTGCTAGCATCTGTCTCTAGTAGGGCTGCCCCCAAATAGTCGACCAAGCACTGGTCGACCAATAAATCATTAGCCGACCAAAATTTCATTGGTCGATTGGTCGCAGGAAAAAAAAAAAAAAACATTTGGAGCCGTGTCTTGTCAAAATTAAGCCAACATCAATGACTGAACTGTATAGGAAAGGTTATGGGGCTTTTATTTTGAAGGGCCAGATACAGGAAGTCGTGACGTAACACTTTTTTTTTTTTTTTTTTTTACAAGGCACGGCAGTCTCTCTCGTATCACCGCTGTTTTCACCATTAGCGGGTGCTGTCTGAGCCCCGGTCCCGTCCCACAGCACTCACCGGCGGCCAGTCTCAGTGTCACGGAGCGGATCCATGATAGTCCCCGCTGCAGTCAGAGACCCGCACCCATAGACATATGTCTATGCCCGCACCGCTCCACGCCGCGGACCCCCACCCCCGCACCCCCGTCACACAGCCTGAGCTCAGTAACTTTTTACCCTCCTCATCTACTGTGTTTATTGGTGATAAACGGGCATTCTGCCGGTAATAACGGTGAAACCCGACCGGCTTGTTGTTGAATCTCGGACCCAACACGGCCGGAGTCACGAGCATTAATTAATTAATTCTCAACCTGACCGCGGGCAAAAAAAAAAAAAAAAAAATTATTAAAAAAAAAAAAAATTATTATTTTTTTTTTTCCCCTCGAGGTGGGGGGATCGATTAGTCGACTAATCGCCATAAGTGACGACTACTGGTCGACCAACAAAATCTTTGGTCGGGGGCAGCCCTAGTCTCTAGTATAAAAGGAAGAGTGAAATCTGCATAGCCTAGTGTGGGAGCACTGGTTAGCTTTTCTTTCAAATGCTCAAAAGCTCTTAGACACTCTGGTGTCCACGACGACCTGAACAGCTGATTAGCCCTGACCTGGCTGCTTTCCTTGACACATACAGTTACAACATCATGAAGAGGCCCTGCAATCTGTGAAAACCCCTCTATGAACCTCCTATAGTAACTGCAAAACCCCAAAAACGACCTAAGCTCTTTTACAGTGCTAGGGATGGGCCATGACTTCACTGCACTTATCTTTTCTGGATCTGTGTCTATACCTTGGGCTGAGACCTGGTGGCCAAGGAACCTAACCTCAGGTTGGAGAAAATGGCACTTTTCCACTTTAACTTTCAGACCTGTCTCTTTCAACCTCTTCAGAACGGTCTCAAGTCTCACCAAGTGGTCCTGGAAGTTTGGAGAAAACACAAGCAAGTCATCTAAATAAATCAACACAATCTGGAAGGCTAAATCACTCATTGTGGCCTGCATCAGACGTTGAAACGTTGCAGGGGCGTTACATAGCCCGAAGGGCATTCGTAGGTACTCGTATAGCCCAAATGGTGTTGTGAACGCTGTTTTGTCTCTATCTTTTTCATTCATCACAACCTGGTGGTATCCGCTTGCGAGATCGATGGTTGAGAAGAAAGCTGCACCACTCAAGGCATCCAGACTCTCGTCGATGCGCGGAAGTGGAAATGCATCACGCCTTGTTTTCGAATTCAGCTTCCGGTAATCTACGCATAGCCTCAAACTTCCATCAGGCTTGCGCACGAGAACGATTGGTGAAGCATACGAGCTTGAACTCTCCTGAATCACTCCCTTCCTCAACAGGTCAGAAATGTGCTCTTTAACCTCTTTGTACTGATTAGGTGGTATACGGCGGTACGGTTGGGAGACTGGTGTTTCATCCAGCAGTGGGATTTCATGTTTCACTCGATCAGCGGATCCCAGATCTTCATCATTAGCTGCGAACACATCCACGTACTTCATCAAAACTGCCACTAGCTCTTTCTGTTGCTCTGGTGTACCTCTTAAGTGCAAGCGGTCAAGTAAAGTCTGTGCGTCACTGCTGGATCCCTGATCATCTTTCCGGTTAACTACCACTTCCTCATGATTAGCAGAGATACGCTGAAACTTTACCTCATAGGGGTCACCCTCAACACACTGACACTGGCTAAGGATACCAAGCCTAGCCTTCGGGGAGAGCCAGACATCTTCTGGTGAAAAGTTGATTACTTGAACTGGAAAAATGTGATTGTTGGATGATATCACTGTGGGAATGACTATCAACCCACCAGGAAGTGGAACGTTCCCCGGTTCAAACAACATGACGCCCCCACCCTCTGTCTGGTTTTTACGGCCTCTTACATGGACGGTGGAAACGGATGAAGCAGGTACATGTACTTTGTGTTTGCCAGCTACACGAGCCACAGACATCTTCTCAATGAGCTCTGCCTCTTGCACCCGGTTGAAGGCTTCTCTCCAAACAGAGTCCAGCTCACCCTGTAGAGTTGTGTCAAACTCTAAGAGCATTAACTGCCTGCACCGTTTAGCAATGTTCATTCCAATGATGCCAGGTAGAGAAGAGTCTGGTTCGTTTGTGTCATCGTCTTTGATTATGAGGAAACCACACTCTGGGATGGTAAGTCCAGCGACCTGTATGTTAAGCTCAACATAGCCTAAGTATGGCAGTGGTAACTTGTTTGCAGCTGTTAATTTGAGCCATTTTGCAGTGCAGTGCATGTCATCTTCTTCTCCATGGAGGTGGTCTCTGAAGAAACTTTCTGTCAAAGTGCTAACATTACTTCCTGTGTCTAACAGGCATCTCAGAGGGACACTATCTATCTGAATGTCTACCTCGGGGCACTCACCTACAGCATTTTTAAAAAAACGCTCTTTGGTTAAAGTGTCTGCTGAGCCTTCTGACTTGCCTCGCATTGCCCGGCTCATAGCAATGGAGGGATCTCGTTTCCCTGTGTTGCCGGAGAAGGGGTAACATTATGCTTGCTCTCTGGTTTACGTGGTGTAGTGCAATGTCTAGCAATATGCCCCACCCCTTCACAGCGTAAACAGATTGGCTGACCATCGCTTGTGTATTTAGGCTGAACTTTGGGTCTGCTACTCTTGCTACCACCACCTGAACTGAGATTCTGGGTAGTGAGCTCGCGGACTGCATTGGTTAGCTCACCAATAGCTTTACCCTGCTGTGCAATTATCGTAACTACTTCCTGCAGAGTCAGTCTCAAGTCAGTCGGTGAGTCAGTGGTCTGTTCTGTAACCTCATTGGGGCTAGCACCAACTAGATTTCTACTTCTTGCTACATTTGAGCTCCGAGGACGGTCTTCCAGAGCCCACATGATAGCTTCCTCACGGACATCAAACAAACTAGACCGAGGTTTCTCTCTAACGAGTCTTCGGAGTTCGCGTCGGAGGGCGGAGTCACGCACACCTTCAATGAACTGGTCTCTAAGTGCTAGTTGCGCGTCAGCTACTGCATCAAAGGACTGTTGGAGAGCGGAGTTAAGCAGCTGTGAGAGTGCATGGGAGTAATCTCTTAGGTCCTCTCCCTCTAACTGTCTACGGGCATAGAAAGCATGCAACAGTTGTGGGGTACTGCGCTTTTCCCTGAAGGCTCCTCTCAGGCATGTAAACAGATCATTGGGTTCCCACACCTGTCCCCTCATGCACAACTTGACTTCTTCTAAGGCCGGACCCCTTAACAGTGAGAGAACAAAATCTGCTTGATCCTGATTGCGTAGACCCCTCGCTCTCATTGCCCTCTCTACCTCCTCTATGAACTCATCTACAGTGTAAACATCTTTACCTGGTTCACCACTAAATGGTACAATATGTTTTTCTCTTGGAATGTAAACAATGGATCTTGTTTGAACATCACCCAAATTAGCAATACTGGACAGAACTTCATCATGTTTCTTACTCAATTCCAGAACTTGTGACTGCAGCTGCTGTACCAAAGGGTTACCTTCCTCCCCCTGCACAGAAGCAGTGGCGCTGTCCATCTCCTCGTCGCTGGATTCTGGTCCAGGAGCAGCCGCTCCCTTGTCTTCTTCTGCCATTTTGAAAAGTCTCTTATTGTGTCTTTATTGCAGGGAAATAACACAGTCAGTAGCAAGTTCAATGTCTCTCTGTCGAACAGTCTCAGAGACGGGGACACCAGACGATCAGCTCCTCCAGCGATCCACGTCGGCGATGCAGACACCTCTCTCGTCCTGGATCACCAGCCTCGCACGGCCACTTCAGGAACACCACACGCTGGTCCAGTCTTCACCACTACTGTTGTTTGTTTGCTCTATGTAATTTCTCTATCTGACTAAGATCTCAAAATTAAACAGGGTATCCCACTTCTGACACCAATTAGTGTGGCCAGGTCAACGAAGGAGGAGACCAGACACAAAAACAACTTTTTAGTAGGATCTTTAATACCCCGACTGCCCTCGAACGAGCACAGCATTAATTCTCTAATTTTGAGAGATTTGCTTGTAACAGTCAAATAAAAATAAAACAAATGCTTTCCTGTCTTTCCTTAATTTCTTCAGACTGTCTCAGTACAAAATAAGCAAAACAAACAGGCAAAACAAACCAAAACCAACCAAAAACAAACAAAACAAACAACAGCAGTGGCCTATTCCTATGTAAACAGGAAATAAAATACATTAATTAGCATGAATACATTTTTAAGCCACTCTCCTCATTTTATCAGACACATTTTACAGTACACATCAAGTTTTAACTTGGTAGACTTCATGAATTAAATTAATAAACACCATGAATTAACTTCAATGTACATTTTTATATATCTCTTTGCAAAATACACTTTTTACCATGACCTTTAATGAACTTGTACATTCAGAAACCAAAATCATGTGCTCACTTACTCTAGCTTGTAGCTTCAGAGCCTCACCCTGCACCTGGATGCAGCTCACACGCACACACGGCTCTCTGTCTCCCCTCTACATGGGTAACACAACATATAGCTTCATAAACAGCATTTAACACTGAAATTATAACAGTAACTAATATTTCAGTACATTATGTGCCACTTACGCTGACCCGTGGTCGTCTATGGCGGCTCCCGACACCGTGGACACAATACACAAACCCCCGACCGACGAGAAGTAAACACGAAGTTCTCAGTCACACACGCTCGTCAGACGGCTCAGTTACCGGTCCGCACTAACTCTTTCACTCGGTCACTTATTTCCTCTGTGTTACACGTTTTTCACGGTTTAACCCATGCACACACTCTCACAGACAAGAAACAGACCTCTCCGCCATTGTTTGCGTTAGGGAAGACGACGGTTCGCGGGTGTTCACGTCTCGCGTGACTTCCTGGTTCTCACAGGATTCTCAACCTGGCTGGCCTTAAAGTGACAGTACACATTCTATTAGGGCTCAGCTAACACAAAAAACACAGTAACCCCTGTTCACTTGGCTACATTAGCATGCTAGATGGGATATGTACTGTAGTCCCTTCTGGGTTGTGTCTGGAAAACCTCCAGAGGAAGGCAACAGGAAGCATCTTAATCAGACGCCCAAACGGCCTTAATTGGCTCCTTTCAATGTGAAGGAGCGGTGGCGGTGCCTGAACCCACACACACACACACACCCTGTGGAGGAAACCCACAAATGTCTTGATCTCAGTCTTTCCGTCACCGCCCAGATCTCCTGACCATCGGCGAGGCTTGAAACATAGATCAAGTAGTAAATCAAACCCTTTTTTTCCTCCTGCCTCAGCTCCCTCTTGCCTGGACTACATCTTCCCACTTTGCAACAGTATAAGTCGAACAAATCCCTTTGGCTTTCGCTCAGACGAGACAAATGAAATATGACATTGTTACCTCTGGTTGGAGCCAGGCGAGCTGTTTCCCCTCTGTTTCTAGCTCAGACTTGTATCAATCTCTTACTTGCAAAACAGCAAATAAGCATATTTTCAAAAAAAAAAAAAGAAAAAAGAAAGAAAAAAAGGAAAGTATTGCTTCTTCTTCTTGTTTATGTTCCCTTTATTTGCTGCAGACTTAAACCCCGACTGCCACGGTCTAATTTGTTTGCCACATGTGCGTATATACTCTCAAATCAGACCACTCTGTTTCTTCAGTCCCTGTGGGCCAAAACCAGCCAGACCTCTTATTGTGGGATGACTCACTCCACATTATACAGCGAGAGGCCAGAAAGAGCCGGGAAAGCGTGCAGTAAAGTCTATTTGAGAGCCATTACTGACACTGCATCCCGCTCAGGAATATCATTTCCCATCCTCAATAAGTCCCTGTTTCTCTGGTGTCCTAATTTGTGGTGTGGGGGGGATATTGCTTGTTTTCTCCGTATAATAGGCCACATAGAGGAGTAATGGCCAGGCTGTTGTATAGTTGCACTCTTTCTCCTCTCATCCTTCACTCATTACTCCTGCTCTGGTATGTGCAGCAGCAGCAGCAGCAGCAGCAGTGAGGCCAGGTCTCACTTCATTGCAGGTCAAATGGCTGCTCTCTCTTCCTCTCTGTCTCTCTCTCATCGTGGGAGTCGGGGATAGAGGGCGAATCTCCTGGGGAAACAGAATCTAGACCAAAGCCTTCCTGTGCGCCGGCCTCATAATTAAATTGGCAGATTAAACTCTCTCTTATTGTGGAGGATTTAATGAATATTCACCAGGCTTTGGATCGTCTGGGTGATGTGAGCTTTGCTTTAGTTATAACACTGACCCCATCAGACTTCAGCCTTCCCTGTGCTCATCAGCTCGGCACACTCTCAAGACCTTTTGACTTAATTGATCTGCACTGCGGTGACACTTTGGTTTCACAAGTTTTTGAAGCCCTTTTTTGAAGACCAATATGCTCAAACTTTTGCTTGAAGATGTAACCATTAGATATTAAATTATAGGTATTAATTGCAGTTGGATTTATCCGTTTTCTAGAGGCATTCAGGCAGCAGAAGAAGCTGTTTACACTAGAGCCAGTCACATGATGTTGCACCACAGCAGGAGGTTGGGTGGGGGGTTATCAAAGCGTGACCGAGGCTCACCATCCTGTCTTGTACCAGCAGTCAGCACTGGTCTCTTTCAACCATGACAGCAACATTTTCCTCATCTTAACCGTGGCAGGTTTTAGTCGCCCAGAGGGAAGCAAATTTACAACTGTGTGTGTGTGACTTTTAAATATAAATGAATGTGTGTTACATTCAATCCCTGGTCGAGCGAGCTCACACAGTGCGGGATGGAGCCTATCAGCACCAGGTAAATCTCATTTTAATCCCATTTTAATTAATCTCAATGCATTTTACATCAACCAAAGCCGAGGAGCATGTTCTACTGTGTGTGTGTACTTTGTGCAAAACTATCAGGAGGTTCAATTAAGCAGCAGACAGACAGCAGCGTTATTTCACCTGTGTTTATTATGTGTCCCCCGTTGTAGCACAAGTACAACACGGTTCCAAGATATGAGATATGTGGGCAGGAACCTTCAGCATGTTGTACTATGTTGCTTGTGGGACACATATAAAGTACAGGGAACGACATGCAGCCGTCCTCAGGGTGCTGTTTTGGCCTCAAGATGGGATTGCAATGCAGATATACAACTGAACACGGAGGAGACGGGGGTGGAGACCGAAATTAAAATCCGAGGAAGCGCTCAGGAAAAGTTTCAGATGCTACACGTAAAAAGGGGATTTCAACCAATAACATTTACTGTAACTGAGTAACGAATCCTTTTTTTTTTAAACAGTGTTGGTTTTGAAGCTCAGAGCGGGCTTCTGCACTGATGCCATCTTGGCAGAGCTGGAATGAAAGTCTTGTAGAACAGATTTTTCAATAATAAGTAGTTTCACCTGAGGAAAATTAGTATGGATTTTTACTGTTTCACAGGCTGAACAGGGAAAAAGTCCTGGAATGAAGGTAAATGAACATCTCTGGGTTTTCTGGCCTCTCAAAGTGCTTTACAATGCAGTTTCATTCAACCATCTATCTATCTATATATCAACTGGCCATACAGCTTATCTGTGCTGCAGGGTTAAAAGGTGCTGGAGTCAATCCCATCTGAAATCACAGGGGCCAGCATATAGAGACAAACCACACACATTCTCACACATACAGGCAATTTAAAGTCACCAATCAACCCTATGCCTTGTGTATACGTTCCTTTATGCATTTTATTGTTATATAATGTTTGTGTTGATTGAATTATGGTTTTATTTGTATACTGTGAAGCACTCTGTACTACGATGGATGCTATATAAATAAAGATTTACTTATTGTACTGTAATTGTATTGTAAGTCTTTTGACTTGGCCACCAGGGGCGATGTGGAGTTAAAAATCTTGAAGGACACACGAGGAATCGAAGACCCTCCCTCACTGCCCTCTAATTATTGGATGACCTGCCCTACCTCTTGAGTCACAGCCATCCCATAATGCCCCCAAAACGGTGCCGTCAAAGTCACTATTAATTATAAATCAGAGTCAAGTTCAATTCTGGGATATGTACAGTCAAAGAGCTGATCTGAGGTGGACTGATGCAGTATAGAGTCTTGTCCAAAAGCGCTGTTGACTGTGGATGTGGGACAGAGGTAAAAATGTGACAGGCAGAGGCTTGTGTGTGTGTGTGTGTGTGTGTGTGTGTGTGTGTTACCTGCAGCCCAGAGGAGCAAGCGGAGAAGGAGGACAGGTGGAGGAGAGCTGGGGGATATTTTTGGGACACTCCTTTCATGCCATTATCACTGTCATTTTGATGGTTAGGCATTCATTAGGCTTGTCCAGCCGCTGCCCTGAACCCTTCCACAGTGCCAGTTAATATGTAATGTGATTTCCACTGTGTGAATATGATTATGCTGTGACAGACAGTGGAGGGCAGGATGCAAGGGCAGGTGCAGACAAACAGGGAGGAGGTCATGCATAATGAGGAGTGGTCTCTCTCCTCCCCCGCCAAAAGAGAACATCCACAGTGACAGGAACAAGATCTGAACAGTTCATGCAAAAAACAAAACAAAAAAAAAACAAAGCAAACAAAACAAAAATGTTCCTGAGGAGCCGGCGAATACTTCACAGAGTGGCTGTGTGTGTCAAATGGTATCGCGGAGCAGGAAAATGAAGCTTACAGCAGGATGTCGCGTCTGGTTCACAGTGCCGGTGACGAGCAGGAGAAGCACGGTGAGATAACTGCACCTCAGTTTAATAGACTGCAGAGCGGAGGACTGCAAACACACACACACACACACAGATATACACACACAGACACACACACACACACACACCTGAGGATGAAATATGCATCTCACTGCTGCATGAAAAGCTTCTGCAGCACAATCGATCGACTCGTTAGTACAAACTGGACTCAATTGAACATGTTTGATTATTCATTCATTATATATATAATCCACGGATTTGCCTCATTTTACATATGACCAGCATCATAATGAACATTAAAGCAGAGTCCAGTTGCAAATGTGAGGAAAGTCAACAGGATGTAACACAAAAATGGTACTAACAGGATTATTTCAACATTAGAGGGAGGATAATTCATTATCTATTGAGCAGTGTGATGTTGGTGTGCAAAAAGACACCAGGAGACTGAGGACAAATAGATAAAAAATGTCTCATTTGTTTTTGTTGCTTGTTAAACGGGTCGTTTAATAAATTTCTCATTGGCCTTTTACTTTTTATTGTACTCAAAGTAAAGTTCAGTGATACTTGTGTCAACTCCAGTGATCTTCACCTGGTTCTGTGTCCAGCACTTCCTCCCTACTCCTCACTGTGTGTGTGTGTGCAGGTGTATACTAAGTGCAGCTTTGTTAGGAGCGAACAGAGAACAGAGAAGCTGTTAAACCCTAAATGATAAAAAAAGAGAAAGAAAATTAATTAACTCGTCTGTTTTCTGCGACTTGCTACCAAAGATATTGTAGCTCAGGGGTTTGAGAACTTCTGCATTAAGGATTTCCTCATTGCTAAGCTGCTGCTGCTGCTGCTGCTGCTTCCTCTCAGTGTAAACCTAATAACAGCGACACAACTTCCTGTCAGTTCAGTTACGAATTCAATATCAGTGACTTATGGATGTAAATCTATTTTAGTTTTTGGCCCAGTTGCTGTAATTGTCTTGAGAAAGAAGGTGATTCATCTATGAACCTATGAATCAAATTATGAGCTGTAATTGTGAAAAGTGTAATATAACCAAATAATATATAAATAAATACTCAATATTGGTGCAATAGGTTGAAATATTTCAATTCAGTCATAATCTCTTGGCAGCACATTGAGCAAACTTCCCTCTGTTTGCGTAAGTGTGTGTCTTTTAAATGACTCTCAAATTTACTTCAAAGCTTTTTGCTAAAACTGCTAATTTCATTGATATACAGTATGCACATATATTACTATGGCTGCTACTGAATTTGTATGCACATTTTAGTTATTTAGATACTACATACTATTTACTAGTTATCTTACATGCATTTTTTCCCCACATATCTCATCTGTGCGATATTCACTTTTGTTGCCAGGTGAACTCTAGTGGCCATATTTAGAGAAAGTCCATGTAAGGAGGAGGTTTGCAATGTTATGTCGCCCCAAGGAGAGGGTTGGGATTTCTTTGATTACCTAATTCTTAATAACCGTAACTGTGTTTATTATTATAATGACAACAGAGGTTTAGTTTTCTCAGTTTTTGTACCTAAAATGATCTAAATGTAACCTTGTGATTCTTGGTGTTGATTTAGGCTAGTTATTTTATATTTTAATTTGATTTATATTATTCATTTTCCATCTTTGTGTATAAAAATCTCCTACAGCTGCATGCCAACACATCTTTTCCTTGCTAATTTGCCAATTCCTCACACTGACGCAGCCGACGCCCCGATCCAGCGCTGACGAACCACGGTCAAATGATGGATGTCTTGTCTCCATGGCAACCTCATACTGTAACAATCGCACCGACTTGCCCCGAGGAATGCTGAGCACATTCATTGGAAATCAAGGTGCAGCTCCCTGCTAGATTGTCCTGGAGAAGAGCTGCATTAATCTTGAAAAATAAAACAACAACAACATGTTTCGGCTGTTTCCTTGTTTGTGTGCAGCTGAAGACGTGCGGCTTCGTAGTCTACTGTATCATCCGCTCTTGTCCAAGCAGCAGGAACATTAAAGAAAACCCAAAGTTGGGGGAATCGAATGTTCCCACATAAATCATACAGTGTTATGAGTGGAAACAGCTCGGGCAAAGTTGAGCAACTGTGGTGAACACTGAGGAAAATAAATCATTTATCACCTAACTGCACCACTGAACCATGCAGCGGTGAAATAGAGGAGGTGGGCCCGGGAGCGCTTTGTCACCGAGTCACAAAAACAACTCCAGTCTATCGGCGCTGGACTGATACTTATGAACCGTGAGTGCAATTCAAATGAAGATTATGAGTGCGGTTTGCGAGGATGAAGGTGTGTATATGTAGGCTACGTATGTGTGTGTGTGTGGGTGATGGAGGAGCTGTGGTACGTGGCCACAGCTGTCACTGTGATTTAAAGAACTGGTTGTTAGTTAATCAAAAACAGTCACCGTACTCCACTGGCAACTTTGCCTTCTGGAGGAAAATAATCATTAGTCAAAGTTAACACCTTAGTGGCACCATTAGTGCTCCTAAATGAGACCAATTTGCTGGAGTGAGCGGCAGCACAGTGGAATTGGTTTCAATTAAAGCTGAAGCTGAAGGTGTTAAAGTCATTTCTTGGAGCTCATCAATATGGAAACTAATTTCCACTGTGGCTGATGACATTAAATGAGCTTCTTTTGTAACTGTTGGTTTTATTGAAGCAACAGGACATTGTGTAGATTCTGAAATCCAACATTACAAATACATTTTAATAAGTATGAATTTCCTTCTCTCTCTCTCTACATCTCCTCCCGTCCCTCTGGATTGGGGGAGAAAAAAAATAAAAACAAAACAAAAATGGTGACAAGTCAGCAGCTTCCTCGGCCGCTCACGTCTCCCTCTGATATATCTGAGGGATCACAAAGTGCTGCAGATTTATGGCTCCCTGGACTTGCAGTGACCAATCTGATTCAGCAGATAATTGCTGAGTATGAGCTGTTATCAACTGGACAACCAAGGTGCCTTGATTTATTACCCAGATTCTCAGGTTAACTTCATCAGGCGAGCTGTCAGAGCGCAAGGGGACGAGAGGAGGAGAGCAGGGAGGGCGTGCAGCGGAAAGCTGGTGAAGCTGCAGGCAGGGGAGGAGGGCATTCAGTTCACAGTGGTTGTTAAGCTGTTAATTATGTGGATATGAACCACATTACGTGAATAAAATGTAAAATAAAAAATAAAAAAGTCAAATTTTGTGGCAAAAATTGCACACATGGCCGAGCTCAAGGCCTCTTCTTCTTTTTCCTGCTCTTGCAACATATATGGGATTGTCCCATATTGAAAAATAAAATGCACTGTCCTTTATTGACTCGATACAGGATACTCGTCTCACCCTACACTACGTACATTTTCACATGCCTGGTATGACATTGCAACAAGAAAAACAAATGTTTCATGAGACGTCGTGGAAAAGTATAAAATCAGAATGACAGGCAAGTCTGTTACTGTCACTCACTGCCATCGTTGCCCTGGTTGAAATAAATAAATAAATGAATGTATAAGAAATAGGCTTCATACAGTAGTCTATGAAAAATGTGATGATGAAAAGTCAGTGGGCGGGGGCCCACTTCAGGATTTCCTCTTGGGGCCCAGAATTCCTATAGCAACAGCCCAGAACTACACTGTGTACAATTATGTATGTGATTAATAAATCTTTAAGTCTCTTGAATCTTACAATATCTCACGTTAAGAGCAGAGAGAGAGAGAGGTAGCACTTCAGCTAAAGTTGCTCAATGTTTGAAGTTTCTAATTTTTGTAGTAACCAAAATGCTCGGAATTACATTTCCGTTTTTTTTTTTTTTTTGTTATTTACGTTTTTTTTAAATATTCAGAAAAACTTGCATATACAAATTCTGCTAATTTAATGAGAACAAATAGATTTTTTAAAATAAATCTAGTTAAATTCAGTAATGACTTGAAATGTAGAAATCAGTTCCACTGTGGTTTGTACACTTTCATTTTTTTTTTTGAGAACGGACTAAATTAAAGCAGAAGTGAGTGATATATTTGTGTTAATATAAGTCTTAAATAGTTATATCTTCCGACAGCAATCACTTACATAGAGTGTTTGGACTGAAACACGGGTCTCTCAGTCCCTCTGCTCTGCTCTGAGCCGAAGAGAAAACATTTATCGTATCCTACAGTTTTTATCCAATGAGGAGAGAGAACGGCATGCAGGGCTGTGTGTGCAGCCAAGGAACGCCGTGAATGTGGTGACGTAGCGACGAGGACTGTTATGGTGCGTTCAAGGAAACTCGTATTTTTCCGACCGTGAAGTGGTACCAGTTCGATCTGGTACGAGTTCACCGGTCGGAAGTTACGAGTGGCCGTTATAGTGACTTTCACCGGTAAAACAGGTCGGAAAAACACGAGTGGGTTGCCTGGAACGCTACAAAGTCGTAAGTTGTGACTTGAAGCTGTAATTTACGATTTCAAAAGCCTGCCTGGAACGCAGCATTAGCGAAAACGACCGGATCACTCACTTCTGCTTTAACTAAGAAAATTTCTTTGGTTTTAATGTTCATTTTGTTGGTCTAAGAAATATTGACTTCATAAAAAGCTCTACAATAGTATGTACAGTATTTCCGCATTGTGTCCTCAGTGTGTGGGTCCATTGCATGAGTTGGACTCTTACGTATATATTTTTTTACAGCAAGAAGCAAGGCTACAGGGAACTGGTGTTGTGTGGGAGTGAAATGACATCAATGGCGTTTCAAGGACAGTCCAAGGTAAGCAGGAAGCTCACACTCGGCAGTGCATCACTCCTCCTTTTGCCATAGGGCACAATAGAGTGGTCTCTCACCACTATCCTTCTCCTTCCACTATGACGACGGATGTTTTAAAATACTACCCACCAGGGCCAAAAGATGATAGCTGGAATGTGATTGGCTCTGCAGGGCTGTCCGGTTGCTATGGAGAGGCTAGGTTTTCGAAAAAGCGTCTCGAGAGGAGGATGTAGTGACGCCTATATGGAAAAAGACTGGTAGGTGATTTGTCATATGTCTCTTAAATTAGAGGCAGATCAGATTAAAGTTTAATGACTTTTAATGATCGCTGTGAGGAAAATGGGTCATATCAGCTGCAAATAGCCACGAGATACAGCAAAGAAAAATAGGATATTAATACAAACAGAGCTGATGTTCTGCCAACATGTGATATTGACAGTAGAGATGCTAAAATGGAGAAGTTAGGGATCACATTAGTAAAGCAACACAATATATTAAGATGATATTTAAACATATATTAATATATATGTATGTCTAATGTGGAACACTTAAATTTACAGACATTTATTTCGTATTTGAGCTTGTATGTATTTTCTTTAGTGACAGCTCTCAAGTCCACTGTAAACACGTAAAGTGGATAAAGTTGGTGGCATTGGTGCCTTCAGAAGCAGCGGCCAGGAGCTGGAACAAGATGATAAAGAGCAGCTGTAGCAAATTAAGAGGGTAAGGGTTAGATTTACAGAGATAAATGGCTAGAATTAGATTAACATACATAAAGGCTTAGGGTTGTATTAGATAAAGGACTATGGTTAGGTGGCCACTGCCTTGCCCCACACTGAGAATAGCCCTTCAGTGTCTGTCAAAGATGTGAAATATAACCTCCATCATCATTAAGTACAGTCTTTTTTTCTTTTTTGTTGAACTACATCCAAAGTAGCATTAGGGATAGGATTATATTATTATGGATTAAAGGGTTTGGGTTCGATACTGACATAGATACTGGGTTATGGTTAGATAGGCATAGATTAACATAATAACAAAATTATACATTATACACATTATGAGAAGAAGAAGAATATAATCTCGTTGGATGTTGAGCGACTTCCAGGTGTCACCAGCAGATAGGACCTTCGCCACACAACCTCCTGATGAACACATAGGAGGCAAAACCAAACGCATCATCCACACGCTTTGGATTTGGTCTTAGTGAAGTCTAATGTCAGCAGGGAGGTTGTTTCAGAGGTAGGGGGCATGATAAGAAAAGGCCCTGCAGCCTGCTGACTTCCTTTTAACTCTGAGAAGAGTATACGAAGCTCTGAACTCTGAGAGTGATGAGCATGGGATGAAATACAAGGTTGAAGGAGATCAGATAGTTATGAAGAGCCATGCTAAGTTAGGAATTTGAAGTCTGAGATGACATGGAAACGAAGCTAAAATTGGCGCTATTAAAATTCAAATTTAAGCATTTTGAACCAACTGAAGATTTTAGGTAGGCCTACAAGCATGTAGCAGGCCTGAAAATGATATGCAAAACATTATAATAATAAGTTTTGATGACAGAGAAATCACAGAGTGGTAGAGAGTTGGTATTACTTGATCAAAGTGGTGTCTATGTTGGGCAGGGGTCAAAGATTAGCATCTCAGTTCTTACTGAATTTAGGAGTCTGAAAGTAAGTAGGAGTTCAAAGCTGACAAGAAGCCCTCTAGATTCATTATTTGGAAAGATAGCTTTATATATCTGAAGACGCAGCTGAGAATCATCAGCGTAATAGTGGAAAAGTTATGGCCAAGAGGTGAAACGTATACAGAGATAATTAGAGGACCAAGAACAAAGCCCTGGGGTACTCCATATTTCACATCAGAAAATGTTGCTGTGTCATAATTGCAGGGACTACACTGTACTGCAGAATAAACCAAATCAGTAATCACTTTTGTGTTAAATAACTTTGTTTTCCTATATTTGTTGGTACTTGTCTCAATCAGGAAGCAAGACACTTAGAGAAATATCCAAAGAATAATGAGTATATTGAAAATGTATGTACCTTGGGATTTTTCCAGTGTCGTTCTACAGCCCACGTAGCAGAGTGACACAAGCACCAAGGTTTGGGGTCAGAATCTGTTGTAAATTCCCTTATGTTTTTTGTTATAAATCCCAGTTTGTTTTTGACCATCTCTATTAACAATGTAGGGTCCTACGGTTCGGGAGTTAGTGCATTCAGTGCACACAGGATGCTACAACTGCAATGACAGAAAATGCATTGGTGAAGAGTGTAAGTTACCAATAGTTTGCAAAACAAGTAGTTTATGTTTCTGTAAAGTGGCATTGACTTATAAATGTCTCTGTTGGCTCTATGTGTTATTTCAGTCTCATTTGAGCAACAATCAACAAATTGCATGTCTGCATGTGAACACTCATCATAGGTCCAGGCACAGAAGCGGCCACGGTCAGTAAGGTTTACTGCACCGTATAATAGGTGTAAACTCAAATCAGAAAGGTGGATGTAGCTAAGACCAGTGTAAGAGTTAAGGCTGACTGATTTTAAACCCAGCTGGTGCACTCAGCTTGTGACATTATTATCTAGAGATAAGACCTTTAAGAGTATGTAGGGGATGCTATTTGGTCATTTTAATAAACTGTGTTGCATGTAGGATAAATCTGCAGAGCAAAAAGGAGCTCTTGAGTCTCCAGTTGAACCACTGCTGTGCTGTTGTTACTGTCAGCGGAGAGCTGAAAGACTTCCCTGTGCAGCCTTAAAGTCTCCATCACAGCTCCACTTAGTCCCATGTTACTAACAGAGAGACTAACAGAGTCGTGTTCAGGCATCTGTGATAAAGTATGAAGAATCAAACTCCAAACACAGCTGTCACTGCACTCCACTCCTCCACCTTGTAAAATCCATTATAGTTGTTGATTATCTACCAATTAGACAGTAAACGTTTCCCCATGACACTGTGGCGGTAAATATGGACGGTGGTTCCATGCATGGGGAATTGATTTCCTGCTGTCAATTTCCAAAGGAGAACGGTGAAGATGAATTATTTAGAAAGTTCACACCCTTCAATGGACGGCTGACCTTTTAGTAAGAAGGACTCAGAGCTGCACTTGTTACCTGACTGACAAACTTGGAGCTTTCACGGGGCTCCCAAAAAAAAATTCATGGGTTGAAATGTCAAAGATGAGAGACTATTTCTGAAGCGATTGTCCGTTCTCGTTTTCATACATTGGCTTTGGCAGGTTCGCGGAAAACTCAATTTGCCATGAAAATCAACATCACTATGAGAGACACATGGCATTAGATCCGACCGATTGTAAACTCATTACTCAGATTTAAATTGAGGCAAATGAAATGAATGTATCCCTTTGGTTCCGCCTTGTGATTCAGACCGGCAGAATATTTGCACAAATGAAGCGGTGCTGTCATTTGTGTTTAGGCCTTTGAACATTGATCCAGTTGCAGAAACTCTCTGCTTCAGGTGAACGTTCCCATAAATCACACTCTCACTTCCAAAAGCATATCTATTAAAACAACTCAGCACTTAACTTATAGACTCATCTGTGTGTTTTTGTTTTGCTTTTGTTTGCTTCTTTCACATCGAAGAGTATTGTTGTTTTGTCCCATAAAATCCCTGGCAATGTCGTTATAGATTTTATTGTTCAATAGCTCCTCCATTACGGCTCTTTCTAAAGCTATACTGCATAAAGGAAAAAAAAACTGTCTCTCTAGATAGCTTGAATTGCAATATTCCCGCCATCAATCTGAAAGAGAATAAAACATTTGCCTGCTACACATGGTTCCCTTTCCAAGTATAATTCCCAGACTGCTGTATGTATAAAATTCAACGGCACCATCTTCCTTTCATGCATTTTTGAGGCGAGGGAAAGGGATCCAAAGGCCAGCGATACTTTGATCATTCAGTCGTTTGTTTGTTTGCTTTTCTGACGCCTGATTCTCTATTTTTCCCTCTTTCACTTTGAATTGATAAACCATCTGCTCCCATGACAGTTCAGAGCAGAGTGTCGTCAACTGCAGCGCTCAGATTCCCGCAGATGCTGCTGTCAGGCTGCCATCCGGAGAGCCAGAGACGTGTCCTACAGTACTGCTCGCTGTGCGTGCATCTGTGTGCATGTGTGTGATTGTGTACCGATCCAACAGGGGTCCTCCGTGTCGTTACACACTCACTAGCTGTGGACTGGTGGATTGGCAGGACGTTATAGGGGCACAGCGCAGGGCCAAACACAGGGCCAATCCTGCCCTGAGGCAGCACTATATTTATACATAAAATTACACACATGTACAAAACAAACTCTTACACTTTCTTTTCACAATGTTCGTTTTCACTCTGACTCATGTTTCTAACCCTGGTCTAGAGAGACAGGGTTTTCTGTTCCTGTAAAGCCACCTGCTGATCATCAACTCAACATTTCCCGTATCTCTGTGCTGTATTGTTTTACCAACTGTCCCAATTCCTAGAAATGTCGCTGTCTGATTCTCGTTAATTCTTTTTTAGCCGTTTGTCTGGTTCATTGTTCTCTGTTTGCCTCGGTGCTCACTACTTTGTTTGGTCTCAGGTCTCTGCTGTTTCTATATACACCCAACTGCCTCCGTGTGAACTTTTTACCTCACATCTGAGTCTCAGTTCTACATTTGGGTCCAGAACTATTTCACTGAACTTAACACACCCCCTCTCTTTTCCACTTCATCACCCCTTTTCTTCTATCCATGCAGCTGTGGCTCTAGGAGAAAGAGTGAAACAGTCCTTCACTAAATGCCAAATGGGGGGGAAACCTGAGGTTTCCTGGGGCTCTGTATTTTTTTGTTTTGAAATGTTGAGGTTGTAGCCATTTGTCATGAGTCAAACAACTGCTGTGTTTTTCCTCCCTTTGTTTTTTTAATGACAAAACCTCAAGTGAAAAATGTCGCTTTTTAATATATTGAAGATCTAATTAAAGTTGTCAGCATCCCCTACTGGTCACTTGATGTTTTATTTAATTTGACTCAAGCTACAGTCGTCATCTTGTCAGTTCATTACAGAGCCTGACACGAAGAGGAGATTTTCATTCGAACAACAGCATATTTTCATACCTCATGCCGCCCAGCCTGTGTTCACTTGGGGAAATGTAATTTCCAAGAGGGAAAAACTGGATTTCCAAAGCCCCTTGTGCATATTTCACCATATAGACATACCCCCGAAAAATATTCCATAAACAGTTTTAGTTACATTTCCTCTGTCATGGAAGAGACTCAAGACAAAATCCATAAAAATAGAGGAATAATCACAGCCCACAGCATTCCTCCTTGTAGTGGAAATGAAAAGGTTGAATTGAGAAACCCTCATCTGGATGAAGCAAATTGTATATGAGACAGAAAGTGTTAGAGTGAGGGTGAACACTGGATGAACTCAGGACACCTGAAACACAATAGCTGCACCGTGGATTCTGCATTCGCTCCATTATTAAACCGGCTTCCTTTGAAATTTGCCTGACGCACGATTAAGTTACGGCCTTTTGTTATTTTAAAGCCCGCAGTGTGTGGCACTGAAGAAATGTATGATAGGGACAGCATGGTGAATGACACGGTTAATATGCGCTCTGCATGTTCACCTTAAGTGGAGTGACTCATGGCGGAGGAGCAAGGAGAAAAGATCGATCCAGCTCTCGGCATGTTTAAATATTCATGTCAATTCAGTGAAATACATGAGGAGGAGAAGAGTGTAGTACGTACTGTACCGTGCAGGGAAATTAAAATGTTAGACATCACATTGGTATCGATTAGAGCTGACATCAAACAGGTGTAGTGGAAGCAAACGTGCATATTAACCTTTAATTTAATCATTATAATGTTTAAAATATTTTCTGTGTAAGTGCAACTTTTAATTTAAATGGAAAACTAACTTGATCTCCTATTTAGGTTATAGGCTATGGATGAGATTTTTTAAATCTTTTTTTTCATGAATATTGAATGACAACTTTTTTGGTTGGTCAATCAGCATTCACATTTAAGACCAAAATTTTTACTAGATTCAGTTTCTTTCCCTCTATTGAACATGGTTTTCTCGGGTTGTTTCGCCTCATGGACTCACACAGCAAGTCTCTACAGTGGATATGATGGTGCGTAGTGCAGTAAACAGCTGGACGTGGGCTCAGAGTGAAGGTTCAGTATGATGAAGGAGGCTCTTTTAAAGTGCTGCACTTCAAACAGATAAGGAGATCTGGAGATCTTGGACAGCACTTTATCTCCCAGAGACAGTTTGAAATGGACCGACTGGCCTTTTTCCCCCCCTTTACTCTGTGCTGCACATACTATACATACTTGGTGCGTTCCAGGCATCCCGTTACTCGTGTTGTTATACCTTGAAAGTGCACTGGAACAGCAGTCAAACCCGTAACTTCCCACCCGTGAACTACCAGATCGATGTATTCCCAGTTCCGACCTCTGACGTCACACAGCCGCCCTCTACACAAAATTATTGTACCAGGGTCTATTGCTCTAACGTTATTTATCAGCTAACGTTAATGCATTATTGGCAGCAGCTCTAGTGTTAGCTAGTTTTCAGTGGTGCACTAATCCTACAAAATAAGTTTAAAAAAATACAAATAATGAAAGATAAAAGGTATAACAGCTTCTGTTATCTCATGCGCTGTTTCCACTCCTCAGTTTCGCTCAAATGAGCCATATGAGCAGGTACCTTTGGTGATTGAAATGATGAAGAAACTATGTTTATTTATTTCCATCTCGCTACCAAAATATCTAAGACAGTTTGGCGTAACTTGCCTGGAACACTACAAAGTCGTGACTTGAAGTTGTAACTTATGGGTTCAAAAGCCTGCCTGGAACGCAGCATTACGTAAGATCGGCAAATTAACATTGTGTTTTTTTTCCTTTAAAGGGCACCTCACACTATTTCACACATCAAAGTGTGTTCCCAGGTGTTGGGGTGTGTGTTAGGATACTGCATATGTGCAAATGTTGCGTAAAGAGCTGTGTGAAGTCAGTTTGGTCTGAAGTGTTTGAAAAATAAAAACATCTGGAGGTGTGTGGAGGTAGAAAGAGGCATTGTGGGTAATGTAGTCAGTGTGTTTTGCTAAAGACGAGGGATGTTATTGGAGGGTGATAGGTTAGTGGAGTAAACACAGCTCAACTTCAAAAGGCAATATGAGTTACATATAGCTAATCATGCTAACATAATAATTGCCAACTTTGCTGCTGCTTGTTGCTAGTGAGCAGATGTTGATTTATGAACTGAATTAGCAGAGTCTGAATGTGAGTCTAGACACATCATCTGACTTTTGAGAGTAAATTCAGGCAGGTTTTCAGTGCTGGTAAAAAAAACTCCATCATTGGCTTCACAGGAGCAAAGTAGCAAAAAATATTGAGACTTTAATGTTTAGTGAGCATCATGTTTCCTTTGATTCTGAAAAGAGTCACTATCATAATCTATATCCTTCAGATCTAAAGAGAAACTACCGCAATCATCTGTTTCCATAAAACATCCCCTTGTTGAGAGCAACATGAAGAGATGAGTGGTTAATAAATGTCGGAGCATCATCATGAAGCGGAGACTCGGCGCTCTCAGTCATCTCCGTCTGTCAAGCAGAGCAGAACATCCCACCACTCTCCACTGCTTACTTCTGATTTTTTTTTTTTGCATTTCTCTGCACGTCACAAACTTGACTTATTTATGATTTTCAGGCTATAGGGAGAGAAAAGGAAATGAGAGCTCACCGTTGAATCCCAGAGGCTTAGATTTGCTCAAACCACACGACAGTCTGCATGTCTCTGTTGACAGGACTGTGCATTGGACCCTCCTCATCTGCTTACTATTCAGTCTTCAGGTAAAACAGAGTTCAGCACATCTGTGTCCAGACTGTCTGCAGAGGGTTCAGGCTTGGTGCAACCAATTGTTAATATTTTCAAAGACCACATGATGCAGTCAGGATGCAGGAGCACGCACTTTTACATTTAGAGGAAGTTCATGGTTCACTGTCATCAGGTGGTTACAACACTGATGACGTCATGACTGTTAGTATAGACTCAGTATGGCAAGGCAAGGCAAGGCAATTTTATTTGTATAGCCCGTTTTTACAAACAGTTTGTCTCAAAGGGCTTTACATGGCATCGTAACAACATCCTCTGTCCTTAGACCCTCACATCGACTGAGGAAAAACTCCATGGAAACCCTTTTAACAGGGAAAAACAGGAGAAACCTCAGGGTGAGCAACAGAGGAGGGATCCCTCACCCAGGACGGACAGACGTGCAATAGATGTTGTTACAGACAAGAAAACAGTTTACAGTTTGTCACAGAATGTGCGGAATATGGAAATGTTAGCAGGGGTTGATGAAGGCAGTCTCTAGTGAGGGGAGGGGGGGGGGGCAGGGAGAGCCGGTCAGCTCGATGGGAGGACTGGGTGGTAGACTGGTCCATGGGAAGGGAGGGGAGGCCGGTCTAACGGCAGGGGAAGGGGTGGGATGGGGGCGATGTAGGCGGCGGCTGGTGCAGAGAGATGGAGCTCCGGTGGATCTGCGGAAACACAGAGAGAGTGCGAGACACCAAGGCCAAACTACAAAGTACAACAGAAAATGACAGTTCAAAAATATACTGAGGAGAGGAGAGGAGAGGAGAGGAGAGGAGAGGAGAGGGCTCTGAGTAACCAGATGTGTCCCCAGCAGTCTAAGCCTATAGCAGCGTAGCTATAAAATGGTTCAGAGCTACCTGAACCAGCCCTAACTAAAAGCCCTGTCATAAAGGAAGGTCTTAAGTCTAGACTTAAATGTAGTTAGAGTGTCTGCCTCTTTGACCCATGGAGAGAGCTGGTTCCACAGTAAAGGAGCCCGGTAACTGAAGGCTCTACCTCCCAGTCTGTTTTTAGAGATACTGGGAGTCACTAACAGACCTGCGTTCTGGGAGCGGAGTGCTCTGGTAGGACAGTAAGGAATGATTAGTTCTTTCAGATAGGATGGAGCTTTATCATTAAGAGCCTTGTAAGTCAGCAGAAGGATTTTGAAGTCTATTCTAAATCCTACAGGAAGCCAGTGGAGAGAAGCTAAGGTGGGAGAGATGTGCTCTCTCTTCCTAACTCCTGTCAAAACTCTCGCTGCGGCATTCTGGACCAGCTGGAGACTCTTTAGAGAGTTTTTCGGACATCCTGACAGGAGAGAGTTGCAGTAGTCTAGCCTAGAAGTGATAAATGCATGCACTAGTTTCTCAGCATCACTCTGGGAGAGAATATTCCTAATCTTAGTGATACTGCGCAGATGGAAGAAGGCGGTCCTAGTCACATGTTTTATGTGGGAGCTAAAGGAAAGGTCCTGGTCAAAAATGACTCCAAGGTTCCGCGCGGTTGTACTCGGGGTCAGGGTGATGCCATCTAGAGTAGCGATCTGATCAGAGAAAGTGTCCCTGAGATGTTTAGGTCCAAACACAATGACCTCAGTTTTATCTGAATTCAGTAGCAAGAAGTTAGAGGACATCCAGGATCTAATGTCTTTCAGACAGTCTTGCAGATTGATGAGCCGGCTTCTGTCATCTGGCTCCATGGACAAGTAGAGTTGCGTATCATCCGCATAACAGTGAAAATTGATTGAATGCTTCCGGATGATGCCACCTAATGGGAGCATGTAAAGAATGAAGAGGATTGGCCCTAAGACTGAACCCTGCGGTACACCATGCGTAACTCTGCTATACTCTGAATGGTCGTTATTAACATTAACAAATTGAAACCTGTCAGATAAGTATGACTTAAACCATTTCAGGGCGGGCCCTTTAATCCCTATTTCATGATCTAGTCTCTGCAGCAGGATGCTGTGGTCGATGGTGTCGAATGCAGCACTGAGGTCCAAAAGTACAAGAACAGAGACGAGACCTCTGTCTGAAGCTATAAGAAGATCATTAGAGACTTTGACAAGTGCTGTTTCAGTGCTATGGTGTTCTCTGAATCCAGATTGGAAAGCTTCAAAGAGCTCGTTGCTGTGCAGATGTTCATGTAGCTGCTCCAGGACAATCTTCTCAAGGATCTTAGAGATGTAAGGAAGGTTGGATATAGGCCGATAGTTGGCGAGGACATCTGGGTCAAGAGAAGGTTTTTTAAGTAAAGGGTTAATGACAGCCACCTTGAAGGCCTGTGGCACGTAGCCTGTGGCTAAGGAAAGATTGATTTGGTTCAGAAAAGAAATGTTAATTAAGGGAAAGACATCCTTAAGTAGTCTTGTCGGGACTGGATCCAGCAGACATGTGGCTGACTTGGAAGAAGTAATTGC
This sequence comes from Trachurus trachurus, assembly GCF_905171665.1. Classification (NCBI taxonomy): domain Eukaryota; kingdom Metazoa; phylum Chordata; class Actinopteri; order Carangiformes; family Carangidae; genus Trachurus; species Trachurus trachurus. The sequence continues at coordinate 9,894,858 of NC_139905.1, read as the reverse complement.
AGAAGTTAAGTCTGACAGGTCGATGGGAGAGAAGCTGTCCAAGTGTGTACCAAGTCTGGGAGGTGCTTCTATGGGTACCGTAATCTGTGGTCCATTACTAGCAATTTTCGTTCTAATATTAACTATCTTTTCGGTAAAGAAAGTTAGGAAGTCGTTACTGCTGAGAGTTGGAGGGATGGATGGCTCAACGACACTATGGTTCTTGGTTAGCCTGGCCACAGTGTTGAAAAGGAACCTGGGGTTGTTCTTATTCTTTTCTATTAAAGATGAATAGTAATTGCTTCTAGCATTACGGAGTTCTTTTTTATATATTAATAAACTATCCTTCCAGGCTTGACGGTCTTCCTCATGTTGGCTGGAATGTGTTTTCCTTTCCAGCTGTCTGGTCTTCTGTTTCAGAGCGCGCAGATTTGGGCTGTACCAGGGAGCTATTCTTTTCTGATTGATAACTTTCTTTTTCAGGGGAGCTACAGCATCAAGTGTCCCAAGGAGTGCTGCTGCAGTGCTATCCACAAGATAGTCCACCTGTGTGGGGGTGAAATCAGCATAACTGCCCATAATATGGTTACAGGATGTGGCACCAAGCTCTGCTGGAATAAGCTCTTTAAATCTAGAAACAGCAGTGTCAGATAGACATCTACTGTAGCGGGATTTTTTCCCAGGTAGGATATAATTTGTTAAAGTAAATTCAAATGTTATTAAAGAATGGTCAGACAAGACGGGGTTCTGAGGAAGAACTGTGACATGGTCAGTTTCTATTCCATAAGTAAGTACTAAGTCAAGGATATGATTAAAAGTGTGAGTGGGTTTGTTTACCCTCTGAGAGAAGCCGACTGAATCCAAAAGTGACTTGAACGCAGTAGCCAGACAATCATCATCGACGTCCACATGAATGTTAAAGTCACCTACTATAATGACTTTGTCTGAGCTCATTGCTAAATTTGACAGAAAGTCAGGGAATTCTTCTAGAAACTCAGAATAAGGTGCAGGAGGACGATACACTACAGCAAGTAAGAGTGGTTTTTCTGCTTTCCAGTCTGGGTGAGAGAGGCTGACAGTAAGGCTTTCAAATGTATTATATGAACTATTATGTCTAGGGTTGATAATCAGATTTGACTGATAAATAGCAGCCACTCCTCCTCCTCGGCCTGTGTTACGAGGCACATGACAGTTAATGTAACTAGGAGGGGTAGATTCATTCAAACTAACATATTCATCTTGCTGCAACCAGGTCTCAGTTAGTGTTAATATGTCAATATGGTGACTTGTAATTAAGTCATTCACTAGGAGAGACTTGGATGGGAGAGAACGAATGTTGAGCAAACCACATTTAATAGTTCTATTAGGTTGGCTTGCTGGAGCAGTGGTTTTGATTTTAACTAAGTTGCTATAAACAACTCCTCTAGATTGGGGTTTAGGCTTAGACAGCCTCGAGGCAGACACAGTTTCTATAGGCTGGGTGGGTGACAACAAGAGGGAACCAGCAGAGGGGCGTGTTAAACTGCGGCTCTGCCTGCTGGTCTGAACTCTGGGTGCTTGTCAGGGATTAGCACGGCTAATAAGGTTCCCTATGTTACTAGATAGGAGGGATGCGCCATCCAGAGTAGGATGGACGCCATCTCTCCGAATCAGACCAGTCTTTCCCCAGAAGGAGGTCCAGTTATCTATGTAAGCCACGTCGTTATCTAAGCACCACCTAGACATCCAGCGATGGAATGAACGCATGCGACTAAACATATCGTCACTCACTAAGTTGGGCAGCGGGCCAGAGAAAATTACGGAGTCCGACATTGTCTTTGCAAAGTTGCACACCGAAGCCATATTAACCTTAGTTAACTCCGACTGGCGAAGCCGGGTGTCATTACCGCCGACATGGATTACAATCTTACTGTATTTAACCTTACGTTTACATGCCAGCAGCTTCAGATTAGCCTCAACGTCGCCCGCTCTGGCCCCTGGGATGCACTTTACGCTCGCTGAATTCTCTACCTTCACGTTCCGTAAAATGGAGCTGCCAATGACTAATGCCGACTTCACAGCGGGGCTGTGAGCAACAGAGTCGACATGTTGAGTTACGTTCTCAGCGGGTGTGTCGCTGAGTGGGGAAAAGCGGTTGGAGACGTGAAGGGGTTGGTGGGCCAACACGGGCTTTTTGCGACTATGATTCCCTCGGCTTGTTGTCACCCAGCCGGACTGGCTAGTTCCCGGCTGCTCGGGGGCTGGGGGGGAACTGCTAGCGGCGGCTAGGCTAGGTGGCTCCGCACCGGCTAAGCTGGACTGTGAAGCTACTGTAGCTGGACTAGCCTCCATGGTGCGGAGCCGGGACTCTAACTCGCTGAGCCTCGCCTCCAGAGCTGCAAACATGCTACACTTATTACACATACCATTATCACTAAAGGAGGCAGAGGAGTGGCTAAACATCTGACACTCAGAGCAGGAGAAGGAGAGAGAGGAGGGGGGAGAAGCCATAGCTAGTATGCTAAGCTAGTATGCTAAGCTAACTAGCGGACCTGTGGCAAGTACAACAAGTTGAATGGAGAAATACAAAGAGAGTCCTGTTAAAGACTTAAGTGACAGAAAGTTGTGTAATGTAGGAAAACGTGGTGTACACTGGTGCTTAAAGTGATTAAATTAGCAGAACACTAGACGGAGGACTGAGAAAGTCTAACACAACACAGCAACAGTGCAGCAGGTACAGGCAGGAAATGACGTAACACGCTCACCGTAAGTCTCGAGCGCCACCCATCATGGCTCATGCATTATGCAGAGTGAGCTGGAAATAAAGTTTTATTGTTAGGAAATAACATCTCTTTGGTGACCCCTCCCAATCAGCTAATGCAAGGACACACTAAAAATAATATGCACTACTCACAAAAAGTTAGGGACAGTAGCCTATATGCTTTCGGATTCAGTTTCAGAAAGCTTCTAAAATGCACTATAACATTTACAGGTGAACTTAATTTGATTTGATGTCCAACTTTTCAGTGTTTCAGTGCTTATACAGTAACATAACATGCTGTTAAGGTGATTACTGATTAACCACAAACATTACAACAACAAGCGTCCGATCCAAATGTTCTGGTTTATTGACAGTTTGTATTGAAACAGTCGATCCTCTTCATCATGCTGTTCACATTTTGACATCATGAGACCAAGACAATACTACCTAACAATCCATCAACAGTACCTGGACCATGTCGAGGTTTCATATGATGGGATGTTGTCAGAGGGATGTGTCCACTGAGCTCAGAGTGTCCTCAGCAGGTTGAACAGAGACACAGAGACGTGCTTTGATCACATGACGACTTATTGACATGTTTTGTTGTATACCCGTCACTGTTGTTAGCTTTTGTTTCAATATTTGTTTCAGTGGAAGAAATTACAGTTACTTAAATGCCCTACTTTATGACATTATTGTAGCATGAACTTTTTACATTTGACATAGATTTCACCTGAAAGTCAGAAGTGGTCAGTTTTTGGGCTAAAATGAAAATGAATTATGAAATTAAAACATTTCCACAATTGCCTGCATGGACAGACGCTGACATTTTCAAACCACATGCCTCCCAAAATAAATAATGAAATATCACAAGTTCAGCGGTTCAAATACAGGGTCAAATTCAAGCCTGATTAAAAACCCGAGGCTCAAAATATGTTCACATTTTACACAGGATGTATTTTCCTTCATTCACCATGTATTATTTCACCCACCTGCAACCCATTCGCTTTTAATCAAAAATTTCTACGGCTCGGCCCGACCCTTCCAAGGATTTACCGCAGTGCCGGCGGATGCAGGTGCGACCTGTGCATCACAAATGTGGTGTTTTATAATACATCCTACTATTACTGATAATCATTAAACTCTGCTTGCTACTGTTTATTCTCCCCAAGCCTTGGTAACACATTCCTACCTATACCCTTGATCCCAGTGTATTATCCATGTGCAGCAAACATAATCGTAAACAAACACGACGAGGCCACAGTGTATTAATCCTCTGAGATTACACCTGAGTGAAATTACACCTGTAGGGTTAAATTGTTTCTGAGCTGTGATGTTTTCACAGTGTTTATTTGTTGTTGTTGTGGTTTTTTAATTAAAAAATGAGACACAAGCCAACCATCATGATAGAAACCACTGATATCATGATTTTTTATTATGTGCTATCATTAGCATTGGACCAATTTTCAAAAAAAGCTAAACTGTTGAAAACACACTCCTGGCAGTTTCTTGTTTAACAGTGAGCCAATTAAAATCGACCTGTGGCTGGAGAAAAAGAACTTAATAGCACGGTAATAAAACTAATCAATTATCCCAAATGTGCAATTTAGTCCAAAATGTAAGTGTGCTCCTGACTATTACCACATTTATTTCACCCACAGGATTTTAGAAACAAAGTAAATTAGATGGAATATATCTGGTAAAAATGTTCCCATGTAGCTCTGATAACTGTTTCCCACCTGGAGCAGAGATTTCAGAGGTTGATTTTAGCAAAATTACCTAAAATCTCTCATGGTAGATTCAGAATTATCATGTAATTTTTATACCAGTCGGTTAAAATAAGAATAATTGAATCAAATGAGTAAAAATCAAGCTTGCGGGGCAACATTCAGCATTTCCATGTTGCTGAAGTGAAGAGAAGGTGATGTGTCACAGGGGCACAAATTGGAGTCGCCCACCTGAGGAGGCAGAGTTGGAAAGAAGGGCCTGCAGTTATACTTTTAAAAACAGTGCTGGATTTTCAACACTTAATCTTTCTCCAAGAATGATCTCTTAACCACCTGAAAATGAGAAAAATGAGACATTTTGACATCCAATCCCACCAAGGGCTCTTCCAGTGTCTCTGGACGCCGGTTTCAGTGCCCTGCCCTTGCTTGTTGTGGCAAGTCCCTGAGGCGAGACACATTCAATACCCCACCTCAGGATAATATATTTGCTTGTCCCTGTTGTTTTCAAACTATGAGGCGACGTAAGGACATTACAACACAATGACTTCATCACTGAGGGTAAACACACTGTCCGAGATCACGGCCTCCCCCATATCTTTTAATCCATCAACCTCTTCCCTCCACAAAAAAAAAGGGTGGGAAACACGACGGGAAGCGCTTTCATTTTAGATAGTCATCTCCTTCTCTATTTAAAGTGACCACACACTGTCGCCCTCATTCTGCAGCTGTCATCTGTCAAACACCTCCTCCACACCCTCTTCGCTCACGTCGGCCCCCGCAGAGAGAGAGAGAGAGGGTGGGGATGATGTTGGGCCAAGTGAGGCTCGGGGTGGAGGGAGGTTTTACACTTTGTAGACTTTCAAGAACACGACACTCGCCATCTGGGGGATATTGTGTTGCTGTTTTGTGTAATTAAACCAGCGCCTTTATGATTGTACACCTTTGATCACTTTGCTTTTACACCTGTTGGGATTTAGCTGCAGAAAGTGTAAACCTTTGCATTTCCCTCTGACTTGCATTGATACGGTTTCTCTTCTATGTGGTAAATAAAATATTTGGTAACACTTTAGAATAATTAACATTAGTTAGTACATTATTAAGCATTAAAGCAGAAGTAAGCGGAATGTTTGTGTTAATATAAGTCTTAAGTAGTTATATCTTCTGACGGCAATCACTTATATAGAGTGTTTGGTCTGAAACACGGGTCTGTCAGTCACTCTGCTCTGCTGTAAGCCCAGGAGAAAACTTTCCTTGTATCCTACAACCTTTATCCAATGAGGAGAGAGAACAGCATAAAGGGGCGGTCCTCTCTGTGTGTGCAGCCAAGGGATGCGCGTGAATGTGGTGACATAGGGACGAGGGCGGGGACTGCTAACTCCATCGGCTGACAAGAAGTTAGCCAAAACGACCGGATCGCTTACTTCTGCTTTAATTAACTGCTTACTAATAGGCTACATTAATAAATGTGTTTCCTAATCCTAAGTAATACATAATAATGATTGTTAATATATCTGAAAACAGTTAATTAATGCCTAATAACGTACTAACTAACGTTAATTAAGGGACCCTTATTGTAAAGTGTTACCAAATATTCTAATCTTCAGTCTGTCAATGTCTTGTGTGTTTTCCAGTTTCCACCACAGTATTTATTCTTTCTTTTTTTTCCTGGAGGAGTTTGTTGAGCAGACTCGTCAAATCTTGCCCCCCTCCCCTCCCAACCCTTCTTTCTCCCTCCCCACCCCGGAGGACACTTGGGTGCTGGCGTGTTGACAAGAGCAGCTGCCTCAGTCAGCCCCGCGCGCTGATAAGAAGCAGCACATCTAAAGACTGAATAATGGCCTGCTGTCCTCACGCCTGCAGATCACTCCCATGCTGCAGGACAGCAGGGGACAGGCAATCAGAGCTCAATCTCCGGGCATTGGCAAGAGGAGAGAAAAAAAAAATCAAAAAGTGGTCCATGCAGTCAGCAGGAGACGGGAGGATGACGTGTTGACAATGACATCTGCACAACTGTGATACACTTGTACACATGTGTAAGTGTGTACAGTACACTGCTGTATAGACTGTGTATATACAACTGTGGAGATGAGTTATTGTTGTTTTATTATTGACAACAAGTCAAGATGAGTTCGCATGAGACTTTAGTCCATGATCGAACCTGCATGTTTCGTCTTGTTGCACTTGCAGCACTTTTTTTTTTTTTTTTTAAATGCACATGTGTCGAAGCATTACTTTTTTTTCATCCTTCGGCAAGAAAGTGTAAATCCCTTATCTCTGTCCTTCAAATGTCTTGTAAACAGGATTTGATGGGCTTGGCAGATTTATACCAGGTTGCCTCTCCTTTTTCTTTTTACACAGCACTGCACAATGTTCGACAGACTCGGGTTTCTCCCTCCCTCTTTCTCCCCCTTTTTAAATGCATTAACTTTTACTATGCTTCATTGTGTGTATGGCACCAAGAGGCTTTGACCAGATGCTCTTGTATCTAAAAAGTCTTTTATGTTTCAAGCTCATACTGATTGGAAGAAATGACCTTTTGGTGTCTCATCTTAAAAACAGGTTGCCGATGTTCTCTTTCTTTTCTCTTATTTCGTCTGAGGTTGTAATTATGTTCCGCTTTGTGACTGTTTTGAGCATTTGATGATGCGTCTTAAGAGGTTTTTATCCTGATCTGGTGAAACAAACTTTTTTGTCATGATGGACTAAAACTATCTGGTCCAGGAAGCAGAAGTGTGTTGAGCGCTGATGAGCATCGTTCCTCCTGCCCGTTGCTTAAAAGATGAACTCCTTTCCGAAACTCACTCTCTGCACCAACACACTCTGCGGCTGTTTCGTCTTCAAATTGTCAGAGGATGACAGCTTTGTAATTCTGCAGGGATGATGAGATTATGCCTCGCAATCTAAGTTACAGCTGGTGTGAATACGTTCTGTACCACAGTTATTTTCTGCTGCAGCGTTGCAGTTTTCTGCCGTGGGTTCATTCACTGTACAGGGGAAATATAATATCAAGGATGTAACTGACATGATGAAGAGTTACAGTCACAAAAGGAAACAGTTTGAGCTTTTGTATTTTGAGGCAAACGCAGAGACTGCTTGCTGAAAAACTGTCCCCAATGGAAACGCGCATCAGCGATTTTGCATGAATTTCCCTCTAAAACAACTCTGTCTCATAACGTTCTGTTATTATCTCATAGCGTGGTGAATGTGCAGGTCACAACTTGTCCACGAGAGCGTTTTGGAGTTGCTGGATTGTGTATTTGATGAGTTTGATGAGGGAAACCAAGAAATCCCATTAGCCTCCGTAGCGTAGCTCTCAACAGCTCGTGGCTCTGCTCTGCCGTTAAAGGTAATGAACCTATACTCCTAAAACTATAGGGATTATGGCAATGGGCCAATTTGCCAAAATGTTGATCTGTCCCTTTAAACCTAACTTCACTGCAGATGATGAACTGTAAACAACAAACATCTATGAAAATCTAAAGCTTTAATCACCTCCATTTAGGGTTCGGAGGATGAACCCTTGAACATTTTTTATCGTCTGTCAAAAAGACAGTTTTCCACATAAGATCATGTCATAATCCAATAAATATATATTACATGGAAGTTAACTGAATATTCATATTCATTTTCCTCAAAGGATGAACTACTTTGATTTTCATCCACCCATGTTCTTCCTCCAGGCGCCACCCTCAGGACACATTTTTACGCTTTAGGCTTCAGCAGTTGTGAGCCTTTTCAAGTCGACACATTTGTATTCAGGGACTTAATAAACAAATCCTTCAGACACCTGTAGGACTTCTCCCTGTGCACACTTGCTGTGGAGATCAATGACAAATTGTACTCCGAAGAAAGTGTGAGCATTAATATGAACACAAATAACTGAAACACACAAGTGCAGAGGACAATGCACATGAGATGCCGTGAAGGCGAGAGCTTGAAGAAACACTAAGCGAGGATATAAAATCTGCTTATCTCTTTTTGACTGAAGTTTGGCATTACAACAAAAAACCTCTTTTTTTTTATGAACAACAATAGAGAGGTTTTTATTAGAGGCAGAGAATAAGAAGAAAAGGAGTTGAGTAATGGATTGAAGCCATAAAAAAGTAATCTCCAGCTGTTTTCTGAGAGTACAGCTCTCATTGTTATATTGTAGTGACAAAATGTTTGCTCATTACAGCGGGGGCCTTTCACACACTCCCAGACAAGCCAAACAACCCCTGCCTTCCCAATTTTGCCACGATGCCTTTCCAGCGGCGGTGCTATCAATGAAGTGTCTCTAAGTATCATTCAGGTGCCGTAGACGCGATCAAACATTCGCTATATACGAAATGATTTGGCCTCTTCGATGATATGTAGCCAGCTGCCAACAGAGGCTGTTTATTCCTTATGCATAATTCATTTAAAATGTATGACCCATAATGCATTCTCCATCCATTAATGAGACAATGCTCATTATTTTCCCTCTGCTTATCACACAGCCTCACAACAAAACAAAATCAATCTGCGTCACCAGCTCCTGTTTAGGTCAGGAAGGGGGAGAAGAACAGGGGGCAAATATTGCTGAGCTCTGTGTCTTTTTTCCCTCTGTGTTTAAAATTCACCAGCTCTCTTCTGTTTGGAGGACAAAAAAAAAAAAATCCAAGTGATCAATCTGATTTTTAAACAAAGCCTGCCTGTTTGGTAAGTAAACAGGGACACCGATCTTCTCCTCCAAAGGCTGGAATGAGGATTTAGATCAATAGCAGATACTAAGAAACTGCTGCAGCCAAGACAAATGTTGTTTCTTCTGGACTCGTCTCATGCATCATTAAATAATGGGAGCATAAATAGCCCGGTTCACGTTTCATCTTGTAAAAAAAATACAAAATAATGAATGTTCTTTTGAAATTATGACCCCCCGACCATCACATCAAAGTCCCGCCGATAGTGGAGTAAGTTGCATCTGTATTTGTAAGGAAAACACAGCTCATTATGTCAGAGTGAAGCATCGTTTTATTGGTCAACAAAAGTTTTCTTTTTTTTTTTTCAAAGGATTTATGTGGCTTTAGTGTGACTTTGACACACAACAAATATAATATTCTAGCAATTGCGTTTACTGAAAGCCACCACACACTGCTATAGCCGGTCCTATTACACGTTCTGCCCCCGGCGATGCTAAATCTGTTCACAGCAGAACATACAGAATCAATAGACAATCAGGTTATCCAGTTGTTTTCCCTCACTTTGGTAATTACTACCTTTTAATGCCTCGCAGGGCTCTGACAAAGGAGTTTTTTTTGCAATTATCTGTATGTCTGCAGCCATGAAATGAAACATGAGACTTTCATTTTTCCCTTTTGTGTATCTACATGGACGTTTCTTTTGAGTCTCGGATCTATAACCTGACAAAAAGATCTGGAGACAAGATGGCACATTGATAAGTTTTTTTTTCCAGCAACACTTTAAAGACACACACACACAAGTTAGATTTCATTATAGTGCCAGCAGTTTGTTTTTTTTCCAAAATGGTTCACCCTTGATTGATTGATTGTCCGTCAACACCCACCTCCTCCTGCCCACGCGTTGAAGTGTCCTTGGGGGGAGATTTGATGGTCCGACGGTCGATGACACTCTGCGTCCATGTGTGAATGACTGAATGAGATACCAATTACCAAACAAGGGACAAATTGACAAATTGCTGATGTTAATTCAGGAAGAACATCTTTGTGATTGGTAACTGACACCGATCGTGAACTATATATAAAAGATGCTGATAATGGTTTCTTTTGCATTACCATGTAATTTAGCTTGGAAATACATAATTCCCCAAGGAAGGTTGATAATGATCTTGGTTACCCCTTGACCTTTTTTTGTGTGTGTGTGTCACAAATGCTTGGTCCATAGATCGGATCAGTCAGAGCCATTGAATCCAGTCTGGATTTGTACATGTACTGTAGCAGGTGGACGAGTAGCTGCCAATGCAACCAGAGAGCAGAGAGGAGATGCAAAACCCAGACATCTTACTGTATATGTTTACTTTAACTGCTGCAGGAGGCAGTGGGTGGTGCACACAAGCAGCAGGAGTTCCCCCTGTTCAGGCTTGTGGCAGCTGGTCAATAAGAACAGTGGAGTCCAGAGCTAAAGTGGCCTGTTTGAGCTCAATATGCATAGAAATGCTGCAGCGCAGTAAAGAGATGGAAAGAGGCATATTTTAAGTATGCGTATAAAACGTAGAATGGAAATGTGTGTAATGTCCCCCTCTTGAAACATGACACAGATATTCTTGGTCCTCAGATGATGGAACATGATGTTTTACCAATCATCTAAACATGTTCTCCAGAGGATGAACCTTTGCCTTATTCGGCATTTCCCTTCAACATCCACCACCCGACTCTCGACATGACATCTAACTTATCTTATTTCAGTCGAGTAGTATTAATTTACTTCCAACCACAGTTATATTCTCTGAACAATACTGGACCCATTGTGTAGTTTATCTCTTCACCATGGTCACAATGTTATCTTATTTCTAGACACAACATATCTAACTGTATTAATTGTGGATGAACCTTTTCTATGTATGTTAATTTTGAAAATAATGTGTCTGGACTTATTTGAATCGAGTTCGGTGACATCTATTGAGCACATTCATGTGTTTTTATGACATTTTAAAGGGGAACTATGCAAGTCTGGTCACTTTTTTGCCAACCCTCCTCCCTCCTCCCCCCGTCCATGTGCATTTGTTTTCAGTGAAGCAGGGAAGTAGGCCATCCATGGAGCAGTAGATAAACGTATATATATGCTTGTGTTGCTGAGACGAGATCTAGGACACTGGCCCGGCGGCCATTGCAAGGTCGAGCCTCCATTCTCACCGTAACAAGTAATTTAACCTTCGCAGTTTCTCCATACAGTATAGCTGTTAAGTAGGGTAAAAGTCTGGCATAGTTACTCTTTAAAAAGGTAAATCATTGTCAGACTTATTACTTGTGTTTGTTAATGTACATTCAACAGGCACAGAGACTGTAGACAGTGGAGATTCCTAACCTAATAAAGCCTCAAACTGTTAAAGAGTGTCAGACTGTACATGTAGTAACATATGTGTCCTTCTCATAATTTTAACCCTTACGTGACCTCGCTCCCTCTCTCAGCTGTGACATCTGCCATGCCCTGGGCCTCGGGAGGCGGGCGAGGGGAGGGGCGCGTTTCTGGACTGACGGCTGATGTGGTGGGTTGATCATTTCCCTAACATGGTGTCCTCCCCAAAGTCACAAGTCACACTCCAGTTTCCAATTTCCTTCCTCGTAAACAAGTGGGTGTGTGTGTCTGTGTGTGTGTGTGTGTGTGTGAGGCGTGGTGAGCACCGTGATGCAAATGTGGAGTGATGGCGAGGTCACAGAAATGTTAATTGAAAGTCAGACTGTGTTTCTCGGCTCTGATTTCAGACTAGAAGGAACCGTCTTATTTCTGCTTAACCCCACCGCCGTTACTCATCCTCACCTCCGTCTTTATCAGGATCTTTCAGGTGACCGTCAGGTGGAAAAAAAACAACTTCCTTCATCTGTCTCTCTAACAACTTTATCAGCACTGGTGCAGGAACCTTTGACTCGTTATTCCCCCTTTTATATAAACCAGGTCTGGACATTTAAATGTATTCAGCATCCTGAGTGCTGAGTTCACCTTTTAGTCGACAAGAGTGCAAGAAACACCAACGCGAAATGTTGGTTAGGAGTTTAAATACAATCCTGAAAGTGTTTTACTTTACTTACTTAGAAAAAGTCCATCATATAGTGACAGAAGCAAAAGTTAAGAACAGGATTGGGAACAAATAATGATAAAATGAAAAGCAGTTATTACACACACACACATGCTACAAGTTGTGCATTGTAACCGAAAACTGCATTAGTGAGTCTTATCAAAGTTGACAGGGAGCAGGAGGAGGTATATCCACAGGCTAATGGGTTAACAAAGCCTTTAGCCTTTAGGTGAATGAATGTGGCATTACTTAGAGCACCGGCTGTAATTTGGTGTGCAGAGGTGAGAGTTCAGGTTTGAACAGTTTCATATAAAGCTACAATAAACCCTGAGGTTGTTCACAGAAATGGATGGTAACATAAAACAGTTGAGTAGGGGGGAGAAGAAGGTAAAAGCAGCTTATGGCACATTTGATTTGTAACACAATGGTAGAAAATATGTAGTTTGTTCATTTACAGTATTAATGTTATCAGTCCTTGTCCACACTACCACGCTGAATTGGATTTTTAGCATATCCAGATTGTATCTTTTGATATTTTGACAGTCTGATTCTGAACAGCCAAAAACTACATAAGATGGATCTGATTGGATTTGGACAGATCGGTTTGAATGTAAAGTTGCTCAAAAAGGATTTCAAAGTGTCTTCTGCATCACTCAAAGGGCAATGCGAACAAAAACAACGATGATGACAGACCATTAAACGACCAACACCCACAAATCATGCATAATGCCTGCTCTAGCATCCAGAAATGTGAGCGCCACATTGCATCTTCAAACATCCCCAGCACGTGGCTTTGTTTGTTTGTTTGTTTTCTGGGCGTTTTTACTCAAGCTCCCATAGAAATCAATGTGGATAAGACAGGCAATATGAACACATGCAGATCTGATCAGATCTTATCACTGATTTGTCATGTGGACTGTCAGTCAGTGAGATCATATTCTGATCAAATTTACAATAATTGGATAAATTGGAATGAATAATCAGATTTGGGCTGCAGGCTGAACAATGACTGTTGAAGCAACAGGTGCTGGTAACAAAGAGGCAGCAGTGTTTTCATTTATAAACGTCCTGACCTCTCCTCTTGATGTTGAGGTGAGATAAAAAACTGAAAGTATAAATTTTGGCTGGAAATTCGAGGTTGTGGCATCAGACTTCAGAGAGTGTTTATTCATGGAGATGTTTCTATCAGTGATGATGCTGCATGAAGTGTTTTAGCTACAAATCTGCCGGTGAAGCAAAACTGATTTCTATCTGTTTCCAATAAAAAAAAAAGAAAAAAAGAACAGATTGATTTTATAACGGGGACCTAGTACTACTTTGGGTGTATTACTAATTTTCTGCTTTCACCTCAGGGTGCTGACAGCTGTTGATAATTCTTGCAACAAGTTAACTGTTTGGTTTAAATGCTCTTACTGTGCTGGCAGCGAAAACTCAATTACAGACACAACCGACTTGATTAAAACCGAGAACAAAGTGGACGCCCCGTCTTTTCCCCCTATAAAAATTCAACATCTAACGCTTGAAACCATCCAGAAGGCATCAGTCGTGTCTCTCTCTCCCATCTTCCAGAAACCTGCGGCCTCAGCGGAGCCGTGAGCAGGACCACTCGCTCCTCTGGGGGGGTTGTTTCTTGGATTCAGAGTCTGATAAGCTGCAGGGCTGTAATGACTGTCCCCAGGTGTTTCATGTAGATCTGTCTCGTATAGTGCTCCTCCGACGGTGCATATCGCGCATGCTGCTCTTTGATTGAGGCCTCAAATTCTGCCGGGGATGATTATGTCTGAGGCAGAAAAGGGACAGCTGCCAACCGACGGAGCTTTCAGCCATAGACGGAGTAAATGTGGACAGGGACGATAAAGCTGCTCGCTTTTGTACCTGCATATGCATCTAGATCTGCCCATGCACTGTAACGTATATCTGCTCTCACAGACGACAGAGTAAAGCCTTATCATAAAGGGAGGAAGTCATTTTTGACGCCATTTAAAGTAAATTAGTATAATATCACCATATGTCGCAGGTAGAGCTGTTGATTAGTGCCACAGATTCACTGATTAGCGCAGCAGCTATTGAGATTTCTGGCTTTCAAATGTTTAAAAATTGCTTCTCTGGTGGAAAAAAAAACGCCCAGGTGGAAAACCAACGTCATCAGACAAACAAGAAACAGCCAAGGGTGCGGTATAACGACAGCTCGTAGTCCCTGAAACCCAGAAATATTTGAACCATGTTTTCTGTTGCTTCATTCCTGTGCGTTTTTTTTTTCCTCAGATGAGTTTAACTCGACAAATAAAATTCAACAGTAAGTTACTCATGCATTTTACAATAAATATGGGAGAAGATTTTCTGTATGAATAAAACATCATAGTCGAGACTCTTTTTTTTTTTGCTTTTGACAACTTATTTGAGTTTCTTTTTCTACTTAAAGGTCTCAAACATAGTTTTTTTTTTATTAAAGCTGACACTTGCGAGCATTTCAGGTTGTAAATGTTTAACGGAGTTCCTCATCACACTTCCTGTCAGCTGATTTCACCCTCACACCTTGCCAAATACACACCTTTTTTAACACAGCGGGATTATGATAGCGTGATGTTTTAACACTCAGGGTTTGATAGAAGAAGTGTCTCCTAGAAATTATGCTTCTACACAAATATATTGTAATTGTGCCTGGGTTGCATTTTTATTACTACAATAATAAAGTCAACTAGAAAATTTCCTCTCGGGAAATTTTGAATGGGCCACGGGAGCTACTGCGGGTTTTACCATCTCTGTCAACATGGGAATCAAACCCACGATCTTAAGGTCAAGACAGAGCTGATCAGACAGACACATGATCATCTTTCTATAAGCACTGATATGGAGGAGCTGTAATCACATTAGGTTAACTGTGTGTGTGTGTGTGTGTGTGTGTGTGTGTGTGTGTGTGTGTGTGTGTGTGTGTGTGTGTGTGTGTGTGTGTGTGTGTGTGTGTGTGTGTGTGTGTGTGTGTGTGTGTGTGTGTGTGTGTGTGTGTGACTATGAGCTGCATCCTGTGTCAGTCTGATTTAGCTGTGTCTGTGTTTATAAACATTTAAACGAGCGGCAGGTGGATTGTTTATGAAGTTAACGAGCTCTGGCCTGGTTACCACAGCAACTCCAGGTGGTTACCACGGCGATAGGGGCCCCCGCAGGCTGAGACAGACAGAAACGTGGAGAAAAAGAGCCATTTTCTGCCTCTGCACCGGTCTCACATTTAGGCTTAGCATGACAAAACGGTAACTCCTATCAGAACAAAACACAGATCAACGTTGCTCTAAGGACTTACTGAAATTTTTGGTACGATTTGGTGTTTCTACAGTAAATATTTTGGTGACGCTGGCAGTTTTAAAACATCAGGCCGTTCTGCTTCTCTCAGAAAATATTTGTATTGGAGTCAATGAGGAGCAGAGACAGACGTGGCCGCACTTAGAGGCTCCGAGTTTAAATTCTGTAAGTCTCTCTGATATTTTGAGCAGATGATGAGTGACAGGACAAGTTTGTCTTACAAATTCTGAAAAAATTATGTGTGTAGAGTGTAAATTGTGGCCGGGCCGAGTTTGGAAAGAGAAAAAATCTGGAGTTTTTCTGGCATCTCTCCCACTCTAACCGATGATGTCACGCACTCTGTCACGAACATTCCGTCCAATACACACCCATTATAATCTCATAATTTCTCCAAAAATGATCATGGTCATTGAACAGGGATTGATCAAAAACTATATGACCTATCAAAACGTGGAGTAATACACCAATACACAAGACTTGTGTCTACTGTTTAAAGTTTAAATGGAGTCTCTAGGTGAAAGTATGCCTGAGCAGTAGACGTTTGTTAAACTCCAATGATTGGTCTTTTTCGCTCTTTTTTTTACGCCCGTCCCATTGACTTCAATGCAAATTTTTGCGCAGTTATTCGCGACTTACGTCGCGAATAATTCGTACACTGTTGAGAAAAGTAATAGCACACCGATCCCGATCAGGACGCACGTTTTGATATGTAATATGTCCTGCAACTCTTCGAGTTGCAGGACTAGTAGCGAACCGAAAGTTGGCCGGAAGTGGAAAAATAATAAGAAAAAATCCACACAATAACAGTAGTGCCCGGGCTTCGCCCGGGCACTGGTCCCTGCAGCTATTTCATAGCTGTTGGGACCAGTGCCCGGTGCGATTGCCCGTGGCCCTAATTAGCATACTGGGGAAGTGTCTAATACTTTCATACTGAGTTATTAGTAAAAACATTTTTTCTTTTGTTTTGAGTGTCTAATATTTTATGACTGTAGCGCCATTAAAGTTTTAAAATGTTCATGGTTAAATATAGAATAAAGATCAGAGACTCTTCCCTAAATTTAACCAAAGTGCTTTATGTTGCCTTAAACGCAGGACAGCACTGTGGCCTGGATGGTGGGTGCACAGAGTGCATGACCAGACACCAGGGCTCACAGCCAAACGCCTCCTTCAAAGCCGCTTTTATTCTGCAATTTCAAAATGTCAGTCGGTCACTAACGGATGAAACAGGTGCACGACACATCTCTGAAAGCATGTACAGTAATACAGTTACAGGTCATCGTCTGAAAACAGAGGTCACTGTGGGTCTTTTTTCTAATGTTTAAATGCTTTCACCTCCACTGAATTGCACTCAGGTCAAAGGTCAAAGAAATAAATGTTTCAATACCTGGAAGCATAAAAGCACCTTTTTTCCCCCCCTGACACCAGTAGAAGATGGTAATTTTATATCCAGGCAAACCAGACCTTTAAAACCCGCTGGGAATCTGCAGTGGGAACAACATCATTTTTCATTATTCCTCTAATGTGTTAACTTAAACATAAAGAAACTGTGTCTTCCAGGGGAGGAGAAATCACACACACACACACACACACACACACACACACACACACACACACACACACACACACACACACACACACACACACACACACACACACACACACACACACACACACACACACACACACACACACAGACAAGTGCAGGATGTGTGTGATCAACAGGTTGAATCGCCTGAGCCTGGTGGCAGTGAGAAATCAGGTGAAGGACAAAGTGTAGATTGTGATTCATTGCCTGGCCTCACTTCATCCCTGCTCTGAGCCGCTACAAGTTAAACCAACATATAAAAAAAGCATGTTCGTACGGCTCTGGTGTCCTACTTAGAACGTGCTGTCAGTACCGCTGGCATCGGGGCTCCGTGTGCAGTCGGCTGCTGCCGATCCGGTGCCGGTGCGTCAAACACACACTGTGCTAGTCATTAGTGGAACAACGGCCGAGACTGATGATTAAGGCGAGATAGGATTTTTCAAAGGAATTTTCTACAAGCAAGAGAGCAGAGAAGCACTTTTTTAGCTGTAGCCTGTGATTAGACCGAGAGCAGGTTCTGTTTGAGCCCTCACACTTCCAAAAAGGTAATTAAACTGCTTCACTGATTAACGTCAAACACAGCCAAGGTGATTTGTGACTATGTGATGTGTGTGTGTGTGTGTGTGTGTGTCGTTTTAAAAACCACACACTTGTTAATCTCTGACAACAGTCCAGGAACATTTTGTTTTGATTCAACAAGTGAGCAACACACAACACTGTTTCCTTTAAATGCACATTAAGGATGAAGTGCAGACACATGCCTTGAGTAAAATTAAACTGAGGACTGATTTATTTAATTGGTAAATGTACAGGTGAATCTCAATGAATTAAAGTGAAAGTTTATTAATGTTGGTAATTCAGTTCAAAAAGTGAAATACATGACATAGATGCATTACACACAAAATGAAACATTTCATGTTTTTATTCATTTAATTTATTTTAATTGTAATGATTGTGGCTTAGTTAAGACCTATTATTCAGTATCCCAAAAATTTGAAAACTACAAAAGACCAATTGAACATTGAACATTTTTATTATGGAAATGTTGTCTCTCTGAAAAGTATGTCGATTTATATTCACTCAATACTTGGTTGGGGCTATTTGAGTTGAACTACTGAAATGGACTTTTCTTGGACTTGGACTTGTAATTGACTAAAAACATCACACACACACATATATATATATATATATATATTTATATACAAGTGCAAATAAGTTAAGGTATGATAATTAAAAACCTGCACTTCTTAATGACTGATGACATCCCACACACCTACATGCAGACCTGAGTGCAGGCGTCGACTTTAATGATCGCTGTGGGCGCAAGCAGGAAACTGAGAGTCTGTCCAGCTGTTAGCAGCTGTTAGCCACGGTTCGCTCCGCTGTAAACAAGACAGACAGATCAGTGCACAGAGTCTCTTGTGATCTCTAAATCCACTACGGCAAATCCATCGTCAGACAGCTGACCTGAGTCAGGACAAGGCTGTCAAACAGCAACGTGGCCAAGCTAGTTAAAGTATCACCTGCATTACTTTCTATACGTTTGCTGCAAAACACTGCAAAGTAAATATTGGTGCATGTGCATCCAAATGCATGTTGAATGCTTCTGCATATTACAGATATGATTCATACAGAGAAAGACCTTTGTTGACCTTTGACCTGGCCTTTGTTGTATGTTTTGTCATTGCTACATACATACTGTGTATCTGTTTTGCAGTTTTCGAATACAATATTGTTGTGAAAGCAAGAAAGTGTTTATCAGAACTTTGCAAATGCACCATTTATTTTTATTAATGTCTCCTTGTATACGACATCTCTAGCGTGTTTTTGATTTATGGAGCGGCTGATGAAGTGTATGCGGTAAAGGCTTTAAAGCTTTTTTCCCAGGTAAATGTGCGATTTTGAGTTATATAAATGAAACTGACTTGCACTTAAGTAAATGTGATAAGTTTTCAGCGCTGTGTTTCAGTATATTGAGATTAATTAACCATCAGAGTGGAGATCGGAGCCACAGAGCGATACGTCCACTCGCAATAACCTCAGACAGGCCTAATCTAAGCTCCCACTCACCTCTGCACTGATTTGTCGTACATCTCCAAGCCAATAATCACATGACATTTACAGCCGAGCCTCTTCCACCCGCATCAAGACACAATTAATTATGGCTCTGCGCTGTCGGACGGAGAGA
Organism: Trachurus trachurus; assembly: GCF_905171665.1. Classification (NCBI taxonomy): domain Eukaryota; kingdom Metazoa; phylum Chordata; class Actinopteri; order Carangiformes; family Carangidae; genus Trachurus; species Trachurus trachurus. Next base: position 9,875,610 of record NC_139905.1, on the reverse strand, counting down.
GGAGTGACTTTTAAGGGTGACTGTTTTGCAGTTACGCTGCCGTGTTGCTGCTGCTGCTGTGGACTTTTCACATTCTCAGACCTTTTCTGTTCAGAGAAACCCCCTTCATAAAGTGTCAGAGATTTCCCAACCGAGTTACATTAAAATGAACAAAGTGCTCACCAGCTCCCATTAGCTGAAGAATTTCTTTGAATCTGTGACCCTCTGGGAGGCCTGTCTGAAGAAGAAATAGCTCTCCTAATTAAGTGAAGGGATTGTACACCGAGTCAAGAGTAGCGAAGCGAGTGGACATAAACTTTGACTAAAAAATAAAAAAGATTTTGCTGGGGGAAGCACTTTTCTTTCTTTTTTTTTATTTTATGAAACTCAGGGTAGCTATAGGAGAGAACAGGAAAGTAATCTCATGTAACGTCTTATCGTCCACTGGCCCCGTCACAAAATGCACAGTGCAGGGGTGTGCATTTGACAGCCGCTCTGAGGACCATGGGGGGAAAAAAGGCTGAGGCGGCCACTGCGGTGCCTGCAGCTGATTAACTCCAATTGAGGACTCATTAACATTCCTGCCGGATCATCACATGCACAGTTGTTGATGAAAATCAGTACTGACAAGTCTATAATTATGGGACACTTCTGAATTGGTCTGGATGACTGACTCCTTTCAGGATGAGGGCACAAAAGAGAGAGAGAAAAAAAAAAACACCAACTCAGAGCGACGACGAGGACAAAAAATGACATTTGCAGACTTGGGCCGGTTTCCATTGATTGCTTTGTCAACATGTAATCTCAGCATGGCATCGCGATGGTGGGGAAGGTCATCCAAGCGGGGATGGCCCAAGGGGAGAATCTGAATAACGCAGATAATATAAGTGAAATGTAATGATGGCATTGAAGGGGAGGGAGGGAACCTATAATGCTCCCCCTCCTCCTCCTCCTCCTCCTCCTCCCCCTCCTCCTCCATCGCTCCTATACTCTTCGTGGTCCTGCTCCAGTGCCCTTGTCGTCGTCTCTCTTTCCCTCTGTGCTTCAGCTTGTCCCACTTTCACAATGGGCAAGATTTACCACTTTGCAGACGGGGGGGGGAAAGCACACTTTCACCGAGATGAAGGCTATTTATTTTCCCCCTTCAGCGTGTGGCAGATTGAGAGCTTGATATACAGGTTATCACTGGTGTATCTAGGTTTCCTCCGCTGAGATTCACACTCGCAGCCTCGCTCGTACTGTACTGTACTCTAGCCCAGTTCTATCTGGGGGTGGCACTGCCTGGTGGCGACTATACATACATCCGGGTGATCATTGGTGTGTGTTTGTGTGCAGATGTGAGGAGGCCAAGAAAGGCGGTGATACCCGGCAGATGATAAAATATTCAATAGCAGTGATTAGAGGCAGCGTCGGGAGCGTTCTGCGTGCTCATGCCATTCAAGTTAAGTGGGGAGGAGATATTGTTCATTTGGAGCTGCGTGATGAACAGATGTCCACGAGCAGCTTCCCTGGCAGGGGCTGCCGCAGTCGACAGATGCCTTGGACCCTGTTCCACCCTTGGACATGGTGATCAACACCACCTGTGTGAATCTCTCTGCTAATTGAACATCTACAGCCCCACTAATGGCCTCCACTGCTGCTGTTAACCACCTCCTCATGTCTCCTGATGTCGAACAGGCGCGGACCAGCAGACTGAGAAGATGTTGTTGTTCATGTTTCAGCGAGCTCATTCACACACAGCAGCAGTACAGGTTTTTATCTGTAGGAGTCAACTTTATTGGGGATGGTCACAAAATAAAGTTAGAGGAGAAGAAGAGAAACACATTTCTACCACAGAAATGATGGTTCTTGGTGCATTTGATTCACTTTTTAATGTGTTTCCTCTCATTTTTTCCCAGTTAAAGTCTTTTCTAGAGTCAAGAGAACCCATAGAGGGCGTTAAGATATATGTCATACGAATTTGTAATTTAAAATGGACTTACAGTGGTTTGCATTTGTCGCCTTAAGGTAGAGGTAGAGCGGGTCGTTCACTAACTATTTTGTTTTATTTTGTATACTTGCCCTGTATGAATGTGTGTGAATGATTAGCTCCCAAAGCCTGTCTGCGAACAGTGCTGTATGAATGTGTGTGTGAGAGGGTGAATGCAACAAAAACAGTGCAAAGCGCTTTGAGTGGTCCAAGTGACTAGAAAAGCGCTATATAAGTGCAAGTCCATTTACCATTCACCATCTTTCTGTGTGGAGTTTTCATGTTTTTCCCCTTGAGCCTCGGTTGGATCTCTCCTGGCTTCTCCAGTGTCCTCCCTTGTGCACATTAGATGAAGTGGTAACTCTAAAGGGCCCATAAGTGTGAATGAGAGTGTGTGTGTGAGGTTGTTTGTCTCTATATGTCGGACTCTGTCAGCTGGGATTGACTCCTTGTGACCTTATGATAAGCAGTATAGCTGCTGGATTTATGGATGGATGGATGGATGGATGGATGGATGGATGGTCTAGTTGTATGAATATGAGTGATCTGCTGTGTTCCTCCAATTGAAGACTGTTGTTTGAGTAACAGTTCATGTCTTTATTCATCTGAGGAGCTGCTCACACCCCACTGCCAAGGTTTATTTTCTATAAAATACTATATAGGCCTACAGTATGTGTGGAGAGTACAGTATATGAGTTTATGTATATAGGCCAATATACATGGTGCAGAGTTTCAACCCTTATTATAAGTTTCAGTGCAGAGTGAGCTTGTTATTTTTCCTCTATAAAACTACTTAATTACAACAGTTGATTGTTTGACATGTTATTCAGCCTCTGCCTTATTAAAAGAGGGCCTGAACTTCAAACATGCACCCCCTCCTGCTTTTTGACCGGGCCGACATGAAGCCATCCACCGCTCCCTGTCTCAACATCTGTCTGCTCAACTGAAAACGCTACCGTTCAATTAGTGACTGTCTGTCTATCACAGTTAGTGAGAAATATGGCAAGAACCCAGAAGTGGAGGTGACGGATGGTGTTTCAGTGGATGATTTGGTGGCGGGGACGCAGCTTTTATGGAGGAACCGGTGCAGTTTGACAGAACCGGTACCTTGGGGTGATCTTGTACTTCTGGCAGATCGGCTCAGAGGCGACGGGGCAGAAATATGAATGTCGTCGTTGGTGGTTGTGCAGCATATCACATTAATAAACCACCTCAATGCATCATTCTCCGGCCCTCTGGCCTGGACCGCTGCCCAGAACAAAGAGATTGAAAGTCATTTGAATCAGGAGTGCACGGCAGAACTTACATGAAATGAAAGCTACCGACTGCACGGCCGGTGAATACCAATCAGGCAGAGAGAGCGATTGGTTAAAAGAGACGGGAGGCACTGAGAAGCAACTTCTTCAGGTTTAGTAAAAAAAACAAAAAAAACACAGCAGCTTCAAAATTCATCCTCAGACTTCTTAACTTTTTATCACAACGTTAGTTTACCGTCAAACTCTCAAGTTTTAAAATATTAAGTTAAAATTTCTATAATTTCACGTCCTTTCATCATGTTTCTCACTGCAGGTTCTCTTTTCATCAGATTTTATGTTTTCAGACACTCACAATGGCACATGTAGCAGTTTGTGAGATGTTCTTTTCACAAACCTATAAAGTGTAATTTTGGATCAGACGTCCATGACGCTCATATGATGTCACACATAGCCTACTATAACGACCTGAAACCACATGACCACACCAAACTCTTTAAATTAAAGAGACAGCAGCCTCTCGCTGGAAAGTCAAAGACTGAACAGTAAAGTGATGAAATCGCATGCATAGTCCTGAAGTTCACATGAGGTTTTAACTAAGATGAACAAAGTGCATGTTTGCAAATAAATAAGCAGTAGTGAATTAAATGCAGGCTCCAAAAAACGAAAACCACAAAAATCTCTTCCTCTTAATTGGATTCAACTAGTGTGATAAGTGATACTGGACATGAAAAGAGGAATAATTTTCATTGCAAATGGGAATGTCCAGTTATTAATCTGTGACCTAACGTATTTGCTTAAACACACTTGAAGGTCAATAGATGCAGTAAAATTACTCTCACTTGGTCGGCTGCCTCCACCGCTCAGACTAGTCTCAGGTTACATCCCTGCTTATCCAGAAATTAGTCACCTGACATGAGCTCAAGATGGTCTGACAATCTACGGTGGCTTTAAAAGTGAAATATCCCAAATTAATATGGAAATTTATTTGTGGTTTTTGCTCTATCTGTGTATCTATTCTAGTGGATGAGACAGTAGTGAGCTAAAAATGTCTTTCCTGGCAAAAGCTTGGTACACGAGTAATCAATCCAGGAAGCAACAGACAAATCAGAGAAGGAGCAGGCAAAGGCGGGGTCCAAAAGGCAAAGCAGAGATCAATACCAGAAACACCAAAAACACACTATGGAAATGGTTGGAACACTTGACACAGAGGTACAAAGACAAACTAGCACAGGAGACTGTGAGCACAAATACACAATGGCAGGGATGATGGGACACAGGTTAAACAATTCAGGGCGGGGCAGACACAAGTCACAAAAATGCAAGAGGGCACCAGAAGACAGGGAGTGGGAATCTCAAATGAGAGAAGTGAGTAATTTGTAGCTTAACTACAGTATGCTACGTTTAAACAGCCTCGGTAATTGTGAAGGTTTAATAAATGGCTTAACTGCCTTCCTCCTAGTGTGTGTTATTGCGTCTCTTGGCTGAAAAACAACTTTGCAAGATCGGATTAGCAAAACAGCAGAAAACCAACCAGACTTACATAGAACTCCTTCAAACCCAATGAAATTTACATGAAAACAATTCAAATTTGACCAGTATGTGTCTTTATTTGTTTCTCTTTTATGGACAACTTTGCATCTGCATATTGTACAGTATGCTATTCCAGATGTTTCTAATGTTTTCTTCTATTGAAGCCCATACCTTAAGGGCTGGTTATTTCACACCACACCAGGCCTGGAGCAGAGACAGATCTACTGTAGCTCTCATGTGGCTTTGTGCACTTACTGTATAATTTTAAACAAAAACACTCTTGTTTTATCCATAAAGTTTGTTAAGTGCACTTCTCGAGCAGCTTTTATCTTATCTATCACACCATTGACTTCCACCACAACAGCACAGAAGATGAAGTGCACTGATAATGTTTTTTTTTTATTTATTTTTTTAGAATATATATATTCTACAAGTACACTGAAGAGTAACTAAATCCTGCAGAGCTAATTGCTCCGCAAGGTCCAAGGAATAATGACTGCTCCACGCAGACCGCCCCACCGGCTCTAATAGGCTCTTTTGACATGCATTAGAAACAAACAGTAATTACCAACAGTGGAGCTGCTGCATGTAGGTGATGAATGTGTATGTTTTTTTTGTTAACAAATCGCTTGATTATTTTCCTCTGATCTTTTCATTATAAATTCAGCCCTCGTCACGCTCTTACTGCAGCTTTTCCCTCTTGAAGTCGGCAGGTTCTTCTTGACGGGAGCCACATGTTTAATTTACCGGCCGTCTTTAAGGAGCGCTTCAGACAGAGGCAGGGGGAAAAAAGGTGTTTGTTTACACATGCTGGGGCGGAAACAGCTGTTTGTGGAGTAAATCAAAGTGTCAGTAAACACTGATGACCTAATTCAAATAAGCAAGAGGGTAATTAAGCTAATGTAATTTCAATAGCCGAGCTACTCCAGGTTTAGTTGCTTTACCATAAATTCCCAACCCTGTTCAAATAACATCATGCTATTTGAACAGGCCCCATTTGAAAAAAGGAAAAAAAGAAAAACACTCTAAAAATCAAACTAAATTAGCTTCTTGGAATAGCCATTCATCTCACAGTTAATTAGCAAACATTGCATCTGCTTTCACTTAGTTGGTGAACTATTTATTATCAAATGATTCAATCCATGGAAATTAATTCTACAGACAAGTAAAGAGCCTCACACTCCTCTGCAGACACTGGAGAGAAATGTTACACATCAGTGCTTCAGAAATGTTCTTTAAACTTTGTTTTTTGTTTTTCCTTGGTGGCCTCCATTATGATTCATGTCTCAGAATAGAGCAGAAACAGAAACAACATGTTTCAGCACGGCTTCAAATGGCCGGTTGGCATCAGAGGTATTTGGGTTTTGCCACCACTCAGCTGATTGCACCTCTGTTTTTTCAGGGCCTCGCAACACGCTCCCACTCTGATGGGTGTCCAGCCGTCCCGCTGTGCATCCTGCTCTGATTTGGCATCTCTGAAAGAGAGAGGGTCCCGAAATTACTCGAGCTTTTATTTATTTATCTGTCTATCTAGCCCCCTCTTCCATACTGTTGCTTTGTTTCCCAAACTGACAAACGTATTAGAGCTAATTGAATGTGACCCGCTGACAGCTGCCTGAAATAATGAAGCCTCTTTTCCTCACATTTTCTCCCCCCAGGACGGCCTCTCTCTCCTGCACTTCGGTCCACATCAAAGTGCTTTATCAGTGTGGAATCTGGGGCTGAAGGAATTATTGATCACGCTGAGAGCCCAGGGCTCCATATTTACTGCTTCTGCACCCAGGGAGAGATGATATTACTGAGACAAAAGCCATGCTTTCAGAGTCAGGAGACAATAGTCGTACACTCTGTTTTTTTGTTTGTTCTTTGTTATCTTAGATAATTCAATCTAAAAATCAGGGTGACGAAAGTGACTCTGAAAGTAATCTGAAATCTGTGAGCATAATGGGATCTATTTATAATACATTTGCTTATTTAGTTCAAAAAATCAGCCACTCTGCTGTAATAACTTGCTCCAAAGTGCAGCCTGTGAATCACATAAAAGTGCTGTGAGACCAGCTTTTAAGATTTTTCTTTTTTGTTTGTGCTCCAAGTGGGAAAATGTTATAGTTTCAAACAATATTTTTGAAATCTCATTTATACATATTTGCATGACGAGCAACAGAGGAGGACGCTGTTATTAGTCATTAGGGAGGCCATTCTTTGTTTCCCATTTACAACTGAAAATCAGCATTTATCAGAGGTAATTTAATCTTTATCGAGTCATAATCGAAAACAACAATAGCTTCTATATATATTTACATTTATAAAGCAATTTCATTGTTTTGCACCATCTTAGAGTGAATGGAGAAAACACATATTATTACATAAAGGTTGGAAGACTCATTATGTTCAAATCTCTCTTCTATAGCTTGGTTTCCATTGTGGTTCCCATGTGACTGGATTAATGTTTGACTTGAGTTTGATTGCAAAAATAAACTGAAAAAGAGTATTGACATTATTGTCATTTTGTCATTTGCTACAATTTCACTGTGTGAATATGTCAAGAACAAATCAGTGGTTCATTTATAATGACAAGAAATCCAACATTTGAGTAGTCTTCATACTGTTTGTAGAGAGCAGTCCGTGTTTAGAGACACAGCCACCATGCACTGCACACACGGAGGATAAAGGCTTCAACTTTAAAGCCACTATAAGAAATGTGAAACACAAGTTTGTTTGGTCACAGAATAACTTTGTTAACAGAGTTATTATTTGGCACCATTCATCAGCAGGTCAGTTTTTATTATTGGACAAACAGCCTCTGATGTTGCTGCTGATGAAGAGCTGCAGACAACAGGCTCTTTAAGTGGTTTGTGCAAATTAGATGACCTTCAACACAACTGCAAGGTTAACGTTGGAATTTACTGTGTGGAGTGTCCCCACTCACAGTAATGAACAGCCGAGTTACAACGCACCACTGGATGAAAACTTTATATCTTCAAAAAAGACAACAATTTCTACCAAATATGCAGAATATACGAGTGTGCATGTTAGAGCCCTGCAAGCCCGCAGGCTGTTGTTTGAGGATGAGGATTACTCATCTTGTTTTTGTTGTTTCCCTTTGGCCTTTTTACCCTTTTCTCTATGGACACCTGATGCAATTACCGCTGTTTGATTTAAGTAGCAAAAAGAAGTGTCCACACTGCATTGAAACACATTCATTCTCCAGAGAGGTTGAACCATTTCTGTTTTACACCTTCTCTGTGTGATTCCCACTGTCACTGTACTTCCTTAGAGCAAGGTGACCCACACCTGTTTTGTGGCAGCAGCACTCCTGGGATTAACGACTACCGTTAAATGTGGATATAATTCACTGAAGGCGTGCACAGGAAATTCAATTAGCAGGTAAACTAAGCAAAGAGGGGGAAGTATTTCATGGTAGATTTATGTTGCTGGCGTCGAGGAGAAAAACCCAGATTATGAAGCCATTTCCTGCACCAGGTTTCAAAACAGCCTGTTTTTCATTTGGCCAAAAGTTTGTATAGATGAGATCCTCACTCAACATGCCATACAGCATCACTTCCTTTGGGGTTAAGTGGTCTCTGTTCGTCCACTCTGGTCAACCAGTGTGTTTATAATGAGGCTGACTGATGCCTCCATGTGTGCTGGATTAATGTGGACCTGTGCCATTTGTTTAGAAGTGGAGATTTGTAGAAGAGGCCCTTGACATCTTGCAGAGTAATGAAAATGTGACCATACGGCTGGTCAACAAGGTGTTATAACCACCTTTGGATCATAATGAGGTTATGTTACGTAATAGGGATATACCATGCACATGTCAAAGCTCCGTCTGATTGGAACAATCATAGGTCTACTACTTCTCTTCATGGTTTCAAAGCATCACTTCTAATCCATTTGCAAACTCCTTGTTCTTGTTTTATTCTTATTTCTCATTCATTTTCTCGTTCATATTATTGTTGCATCTTCTATATTTATCGTATAAACCGATATTTCTGTGACTTTTCCTATTTGTAAGCATGGATATTACTAAATGGAGATTTGGCTGTTTGTGGATTAGCTGGGGTTAGGAAAGCCTTGTCTTTGTCTGTGTGAGTGTGTATGTATAAATCCTGTAATGTGTTCCACTGTATTTCTTTTTCTATAATTTTGTGGAAGGACCCCCTTGAAAAATAGATGATTTGGGGCTATCCTGAATAAATAGATTCAAATTAAAATTTTCTTTTATTTGTGTATAGTTAGAGGGGATTAGTTGTTGTTATTTCTTTTAATGTTTATGTAAGGTGTAAAATTCATCATAGGCATATCCATCGATGTTTTTTGAAGACCCTCCTCCCTCCCCCTCCTTTTCCAGTTTGTATCTGCATGAAGCCACACGTTTGTCACCTCACTGATGAGCAGCTACAACAGCTCTGGCAGATGTTAAAAATCAAACACTCCAAAATGATGGTATCTCAGGGGAAACTATTTCACATTCAGATCCAGACTGCTGCTGACAGCTTAGCAGAGATGTAGCGCAGAATACATCCACGGCCCAGACTACAGACTACTACAGGCCAGTGTTTATTATGCAGGCTGCAGGGCGCACTGTGCAGCCCACTGTCTGAGCAGATATTATATTGTAAAACCTCAACCACAGACCTCAAAGATAACGTATACAAACATTTTTTAAAAAGAGACGGTTTGACACCTGAAATACAGTCACAACAAAAGATCCATTAGAGGTTATGAACGGGTAACAATCACTGTCGCTTTAAGTTTTCCACACAGGTGGACATTTAATTATTTTTGACAGGAAACGAGACACCAGGCTGAATCCAGATGAGACCAATAACTTATATACTATTGTGGAATAAAATTGAAGTCAACTTTCTTTCTTTTCTTCATGGGTTTGTGAGTTTGATAGAGAATTATTGATTGATTTGTATACCTGGCAACTCCAGATGGAGGATGAGTCGGCAGAAAACTCAGACAGATAGATCATTTTCCCTAAAAGTTGTAATTTGGCTCGATGTTCCTATCTGAAGCCCATATCAGTGTTTTCTGTGTGAGGGCTGATGTGGTTCAAAGGCTCTGATATGTGAGCTGATTAAAAAGCAGGATTGGAAACATGAGACAGTTTTGTAGAATAAATGTCCACATACTTTAATATTTCTCTCAGTATGAAAAGACATTTTCTTAGAATTAGAGTCAAATTGAAAACCAAGAAACTTGAGATATTTATCCAGTTTAAACATGAACATATACCTAAATTAGTTCATTTTTTATGGTTTTGTTTCAATATTTCAATGTTTATGCTGCTCAGTGTCTTTAGTGGGATTGAACAGACAAGCAGATTTCTTGAGTTTTGAGAATTGCTGCAGACACAAATAAAACAAATAAGACAGGTCTGTTTTTTTTTTTAACATTTCATATGTACAGTTTACACATAGCTTTTAAGCATGTAATTATGGGTAACACTTTACTTGAAGGTATAGGTTAGGTTTAGGGTTAGGGTTAACCGAATGACACTTAATGACAACGTTATGACATTGACATAATGTTTATGACACGTTCATGACTGTGTCATGTCAGTCTTATGACAGTGTCATGTCACTCTTATGACGATACCTTCAAGTAAAGTGTTACCTAATTATGTTACTGTATGTATTGTGTGTCTAACTTGGAAAAAAGAAAGAAAGAAAGAAAGAAAGAAAGAAAGAAAGAAAGAAAGAAAGAAAGAAAGAAAGAAAGAAAGAAAAACATATCTACAGTATGGCACACAGCCTCCACACTCTCTTTTCCCACCTTGGTGATTCAATGCCACACGACTACCTGTCTCTCTGACTGTTCTTCCTCTCTCTTTCTGTGGACAGAACATGTATTTGCATTTTAAGATGTGCTTATTCCATAAAAGATTCATGAGTCCAGACGGAGCTATTCACACAGAAATCAGGAGGGCTCAGACACTCACAGTCGTATTGTGCCAGACATTTTGTCTGCATGGTCATTTTTTCTTTAACTAGGGATGAGAGACAGATGGAAACTGGATTCAGAGTGAGGAAGAATGCCTTTGGCTTGGGTCCAGAAAATATTACACACCATTTTGCTCCCCCCACCCCTATTGTGTTGAAGCGTATTATTTATGTTCACTTGGGGCAAGAGACAAGAAATACAACCCCATTCGTTACCTGTAAAACTTGAGAAATGTCCTTTGCTACACAGCAGAAATACTGACAGCAAAAGCTACAGAGCATGAACAGCATCAGAACAAACAGCTCCTCACACGGGACGTTTTTCAAAGCACTGTATCTTATTTTATTGATTTACAATAAGACAAATCATTAGACAATCAACCTGCCTTTCTCCTTCTGCCACGCCCCGTGCTCTCACCAGGACAAACCTCCCATCAGTCCACAAAATATCCTCACATCATGTAACTCACTTTTTCCTCTCCCAGATTATTTTCCTCTACATGTGCAGGGAGGAGGAGGAAAGCAGGGAGGTATGAGCATTTTCCGAAGCACATGTCTGCAAACATGGCAATGAACTTAAAAAGTAATTTATTGAGCAGACAGGAGCTGAGAAAGATTGATGTTCATATTTCATCCATCAATGGTTTTCACATTTCACCAGCCTAGTGGACGAGTGCTAGTCAGAGCTTGTCAAGCAAGCTGTGGCAAGTACATTCTCAATTCAGCTGGCTTATTGATAATCAAATCTTGCCAGTATAAGCTTGTCTTGTGGTACATTAAGATCTCCGTAAGTGTCGGCGTCTTGGGACCGCCGACGGGGTGAGAGTCAGCGGCAACAACACTGCAGAGACTCCACTCAGGTCTGGTAAAAAGCCTGAGCAAACTCGCCATGTTGTCACATCCTGCCCCACCGGCAACAAATGTCACTAATGAGCAGTCAAAACTTTAATTGAATCCATAAATAAGTAATACAGTGAGATGAATAATTCAAGTTGTCCAAACATTTCTGATTTGCCATTGGCTAATTACGTATAGTACTATCTTAATTCATGAGTTGGGATCCTATGAGTCACCTGGCTGTGATAAGTTGAAATGTGTTAAGAAAACACAAGAAACAGCAATTTATCTCCCATTTTAACCTGATAATGTTGACCTATTGTTATGGTCATGAGAGTTAAAGTGTGGTACACCAGTGGATGGTTAACCTCTGAACGTTGGTCTTCAAAGTACAGTACAGTAAAGTACATGAGGATTGACCCAAAAGACCTCAAAAGAAAAAGTCCAAGTGGAGCTATTTAACCAGTTTTCCATTGGACAATTAGACCTTGATTGAAATTTAAATGGCTAATAGACTGATTGTCGGACAGTGCTCAAAACTTCTCATTTCTCCATTTGGACCATTTGGAGGTCATTCAGAGGCCGAAGTTTCAAACAACCTTTGTTCTTTGAAGTCCCACATCCAGGAGAAAGACTCAAAGGCTATGGAAATACGACAAGCAGTGCTGGTGAAGACCGTGCAGAATTTTTGTTTAAGGGTTTGATAATTTGGTCATAGCATCCAATGGAAGGAGTCAAATCAATCTTTTCAAAAAGAGAGCCAAATCCCTGACTCAAATTAAAGATGTATGTAAGAGAACTACTGTTTTGGGGTTGATGCCACAGATCTACAGTACATTTTTGAAGTCCAACACCCAAAGAGAAAACACACAGAAGCTCCGACAGTGCAGTGTCTGCTTCAAATCTTCCCTGTTATTGCTACCTGGAGCATCAAAACAGTTTTAACTGCAGACCATGGTGGGGCCCGACTGCGGCCCCCTACCAATTTCCAAAGAGACAGAAGCAGGGGGTTCGGCAGTGGAAGAATAGCTGTATACAGAAGACTGTGTACATGTATCTGTATCTATATTTATTCCTGCACAGAGCCCACATATCACTCACAGTCAGAAAATATGTAATTTCCTGCAAATTATAAAGCGAGTATAATTCAGAAAACACCTAATTGGTTGTTTTCATGCTTTTCAATTTGCATCACACTTGAAACACTCTTATTGACATTCTGCAGGCACTCTTAACCTGTCAGCCACGAATAATTAAATATATATATGTGTGTGAAATAAAAAAAACAAAACAATCAAAATGCAAGGAAGCTCAGGCCTGTCAGTTAATATTTAATGAGCAATATGCAGTTTGCGAAGAGGAAAATGGAATCACTGATGGAATTGTTCTCCTCACTCTCTTAATTTCATAAAGGGCAAAGACGGCAGTGAGGCGACGACTCCTCTCTCAGCTCCGCCCGGATGTTGTGAAAATGAGAAAACTTTACGAGGAAAGTTGGACTTGGACTTTTTCTTTCTCTCTCAGAGCTTTCAGACATGCACTCGGAGGTCACCATTCAGACTCAAGCTGTCACTGCGCTGGCACTGGCACCACAGAGGCAGTTTGAGGGTTTTGAGTTTCATATGTTCACCGGCAGCCTGTTTGTAACAGCCAGCATGGTTCCTGCTACCCGGGGATTTTCACACATAAAGCCGGCTCGATGCAATTCTCCTTGACGTTACATGACTAATTGCTTCCCAAATGTTCTGCCTGGACACTTGTTTCGATTTGTTACAGGGCCAATAAATTCTTTCTGTATGGGAGGCTCAGACAGTGCACTGCCTCTAGATGACCACGGCTGACAGCTTATCATGGCCCACAAGTTTTGTTTTCCTCATTGTTCAGAGTTTTGACAGGGATGGATGTCTCAGTAAGGCATGGAAGACAAATGATGACAAATCCTATCCAGAGCATTGACTATCCTGGAAACTGCCAAGGATTCTTTGGATTTCCCACCGAGGTTTTTTTTATTTGGCGGCGGTAGCAGAGGACATTTTATCTCATGCTCCTTCATGCTTTAGTTTAAGAGGATACACGGGGAGGGCAGCTTTCAAAAATGTCTGTTCAACAGTGGCAGAGCAAGTGTTCACATCCATTACTCAAGTCCTCATGAGAACCAACACAACAATTTGGAAGTAAAACCGTGGCATTCAAATTAACACTGAATTTAAATATTCTGTTGTTGGTGTGCTTTTAAATAAATGAAAATAAAAAATAAGAAATTGTTCAAATGAATTAATAAAACAAATGTTTTTAAAGCATGCATCAGATTTGTTAAAATATTGTATTCATGTTGGTTTCATGTCATTTGAAATTACATTTGAACATTTAAAAAAAAAACAAAAGTAAGACTGGATGCCCATGAGAATGTCAAGTGGTGTAACCACAAAATAAAGACAAATATTGAATATATTATCCACCTACAGTACAATGGATTTAAGTATAAAAAATATACTTCTGAAAACACATAAAGGTTTTTTGTAGTTGCTGTGTTTATATATTTAAATGTTAATGTATTTTGGCAAGGATGAGCAGAACATATCCTAAAAACACTTCTTTTTCCTGTGACAAATTATGTGAAATTGGTCAAGGAACATATAAGTGTTGCATTGCAAAAGTGACTTACATTTATTCCATAGTCAATTTTTTATGATTAAATACTGGTTACACACCGGGTTGCATCATTTCATTGATCCACTATGTTCAGATTTTTTGGCATTTGATTTGCACCAGTTTGGGTGGTAGGCTTGTCTACAGCATAAATGAGTCCAACTAATGTAGTTCCACAATAATCCACTCCACTTCTGTTGTAAAGTTGGAAAAACAAACTTTTATTTCAACTGTGTCAAAAGCAGGTCAGACCCACCGGATTTTATTTGCTGAACAATAGGCTATAAAAAATGAACATGACAGGACCTGGTTTGACGATCCAGTGTTAGACTCTGAGTCATACCATGTGAATTGTTTATGTGGTGCATTGTGTGTTGTGTTTTCCCTCCCTGCCTGAGGGTGGTGCTGTCTTTTGCCCCGGTTCTTGTACTCTGTCTTTATTTAAGAGGTCACGGTTTCCAGTTAATGGCACCTATGGCAGCTTGTTGTATAGGGGTGGTGAGAATTTTTTATTTTATTTTGTGCCTTACCATTTCTCTTGTATTTCTGTCAGGGAGGCAGATAAAGTAACTCTGTATTTTATATTCACTTTGAGTTTCAGGAAAGCTAGATGTTTAAAATATAGACAGTTTTGTTTATTGTTTTCGGCACTGCTAACCCCAACATCTGAACCTACAACATTAAAATAGAAATATTTCTGTTGATACACTTTATGCCAGGCTCAGGTTTCCACTATAGGCTACTGTAGGTCTGGCATGAAACAAGCTCACCCCATGAACCTTCTTCTTCTTCCTCATGAACCACCGCTACAGTAGATACCACAGTTTCCCAATTTACAAATAAAAAGGTGCCATATTTCCTACTGAAAGGCCTAAAGGTAGTATACAGGTATGTAGATAACATTTCAAATGTACTTACTTTGAAAAAGGATTGCATAAACAGTTATCACTGTCTATCAGATGCATGGACTGAAGGTAAATATGGGTCACCTAACTGCAGTATTTCTCCTTGTACAAGTTTGTTAATTTTTGCACAGGCTAAATAATCCCCACCACTACATCATCCTCAAACCAGCTGCAGTCTGATTTTTTCTCGCCCTGGACACATATAGCCTCTGTTGCACTTCTCCTCCAAGACCATTATGCATTAGACCTGGGAATAAGGCCTTCAGCTACTTCTCAAAGCTTAATTTGCACATTTATTCTTGCTGACAAGTGTACAGATAGCCAGCGAGAAATGGCTCAGAAAATGAAAACGGTGAATTTCTTAATAGGCCACTAGCATGTAAAGATATTGCAAGTTAATGAAACATCACTGCTGTGCATTTGTCCCTTTCAGGCATCCCCAAACAGCAAATGTTAGCGCTTGTAGCTGTGCAGGATTTCAGCATTAATTCACTCAGCCCCTCCGTGCCCTGCTCTCTCTCTCTCTCTCTCTTTCACACACTGACACACACACGCACTGAACTGACAACTTTTTGGATTATTGAAGACACATGATGACACAATGGCAGATCTGAACAGGGCCAGTGACTCGGTATCGGAAAAGCCCACCAGAGCTAGCTAGCATGCTAACCTCAGAAGTAGAAGAAAAGAAATGGTAGAAACAAACCAATAAGAATAATGCTTTCCATCTCTGGAAACAGCGCTGGACGAGCGAAGGAAAGCAGTTTCATAAGCTCGTAACATTTCTTCTAGACTGTAGCCATAGCATCTTTCCCTAACCTTTCCCATTTATTTTGACTAAATCAAAAGGCTGCTCAGGACAGACCGTGAAGATGATGAAAATCTTATATAGTAAAATAGTTTTTTGGTGATTAGGCGTTAGAAATAAGTGATTTGATGCAATTTATTTTGGAATATCCAGTGTTAATAAAGTGCTAATGAAGCCCAACTTCAAACCGTTAGTGGCTACAGTCACTTGTACATCTGAGCCAGACTCCACATGGACTTTTATTGCTTAAACCAATGCAACACAACCTGTGACCTGCAGCAATATAATGTAATTATTTCTTCATTATTAAAGTGTAATGTAGTGTGTTTCCCCTTTTTCTTTTCAAACCGGCACTAATTTATACACTGAGGCACATATTGTGCAAAGAGCCATTGTATTAGCCGCTTATTACGCCCACACATGGCTCATTCATAATTAAGCTGCATATCTTAATAGCTGCAGTTGAACTGTCTCATTTTACTGTGTGGATTTTTTTTTCATGTGTGGGGTGGGTGGAGGTTGAGTGTGTCTTCCTTTATGTTTCATCAGCATTAGTGTGTTTGATGACTTGTAGTAGGCTATAGCTTGAATGTGGGTGAGGGATGACGCTGTTAACAAAATGTCAGGAAAATAAAAGACAAAGTGCTGATGGATTTACAAAAATAAAAGACAATGTCCATGTCAGAAAACAATAAATAAATCATTTTTGCAACTCCAAACATGAGTTGTCATAAACCCCTCCATCTGTCAGTTGGACGCAGGCTGCTGTTAAATAAATCAAGGTGTTTTCCCGCCTTGTGTCCTGGGAGACGTGTGGCACACCAAGACAAAACCTCCATTGTAAACACGAGATGTTTGAGACCACCTCCTTTATTTTTCCTCTGCCCCTTCTTGTTTTATGAAACTACAGTACCTGCAGAATCACACCTAACGGGCTCAGGCTTCTCCAGATGCATCAAGGTTTGCATGGTCCCTGTACATGAATACTATGAATGAAGTTGGGAATGGAATAATGGTGGAGGTGGAGGGGGGGAAACTGCCTCTGGGCCCTCATCCCCAATTCATCTCTGTGCTATCAGTCTGCGGAAGCTGCCCTTCAAAGCTCTCAGAGGGTGAAGCTGAGAAGGCACGACGATAGATAAAGCCGGCAGCTCTATTGCGCCTGTCATCCGACGCCCATCACTGCGTGCTTCCCAGAGCAGCGATAAAGATGGATGAGGTTGCCACGCAGGATCCCAGCCAGCCAAATCACACGTCAGAGTGACGCTGACGGAGGGCTTGTTGAAGAAGATAGGAGTGCTGTCTGTCTCATACAGGTGTGTTTACTCCCCTTGTTCTCCATATGGATCCTTTACCACACAGACGCCGGCGCTCACGTCGCAGCTGCTCCTTAGTGCAAAGGGTCTCGACTGTTCCATGCTAAATCTTCCTCTGCATGTTTCTCAGCAGGAGCCGGTGAAAAGATGTAATTTAAAAACGTCACTCATGTGTCTCAGAGATGCACCTCTCTGTTGCGGCTCCAATCTGAGGTTTAATTTCATATAAATGCACCTGTAAATGACAACATGATGTTTCCTAGTGTCTTCCTGCGTCACTACCAGCAGCCTCTAAATTTGACAGACAAGTCGCTTGGTTGAAATAGATAATCCATCAGTGAACATCAATCGTGCTCCTCAGCGGTGATGCAGTGCAGATCTTTACTTAGAGGCTTCGACTAAAGTTAGAAACAGGGCTGAGTTTCCGCGGTTTGATCACAGCGCCTGATTAAAAGTCTGAACAATAAATAATCTGGCTGGAAACTTTCGGTCATCTCTCTCGCAGCTTGAGCGGAGCCACAGTCGAATTTCCCACATGGCTGCTGTCAGATATGTTCTGAAATGCAGTGAGCTTTGTCCTGAAGTAGGATTTTACGTGTTGTGGATAAAACTGTGGCCTCGACTCTGTTTGAAATTTCACCGCAGCGCAGACAGATCCTGTTGTCTGCACCCGTGACTCTACACTCATCTTATTCATAGTACAACAGCAGAGAGAGTTTGAGGTCCTGGTTGTACTGTGAGTTAACACAACATCTTACAAGATGAATAAAGCTGCTTGGCTTCATGCAAGATGTAACGTTACAACTAGAGAAACATATCGGAAAGACCTCTGCTAATATCCTACTGTAAAAGCAAAAAAAAGTTCACAGCACCAAAGCAAATAAAAAACATCACAAAATGAAGTTTAACATGAGTCCACAGGTTAAATTTCATGACCAAGTATAGAATTACAAACACAGTGTTACCATAGTGTCTAAAATAGCTTTAAATCCATGGCCTACATATGAACAGCTCTTATTTTAAATGACCAATTGGTTTTAGCGGATAATGACAACAGGGCTATCACCATGCACACTATCCACTACTAAAGATGCTGATGAAACTATCTGGGCAAAGACAGTAAGCAGAACTTTATTTTGTTTTTTGTGTTTTGGTGAAACCATGACTTTTTATATGATGTCATCTGCATACAACAACATACACATAGACTCTTTAGCAGCCTCTTCATCCATTTGTCAGTGTGCTGATTAATTGCAACATTGAGCTGACACTAATTTTCAACTTTATCATTGGTAATATTATAATAATGAAGTCTTTTAAATTCTACATATTTTATTTTCAGGCTAGTTTCTGCAGAAAAATAGCCCCGGGTTGAATCGCTCAGTGAACTAGTTTCAACCTAAAGCACCAACCGGGTCCAACAGAGCTTAATGTGACTATTTATGAGAGTTAAATTTGCTCTGATAAGGCTGCATGATAGAAAGTGTAAAAACAGCGATAACTGCATGAGGTTTAATGCCTTGCTGGAGGGCACTTCAGCAGTGGTGGTGGTATCACGCAACCCTGAACCTTCAGACCACCATCCAGCATCCACACCAGAGCCGTCCCTGTTGCAGATCATGAGTCTTGCACCAGCAGATGTTGCTTGAAATCACCCTCTTTTGACACTGGCTCGTTATTAATAAATGTGTGTGTGTTTTTTGGTCTCACTTTGTTGTGACAGTCCCAGTCATCCTTGTTGACCTGAGCAGCTGTTTGCTCATAGATGAAGAGGAATAATTGGTATGAAATAATTTATCAAAGCTACTTTTGTGAATATTGTACCAATCCCACTGATACGTAGGTTAATTGCTCTCTAGAAGATAAAAAAAAGCTAATATTGAGTTGTCTGTCAGACAACTGGCCTTGTATATGTGCATGTCTGTGTGCATACACCATATTTCTGTCTAATAATGAGAATGCAACACTATTGATAAGCTGCCTTCTGTCCACAGAACATCTGGCCTGACCTTGTACTACAGAGCCAACTGAATAAGACTGAATGATAATGATGTTTTTTTTTACCGGCCCCGGTGCCCACATTAATCTCTATGAGCAGGTGTTCACACAGGCAGGCTTGTGTTTACCTTCGGTTTGTTAGCATTGTGCTAGTCATCTAACTGCTGTCTTGGGGCGGTGTTGTTTATTCTCCTCACATAATACACTGTGTAAGCAGCGCTCTGGCACTCCGGAGACCGGGCAGAATTACAGACCAGTACTCAAGACAGATAAAGAAAGGTACTGTAACAGTGAAATGTTGCTGTGTAAGCATGTGAATCTATTAAAACACTCTTTTTGACATTGTTTTAATAGGTTTCAGTGTGATTTAGTGTTTAACACCATGTTATACCACCATCGCTGTTTTGTGCCAAAATGAAGAATAACACAAATGTTTTAATATTTCAATTACAGTAAACGTTGACGACACCAGACCAGTCAAAATCTAATAAAGATCCACTTGTGCAGGATTTTCGCTGTGTTGTTTTTTTTTTGTTTTTTTTTTTACAAGAGTGTATCTTTAAAGGGGAAAATGTAAATCCGTTGGCTTTTCCACTGTTTTGCTAACCCTCCTCCTGGCCATGTGCATTTATTTACAACGAAACCGGTGAGAACTCAATCAATAGGGCGGAGCATAATGTTATATATCATATACGATGTTGCGACTTGTATATTTGTGAAGTCTTATCTGTCATAAACATGAAATTACAGGTTACGGGTGCGTTTGTGTCATGGTACGCAGAGACAAGAGCTGGACTCAAAAAACAAAACAAACAAACAAAAAACACCAGTGCAAATTAATGAAAAGTGAAATAAGATATTGACTTTGATCTGTTTACAGTCAGTTCTGCTCAGCAAATTAGTTTCTCAATGACATGTTCATTCATCTGCAAGGGATTTTGATTGACTTCACTCTTTAAAGTAAAGTCTGAGCTACATCAGCTCTCACCTGGAGGAGAAAATGTCCAAGTTCAAGCCAGAAGTCTTCATGATTTCTTTAGATGAAAATGGAAAAAGATCAAACCGCTGCTGGACAGAACATATTGTACACAAGCTTCTTCGTCTGATTTATTTAAGTGCACACTAATTACCTCCTCATGGTTGTTTGACTCCACCATGCAGACTAGTTTCAAGTTGCACTCATGTATATCATTGAAATGGTGTATTAATTGCTGTGTGAAAGGTCACACCTAAAGAAAATGTTTGACCTTGACCTTTGACCTTTGACCAAATCAGTTCAGAAAATATTAGTCAGATACTTGAAAACATTGCTCCACTCTCTCTGCTTTTGTGACACACTTAAGGCACATAAACACACTTGAGTAAAAGTTTTGGTACCTTTACACAAACAAGAGATTAAAAGCTCATCTGTCATGTTTTCCTGCCTTTTGTTTTCCATGGATTATAACACAAAAGCTGTGAAAACACCTGATCATTCACTTATTCTATAAAGATCCTCTAAAATGGCCTGGACAGAATGACTGATGATGATTGGTCCCCCCCATTAGCGATGGTGATAAATAAGTGATTGTGGTGCTATTTCAAGCTAAATGTCATTTTCAATCAGCACCACAGGTGTCTTCAATCTGAAATCAGTCATTCAGTCGGTTCAGCCACAATGAACCTGGAGAAGGGGAGGAAAAGAGGAAGACAAAGACGAGGCTGCCTGACCAGATAAGGACGGAAATAACTGACGAGCAGGGTCACGATGGAAAGTAGGAGGAAACATCTCCAAACAGCTGCTCATATCAATGAGAAGTTCCAAGGTCAATGGGATCAAGGCCGTCCTCCCTGGACAAGACCACGGCCAGATTGAACCCAGACTGAACTGAAAAGCACAATTCAAATGGTGGGAAAGGACTGGAGCGAAGAAAATATCAAACCAGATAGAAGCAAGACCTCCAAGATCAAAGCACAACAGTCATAAAGTACAGTGCTGCTGAATGAAAGTGGACTCCATGGAAGGAGAGCCATGAGGGAATGGCAATACTTTGAAAGAGGGAAAAAAAAACCTGACTGCATGGCATTTACTGAAAAGTCACGTTGACAAGCCACCGATGCTTCTAGGAGAAAGTCCAAAATTAGAGCTTTGTATTAAGTCACATCAGCTCTATGTTCACAGGAAGTTTCACAAAAGAGAGAGAGAAAAAAGAGAAGAACATCACCCCCGCTGTGAAAGACAGAGGAGGCTGAGTTGTGTGTCACACAGCCCAGATGTTGTCATT
This sequence comes from Trachurus trachurus, assembly GCF_905171665.1. Taxonomy (NCBI): domain Eukaryota; kingdom Metazoa; phylum Chordata; class Actinopteri; order Carangiformes; family Carangidae; genus Trachurus; species Trachurus trachurus. The sequence goes on along the minus strand of NC_139905.1, from coordinate 9,854,145 downwards.
CATATCTCTGTCGTTGTTGCCATGACGTGTAAAAAAAAAAAAACCCAAAAGCCTGCGAGTCACCGGAGAAGAAGAAGGAGGAGGCGAGGGTGGTGGGGTTGCAGACTGTCCTGGTTCTGCCAGCTCACAGTGACAAGGAGCCACATTAATCAACCCCATCCAGTAGACAAGGGGAGAGTCCAAAATTAACACGTCTCCAAATTTAGCTAATTTTGACGACAGAGAGGTTACTACCCCCTCCACAGGAATACCCTGCCCCAGATCTCCCCACACTGTCCCTCGGAAGAAGCCCAGAAATCCTTCACCAGAGGTTAGAGTGGTATAAAAATGAATGTGGGGGTCGTTTCAGTTATTGCTGAACATGTACTATTTTAGTAAGGTCAAATTAATTTATCATGGAAAAGCTAATTAAACAGACATCAATCTATTACCATGGCTCTGAGTTTGAGTCTGTGTTGGCTTCAGGCGGACGAGAACCCAGACGCTCCTGCAGAAAAACAGCCTCTTTTTTTCACATCAAGGATACAAAGGAACTTGACTGTGTTGATTTGGTATTGATTACAGACAGATCTCCACCCCTTAGCTGCATACTTTTCTTCCTTCTTCTTCTTCTTCTGGGAGTAGCACTGCAGCAAATCAGATAACGCTGTTAAAGAATGAGACGGCCAGATAACCCAGTTAGGATGCAGCAGGGAGGGATTTTGCAGCGGCAATGCTGTGATTTGGCGGCTTGTCATCATGTGCAGGCCTCTTGCCGGCACCAGATGTAATTTTTTGTCACACCAGATTGAGCACCTCTCTCCGTCGACCCTACGGGCGGGCCGGCACTCTGTTAGCCGCGGTGACGCAGAGTGTGTGTGGCCATTTGTCAGCCCAGGCGATTTCTTAAATGAGGACATATTGGCAGGTGCCCAGGCAGCATGAGACAAGGATGAGGGGCTTCGCCAAAAAGAGCAGCTGAGGTGACAGCAGACGACGTCTCGTCTGGTCTTAATGGGGGAGAGGAAGTCAGTCAGTCAGTAAATATAGTATGTTCCCAGATGCTGCGCAGATTTACATCACAAACAAGAACTATGATGTTGAAATACTCCCAGGCTGTCTGATAACAAGACACTGACACTCTTTCCTGTATGAATCAATAACTCCGCCCTGTTATCAATTATGATTCTTTCTTATTTATTTATTTTCTTATTTTATTTATTTATTGCCGTCAAACCAAACAGCAGAGGCCACATAATGAGAAATGGGACGTGCTCTCTGATTAATTCATAACAAAGAGTCAACAAAGAGAGGGGTATTGTATATCACCTGGTGCAGACAAGATAAGTGCCAGCTTTAAATTATATTTGTTGAGATACAAACATAGATGGAGATTACCTCTGCTCCCAAACACTAAATTAAAATGCAGCATATTCACCTCACCAGGTGCCTCCTCCTCCTGCTGCAGAAAAAAAAACACACACTTTTTTTCTTCTTTTAATTTATTTGCGCCTTTATTTATTTATTTATTCATTTAAGCAGGCAGCAGGATGGAATAATAAATCGTCCTCTTTGGTGGTTGGTTAAGACTCATTAAAAATCTCTATAAAGCACTGAAGCCAACTGAGGCTGTGTACCGTGTGAATTGCCTGCAAAATAAATATTGTGCCTCGGCCATATTTTCTTTCAGGGATTTACATTAATAAGATAGTGGGTGTGCAGTAATCAGCTAATGGCGAGCCTGGCCACGGAGGGCTAATAGCGGCGGGGTTGTGCTACAATTAGCTGGTGATTGCAGGCTACAGCTGAGACGTGCCGTTCCTTTGGAAGAGGCTCAAGACTTTTTCCTTAATGAGAAACAGTTTTAAGGATTGTTTTGTGTGAGATGTAATGTTTTTTTCTTTGTTTTTTTCTCCCTCAATTTGTAAGCAAACTGCAGCCTCAGATACAATTTGCAGATAATACACCTGCGATCTCTCCGCAGCTAGAAACAAGATATCCCACAATGCCCCCTACTCTGAACAACAAAACCAACACAGATTGCACATTGGTGCTCTGTGATCTCAAGTTTGTTTGTTTGTTGTTTTTTGTTGTGTGCGGGGGTGTGCAATAAAGAGGGAAGACTGTTCATTTTCCCAGACCTGTCACATAACTCGAGCCAGTGCAGCTCTTTTAATACAGCAGTTAAAGGAAGAGCCTCGCTGTGAGCAGAGGACCTGACCTCCATTCATAAGGACATAATGTAAGGCCTCGCAATAGAACAGCGAGTAAAAATAGCAGCCTCCTGGTTTAGGAGTTTTTTCTGGGAGTCCTTGTAACTCATCCCACAGAACTCCAACATTTCTGCACCTACAGTAACACAAGTTGCAGCCGGTGAGTGATGCAGGACAAGAATAAAAATGATGATTAATGTATTGGAGTAAAAAGTAGAAATGAATAATTATTGTAACTCAGAATAGAAAATGAAAACTTGGTAACCTATAAAACTGATTTTACAAGAGTGCAGTTTTATTGTTTGTATCTGTTATCAGTAGCTAATTTAGCCAACTCATCTTGCTATAACACTAAGGCTAACAACTTGATTAACCTGAAGATTGAGGCTGCACTTGAACACCGAATGCATCACGACCAACACATTTTGATATGGACGTATTATTATGTCCAAAACGTATCATCAAAAATCATTTTCTCAATTTCTTAGTTTTTTCTTCTTGTTTTAAGTTGTTTGTAGTGGTCTTCTTGTCTGCAGATGATTCCCAGTGCACGCTGAATGAGTTGCAGTTGTTAAAGGTGATTTTAGCCACATTTTGGGTAGGTACCGAAATACAGCAACCACTCCTCCGTAGGATGGACCATCATCTGGTCTGGTCCACATGGTCTACTGAGGACAAAGCCTTCGGATGCTGTGATGCAGCCAATGAAATGAGACGTACAGTTGTTGCATGTCAGCACGCAGCCGTTAGCATTTGGCTAAAACGACTGCTGTGACTAAATATGGCATCACAGAGCTGCTAACATTGGCCTTGTTTACTACCAGTTGGTCCCTCATATCAGAACGTGCATTTTCTGGTTCTGTTAAATCACCACAGCCAACGCTCCTTTGTTGTGATTGAAGCCAGTGGACCTTTTGTTTTACTCTTCCCTGGGCTTATGAAATTGCATGTGTTTGTTTATTCATTTATTAAAGAACCCCAGTGGCCAGTAATACCTGCACTCCCTCGGTTCATGGTAAACATAAAACCAGCACATGAATCAAATCAAGGCCTGCAGGTATGTGGAAAGAATAACAGAGGGAATAGGTGGAAATAAAAAACATAAATACTAACAAGGATACGTCTGTTTTTAGAAGCATTTTCTTTTCTTTTACTGAATCAAAGCTTCAACGCAGAAGGCCGTTGCAGCAGGCTGCTGCTTCCTGACTGATTCCCTTCTATTCAAATCTCCAAGTCTGGCTTTTGAAGACCTTTTGGACCTGACCTCCTTAGACCCCCGGCATTAATGCTGATCATGAAGATTGCTTTAAAATCCTTTTCAGGTATCTAGTCACGCTTTCGATTTAGCCATTAATACAATGAGTGCATAAGAGCGTGTCTTAATGACAATCTGGGCCAACAGAGTTATAGATTATACAAATTTATAACCTGGGCATCTGCGTCACTTGGGTCGGGATTTGGTGATCTTTATTTCCCGCGGTAATTGAGGAGGGGACAAAGTCACTTAATGCCAGATCTTTTAACTCGCTGGAGAAAAAGCTGGAAGGGAATTAAACCTATTGCATACATGAATTATTAAATGGTTCACTTTCAAGTGTTTTAGTTTGCATTAAGTATTTTTATGTGTTTCCTTTTTTTTCTTTTTCAACAAATCCAGCTCAGTTAAACGTGACGTCATTGAGATGTTCCGACTGCTGCTTCCAGTGATGAATGAAGAGTCGGAGTAGGGTCACGACCTGATAATGCCCGGGTGAGTTTTCCCTTTGCCCTCTCCTCTAGAGCCATCTAGGACGTTTCAAAGTCTCTTCTGTGTGTGTAGGTGTGTGTGTGTGTGTGTGTGTGTGTGTGTGTGTGTTTTTCTCTTCCCATCTCTAGACTCCATTTCCCAGTTTCTCTCTCCATCTCCAGAGGGCCATACCGGGATGGCAGAGGTAGTAGGAGCTACAGTGCCGTACAGTACACATCCGCCTCACATTAGAAGTGGGAGAGATGCTGCCTTTCCCCCCTCAGCCCTTTTATGGTGGATTAATGATTTATTGCTCTGGCTTCTCACTCTTCTCATCTTACTTGGAGGGGGGGCAGTTTAACAAGCACGCTTGTTTTCTCCCCCGGCCTTCAGATAGTTCTCACTCACAGAGAAATGTGCTATGGTGCCACTGTGTGTGCAGCACAGCTGTGACCCAGTTCAGAGACTTTTTCACCAGAGCAGCCTCAGCAGGGAGCGGAGAAATCCAGCAGCAAAAAAACCTGATGGGTGCAGCAGCTCATCGATGCGCTTCTCCAAAACATCAAGCCCGCTCTTGGTCTCCAATGTTTACTGTACCACAGGCCGGCAAACTGATACTCACATCAGATCGACAAAATGGTGTCAGAGAAATGACTTTGAAGTTGCTTTATTTTCCAAATGCTGCAATGAGGGTTGAGTTATCTAACTTTAGGTGGCCAGTCACTGTAGTTTAATTTCTCCGTACACTGGACATGTTCTGTTTCCCTCCCAACAGACACCTATTACTTCTGTGATCCCACCTCTGTCTATCTTCCTGGGATGGTTAAAATGTTTGCTCAGGTTATTGGGTTCAATATATTACGGAGGAAAGCTGAGGCAGTGGATTTCAACACTTCCAATGAAGATGACAAAAAGAGCAGAGTGTTTGATAGTCAGTCGAACCGAGGCGTCTTTGTTGGGTTCAACTTTGACTCAGATTTAGCGTCCATGGAGCTCAGTTCCACCTCCAGGTTTCCAGACCTTTTATAGCTTTAGCTTATTGGCATTGATCCTGACATGACTCACTTTGGCTAAGCTAAAGTTAGGACAATGGGTGTAGTACATGAGCAACACACTTGACTGGATTAGGCTTAATGTGCTCTATATACATCCTATCATTCTTTTTTTTCTCTCTCTGTGTGTGTCCAGATTAATTTCCTGCCGGGCTCTCCACACCACACTGTTCCCACCAAATCAAATCACGCTCCGGCCTGTTGCTCTGTCCACTCAGCTTTCAGCTCGTTCAATAAACTGCCTCTGCTCTCAACAAACTGCTGCTTTAAGACTTTCTCTATGACGCGTGGCAGATCATTTTAGCCGAGTGAACTGATGCTGATATTTTCTTTTAATAGAAGTCAAGCTCTGTTGGTTGTAGAAAGGGGAAGGGGGGTCTCACCGCAGACTGAAGAAAGGGCCGTTACTGATATCAAAATGAGATGAAGTCGGCAAGATGGCCGATAGTGTGAAGACAAAAATGACTATTTTGAGCCTTTTTCTTCACAATTTCTTGAATAATTGATCATGATAGAGAGATAGAGAGAGTTAGGACATGGTCAGTGATAACACGTGTTGTGGATTTCTCAGATGTGGTGAATAAGTTTTAGATAACTCAGAGGAGAACTTTGTTTTGAATAGTTTAAAACCCGTTGCAACCGCAGCTGATTTTTTCTTCTCCTTTTTTTTTTTTAATTAAAAAGCATATTACCTACAGGCAACACTACATCGAGATCAATGCTGAATTTAAATTGCCATATCTGAGTGTATTTGCCTGATAATTAGCTCAATTTAAGCCTCTATAAATATATTCACAAGATTTAAGTTTAAATAAATCACCATGATACTCAATGTGCTGATTTAAACTCCTAAATATTTATTTAAAAGACACATTTATATCATTATGCAGCCTCTGGGATGTGCCCTGTGACCTCTCCTGCTAGCTTACCTATATATTTATCACATTTACTTTTAACTTTATTTTTCTATGTTTACTACTTGGAAGCAAACTTTTTCCAGAGTGCTCATAGACTTTTGCAGGCAGCCATTGTACTAAAGCTGCAATAACCTTCAGGATGTTCTCGGTGATTATGGGTGCTTTGGTGCTGCACCAACATCATAGCCATAATCCCAGGGAAGAACACCCTCCTGGGTATTTTTGCTTGAGGCAATAACAAACGCATAATCAATATAGTTTGAGTTTACACCACTTATTTGCCTGTGAGGTGCTAATAGAAGCAAAAAAAAAAAAGTGTATGCATCTACTTGCAGACATGGTGAAAATATCTCTGTCTGGCCTCTGCAAGCAAACGTGCCATGTTTATGCTTGAGTGTAATCTGTTACAGGGCTTCCATGTATGTATTCCATTTAGTTTGCCTTCAATCGCACTGTATCTAGGAAAGGAAGCTGGGTATGGTGTAATTTTATTAGAGGGTACGAAGTGGTGTCCCTGCCCAGAGATATAATGTAGCAACAGAGTGGAGTCAGAACACTTTTATTTATTCTATTCAAGTGTTATTGGAAAAAGAAAATGCAATTGTTTCCCTTCTATCTATTACAAACAACCAAATAATGGGGAAAAAAATAAACAGAAAGCATGTTTCTATTTATAGTAACCCTAATAATAACCCCTAAAACACAAGAAAACAGAAAACTGACCCAAGCACAGCTACTTTAGTCTAGTCAAGTCAGTCAGGAGTGCAGGATGTTGTATAATGCTAATGTACACAGAACAGCAAAACAAAGATCCTTTCAGATCCTTTTCTGTTGGACTCCAGATTGTGGTCAGGTGCTTCCTGTTTGCTTCAATTATCCTTGAAATGTGTACTTGAACCTGACTGAAGTCCACTTGTAGCAAGTTGAACTGATTGGATATTGTTTAGAAAGACACACACCTGAGTCCCACACTTCAAACCAAAGTCTAAGTAACTCTGTCAACCTCAGGGAAGAAACTGGTGAGGTGTGGCTCAGACCAAGGTATAAAACCATTTCTTGATTGTTCCCCTGAGAGCAGTGGACTCAATCTGGGACCAGTAGGACTTTTCCAAACTGATTATTAATAAGGCAAGAAGGATGTCGGTAAATGAGGTGACCAAGAACCCAACAAATAGCGAGGAAAAAGAAGAAATAGAATTCAAAGACAATTTTGTACATTATTTCATAAATTTGCAAATAAATTCTGAATATCTCAGGTACAGAAGGTTTATTTCATGACACCAGCTGATAATGATCTCCATTCTTTAGTATCCAAAGATCTAAATCAATTAGCTCTAAATGAACCTTTCCAAAACAGTGGGTCATTCCACTCCCCTGGATGTTTTACTGAGTGCTCTCTGTCGGCATACAGATGGTTTTTCCTCCTCTAATTTATAGTCTGCAGTATTATTTTCTGAAATAGCTGTGAAATGGCTTTTTATTAACTCATTTTATGCACAGCCCTATCTGTTCAACCTGCACAATAACCTTCAATCTTTCCAGACTGCCTCGCCCGCCTGTTTATATTATATGTCCTCTTTTTATTTTAGTCAGAAAAACCCATTTTTTTCTTTATTGTCGTGGATATGGTCATCAGTTATTCTAATGTTGTACTTGTCTGGTTGACTGTAGAGTGGCATTTCTGTTCTGCAAAGGTTCTGAGTCCAGCAACAAAAGCAGTTACACACATTTTATCAAGACCTCTTCCACGTTCAGGTGCAAATCGATCATCACAGGCTCAGCTAAAGAGAGATTGTTTAATTTGTTACTCAAAGAGACACAAAGGGGTCAATCTGTACTTTGTAAAAGATGACAACAAAGATTAGAGGCCTCCACAAAATACTGAGGCAGTTTTTCTTTTCCTATCACTCAACGAACTACAGTGTGTAGTTCAAGCTTAGTCAGGTTAAACCAAGAAAAGACTGGCTTTTTACAATCAAAACTAAGAGTAAGTATGAAGATATGTGATAGGGAAAGGATAGAAAAAGGCGTTTTGCGTAAATGATTTGTTACAGAAGTCATTTGTAAGTTTAGCATACTGTAAGATACATAGCCAGTGCTTGCATTAGCAGCTGTTTACTCACTAGAGATTAAGTTGTGTGTTAAGCAATAAAGTAGAAAACAATGTTGATGTTGGTTCTTGTTTTGTCACTATTTCCATCACTGCTTATCTTCTACTGAAGTTTGCAGGCTAAATAGCCAGCCCTAGTTGGACTAACATGCACAACCCTTTCCGATACCGAGTCACTGTAGCACCCAGTTCGCCGTTTAGACAATGTTCTCTAACCTCATGTGTTGTAATGACTGACGTTCTTTGCAAGACTGTTGATGCTACTGTTACCGCCCGCTGTAGCAATTGCAAAAAGTAAATGTAGTAAAGATGGGGGAAAAAAGACTAAATATCATATCAAAATGATAGAAAATAAAGTTTTTGCTCACCATGTGTGAGTCTTTTTTGGCCTCTCCCATTAGGGATGTTAGTTCAGCTGAACCAAGCTGGTCAAACACAGTGAAAACAACGTCCCAGTGCTGATGGACCTTGTTTATGTGATTACCGCTCTCACCCAGCCAGCCCACCTGGGAACGATGCCATCAGCGTGGGATGTCCTGGTTGGGATTCTTGTTCAATCACTACTCTTGGCGGCTGGTCCGTGTTGCCTGTGGCATTTTGATTGAATGTTTTCTATTCACACACAGAACTCCTGTTAATGGCCCTTTTCATGTGACAGTGATCTATATTCAGGTAATTACAACTGGCTATGATGGATAGTGCTGTCAAATTGACCATGATTATCCTGAGATTAAACATGTTTCAAAAATCCCAAATGTCAAAAACTATTACAAGGTCACAGTGAGAGTGGATTCTCTGATACCTCAGATTATAATTTGTTTGAATTGGTGCAACTGCAGCGTTAACTGTTCTGCCCATTAGAAACAATCCATATCATCACGATGTTTGCGATGGGAACAGTTTCACGTGCCATGAAATCTGACGTCTGTACATCTATAAACCATGTTTATGCTGATTTAAACCTCTTTGCATGGCCGTCACGCTGCAGAGAGTGAAAACATCCGCGTTTGATGTGTAGTCAGACAGGTTTCACAGTCCTGTGTGTGTGACTGAAGCCTGCCAGAGCTGTGATGGATGCTTTATAGATGTGATGACAAAGCCAGTGATGTGGATTCTTCAGTCATTCCATGGAAAAACAAAACAGGAGGAAATGTAGGAAGTATCACGAGTGCCCTTTTCTGTTACTGTCTCACTAGCATGCGTTTCTGTGGTGGATGTTTTTGTTTTGTTTTGTTTTGTTTTACAAAGCATTTACCCTATCTGTCATCATGACTCACAATTTGTTCTTAATTGACCTCCATTGTTAGGTAAAGGTTATGCATAATATGAAAACATATTAATATATATATATAATGCTCAAGGTTGTTCTCTGAAAGCTTGGCTGGGCTGCAGCCAGCCTGGCAGGAGGAAGCCAAAGAGTTTCCTGAACTAAGAGGACATCCGCCAGAAAGACAAGGCCTTAAAGTCTAATTGGTCTGATTAGAGGGACTCCTAAGCCAGCACTTCTGATTAAGTGGAGTGATGGAGGTGATAAAGGCCGACTGGCAGGTGCCGTTGGACCGTTAAGTGGGCAAAATGAAGCAAAGTTCACTCCTGGCTGGGGCGGGGATCCTGTCTTATATTTTATCCTCCACCGTGAGCAGCGAGATGTGACCGTATCAATCATCATCTTTATGCCGGTGCCGGCTCCTACGTGCGTCTCCCCTGCTGCAGACCGACACATGCTCAGAAGAGAGCGAGAATAAGCAAGGGCAGAGGCAGTGATGTTTGTACTCTGAGAATTTCACATTTTCCTCCTCAGCCACTGTCTAATCACCTCATTCTTTTACTGCTGATCCAAATTTCTTCCCTGCACCTTCTGCAATATGCGCAGTTCAATATTTGTACTCAGGCCGATATTTCTATATGTAGATAGATAGTAAGTGCTAAACTGATCGGATTTAATTTTCCCTTGGAGACACACCAATAACTTAAAATTCAGTTTAAAAACAATAACTGGGGAAGAGAGAGAACAAAGACCCCCATGTAACTGTGTGTCATAACTGAGTTTAAAAGAAACAGAGAAACAGCTCTTTCCTTCAAGTTCTGGTGACGTTTAGCTGATTTTTTTTTCTCCCCCTTGCTCTGTAGCTTTGACAGATGTGCCCCAACCTGTTCAAAGTTCAGTTTGGCATTTTGAAAGAACCGCATTTCAGCAGCCTCAACACTGCAGAATACAGAATACATGACATGAAGTATGAAAAAGTATATGCACTTTCATCACGCCAGGGTGCTGCCAGCTTTGCAGAGTATTATTGGGACTTGAGAATTGATAAGGAATTTGATTGTTTTGAGGAGAGCCTTAGGGAGATTAAAGAGAGGAGCTATGCAAGATTTTTACCTAAACAGCTTCGGAGTAATTGTGATGGTTAAATGACTTGTTACAGGGAGAATGGAGGCTCTCTACCTTCCACCTAGAGTTTCTTGGCTAAAAACCGACCATGCAAGATTAGCGCCTCCGACAAGGACTACTTTACGGCACTAAGACACAAACACGCCCGATAATCTGCAGTCTCTTATTAACTTTACCCACCACATCGCTACATGGATTGCTTTCTCACTGGCTTCATTGAAAATGAATGCACATGGCCAGGGGGGCAGGGTGGAGAGTTAGCGGTGACCAAAACAACGGAAAAGAAAGGTTCCCCTTTAACATTTAAATCAATAAAGAAATGCTGAGTAAAAGAGTAAACTTTTACTGCTATTTGCTAATCGGGAGAGGTAAAAGTGAAAGATGTGAGTCTTTAGTGATTAGATCCCGTCATGATATCGCCACCATCTGAAGGGGAGTGAGGCTGTGTGAAGAATAGGAAAGTGCCAGTGTCTGGACACTGATGGGGAAGAAAAAGGATTCTGAAGATCTGGATGTGAAGCAAACTCTGATGAGTGCTGCTGGTACTCGATGTGAAAGCTGGAGGTGGATAAGGTGGAGGAGGGTCGCAGCAATATACACTGAAATGACGGTTGATAGCAGGAGAGAGTGTGGCAGAAGTGCAGGGCCGGACACTGAGCATCATATAGACTCTGCTAACAAATCAAACACATATGATGTTTTTGGTCTGAGCACCGAACTCGGTGCAGCAGAGAATGAAGAGCAAACTGACTTATGATAAAAATATGCTTGGGTGGAGGCAGGGCTTACGCAATCCCACATGAACAGCAGCAGCGGAAGCAATTGTGTTCGGATAGTGACAATGATAAATCATCTCACAAAATGTACATTAACACACGCAGCGTTACGGAGTGGAGCCTGGTGAAGCTGAGCAGTAATCTTCATCATCTCAGTGCAAAGTCAAACCTCTAAAAGAGTTTCCACAGTCCTGAGCTGCTTGTTACCAGCTGCGACAGAAGGGATGATATCGATATGATGAGTCTCTAATGAGAAATGAGCAAAATGAGCATTACTTTACTAATTATTCAGCAGCATGAAGGCATTATATTACATCCATTTCTTTGCTCTGCTGTCACCAGATCATCCACTCATCCTTTCTTTTGTATTTAACACGTGTTGACATATACAAAACAAGACACTGCAGTTTAACAAGCAGGCCGCGCTGCAACTCAGAGGGATTTACTGAGCATCCAGCAGCTGGCTCGGCCTCAGTGACTGCACACAGCTCTCCACAGGTCTCGACTTCAGAGGCACGGCAACAAGAGGCGACTCCTTTGCCACACCAGCCAACCAAGAGCACGCTCACTTCAGATAAGACAAATGTGGAAAGAAAAACCTGAAGTCACAGTCATCCAAGGGTATGGGTAATAAAAATATTGGCATTAAAACAAAACTCACACCACACCACACAAACTCGGAAGAAGTTTGATGTATTTTTATTTAGTTATTCTAAGAGTCATGATGCCCTTTTTCTCCCTGGCATATATAAAAACAATGATTCCCTGCACGGTCAATCTTTAAAGCTTCTTTAAAGGTTGCATATTGTGTATATATATACTATATGTGTTCATGTCCTTTTTGACTGTAAAGCAGGTCTAGGATCCACATTCATATGTAAAAGTATGAAAGTGCTCAGTTGTCAGAGAAGAGCACACAGTCTGTTTTCAGACAATGAATGACCTGTTAGGACTTCTGTGACTTTGTGATGTCATAATAAAGTAGTCAAAGCCCTCAGTGATCCCGCAAATCCACCCATCCAACTTTGCAGGATTTGGTTTTTCTGAGCATTTCATTTTAATTCTGCTATATTTTAATTGGATTACTCAGAAACCACCCAACCAATCAGGAAATAGTATAGCCTCCTTTCTTCTGGTTGGTTCACTGACCTGTTACTGCCAGAGCTACTGGGAGAGGCCCCCGGAGGGTTTCTGCTTCTCAAAACACAATATACCGTATCTTCTTATGGATCAGCACCTCAGATGTAACACGGGGAAATGTAAAGTATGAGACCCTGAAATAACAAGAGCCTTTGATCTGAGGGTATAAGGGCACATAGGTCGACATAATGCTGGGAATTGAACTAGCAGGCCTGGTGTCTGTACATGCCTCTGTCCACGCTTATGATGGCGCAATATCACAAAACCATGTCACACGACGGCTCCACTGTTTGGCAGCGGGGATACAATATCATAGGGATGAATCTAGCTGAGCATTGGTCCTCTTCTCTTCTTTTAACAAACACTGTCCACTAACCGTGTGATGAGAAAGGCTTAAAAGATTCCTCTCCTCATAATAAACGTCAAGTCCTTATTGCCTCCCAGTTATTAAAAGTAAATGTTATATTGACATTTCAATCACTCACCCTTATTGCTTTCTTCAAGGCAGCGACAGTGAGGATAATTTCATGTTTTCGGTTTCATGCAAAGCTTAAAGTTGCTAGAGCTAAGGTCATCTGAATGTTTTTTGTAGGCCGCCTTTAAACCTGTATAATTAGGTTTTCATGATCATTTCCTTTTACAGGACTCACACTTTCTGAGTCCCCGGGGAGAGGAGAGGACCTGCTACGAAATCCAGCTGGAGGTTTGTGGGAAACGTTGAATGCAACAATGTGGGCAGCTGATTTTTTCATTTATTTTCTGCCTCTGCAGCGCATATCCAAGCGTAAGATGATAGTTTAATTGGAAAAATGTCTTCTTCTTTTTTTCTCTCTCTTTCCTTACCAGTGAGAATGTGTTTATGAAACCTTCAGCGTCTATGCCATCCTTAATAAACCTCTGGTTCCTCTCAGTCTCTGCCCAGTGACAGTTTCCAAAGCTGTGACATTTATATCCAAATGGTAATTGATTCAGAGGAGGCTGTTAGTATGCAGCTACAATTTAACAACTTTCCTCTTGGGGGAGGAGGAGGGATCAAGGCCTGGAAAGGAGAGACAGGATTTTTTTTTCCCCTCTTCTTTTTGCTGTTGTTGTTTTTTGGTGTTTTAAACAGCACTCCCTCTCCCCCTTTCCTCCCTCTTTCTCTCCCTCCTCCTCAAGATGGTGAGATCAGATTAGAAAAAGAGAGGTGGCTTTTGTTCTGCACGTTTGCTTCCCAGCTCCACACATACAAACACACACTCACACTCACACACACGCGTGCACACTCAGCTCGTGCAGTGGGATGCTGCCGAGGATGTTTATTGATTGGATGCCACTGACAGAATGGACTTTGTCAAAGGCAGTACTCTGTGCTCACACTGCAGGCTGTGTTTACTGGTGCGTCTCACCTGCGAAGTCGAGGTGGCAACATGGCCCTGGACAACGAAGACAACAACAGCAACAACAACAACAACAACGACTGCAACAACAACAATAACAACTCGAAGGCCTGATGGGCAGCAGTAATCCTCCCCTGATACTGTCAGGCCTGCTGCACAGAAATAATGGCATCACATCATCCAGCATGCTGGCTGCATGTGCTTGTCATCTGTGATTACCGCTCGTGAGCTCCAGCTCTGGACCGCTACAATTATGACACACTTAACGAGAACAAATGAAGCAATGATTGGCCATATAATGTGACCTCTAGTAACTGCCAGCGGGGTTCATTGTCTTGTACCACTTACTGCGCATCGTCCTGTAGCATCTGCTAACATGGATGAAGGTAATCTCGTATCATGTGAGGTGCCATTAACAACAACAAAAAAAACCTCCCCCATAAAAAACAAAAAACCCAAAGCATAAAACTGAGCCACTGCTTCACCCAAGGATTATGCCATTCATTACAGCAAACCAAGGCTTCTCCTGAAAACAAACAATTGCCCCAGCACTCAATTTTGAAGTTGGACTGGAGCAGAGGTGAAATGAGTTTAGCAACCACAGTCTCAGCTAAACAAGACAAATGCAGTGTGTGCTACAGTTTACGCTTTCTAATCTAGTCTACCCCCCTCCCCCCCCCCCGCCTCGATCATTAGTGTTGCACAAGTGATGATAAGGAGGAAATCGTCGCCTCACTCAGTTGTAATGCCTCAGTTTTCCTCTGGCATCTTTCATTACACTCTATTTCCTGTAAAGCAGCACGATAAGGCTGCGTGACTGACAGCTCCCACGTCTCTCCTTCTACACAATAATAACAAACTCTAATTATTATTATTACTATTATTATTATTTGATTGTATATATTAAGCAGGAATATATCAGAATGCTTCTGGAGTATCTGCCACCGGCCAGATGTCGTCTAATAAACAGGTATTTGTTCGTCACTGAACACCTGTGATGGTGCAATGCACTTGCACACATCCTGCTCCTCGACTTTCTGTTTTGATATTTACTTTGCACTTTCTGATCCTCCTCTGAGAAAAAAAATCTCAGCAATTTTCTCTCCCTCCAGCTCACAATCACAGACTCTGGGTCTGTACCTTAAGTCTGTTTCCCATTTGCATTTACACAAACATCTCAAAAAAAAAAGAAGAAAAAAGTGCTGATAGTTTTAATTTCCCCTGAACCTACTTTGCATTCTTTATGAATTCATAAGGTATTCTTCAATATGTGACTTCTCTCGCCCCTTAGGTCCAAATGAAAGGTTTTAGAATATCTTCTAATCCCTTTATATGCATCAGAGTGAGGGGTGTCAAGTAGAAACTAATCAAAAATGAAGAAAACAAGACTTGGTGTAATATTTTATGCAAACCTTTTGTAGGTTTTAACAGTCAATGCTGCATAAAAATGATAAAAGCTGGTTGAGTAAAACAATTTTTGCCAATTGCACGATGAAGAGCACTGATTTTGAGTAAAGTCAGAGAAAGTTTACTTTGAATATTGAAGTAAAGCAATGACGCTACTCCGCCAGTGGGTGGCAGCAGTGCATCCAACTGTACCGATTCTGCCGGAAAGAAGAAGAAGAAGAAGAAAGAACACCTTTGGGCACGCGCAGTAACCGGTCTTATCTTGCTACTTTTGAAATATTGGCGCCAACCGAGGACGAGTAAAGTGACGGGTCGGATAAGTTTCGTCGTCGTAGATTTTCCTGCAGGACGAGGGGACGCTGGCGCTGCCCGAAACGGTAACTTGACGGATTTACTAGCGATGAAGTTGCAAACTGTTGTCATGATGTGTGTCCCTACTAGCTGTGTTACAGATTTATTTCTCTCATAGCTCAGCTGGAGAAATGCAGATGAGTGATAGCAACAGTTAGGATGTAAACACTGAGGTCTGTCTCTTTACTGTAGGCTGTGTAATGATGATCACCTACTGCTGTAACACACACCTGTACTTAATGAAAGTAGTAACCAATGGATATATAATATAGGCTATTTTATAAAGCAGCAATGCCCCCAAACAATGTTAAATCTCAAGAATCTCTTTTAGAAGTGTATTTTCTTGAGTTCAAATGAGTTAGACTGGTAACATCACCCATATGATGAAGCAGCCATACATTTAACCAACTCTGTTTGTCCATGTCACCATAGGGTTTCACTGCTGAGCTCAACAGTGCAAACTCTGCTTGCCATGCAGTGTTTCCATTTTATGCACAACAGGTAGAGCAAATCTTTCTCATTGGCATAGACTTATTTCACTAGAAAAATGTTTTACAGTTAAGTGAAGATGCATTTGGATATGTTGACACATAAGGGGCAGGACAGATGACATGTAAACATTATCCTGTGGTGGTTATGTCGCTTTTGTTTTATTTTTTTATACAGGTTTCTAACAGTGATGTAACCACCTGGACACAAGTGCCTGTTGTAGGGTGATGACTGTCATCGATGAGGATACGCCTTTCTCTCCAAATCATCTCCAGTTTAACACGGTATGCACCCTTGTTTGGGCTGTCATGTGCTTTTACACTTGGACTATCCTAAAGCAACACTTTTATTCAGTTGATTCAGAGAGTGATGTTTGATTTGGGACAGAACAAACTCTTCTATCAAAGCTGCAAACACTTAAAAATCTCCTGTTGAGCTGTACTGTGAATAAGCATATGAGTGGTGACACTTGGCATCAGACCTCACTTAGCTACTTATGGATTTAGTTAATTATGTTCATTGTTATGGTTATGTCAGCAGCTTAATTAATAGTTTCAAGGGCCTTATTGGCCTGTTTGTTCTGTAGCAAATTGGGTCTCTAATCTGCTAATTTAAGAAGAAAAATATCATAAATTAAACTTTGTGTCATTGGCTTCATATTTTGTTCTTTTATTTACATTCTATTTTTTTATTATTTATTTATTTTTATTTAATTTTACAGTGTGTGCCTCATAACGTTAAAATGGTGGATATCTCTGAGGGACCTGCATGTTTTATGTGATATATAATGTTACCTGTTAAAGTCAAGAGGCACTGTATGGGCGATCAGACAGCAGTGTCGTCATGGCCTCTTTAATGACATGCAGTCTCACCAGAATGGCGACAGGATTCACTTTGCTGTGGAGTGTGGGGGCTTTTGAAACATGTTGAAGCTGCCTGGCTCATTAACAAAGGCAGCAGAACGGACCCTTGAACAGGGCCCGTGTCAGAGGAGAGCAATTCCCCTCTGCGCCAGAACTGGGGCAGACATTTTGGTTGGTGCTCTGAGCTAAGCCAAATCAAGACCCACATAAAAAATCCCTGATTGAAAGACAAAATATAGACCAACGAGATACTAGAGAGAGAATGTGGGGCAAATATCCGTGATACTAGTCAACGTGACAATTACAAGGCGAGTGCTTTCAAGAGCTTTCCTCCCGCGTAGTAAAGAGCTACATTACTTTTCCCAGTGTGATTGTTTTGTGCTGTTGGTGTGAAAATCTGACTCTAAGCTCAGGATCTCTTTGGTGCCATTCAT
This sequence comes from Trachurus trachurus, assembly GCF_905171665.1. Lineage (NCBI taxonomy): Eukaryota > Metazoa > Chordata > Actinopteri > Carangiformes > Carangidae > Trachurus > Trachurus trachurus. The sequence goes on along the minus strand of NC_139905.1, from coordinate 9,836,917 downwards.
TATTTCATTCTTCTGTGGAAATATGGTCTCATTATTCTTCAGCCAATGTCGACCCCGTCGTTACCTGTCAGCGCTTTTTGCTGAGGCTGGCGCACTTGGAGCTGTTTAACACTAATGGACAATCCCTCTTCCCTTTGTGCTCAACATGCCATGTGATGTGCCATTTTGACTGACAGAGGAATGGAGGGCCAATTTGCAAATGCTGTCTTCCAGTGCATCCAGTGTGGAAAGACATTCATCAAAAGCCCCATGTACTTTTTACTTGTCTCCTCGTCATATTATCTGCACAGCGCTGTCAGGGGCGCTGTGAAGTTGATCACCCTTTTTCCGTTTGAAAGGCCCGTGGACCACATGACTGGTGTAAAGTATGGGTGGGCAATTAAAGTCCACTTCTTCTCCGTCCAACGTCTGGCGTGTGAGATAAATGCATGCATGCATTCAACCAAGAATCCCCATTAACAAGACATTTGGATCTATCTTTACCACGGTGCAAGACTCCAGTCATACCTTGTGAATCTATAACCTTCCCGTTGTCGGTCTGTAGCTCTACAACAACGGCCCTTTAAAACAACTCAACCTCAACACATTACCTAAGGTTTCATGGAAGTAAGTCAAGGAATTAAAGATCATTTTTTACTTTTTAACTGTCCACCATTTGTCCATCAAAGCAAAACAAACATAAAAATGATTTTATGAAGCTGAAATATTTAATGTAGCATATCATCTTCAGCCCTTCAAAACATGTCTATGGAAAGACAGATACAAGATACTTTTCTCACAAATGGGCCTATAATATTGCAGTATTATTACACCTGTTAATATTTGTAGGTGCAGGTGATGGAGGGAGAAAGAGACAGAGGCAGTCTAACAGGTGAAAGTCCACTACAGCAGGATGAGTGCTGACAGGTAGGAGAGGATGTCACAATATCAAGCTTGTTTGTTGAAGCAACAGGAAACACCCTAACAGGCATCTTGTCTGTGGACAAGTCGGTACGAACTCAGACTGTACAGAGTAGACCTGTGTTATTTTTAAGTTTCACATCCCAGACAAACTCGCGGACACTCGTCTTCATCATCCTCTCTCCAACTCTTCAACTTTTTATCTCTCACTATAAAAAGTTAACGCTCCGTTTCCACTGATGGAAGGTTGGGCTTGAAATGAGGCAACAAAATGCAAACAGAGAGTGTCTATATTTTAAGGTGAAACATAAAACAGGATCATTTAAGTGAAAATATAACAATAATATTAAAACTTCTTGTCTGATGCTGACTCAAGTGACTCAACAAGCCAAATGGAAACTTGGATGCTGTCCGTGGTGCTGAATTTGTTCCCTGATCCAGTTTGTTCAGCCGTTCTTCTATTTGCAATAGAATTATTTTTCTCTATATTTATTTATCAAGTTTCTAATTGATGCTTAGCCTAAATTTGAGCCCAACTCACCAACTCAAGCCCTCTGGAAACGTCTCTTTTCTGACAGTGTGAATGCACATGGTGAAAAGACAGATTTCTCTGGAGCAACAGGAAACTCCTTAATGGGCAACTTGTCTATAAGTTATTTTTAAGTTCTGGTTCCCAAAACCTCCAGAAAACCACAAATTGACCTTTTTTTTTTAGGAAATGTGTCTGAAATGATGTACATGACATTTGAGGGTCTGGGGAAAAGCTGAAACTAGCTGGTACAAAATCAGCCTTTTAATAACCACATTAAGTTAATGACATGTACTACACTGTATGTTAAGAGGTAATGCATTATCTGAAACTCAGTGTAATATCTCAAAATTGACAAACGTAAAATGAGACATAAAACAAATGGTAAATCCAGTATTGTGTGTTCTGCTTGTAACAGAGTCTACCAATGCATGTGCTTTAATAAAGAATACGTTGATAACTAATGGTGGTTTATGGCTGTTTCAGATCAATGTAATAACTTCATCGTAGTTAACGGTTGCAGAGGATCCCAATAAATATGATAACCTCACTCCAGTGGAGCCTTCGTCAAACATCGCTGCTATAAAAGTCATAACAGCAGACCTTGGTCAAACTGCATTCACCTTGATCAAATACCTCTCAGGCTGGCTAAAACAAATAAATCCTGGCAGTGGCTTTAGTCTGAACACCAGATGGATGAGCTGTGACACACTGGATAATAACTGAGTGAATGAGGACAGGGGAGTTGGACAGTGACAGCAAAGTATTTGAAAGTCAATTTGATGTGGCTTCGTCTCCCTGTCAAATTACCTGTCTGGATGTTTCAGTGTGGTGATTTTCACCATCTGGTGCGGCCAGATTTTACCAGATTAAAATACATTTATGAATACAATTAAACCACCAATCAAAAAAGAAAAAAAGAAACTCTCCTTGTAATGCCTTTGTGAAAATGAGACATTTTATAACTAGAATATACTGTATGGACTCAAATAGGTGCCATGTTAAATCAAGAAGGCAGAGTCGTAATTCAATATGCACTCTAAAAAGTGTTTTTCAGCTGTAGTTGAAGAGGTGTACAGTTCTGAGTCAGTTTCATTCATATTTCTTCTTTAGTGGAGGCAATCTAAATTTGAGAAGTATATCAACTTGTTATTATGTGTTGTTCCCTCAGCACACATGTAACCTGCTATTCTCATTTGAGTGAACCTGAATCAATTAGGTTTCTCGTGACGCTGTGCGTCTGACGTCATGATGACTCCGCCTTCTCCCAGAATTTTTCACCTGCCGTTGAGACGCCATTTTTTCCCCGCTTCAACTTGGAGAAAAGGAAACGACATTACTTTCTACTGCTTAGTCCTCGAAGGTAAGTCAAAGCTATAGAACAAATAATTTAATATGTTAGATATGAAATGGTCTAACTGTATTTTTTAATTTGATACGTTTTTTGTAAACTGACTAACCAAACCAGCTATCATTCAGTCCTGCTAACGGTTGCAAAATACAAATATCAACCAAACCAGTTTAGTTTGTGCTTGGACTGGCAGGTTAGCAGTTTACGGGTGGGAATCCCTAATTTTATTGTCGTAACGTTAGCTCAAAGTTGTGTGTTCATACAGCGTCTCTTGGCTTAGTTTTTCATTAGCATTAGCACATTAGCACGGCAAGCTGGGCCGCGGACGGTTAAAACTAATTCGGGCGCGCGCATTTATGCATCAGTGTTGGTTTCACGTGCCTGTCGGCGCGCACAGTTCATACAGTTACGGCCACGGGTGATGTCGGAGGTAAGATTAATAAACTGTGGTGCTGCCAGCATTCACTACCGCCTGCGTTGTTTTCAATGAACATGTCGTTAAAACGCTAGGAGGAGAGGAGAGAGGGCGCGTGCAGCGCTCGTACACGGAGGGATCAGCTGGGGGAGGGGGGGTTGTGGTGTGCGGTGCCTCGGTGCGGTGGCAGGGCTGCCTTCGTATTTACGCTGGATTTGATCAAGGCATTGGTGATAAATGTTTGCTGTGTGAAGAGTTTCCCAGCTCAGTGTTGTTGTGCTAGTGTGTTTAGCACCTGTGTTAGTTTGTGTTACTGGTACAGAGTAGACTCTGTCTTCTCTGTCCTAAATCAGTTAGCAGGTAATGAGCAGTGACAGTTATATATTATACTTCTTAACCATACACAAATCAAACTTAACATACAAACTTAATGAAAATGTCCTTTTCCTTAATATTAATGGTTGTCTAACTTTCTTTTCTTTTTTTTCATGACTGGCGGTGGTTAGACCAGGCTTCAGACCAGGACACGACTCGGTTGGACCATCTATTCAGTTGGACTGTCTAAGGTAAGTTGCACTTAAAGTAGAGTGCTACAGACCAAGGTGAAATGTGGCTTTATGTAACTTACAGGATGAGGTGTTTAAGTGAACTAAATATTTGAAAACCAAAAAAAAGTACTTTCAACAGTTAAGGTGAAATGCAGGTGATTGTTTACAGGCCTGTTTCAACTTGAGCTCCAACAACAATTTTTAATGTACAGTACTAATAGTTTTGCAAATAATTGTATTACAATTTTGTAACACAACCATTAAAAATATACACAAACAAATTGATAAACAATCAGTATAACTCAGCCCTCTCCTCCTCTTCCCCTCTCCATCTCTCTTTGCCTTGTCTTTTCTCCTCCTTGTTGTCTCCTCTCTTTTCCTCCACCTCTTCTTCTTTCCTTCCCTCCTTTCCTACATTTGCTAAACCCTTTTTTAAAATATCATATCTACACTCAGTTGCCACCTAGCTAAAAAATAATGCAGTTTAATACAATAATTCAACAGTTAAGAGGGGATTTGCTTTACATATTGATCCATACTAACTGTGCTTGTGCTCTCTTCTCAGACCACCATGGCTGGTTCAACACCTGCAAGACTGAAGGTGATTTTAGGAGAGAACAACACTGAAAAACTGACTCTTCCAAATGGCATCCCAGAGTCACTAGATGACCTTCTCAGCGAGATAAAGACTGCCTTTGGGTTGAAGGGTAACCTCAGACTGCAATACATGGACCAAGATTTTGGCAACGACTTCTTCAATCTGAATTCTACCACTGAACTTCAGGATTTGGGGACAATCAAGGTGATCCACCAGCAAACAAATCCACCTTTGATGGCCTGCACTCTTCACACAGAAAGCGGTAAGAACAGAACTGAAGTGATCAAAGTCTGTATGCTTCAGAATTTATTACAGTTAACTTTTATGAATTGGGCACAATTTGATGCTTCAGTGGTTACTTATGTGTTCTGAGTTTGTATATGGGATGAGACAAGTTGCATTTTTTTTCCATAATATCTTCTGTAATTTGTGTTTTGTTTTTAGATTAATACAGAGTTCCAGAGGCTCATGGCTGTTCCACTTGAGAAGTTCATGGCCCTGTTAGACGTGCACAAGTCAGCTGATCAACGCCATCCGTGCCAAAGGAGGATCAACACACCAAAAGACTGCAAACATCATGGACACATTGGACCAGGTAAATCTATACCATCTAACGAGACGCTTCATAACTAAGAGGGCTGTCACAATATATCTGTGTCCTTCATAAATACATTACAGTAATATGGGCAGGTCAATGCTGACCAGTCTGCCATCCAGTCCTCCCATTAAGCTGGCCTGCTCTCCCTGCCGCCATCCCACCAGAAGCTGCCTTCATCAACTCTTGTTAACATTTCTATGTTTAGCATATTCTTGTGTTATAAAACTGCTTTCTTGTCTGTAACAACATCTATTCCACGTCTGTCCGTACTGGGTGAGGGATCCCTCCTCTGTTGCTCACCCTGATGTTTCTCCAATTTTCCATGGAGTTTTTCCTCAGTCGATGTGAGGGTCTAAGGACAGAGGATGTTGTTATGATGCCATGTAAAGCCCTTTGAGACAAACTGGTGGTAAAAACGGGCTATACAAATAAAATTGCCTTGCCTTGATCATGGCTTTCATTTGCATGAATGTTTTTGGTGACTCAAAAACTACACTGCTGAACTCCTCACTTTTTTTCTTTCTATAATGAATCCCTGGGCCTGCTTTCTTGTCTGACTGTTGTAAATGATCTGTTTTCAAATAAAGTGTACGAGTTAAGCTATAAGAGTGAGGATGTCTGTCTTATGAGATTTAGTACAATATAATTAATCAACGTTTGTTCTTCTAGAGTTTGGACAATAATTGGAGGGAATGTGTGCTGAAAGCCTACAGCATCTTGCTGGGAGAAGATGCAGATGACCTGATCATCAAATACCTTGTAAGTATCAACAGTTATTTGCATGTCAACACATCTTGTCGGAGGGACACACAAAATATCAGTTTACTATAAAAGAGAGTTTTTCTCAACACTTAGAACCACATGACACAAAGAAGGACTTGTTTGGCTTAGTTGATTATACAAGTTCAAGTTAATAGTTTGAAATTTTGGGTAATCTTATAATTCTTGCTTATAGTTAGATGGTCAGATTGATACACCTCTCTACTGTTTGTGGTGTGTGATGACACCCAGTCAAGAAATTGCCCAGCATGTAACACATATATAACACCCAAAAACTTCATCACAGTAAGAATTAACTAATTATGATTTGTGTTTGTGTCCTGTACCCCTCTGTAGGACCCTGGAGCAGAAAACCCCCGGTACTCCCTATGGCCAATCCGCCCCTGGGAGCAGGTGATACTCAGAGGGACCTGGAGCAGCTCACCATGTTCAGTATTTGTCATTCGGAAGGAGGGGGAAGGACTGCAGGAGCCACCTGAAGACATTGGCACCATCGTTGAGGGCGTGGAACTGACTTTGGTTGCCTCAGCTTGTGCCCTGCATCTAAGTATCATTCATGCACTCAACCTCGCTTCCATCCAAAAACTCTTTGCTTCACTTTTGAACTGCTCCAAAAAATCGTCATGCAGCTTCATCAGCAACGACACACTTCAGTGTATTCCACCTCTGGACCAACAATGGCCATATTATGAAGGAACAATGGTGTGTGGACATATGGCATGTAAAAATGTAATCTCTTTCAGATGTTGGGCCTTTTTATGTTCCAAGAGACAATTAAGAGACACAACAAATATTACTCAAACCACAATTTGAAATGCTTTGACACATTTTGTAACAGCTTTGGCAGAAGTTTGTTATCGTTTTCTCCAGACATATTTCCTTCCATTTGAAGGTAAAGGTTGCATTACAGTCCTGACGGTGTGTAACGGTGTGATTTAAAACTCTAAAAGAAGTGTTCTTTTTTTTTTTTCTTCATCCCCATTGTTCAGCTACACTGTTCAGATGTGCAATATTCATTGGCTGTAGAGGTTTCTGTGTACTCTTGGAACTTTTTCATAGTTGTGATAACACTGTATGTGTTGATATTGTTAGGCATATTTGTATACTGGTAATACTCTGTTGCACTATTTTGCACTTTACTGACAAAATAACTTTGTGGTCTGCTAACAGTTACTTATGCATTTTGTGCATATTGTATGTTTATGTGTAATGTGTTTGTGGCCATTGTGTTAATGGTTCTTTACATTTAATAAAGTATAAAAAGAAATATTAGATTTTGAGTTTTTTTTTAAATATATTTTCAGCCAACTTAAAATTGTAATTTAAGTTACATTAAACTAAAATCTTATTTTAAGGTTATGCAAATTATTGAGTTGAAATAACTGAAAACTTTAAGTTGGCTTTCCTTAATTTTAAGTTGGATTAATACAAAATTTTGATTTGAGAACAATTAAATTATTAAGTACATGTGATTTAAATCAATTGTGTTGATCCAACTTATTAATTTAATTTCAATTAACTTAAGTCATTTAGGTGTTACCAAATGAAACAATTCAATTAAGTTGGTTCAACTATTTTCTTTTTTCAGTGTGCATTCTGTTACAATAACATTTTTTTAGGGTGAAAAGTAAATAATGTGAAGTCACATTTCATTAAATTTGGTTATTTTTAATAATTTTGAGAATATATAGGCTACTGTAGGTTATATATTAAAAAAAAAAAGTTGAATCTGAGAATTACATTTTCAATGTAAGAAAATATTCATAATACGACAATCAAATTTCCTATCGGACTTCAAAGTTCAGAATAAATTCATGGTTTCTGTGAATAAAACTAGATATTGCCCTAGGTAGGCAGTACTATCTCAGAATTACATCACACAAAGGCAAAATTTGAAATTTCTCAGAAACAAAACATTACAAGTCTTCAATAAAGTTGTTACTTTTGGGAGTGAACTGATTTTCTAAGAATTAAGTTTTTTTTCTCTGTTTTTTCCCCTCAGATTTTCTGATTTTGAAGTAAAATTTCAGAAAAGTACCAATTATCAAATTATGCTCAGACTCGTGGAAAGTTTAGAAAAGTTAGAGTTTGAGAGTAAAGTTCAAACTCAGAATATTTGAGGGAAAGATTTTAAATTTTGAAGGAAATGTCTTTAAAAAAACAACAACAACAACAAAATAAAACTGTGTGCATTTAAAATGTGACATTAAATATGTTGAAATAACATTCAGTCCATTTTAAACACTAAACTTTTATAAGATTGGGTTGTTGAGTCTAGACATCTACCACTTACAGGTTTTACTCTGAAATTCAGAATAAAATTTCCCCTGGTGCTAGACATTTTTTAAGCAAGCAAATCCTCCTCCCTCCCTCCCACTGCATGGCATTTGATTTATTATTCTAAAGTAAACCAGCACGGGCATGTTTTCACATTTCCCTGAACACAAACACACACATACTCACACATACACACACAAATACACGAGGCAGACTACACACTGCAAACACAGGACGGTGATTGGTGACTTGGTGACTTGTGAGTGGATGCAGCTTGTGCGCGCACTGATGTGTGAACATCCAGCAACACTACAGCGGCACCACCACCACCACCACCTCGCCTCTCACAGACAAACACACAACTTCTAATACACTCTAATCTTTGTTGGTTTTGTTTTTCTTCAGTTATCGAGTGAAGCCCGGAGGCAAAATGACCAAAGAGGAGGAAGGAGGAGAGAGGGAGAAAGAGAGAGAGGGAGAGAGAGATGCCTATTGATAATTAACTGAGGTACCTGAATCGGTGACGTGGGTGGAGGATGAAGGGGTGGGGGTGACGAGAGAGAGAGAGGTAGAGGGAGAGAGAGAGAGAGAGGAGGTGGAGGGAGGCGGGCCGGAGAGGAGAGAGAGAGAGGTCTTGCCTCTTGTGTTGCCGAGGCTCTTTGATTCAGTGGCAGTGGCTGAGACAACCCCGTTACCGGCCACCGTTAACCCGGTAAGTCTCCATCATCTTCTTCTTTCTCTCTTCATCCGTTCATCTCTCACTGCAGGACAAAACATACATTACAGAAGTTAACGCTCCTTTTCCACTCTGGAAAGTTTAGGCGTTAAATTAGGTGGGGAGGAAAAAAAAATCGCGTTTCATTTTTTATTCCATATCAAATTAATGAAAACGGGCAAAGTCTGTTTTCTGCTTTAAAAAAACGTTTTTCATTGTTTTAAGTGAAAATCTGATAGAAAAAGATCGAAGTCTGTACTTTTTCTGACACTGACGCGCTCCAACAAACCTAATGGAAACTTGGGCGCTGTCCGTGGTGCTGAAACTGTCCGCTGGTGCGTTTATCGACACAGATTCTTCTTTCTGTCTGTGTCAGCTGATTGATAAAGTTTATCGTGGATAAGTCAAATTGAGTCAAGTCCAATTGACTGACTAAAGCCCCCTGTCCACGTCTCTTTTCTCTCAGCGCAACTGCGAGACTCGATCCCACTCAAGATCAACTGCTCATGGTGAAGGGAAGGCAGATTTCCCAGGGGGACATCGAGTCTTTAACGCGTCTCTGCAGCCAAAATCAAAGTCGACGTCTGGCCAAAGCGAGTGTCCTGTAAGAAAACAGGCTCTTTTACTGCGGTGACAGCTTCAGTCTGAAGATGCACTGTGCGTCCGGAGAGCGCAAGAGCTGCCAGTCAGAGTCCGTGAGTGAAAGCTTGGCACGTAAAGGAGTACCTGCGATGAAGAAACCCGCAAGAAGCTCCACTCGGTAAGAAGTGGGAGAGGTGATATTGAGAGAGAGAGAAAGAAAGCGGTCAGAAGAGAGTGGGGGCCAAAGAACAAACACCAGCGCGTCCTCAAATGATGGGGATAAAGCACCTTCTGCTTCTTTTGATTTACTTAGACCCACTGAATGTCCTGTGCGCAGCCACCACCAACAAAAGGACCAAAACCCCGCAGAGGAAGAACCCAAAGGTGAAGGAGGTCAACGGCAGCACCACTGCGGTCCCGGTGGTCGCGGCCGTCCCGGGGAGGATCACCCAAGTCCCGGCTCCCTCGGTCGGCGTCGTCCAGCACGACACCTGCCTGGGCTACTACGACGTGAGCGGTCAGTACGACAAAGAGTTCTCGTGTAACAACACCGACCACCGGTTCTGCTGCGGCAGCTGCTTCCTGCGCTTCTGCTGCGCGGACCGGGGGAAGCGGCTGGAGCAGAAGAGCTGCACCAACTACAACACGCCGGACTGGATCAAAACCCAGCCTCCTTCGCCGGCGCCAACAGGTGACACGTATGACCCGGAGCTGGACCGCACCAACACCACGGTGTACATCACCTGCGGGGTCATAGCGCTCATCATTGCCATTGGAATTTCAGCTAAAGTTGCCTATGATCAAGCCACCAAGCCTCAGGAAATGAATGTGCACAGGTAAGAATGGTTCACACATCACACTCTGGTTTATCAGGCAATGAAAAAAAAGTAAAAGAAATACATTTTATCTGTATAAAGTTGCACTGTAGAGGTCTTAACTCTGCTGTTTAGGGGTTTCTCCACCCTAATGCATCTGCTCATGTAGGAAAATGCCATCTATAGTTTGCCTGTAGTCAGAGAGTGCAACTGGAGTGAAGAAAAAAAAAAACACATATCTTCACATATATATCCCCACTCTGGCACACTCTTGATCCCATAATGAGACTTTCTCTGGCTGTCAATCCAGCCCAGTGGCTTCAAAGGAGAAAATATATGTACATACTGTGGCTGCACTAGTGACTCAGCTGATTTATAGCCGTGTCCATAATTTACAACCTCAATATCATACGTTCAGTCCAGCCCATGACCTTTCACGCATGCCATTACTCTCCTCCCCTGAGCCTCCCTGTCAAAAAATGTCAAGATTGTATACCTTTCCACTGTCCATGTCCTGTTCTGTGTCCTCAGATAGGGAGGAGGGGGGGTTGGGGGGTGGTATTTTATGTCCGTTCAACCTCGGGGGGATAAAGCAAATGCCACTGAAAGCCATTATGAGTGATCACGTTCATCCTGATGGGAGTCGTGTCCTCTACAATGACAATATTTTTGAAATTCTCAAGGCACCAGTAGTGGTCATTGAATTGCTCAATGAACATTACGGCAACATAAAAACACGTCCTGTGGCCAATTCAGCCAGCAGCTGAGCAAACTGCTGTATGGTGATGTCGGGAATAGACCTCAGGTGACACCATCACAACACAGAATGACTCGTTAATGTCGCCAATTATGATTTTGTTGTATTATTTCACAACAAATAACAGCTGTTCTTTATTTTCTGTGTCCGGGAGCAAACAGCTTTTTAAGCATTTTGATCTGATCATTTCTCCATAGATTCACACTCCATCTCCTTATCTGCCTGAAACCCATAATGAATGATCAAATTATGACCATGAGGAGCCTTTGGAAGACCGTTAGTGCTACATGGTGGTGGAGTTTGTTTTATCCAACAAATGGTGCAGGGGTGACATGAGCTGAGTGCTTTAATCAATATTCTCAGCAGGTCTCTGCAGTGCTTGGCCTCAAATCTTGATTTTGAACATTAAACATAACTGAGTCAAAGGTTATTTTGAGTTTTTCACCGTTGAACTCTCAGTAAACATTGACTGTTTTTGCATGGCTTTCCATGTGCAGTTTGAACAGATTTGATTGACTGTTGCTCGGCAACCTTTAAAGCCGTAAGAAGACTTCAGTTTGAACACTGCTGAATCCTGGTTGGTGCACAGAAGTACATGATGTTACCAAGATGTTTCCAGTGCTGCCCTGCCCACTTCAAACCAGTGATAAGCACAGAAAAAATAATTCTGTGTTGAAACAATTCAAACTATTTGATTTTTATGTTAATGTAGAACACATGTAGTGCCCATACAAAGAAGCTGAGTGAGAAAATGCCTTTAAAGGTCGATGGACTTATTTGTGATTCAATCAATAACTTGACTGACACAATATTAATCCACAACTATTTTAATAATTGATTCGTTGTTGGTCATATTTCAACAATGCCAATAACGAGAGTGTTTCCTTGTCTTTCAATATAAGAAAAAAAAAGGAAAATTGTCCATGGAGAATTATCACCTAGCTTTGTAGTTCTTCACACTGCTGTGGTGTGTTAGAGACTTTCAGCTCATTCTTTTGGTTTTCAGGCTTGCAGCCTCAGTGATTCTCTCACCACTCTGGTTTTAGTGTTCCTCTGCCATATTGTAAATGAGGTCTCTCCCTCAATGTAGGTAAAGGAAGTAGTTAAAATAAAGGTTGAATGAATTAAGTGAAAAGTGTAAAGGCTTTAAATACCCATTGTATGCTAACGGACATAGTTAAAGAGCAGTGGAGTTAATGATGAAGCAGCAGAGGAGCTGGTAGAGACCAAAGACGGAGCTAAAAGAATAAATATTAGGCAAAGAAGACAAGTGATCAAATTGCCCCCTGGCCTGAAATGAGTTATTTCAGGTTTAAGATTTGAGAATTGCAAATGGTAGAGTACAAAAGAGAACAGTTATGACAGTGTTGTTGATTGCTTTCTTCTTTTAGGGCGTATTAGTTTATTTTTGTCGTGGCCCATTGTCAGGAAGACTTCTTTTTCTTTTCTTTTTTTGCATTGGGTCATATGTTGGTGCCTGTGGCATCTGATTGTTTTTATTATGTGGAGATGAAATATCCATCTAAACTGCCTTTTCCATAAAGGAATGCGTGGTTGTATACTCACAATGGCCGTTTCAATGGGAATGGAAAGTATAAAAAAGGAAAAATGGGCGTTCAATCAGGGTTATGTCTGACTTAAATCACATGTTTCCACCCACTGGTGAAGAAAACCGTCATAGGCACTTAGTCATTGCTCATATCTAAGAGTCACTTGAGTCACCTGCCATTATTCATAGTTGGTGCTGCTTCTCAGCCAAAGCTCAGAGGCTTGGTTTAATGATATGAGGATAACAGAGCATTGTTATATGTCAGTCATAAAACTTTGGTGCCTGCTGCTTTGGAAATGTCATTTGGGTTTACTTGGCTTTCTCAGAGAAACACAGTAACCACCTCTACATACAAAGCAACAACACAAAGCAGTGCTTTCAGGAGATCAGCTATATATTGAATTTAAGCTCCAGTGATCACTGTAAGTGTCTTTTTGAAAGCTGGCATAGTCAGCTTCCAATATCCATATGGACTCGTGAGATTTTATAATACAGCATTAGTAAAGAACAACAAATTTCATGATGCAGCAGTTTTATTTCCCATCTATGTGCTGAGAAACGGAGCAATGGTGAAGTTTATGTCTCCTCGCTGCTCTTCTATCCTAGCCATGGGGTGTACTTTCAAGTGGATCTGCTTAATGCCATCACTTCAATATGAGCTGTGGCCATGTGAGTTCAGAGAGAGGGTTATTAAATGGTGAGGCATGGCTTCCTGGGTGTTCAATAGTGTCATTTCTTCTTTTTATGATTTGTTTATTCTCAACCAGCCATTTGGCGAATTGAACATTCATAATGATGTCTGCTGGAATAGACCTCAGAGGCTGGCAGCAGACATTTGTGATGACAGCCGTGACCAAAAAGAAGTAGTGGAACATGGGATTAGCTTTATATATGGCAAGGGTCTTCTCCTTAAAAGTGAGCAGCTTCTTTGTTAATTTCTGGTGCCTCTCTAAAGTGATTTCGACTCCTACCTCTGCAATGGAGGGAGCACCGTGAGCAGAATACTGAGCTGTTGGCAGACCTTTGCTGTTTGGTCTGTGACCTTCACCGAAACACAAGAAATGCCGAGTGAGAGCTAAAGCCAATGATTTGAACAGGCTGTATTGATCAACTTCTGCAGAGCAAACAGAGATGCAATTTATGCCAGCTAGGTGGTGAGAATAATGCATTGGTCTCCGATTGCGCAACCAAGAAATTGAGTTAAAAGGCAAGACGACTGTGAAGAGGAAAAAATAGCAGCAGAATAAGTTAATTGTAAAAGGAACTGAAACAAAAACAAGTTTGTGTAATAAGTCTAAGATATAGAATCAGTATTATCAGCCAACTTTAGCCCATCACAAATTTACTAGTCTGTCCAAATGTGTTTCATAAAAATACAGAAATGACAAATATACAATATTTTTGAGGTCATTTGACATTATCATTGTTATCCATTACAGTTTATCTACAGGAAATAAACTTAGATGTGTTTTGTAGATTGATGCTTATTACAATCTATATTTTATTACTGTGCCATTAAAAAAAATACCATGAAAACAGAATGAACGATTTGTTACTATTTTTCTGTGCTTAGTTATGAACAGGAGTAAATGTTGCAACACACAGTACTTTTTGTTGGGACCAATTAACTAATGCCTTTTTATAGGATTTGCTGACTCCTGTTCTTCTGTACATTAGTCAAGTTGTGGTGTTCCCCAAGGTTCAAGTCTTGGCCCATTGTTGTTTTAAATTGACATGCATCCTCTCAATCCTGTTTTACAGAACCCAATTGCGTTTGATATAACTCCTAAAATACAACATTATTTGGAATTATACTCATTTTTAGCATTGTTTTGCACTTCATGTGTCATTTTTAACAATAATTAAAACTAACTCTGTGGTTTACAGTCCTTTGCTTAAGTTTTTCTTTCTGTTACAACAGCTTAGTAAAGTCAGGCCTGTTCATACAAACTATAGTTTCTGCTGCATATGACATAGCAGCCAACTAGGACAATGCAAAATCAGGTCGCCTCTGTCTGTGAAAAAGAAACGGCTAAAGTGTGCTCATCCTGGAAGGGAAATGCTATTAATATACTGTATATCTCTCAAAGTCACAGAACTATAGAAAAGTGGACTGTGTGGTTGCTTTAGGTTGACATTGACACAGTTAAATTGCCCTTTCATTTCCTTTAAGAAAATGCAGCAGTGGCACTCCATCTCACAGACTGACTCTGTACACCCAAGTCGGAAACAGTGCTGGTGAAATATCACTTTTATTTTGTGGCTTCAAAGAAAAGACACCAAGTTAACTCTTAACAAATGGGCTTTGAGCTCTTGTCCGGCACAAATAATAGAACGTGTTTGTACCTTGTGTACCTTGCTATTGAAAATCTAACTCCCTTGTGTGTGTGGTTGTAATTAGGATTTCCTTTCTGCCTTGCTCCAAACCTCTATGATTCAAATTGGAGCTGTAGCTGAATAAATGAGAAGGACCTTCAGGGAGATTGGTGTGGAGGAAAAAAAAAAAAAAAGAAAGAAAACGCTGGTAATTGGAAAAAAGACACATTTCAGTTTAAACATTTTTCTTCATTCGTGTGATTTCATTTCAGAGCCCTGGCAGATATTCTGAGGCAACAAGGACCAGTTCCAATATCTCAGTATGAAAATGAAAACATGGCTGCGATTGACGGGTCACCCAAAGACGAGACGCCAGTCAGAACCTCGAAGAATCATTACACACCTGTTCACACCAATCACGGTAGGTAACACTGTTTTTTACAGCTCAGTAACTCGGACTCAAAAGGGAATATGTTTGGATGCCAAATTTCTGTGTCCATTTATAAACACAACTTCATGTTATTAAGATGGTGTCAAGCAAATAGTGTGTGGTGCAGGGAGCTCGCTTTAATCTGCCACAACCTCCTTTGATTGACGTCCTCTGAAATAGAAAGACGGGCTGTGAATCTTAAGCTTTCCCAGCAATATTTCTTAAGAGGAAACATAGGAAATATATAGAGAATTAAAACGCACAGCCCTGGATGAGTTCTTCCCCCCCTCATGCTGAGGTCCCATAAGCCGACTCAGCACTGGCTCAAAATTGAGATGCAAATTATCATCTGCTGCTGGAGACGCAAGCTTTTTGTCCGGAGATAATTCTGTCGTGCAACGCTGTTCCTCCTACTTTTATCCGGTCGGTCTCCAGATCCCTGCTCCAGGGATCAGCTCGTTTGCTAAGTGCCCTAGTATGGTGTCCCAGATTCAACAGTGTAATGTTTCACTCTCGTGTCACCCTGCCTCCACCCTCCCTACCTCTACACCAGAGCCACCACCCAACATGGAGGGAATGTGTCAGAGAGTTGATATAGACTGAACTGCAGGATATGAGCTGATTTTCTCACTTTCCTGCAGCAGAGTGACGTTATTTCACTGGAGTGTAAGACTGACATGGATTTGTCCAGCAAAGATGGGACACAATAGATGACCATCCTGACCATCACCAGGCAGGATGGTCTTCAGTTATCGTCTATTCATATTCTGTATTATTTAAAATATCATCATTCTCAAGTAAATTATCTTCCCTTTTTCAATCCCTATCAACTTCACTCTCTGTTTTAAGACTTAGCTTTGAAGTGTATCTCACTCTAAACAAGTGAGAGGAAATTTGGGGAATTTTTTGTACAACTGAGTGTGTCTATAGATTCATACAATTTAGGGTTAGTTCTGTATTGATTACTTGGTGATTTAGCTCTCAAATACTTAATAGGACTCAAGACAGTCCAGAAAGTGCCAGAATAAAAACATTCATTAAAAACAAAAGTTGCTTTTGCAAAAGCAAAGCCATAAAAGAAGAATACAAAACACAGAGGCTGATCAAACAGAGAATAGTGCCACTGATTTATCAACCAGGCAAAATTGGCAACTGCCCCAGAGCCCCAAACACTTTGCAATAAATTTAATTACCACCTACTTATAGGCAAATTTGTTTGATAGTCCTGCATGCATACTAAAGCACATTATCAACTAAAAAGACCAGCCCCAGCCGTGTCATTCTTTGTCGTCAATGCAGAACATGGGCCTGGAATAAAAAAGGGATTTTCTTTGCAAGTATATTGCGCTTCATTTGTACATTTTACTGAAAAAACCACCAACTGATCATATAAGCAGGAACAAAATCTAACCCAACACCAAATAAAATTCTACAAGCTTTAAATTCAACCCCTCCAAACCATCCACATGAAACCTTTTATTAAGTCAAAATCACCTTGACCAAGAGGTGATGTGCATAAAAATGGCTTTCATGCAAAAGTAACATGACATTACGGATGATTCCCAACTGACAAATATTACATTTCATTTCGTTGAGCACTGTGAGAGCAGGAAATTGTCAGCATGACTTTTTCTTTAATACTTCCTCATCTATGAGTAGCTCTGCAGCATCAGTATCAGCAGCAGCAGCAATGTGTCTGGACCTTGAACACATATCCAAAACGTCATGAGACATGAAAAGATTGAGGAGGCTTTTTTGAGCTGTGCCATTTTGCTACATACCCAGTAGTATTAACAGTTGTTTATGTGCTAGTTATATCAAAGGTTTTGAGTTCAGCATTAACTTTACTAGTGATGGTAGCAATAGCAATAGCAGTCTTAAACAGGACTGGCTCACAAAGTTGAATAGACTCAACATCATAATATGCTTATGACATGATGTCAGAGGTGCTTTATTAGTTTCAGTTTGGGATTTATTTAGATTAAAACACAAGTTTTTAGCTCTGAGAAAAGACATGATTTTTCTCACAATCCCAGAGATCAAGGCTATAGGTCAAGGTTTCTGTTTTCAGTATTTACTTTAGTTCCAGTAAATATGAGTTTATATCAAAAGAAATGTATTTCCAATCGATGTACCGTACGTACATCCAAGACCCTGATGCACTTTGCCTATGTGGCGATGGCGATTGTGTTTTTCCCCTCACAAATTCTCCTTTCCACCTTTCCTTGACCCTTTTATATTTCCCATCAAGCTGAGGGTAAGTGGGTGGGAGAAGAAAATGGATTTTGAAAATGCTGTGACTATACAGATCCACTCCAGGTTTATAAGATGGCCCTTATGAGGGCAGGTGGCAGCTACAACACTCCTCTGGTCTGAAACCATCTCCTGGGTCACAGCAGCAGATCAGAGTTAATGGGAGAGGAGTATAAAGATAGATTTGAATAGATTTTTTTCCTTTTTGGGACACTGACTATAAAAGAATATGAGCTATAGTCGTGTTGTCAGA
Source organism: Trachurus trachurus (assembly GCF_905171665.1). NCBI lineage: Eukaryota > Metazoa > Chordata > Actinopteri > Carangiformes > Carangidae > Trachurus > Trachurus trachurus. Next base: position 9,819,251 of record NC_139905.1, on the reverse strand, counting down.
AGCCACTCACATTTGATGGTGTCCTGTATGTAGTTCAGTTCCTTTTTTCAATCACCCCTCAATAAAACTCCCCTTCAAATAATAATTACAAATGAGCCAGGGAGAGCAATTTTATAGTGTTTCCAGTACAAGGGGAAGAGACAATAAAAAGAGGCTGATGACATGCAGCAGTGGTTGGTTTCTGGATCTGAACTGAAAACAAGGAGTGTGCTCAATGCGAACTCATCTTGCTCAACTTGCCATTGCAGAGGAGACATTACACTTAAATGTAATGCCGATAGAGAGCGTCTTCTGGTGTGGATGATACTCCTCCACAACTGTCCTAGAGTGAGCATTATCACTTTCAATTTCCCAGAGTTCTGTTCTCGTCTCATCTTGCGCTCCAAAGTTTCTATGATGCTGTGAAAATAGGCGACAAATGTCTTCCTCACTTTGCGGGCAGAGAATGGAATCATCTCTGTAGGACACTCGTGACAGCTGGGTTCATTTTGAGTTTTAAAACCCATCAGAAAGTTGACACTAAAATGATATGAGGACACGTTTCTGATGGAGTTTTCGAAGGATTGCATCATGGTAAGATGACGATGAGGCTGGACGTCTCAGGCTGCCTGTAGAGTCACAATTAGAAACCAATTTTATCTGTATTCATTCAACAAAAAGAAGAACATTTAAATTCTGTGAATCGCTCCCGTCATTTGACATTGAGCATTTAGAGTCAGTGGACACCCAAAACCTGATATCCAAGTCATTTTTCTTTATATAGCCGTAAAGTGATGTGGGGGAGTAGCTCTACACTGACTCTTTTATAATATTAATTACAGAGGCCCAGAATTCCCCCATGAGCAGGGCCAAAACCATGGGCATTAATCTGCTGCTGTCACAGCCTCCACTCTTCTGGTTTTGGGCTCTCCAACTGATTTTGGAAACAGGCTTCAGGGTCCTGGATTGCATCCATGCGTGAAAGAATTAATAAGGTCCAACACTGATGTTGTGAGTCCAGACCTGGCGCACAGATGTTCCAGATGATTCCAAAGGTGTTGGATGGGGCTCAGATCAGGACTATGTGTGTGGGCCACCATGACAGCACTTCTAACTGGGAACACCATGTCTTTACTGGACCTGGCTTTTAGGCAAAATATTGTAGAGTGTAACATTTAAGGAATGGGATATTTTGGAAATATTCTTATTTTCTTGATTTATGGTACCACTTCTATATCTGTAAGACAGATAGTATGATGCTTAAGGTGTCAGCTTTTGACTATTCAAATGTTAACTGTAGTAGTGGTGCAGGTCAATGGAAAAATTTGATAAATGTGAAAAATGTGACAGATTGAAGACTTCCTTCTGCACAGGTTGAAAATGTTTCAACCAGACTTTGACGTGTATCTCCGCTGTATAAATCCCACCCATAGAAGACAAGGCAAAAGAGACACAAAAAAGTAGTAAAGAGTTGCCTTTAGAGTTGTTAGATATTTTTACTTTTTACCAGACCAACACAGTTGAGCTAATTCCCTCCCGTTTGCAGTATTTGTGCAAAGCATGTGAATAGAGGTCATGCGTAGTTCAATAAAACCTGAAGATGAAGATGGTGAGATTTGGCTGAAGGCTTTTAAAAAGAGAGCAAGTAGACCTTGAGTTAAATTAGTTTTGTCAATCTATTTCCAACCTGTGGTAAAGACTCACTCCCTGAAGGACGACAACTCTACTAAGAGCAGTCAACAGTCATTTAAGATAAACCTTGTCTGTTTAATACATGACCCCCTTTACCTGCTACCCTACGTGACGGGAGTGCAGAAATGTTCAGGCTCGGCTGGCTAATTTGATGACTGTTTACTTTCGCCCGAAGGCCAATTCAAACATTACTCTGCAAATTTCTCTCTTATCGGGATATTTGAGTTTTTATCTCTGAAATAAAACACTTCACCATTCATTCGTGAACATAAGATGAAAAGTGTGGTTATTCATTATGGAGAGAAGATAAGGCAATTTTGAGGAACATTTCCAGAGATAATGAAGGGCTATAGGTTTGTACTGGCACACGGGAGCAATTTATATCACAGTCAGCATCTCCAGCTACCTGATTTCAGCTCCACAGTGCCGTCCTTGGAGCATGCAGAGGTTATGAATCATCAGCATTTCACCCTATGAGGCATCACAGTGATACTCTACTTCATCATCTACATAGATACATCACTTTTGCTGTTAAAAAATCCCTGGATATAGAAAAGTGCATTAATTCCCTTCTTTGGATATTTGGCGATTCCTTAGAAGGTCTCAAATTAAAAGTGACTTGTGCGTCAGAGTGTGTCAGTAATCAGTTTATAGACATCCTCTGGGTTTGATAAAAAGAAACAAACAAGCTGTGGAGCAGAGGCTTCAGTGTCAAGCTTTGGTGTGATGAAGACCAGGCCTAATGGTCCCAGGTGTTCTTCCTCATTATGATAATTTGAAATGCTGTTCGATCTCAGCTTCCCAAGGCCCAAAGGTCTGAGTGATGTTATTGACTTTGAAGTGGTTCCTTGGAGAAAGAGGCATTTAACCATTCGCCAGTTAATGTAGAGAATGACTAAGAGAGAAAGGAGAAGGGAAAAGGAAGGAGGAGAAGCTATCTTATTAACCACGTCTCCAGAGTTGGGATTATTTTTCTCATTTCATCGACACTACTGTACGTTCTTTTATTTCCTTTGCAGACTTGTCTATGATTGGCAGGACAATTGAATGTTGTCAAGGTTTTTGTAGGCACCTTGTCTTGCTCCTTGTGTTCATGCAGTATTGTCAATTACAGCAGTGGTTGGGAGGGGAGTTAACAGTGATGTGGTACAAATTGCATTACAGAGTGATCTCTTAACACCAGGGAAATCCAGAAAGGGCGTATATACCCGAGGTGTACCGCATTGCATCCTGACAAATAACTCCAAAAATCCTAAACGGAGCATAAATCGATACTAAAATCAACTGTACCACAACCTAATCTTCTTCCCCCTCAGGGGCCAAAAGCACCGACTGTCCACATAATTTAATATTTCACTCAGTGATGGAGAAAATGGAGGAATGTCTGGCGGCTCTGCAGGATGGAGAGGTTCAGGAGATCCGAGGGCAGTGGCTCATGACCTGAGGTCTGCACTATGAAGCAAATTCAACAAACCTGGGATAACTTTTCATTATCTGCATTCAGTGAACCCAACACCTGGACAGCTGCTACATTGAAGCTGGCTATTGCCCGTCTAACTCTGGGATTGACTCAACATAGAGATAAACCTGATGTTACCTTGATAACCTGAAATCCTGTTTCATAGCACAGGCCTCAGGACTATTGAACTGTTGTTATTAATTATTTTTCACCAGCATTTTTATGAAGCTGCTTGACACATTAATTTCCCACTAGGGGATGAATAAAGTATCTATCTGAAACCTACAGGCAACATCTCTGGCATCCTTAATCACCATGTATTGACAAGCTGATGATTTCACCTGAGAGTGCGTGTTTAGTCGGTTATGCCATTTTAGCCCTGCTTAATATTCTTGTCATTTTTGGCTGCTCTTTTATAAAATGGCTGAAATGACTTGGGAGTTGAGTGCAGATACTCTGTATTAAAGCAGAGTTGAAGCAGCGTTTAAAATGGTGGAAATTCTTGCATAAAAAACAGTTCATTTCAATGGTGTTGCCATTAGCGGTGGATTCACACAATGGGGACAAAGTCAAACTGAGTGAATTCTTAATACTGATTTAAACTTTTGTAAACTTTGACAAGGTAATTTCTTTCTTGGCCACTTACAGAGGGATTGTGCTAGAGGCTCAAGATGGTAGAAGCCAATGTGGAGTTTGTGAGGTATCAGATATTGCACCAACAAACGCCTCTTGAGAAGTTTAGTGATAGTTTAAAAAATGGAGTACAAAGAAAATGCTGTTAAAGGTAGACTGGTGACTTGTGGTTTTTGTTTTCTGAATTTAAAAAAACACATTCAGACTTGGAGACAATGGACTTCTCTGGGTTTTAGGCTTTCTTCCTTAGCACTGTTGAATTTTTCTCTGCCTTTTCGGGAGCAACCACACTTTCAGGCAAACAATTTTTGCCTTCAAATATTTTGCTGACATTTTCCACCATTTTTATTTTGTCTTTCCAGGGCACTATGGGAAAGACACCCTGCGCGGTGGAGGCCAAGACCTCCACAACTTCATCTCCTCTGGGTTTGTGACACTCGGACGCGGCCACTTGAAAGGTATAGTACCATCCTCGTTATCTATTCTTGACTTGACAGTGCCATGAAAACCGAATTCAGAATAATAGTAATGATAATTCAAATCGAAAGGCTACTGTGTCATGCTGTCATCCTCCCTCAGCCAAAAGAGTGTGTGGGACTCAGTGGAGGTTGGACTTTACAATACATAATGGCTTAAAGTGACATCTTGCACCGTCCTCGCGCACAATCTACGCTGCTAGCGACAAAGTAACACTTGGTAGTGGTAGTGTTGGTAGGCAGTCGGGGAAACAGCATGGCACAGTAGCAGATTTCCATGCCTTTGTCTTCCATTGAATATCTTAAAAATGAGAAGCAGTGCTGGAAAGGGAATGAGCTGTAAACAAGAGGCTTGTTTTCTGCTGCTGTTGTTTTTTTACAGCTCAGCACTCCATAGATGAATCAGGGCAGATGTCCTGGCAGGGTGATCTGGACATCCCCATCTCCTACGGTACGTTCTCCAAATGTTCTGCTTTCCTGCTGGGGAGAAAGCCACACAACCTGCTTTCTGCTCGCACCTGATAAGAAAAGTCACTCACACACTTCACACACTCACACACACACACACACACAGACCAGTCGAGTGCCCTTGGCCGATAATCACAGCACAGTCATTGGGTGCAGAGAGCCAGAGTTGTAATATTTTATTTATTTCTTACAGTGGGTGGTTCCGTGAGCCAAAAATATTTCCAGTGGTGCTTGTTTGACAGCAGGTTTGAATGAATGCCATGTCCTGCAGTTAAAAGGTTTATTTGGATGACTTCTATTGACGTGAGGGTGTCAGGTATCTGTGTACAGTATCAACAGGGCTGCTGTCATGATTAACAGTGTGAGTGTAGCAAGCTGTTAACACTTTATAGATGTCTGCAAGGTAAGTGAATGCTCAGACACTCAAACTTTAGAGTCTCTGTTTGCACTGATTGAGAGTTACAATCCGACAGTCTTATTGAATTTGTGGTGATCACAGTAAGTAGGTTGAGTAGTTTCTGTCCCCGGTAATCTTTGTTTGAAGCCTTCATCACGGTTGACGTTTTAAAAGCATCATATCAAATCTGAATCTAATGTTTAAATCAATTCCCATATAAAATCACTTAATTATGTATGTAATACATAAATAAACAGGTGTAGCACCTTATTTTGATGAGCTATTTGATCTAAGGACTTGAGGTCCTGATCCAGAGCTTTTACACTGACCAATCTAAATGGTTGATATGATATAAATGAATGTTTAAGTGGAGGTTTATAGAAACTGAAAAGGATAAAATACAATAATATGGCTTTTTCAGAGCCACAAAGTTTTTTTAAAATCTATTTATGCCCATCCGTTCTTGGAAGTTTCCTTTGGGTCTGTTTTGGCTAAGGTCCACGAAGACCTTTTCCTCAACACAACCTATTGTTTCTACTTAAAATGACAAAATGAGTGTTTCAAACTGCTGTGCCCAATGGTGTTTCGCTTCAGGAAGCCATTACATACAGACAATCCGCAGAAGTTTTGCAGAATCAAAAACAAAACAAAAAAGTAGCTGCACCAGGAAGTTTAAATGAGGAAATTCACACCTTATTTGATAGTGATTAAATTGCATGTTGAACTAGCATCAAACAATATCTCTTGGGTAGGACATTTAACAAACATTCATTGTTAATGATGGGTTAAAAAAAATCCTCAGACCTTGAGCCAACTAAGTGTCATACTGTACTGTAGTACATTAAAGAGAGTGATGTTGTTAATCTTGCCCCCGGTGTGAAATCTTAGTTAAAAACACACTAAATTTTGACATAACACCTCAAAGCAGATACAAAAAGGCAGGTCTGAAAGCTGCAAATGTCATCTTCCATGAGGCGGGTGAACTCCTGTCAAACAAGGGCTGATGTTTTAAATGTTGTCTGAGGCGGTGAGTCTCTCCTGAATGTACCTGTCACCCTCTTACTGCACCTATTAGGTGACACGCTTTAGCGGCCTGATGGCGGTGGCTGTCACTTCAAAGCGGAGGTCCTGTCAGCCTCCATCGTACATGTCTTAGTTTAACAGCTGGCTGTCGGCGGGCGCTCCACTACCCCCCACCCCCTCCCACCCCCCCACATGCCTCCTGTCAGGAGGAAGCAGACTGACAGATGTGCACCGTGTCCCTGCCTACTGCTTCCTGCCCTCGCGCCAACACCACACACACACACACACACACACACACACACACACACACACACACACACACACACACACACACACACACACACACACACACACACACACACATTCCTGCTGTAGATAGTGACTATAACATTTCAGCACAGGTCTGCTCCAAACCCAACTAGATACACAATTCTCCTTCAGTGTGAAAGTGGGAATGTGAATATCCGTCGCCGACTGACATAGTGATAAAGTTGACCCATTGGTCGGCTGAGTGTTGGAGTTTCCTCGTTGGTGATTGAATCAAATCATTTTTGAATTTGAGCCAACATCAGGGGACGTTTGCACCAAGCAACAAAATCTAAAGACTTTTTATGAGTAAATATTATTGAAGCACGTTCTCTTGACGGGTCTTTTTCCAGTCAACATTTCAAAATGCCCTTGATTCCTCTTGTTCATCCCTTTATCCTTCCTGTCCTTGGCTCTGTCCTTTCTTATTCTCCTCCTCGAGTGATCTGCAACAATTTGAATCCCTAAATCTAAAGAAACAAGACTTTGACATGTTGGATTATGGCATGAACAAATATTGGCAGTCAGATGTATTCCTCGATCGGATTCAAGACTCGTGTTTTTTCTGTTATTGTACATTAAAGGCTTAGAGTAACTGCAGCCTGTGCTGCGTTGTGCTGCTTGTGTTTGCCTTACAGCGCTCTACACTCGAGGCAAACACGTTTACAACCGCTCCTTTTAAATCCACTGTTTTCTAAGACTACCACGTATGAGTACGATCGGCAATGACCTCAAACTCAACTCTGTGTGCGTCGTCTCTTTGTTTGTGTGGGAGCGCTGTAGTGAAAGGAACAGTACAAACCGTCCAGATTCATATCTAGGGTTTTTTGTGTGTGAGGGCTAACAAGCTGCTAAACAAAGCTCCAAGTAAATGTTATCATTAATATTCATGCACCGATGATACAACACGACTGTGTGTGAAGCCACAGAGACAGCATCACCTACCTGCTCCAAGTGTCTGGTTCAGACAGTACAGTAAAGTGACTGTGTCAGTGATACAAGAGATGGATTTATGCCCGATATCAGTGGGCGTTGTGAGGACAGTGCTGTCCGTCCACCATCTCTGCTCCCTGTGATGGATCGTCTGTAGTGAAGCGTCCATTTAACCGCTTTGGACCACGGTGGCTTTATTTTGATGGAAGACAGAGCGGTTGCCACAGTAGATGTTTGAGGAGAATAAGATTGAGAAGCTGGGCGTTGATCAATAACAGCTGAGATACTGAGAGATTCATATCTGTCCCCTGATGTGGTGAAAAAGGAATATTTTTTCCCCACAAACCCATCCACGTTAGAGTTTTATCTCCTGTTTTCCAGTCCATTATAAAAGAAAAAAAAAAAGCTACAGCAACACATTCTGGCTCTATAGCTCAGAGAAAATAATACTGGTCCATTTTCAGTGCAGCAACATCCATTTGGTGTTCAAATTAGTTTTTACAGCTCCAAAATCATTTGTGGTACCGAAATAAAACTGTTGCCATGTCCAGTTATTACTCTGCCTTCTGAATAGACACCGAAACTGTAACCCTATTGATCGATTGTTATCAAATCAGTTTGTCTGATAATAATGGTCACAAATTAGAACATTTCTATTCAGTAGACTTTGTGCCAGAACTTATGAGCATTTCATGTGGTGCTTTCTGATCTGCTGCCATTGTGCTTCAGGTTCAGTTTTACAATTTAAGGGAATGATTGTGACTCTTATCGTTCTCAGGTGTATAAAGCCCAAGGTGATGTCTTTAAATTATGTCTTTTAAAACCAAATCCATCAATATTGAACAAAATCCAAGTCTCGATTTTGAATTGCTGCATTTAGTGAGATTTTTTTAAATTATCTTCTGGCCATTTAATGCCTCCTTTTTCTTTTTTTTTGGACCAGTAGAGAGAGAAACTAGAAATTCAGGGAGCCGGGATGGGAATGACAAGAAGTAAATGTTCCAGCAGGTTAATGGCTCAATGCTCAGAGCATATGAGCCCATGTGTTACTGCTCTAACGAGTCGGCCATCAAGTCACCTCAAAAACTTCAGAAATTTTAATCTACCGGCCCAATTTAAACGATTTATAACCAGAGAACAATATCGAGTGTTCATATTGAATTAGAATTGTTTGACCATCAATCCAGAAGCCACAGGTTTGGAAAAAGCATCAAACCACCATGGAATAATCAACTTCAATCGATTTTTTAAAAAACAGGCCCATAGCTAATAGATTTGATCATTTTACGGTGTTTCTGAAGCAAATCCACAAAGATGTCAGAGGTTAAACTATCTCCCAGATATTGTTAGTACACCCCCCCAACCCCACCCCTGTCCTCGGGGCTTATACGGCTCCCTCCTTGCCTTCTCTGCCTGTGGCATCCACTGATGTGCATCCTGCTTAATTACTTTTTCATGAATTGCTCCCTGTTTTTCTCCTGAGGGAATTGCTTCACACACACTCACGCTCGAACACACACACACACACACCCACACACACCCCTCCTCATCCCAATCCACTTAAGGTGACCTTGTCTTACTGGGACGCACTGCAGCAGTTACCCCCGCACTGTAATCCCTCCAGACCCACAGTGGGTCCGTGCATGGGCTTCTGTGTGGCTAGAGGTGTGGGTTAAGTAAGCCAAGTGGGTATCACTTGCCCCCTCCCCACCCTTTCCATCACTGAGTCTTTATATGTCGCTGCTCTTAGTGGCTCCGTACTCAACCAGAACTGAAATTGAAAACTTTGAACCCATGAATCACGGATCAATAAAACCACGATATGTGACATCAGGACACTGCTCACTCATGTTTACCAACCTGACTATGATGCTTTTATATTGATTAAAGAGGGGGAACAGTGGTGAGTCAAGCTCTTCCTGGATCTGTGGTCAGGCAGTGCTTCACTGCCTGACATCCGCTCTTTTAGTTTGTCACTTCGTGAGGAGGCAAGCATCTCTGTCAACAACCAACATTTTGTTTACTTTCATCACCTCTGGGTGACTCGGGTGCAGGAGTTTGATTTAGACTGATGAAGTGTAATTATTTTAATATCTGCGTCTGCACAGCTTCTTGCTGCTTTGATTAGTTCTAATATTTATGGGTTGGTGTTCGCGTGTTGTTTTCTGAAAGAATTCATGAGGGTGACTAATGTTTCCTTTGAAAAGAGTTCAGCTAGAAAAGTAGATGGTATAAAAAATGAGCTAAATAAAGCGGCTACATGCACTGAATATACTAGGCTTTATTCTGGTTGAGTTATACCTCCCTTGTTACAATATATCTTTAGTCTTCTAACATTAGCCAGACTTAATGTGATGAGCAGACATTGTATAAAAAGCAAGAACAAAAGTGTTAAGTGACATTGTGAACTTGCAGAACTTCAGGGCTCCTGTTAGCGAGGTAAGAAAGTCTTGGCTTTTCGTTCCCACTCCCAAGAAAATGGGCCCATCCCAACACTTTGTTAAATGAGCAGCCGTGGTAAAGTCTCCATATGTAATGAAAGACAAAAAGATGCTATAGGGTCTGGTACCATCACTTCTTAGCAGCCAGGGCCCATCTCCCAGAAGGCCACAGTCTTACGGGGCAGCATAAAAATACCCAAAATGGCTGACACATGGCGGGATCGAAACACGGACACCGAGTCAAAACTGCAGCTTTGTGTCTGGAGACGATCAAAAGCATTCAGAGACACAAAGACAAGGCGTCAGATAGTGAAGCAGCACTGAGAGCTTTGCCCCTGCAGCTTCCTGTCACAGGACTGTGAACTTTTCATCCTGGTGATTTGTGCGACAGTGGAAGCTTGTCGTAGCCCAAGCTGGGTCAGACTTACACACACTTACACACACACACACACAAATCCTTCAAAGCTGAGCACTTGGACCACACAATACAACTCTCAGATAGAAGTACTTCTTTTCCTGCAGAGGGCTGAGAAGAGGGAGAAGAGGCTGAAATATTGATGAAGTTGTCGGGGTCATGCAGGAAGGAGGCGTTTGTGCAGTTGTTTGAGATTAGAGGAGCAGGTGATAACAAGGTTAAATAAGAAACTCTCAGCATTTTGCACTCCTGCAGAAAAAAAGAGTGTATTTATTCCAAACGGTAATTGGTGTATTTGCATAAAGCTGGAATTACATTTTTCATAGAAATACACCGTTTTAAAAGATGCCATTAAAAACATTTGTCTCCAAGTGGGTTAATAGCATTACCGCCTGCCAAAGTACAGAAACAGCTTTATCTCTTTATTATGTTGAGGAAAAAAAAACTGCATCTAATGAGTAAAACGCAGTGATTTGCTGTTTTCATCTGCTGGAAATAGATGAATGAAATAAGAAGCAGTGATCAAAGCCGACTGAAGAATGGGAAATCCGAAGGTCGTGTTCTTGTAATGTTCAGTGATTCAACACTCGTACCACAACAATAAAATGCAAAATTAAATTAAACACTGGGCTTGATTAAAAGGCTTTGCACACCTGCACAGATGTTTTCAATTGCTGTCAATAATGAAAGTTATAAAACAAGAAAGAATGGTTAAAGGAACAGTTCAACATTTTGGCAAATTGCCCCATTGTCATAATCCCTGTGGTCATAACAGTAGATTCGTTACCTTTAATTGTCGGTGCAAGCTGTTTTTAGAACGGCGGAGCAGAGCCGTGAGCTGTTCAGAGTTACGCTATGGAGGCTAATGGGATTTCTCGGTTTCCCTTATCGAACTCATCAAATACACAATCCAACAACTCCAAAACGACAAGTTGTGACCTGCACATTCACCACGCTATGAGATAATAACGGAACATTACGAGAAAGAGTTGTTTTAGAGGCAAATGCAGAGACTACTTGATGAAAAACTGCGCCCGATTGGAACGCGCATCAGCGGTTTTGCATGAATTTCCCTCTAAAACAACTCTGTCTCGTAACATTCTGTTATTATCTCATAGCGTGCAGGTAACAACTTGTCCACCAGAGCGTTTTGGAGTTGTTGGATTTAGTATTTGATGAGTTTGATGAGGGAAACCAAGAAATCCCATGAGCCTCCGTAGCGTAGCTCTGAGCAGCTTGTGGCTGTGCTCCGCCATTCTAAATACACCTTGCACCGACAATTACTGTAAAGGTAATGAACCTACTCCTAAAACTATAGGAATTACGGCAATGGGCCAATTTGCCAAATTGTTGAACTATCCCTTCAAGTGTGCAAGCTGCACATTTTATGCTTGGCTCTATAGTTTCGGCACAAAGTTTGTTCTTTTTTCCACTGGAGCCGAAGAGTTGTGGGCCAGGTCTGTTGGAGCAGAGAGGAAGCTCAGCTTGTGTGGAGACTGGGTTGGGTGAGGCTGTTGAGTCTGGAGCTGGTGGGGCAGAGGTGGGTTGTGTGTGAGGCACGAGCGAGTGGTGAGGGCTCGCAGGTCGGGGGAAGTCAGGCAGTGAAGCAGACAGATACAGAGCAGGGGAGGAGAGAGGAGAGCAGAGGCTGGAGGCAGAGTGATGCTGGTGAGAGGAGGGGCAGGGGAACGGAGCAGGGAGAGGAGTTTTTTAAAGAAAGAAAGACAGGCTCAGTAAACTCAGAAGCAAACAGAGCTGGTGGAGTCACAGTATCACGAGTGAAGAGCTGAGCTGGGCTTAAATACAGTTGACAGGATGATGAGCAGCAGGTATGTGGTTTAGCCATGCCCAGCAGGGCACACATGAACAGGGAGAGAGACAAACTGGGAACAAACAAGACACAGCAGGAGGAGAAAACAAGGGGAAAGAGAGGTAGAAAAGGAGAGAGACACACAATCATATTTAGTCCTTGGTCCCAACGAGGGACGTGAGATCACAGTTAAGATGTTGTTGGTGATGAATACATTTTCTGCAGAGGGATTTCAAACTGTGAACGGTGGATGATAGAGATGCTGCAGTTTGTAGTGTAGTGGTGTATTTATGTAGTTCACAGGGTGATGCCGCCTCTTTAATTTCCCACCACACTGCAGCGGTGTTTATGTTTGTAGACCGTGTGCATCTGCAACGGAGGTGAACTCAGGGTCTGCAGAAGCAGGATGAAGATTAGACTGAGACGAGCGCATGAATTGTTGTGAAGACTTCGACTGAAAGATGGTGCAAATATTTGCAGAAGAGAAATTTAATGTGACCAAGGAGCCCTTTTAAATTTTGAACAGTAAAAGAAAAATGTGCCTTTTATTATTCATTTTTCAAATGCTATCATTCGGATTTTGGATTTTCTTTCCTATGAAAATTGAAAGAAAGAAAGAAAGAAAGAAAGAAAGAAAGAAAGAAAGAAAGAAAGAAAGAAAGAAAGAAAGAAAGAAAGAAAGAAAGAAAAAGAAAGAAAGAAAGAAAGAAAGAAAGAGCATGAGAATCAGACACAGAGCGGTTAAGCAGAAATGAACAAGGTCTATTAAAGCAGAAGTGAGTGGTCCGGTCGTTTTCGCTAATGCTGCGTTCCAGGCAGGCTTTTGAAATCGTAAATTACAGCTTCAAGTCACAACTTACACTCGTGTTTTTCCGACCAGTTTTACCGGTGAAAGTCACTATAACGGCCACTCGTAACTTCCGACCGGTGAACTCGTACCAGATCGAACTGGTACCACTTCACGGTCGGAAAAATACGAGTTTCCTTGAACGCACCATAACAGTCCTCGTCCCTACGTCACCACATTCACGGCGTTCCTTGGCTGCACACACAGCCCTGCATGCCGTTCTCTCTCCTCATTGGATAAAAACTGTAGGATACGATAAATGTTTTCTCTTCGGCTCAGAGCAGAGCAGAGGGACTGAGAGACCCGTGTTTCAGTCCAAACACTCTATGTAAGTGATTGCTGTCGGAAGATATAACTATTTAAGACTTATATTAACACAAATATATCACTTACTTCTGCTTTAATGTTGACAGTTCAGCGTCAATACAACGTGTGGTTCATGAACCCCTCCAGACTCAAACAAATATAAAAATCAGTGCAAACTTCAAACCCTCATGCTGTTGCTGGGCAGGTTTCAGGCAGCACGCGGCCCGTGGTTGGTCTTTATCAGGTCATTTTAAGTCGGCGCAGCCTCCACCAAAGTGGTAATTTCCGCTTCCTTCTCAATGAGCGTGATTCAGAGCAGCAGGGAGACGGGCGCCCTCGCGGTGCACAGATCTGCGACCGCCAAATGCACAATATGAATTGATTCCTCTCCTTATCTCGCCTGTCCATTAAATAGGAGGCTAATGAACCTGATTAGGTTGGTTAGATGAAACGCACACGCCCAGAGTCCCACAAGCCCGCCTACCACACGGCCAGGAGTGAATACAGTGATTAATACACACACATGCACACACACACATACACTGATATGATATGCAGAAATGTTTGATCATCACAGGCATCAATCTGCAAGATGTTAAGAGACTGTCCTCTAAAAAGCCCGTAGGTCATCTCTGCAGCAGGTTGTGATGACCCACAGTTACATTTTGATGCTAGGCGACATCTAGTGGTCGCAGTGATTATGACACAAGCAAAACAAAGTGTGGTAACATACCGTAGTATAAAGACCTGCATCAAGAGGAGGGTGTGGTGGAACAACAACTCCCATGCTATTTCACGATGTCACCCAACATCATTTTTTATTAACGGGTGGAATAAATTGCATAATTCACATTTGATATAATAAAAAACAAACATTATTTATATTTCATAATGTTAGAGTAAAAAAAACAATCCCAACTATTGTAACATAATATATATTTCATTATCAAAGCAAGGCAAGATCCCACAGTTTCAATAATGTAATTCAATAGGGCATTTTTCTCTTTGAATCTCACTTTGACTTTTAAAAGCTCCTCCACAGCCACAGAAGACGCAACACCACACAGCTCTGTTTTCCCTCTGTCTGCTGAATGGATCTTTATGGGCCTTTTTAAGACAAACAAACATTTTCCAGCCCCAAATCTTCAATGAATAAATATGTTACTGTTGCATTTTAATGACATTTATTTTTAAAATTTCAATTTCAAAGCTGAATCCGGTATGCATTAGTTCACCTGCTCAGCCACGGCTCAGACGGTAAAACCTGTGAGTGCGTCGGGCTCCACGCTTGAATCCTTCCCCTCTGAAGGCCGTGGGCTGTGCCACCGTGAAATGCTATTAGCAGCATAACAAAGTTGTGAATTGAAAGCGGTAGCGATGAGAAAGCCACTATATGACATGTGAAATCCTGTTAGGATGCAGATTAGCGTTATCTGCGCTGCACCTGTCAATATCTATTATGAGTGGGGGGCAAGGACAGGGCAGAGCTGGACATGGAAGTGCCTCTGTCAGCACAGCGGTCGCAGACCAACACCAATACTAAAGAGGACAGCTTGTATTGGTATGCAAAGAATTAACCCGGTTACAGTAGGCAGGCCAGCCCGAGGTGCTGTTGTTTTTAATCATGCGCGAAGTAGTCTTCCCTTACAACGAGGAGGTATCGCATTCACACCGGAGAGCTGCCAGTACGGAATAATAATTAAAGAAATAGCATAATTAAAGAAAAAAGGCTGACGACCAAGGACGGGGAAAAAAGGCTTCAGTCTGGTGGAGAGAAAAAGGGCGAGTGGTAATGGCCGTGTTGTGAAGGACAATGTCCTCATTTGGTAAAATAAATAGGGCTCATTTTCTAAATACTTAGACAAGCAGAGGACTCTCACGACCACACAGATGTCTCACTGATAGATTCCAGTCCACAAATCAAAAGCAACTCAAGAGAGCAACATGTTTGAGCCATTTGAAGACGTTTCAATGCCAGGATATTAGATTTTATGGTGGCATTGATTTCATAGAATTGTGTATACATAACAGCAGAATATAGTACATGTCAGTCGATACTGTAATATACATGCACCAGAAACAGCCCACTTCTGCTTTACTGACCAATTTTTCACTTTGTTTTTATTTGTACTTGCTCAGGGTAAAAGGAGAAAAAAAGAAAATAGCCAGTGATCATTTCATTAAATATTCTAGTAAGTGAAAAAAAAAAAAAAGAATCAGCGTCTTACTCATTTGGATGTAAATTAGTTTTGCCCAGTGAGAACTGTGTATCTCCAAAATTGGTAAATAAGTATTTTTCATGTAGAGCTTTTTCATAAACTGAAAGATGAGCTATTATCTTACTAGTGAAAGATTTAAGAGACCATCATGTCACACCAGACACTGATCTTTCACTTAAAACTATGCAACAAAAATGAAGTCAACACAGACTGCTTCAACTGTGAGTCGAGCCCCGAAGACTCCCCATGTCAAAATGTCCAGAAATTAATATATCTTCAACTAGGTACAAAAAAACAGTTTTAGTCTCAATGGTTTATTTTCTCTTTCATTACAACTGTAGGTAGATGAATTTAATCTAACTCACATTTTATTAATGATGTACTGCTTTAAATGATAGATGAGAGTGTGTATGTTTGGCTCTGTGTTTATTTATCGTCTATGCTTACATGGATTTCAGCTAAGGGTATAAAGTGTAAGGGACTAATGGCCTCCCCTCTACTTTCTGCACCTTTGCTTGGACCACACCATCACGAGTTGAAACCAATATTAGCCACATTGTAAAAAAAAAAACACAGGATTGTCTAAAACAAGAAGCTTAAGGCTATTTTTGTTTTCCGTCAAGGAACAGATGGCATTTGTGAGGTGCTTGTTTTTTTACAGGAAGGCGACAAATGTCACTTCTGTTGACTATATAGAGTGTGTATATACAAACACAATGATCTAATCTGAAGAGCTCACTCGTCTCCAATCAGAACGTACTCACGCTCAGAAGACAAGTCGAAGGCACAATGAGCTCATCAGAGGCAGAAAACCGACGTACAAACAAATCAGCGCCCAGTTGGGTGTTTTTTTTTTGTTCCACATCAAACATCCTCCTCCTCCTCCGCTCCCGTCCTCACATCGCTGGTGCTGCCACCTGAGTGTCAAATTACAAGCGGCGGCTAAGCTCTCAGGGCACAAATGGCTGGTAATTGTATGTAAAATGGCATCAGAAATTACAACTCCGACTCATCCGCAGGTTTACGGCGCCGCCCGAGCTTTTCTCCTCTAAATGCTTCATTAGTCGGTGCCTTCTGACGCTTTTGTGTGAATGGGAGAAGGCGAGCCTCCCACCTAGTTTCCTGTGACCCTCCAGGGCAGACCTGCAATCGCTCGAGCAGCACAAGCCCACACACGCCAGGCTTCATTCATAAATCTGGCTATTTAAAAAAGAGCAGATGCAACAGAGGCCCCCTAAATAAATGAAAAATTCAGCGTCCGTGCCGCCTCACGCTGTGACAGTAAGATCAGGGATTGTCGGTCTACTACAGAGCAAATGTGCGGAGTAAGACCTAAGAGTGTGTAGCAGTGATCGGCCCTGTGATTAGCATCGTCCCCTGTGTGATGTCCTGGAAAAAGCAAAGAGCACACACTGCCCTGCATGACAGAGGAGCGAACACTTTAGGTGCAGTTTTAATTCTGGGGTGTGGATGGTCTCTAGTCTTACAGGAGCCTTGACACACATTATGTGAAACATCTATCAGAGATGTTTCAACAAGCTGTGTGGCCACGCAGTCGGCGCTCATTAAGAGTCGACGCCGGCTGGTTGCCTGCAGGAATGCATGATGGCTCATTATAATATTGAGCCATTTAGCATTCATTCATCATTGAATATAATGTGGTTTACAGTACAAAGCATCATCAGTATTATTCTAAGAGCCAACCTCTGAGCATGCACACAGGTTACTAAGATAACTTCAGAGACGCCGAGTTGGGTAAAGAAAGTAGATGAATGGATAACCGCAGAGAGGCTAGATCTACTTTTTTTTTTTTTTTAATTTTCTGACAGTATGCAAAGCAGAAGTGGAACCAGGTCACCCTTGAAACAAAGTCATTCTCAAGTTGAAGGCTTGCAGCAAGGAGGTCACAGGACAGAACGTTTAGAATATGCTAACGCTTTGTCATTAATTATTCGTACAGTATGATCAGGTTTTGGTCTTTAGAACAGTTGTGTGAGGTTATAGAAGGTCGCTGTCATTGTTATTCACCTGAGATGAGACACACACTCCAGTCTGTGGCAGTGAAATTCAACATGACACCCACCACGTGACGTTATCGCTTGCTACTCAACTGTTTCCTGCATTAGTGTTAATTTTCGCCTCGTTCTTCTGCAGAATCCCCAAATATGACCTGTAGGAAACTTTGTATTTGATTTAATCTCAGTTACAAACAAATGATAACATGTTACAGCAGGTGAGACACATTGAAAACAACTTGTGTGTTTATTTGTGACAAGTATTTTTAGAAGGCTAATCACATATCTGATGCGGGCAGATCCACACAGCTTTAATCCGCACTACTTTCTTGTCTGATGTATTTCATGGACAATTTTAATCCAGTTTTCCTCTTCAGAGATGTTTGTCTCCGGGCAAATCATTAGCTCCCTCCATCTTTGATAATAGTTTTAACAGGGTGACACAGTAAAAGTCTGCGGCACAGCACGTGATCTGTGGGTTGGACTGAAATCCATCACCCGTCAGACCCCGTGTAGCTGGAGGGTCAAAGACAGATGGGTCGACCAAATAGTGACAGAAGACATCTAAAGCTTATGTAGGTCACCACCTTAGGTTACACACAAAATATGTGTCTTTTTTCAATCGTCTCTACCCTAAAACATGAAGCAATATCACAGAAGACTGTTTAAAGTAATGGATTGGCAGGTAAAGTATGAAAATAAGTAAATGGCAGTAGCCTGTGTGTCCTGAAAAGCTTAGACTTAAAGGTTCCTTTAGTTTAAAATTCCAGGGTTCATTTTGAAGTGTTGATCAATATGAAAATATTTGGTTAGATAACTAATAATCCATCTCAGTGTTGTTTTAAATTGACTTTTGCGGTATTTAATAAAGAGGCCAGACCTGATTTATAATCAGACCAAGTTTGGGTTAAAGGGCTAAATAGGTAATGTCCAACAGGCTATGATTTATAGCTGTAAATGAAATGTTTACAGGCAGATAGAGTTGGCTATTTAAAAGGCAGGAAGCTCACAAGAACAGACATTGACACATGGTCAGAAATTTTGCAGAAAATTGAGATGGCCAGAAGAAGTCAGCTTGTGTTTACATGATAAGAAGTGCCTGATATTGTGTTTAGTTTGAGGATCCTAAGACATGGTGTTGTGTTGGTGCAGTGACAGAATATGTTCCTCAGAAAAGCAAAGATTGTTAGTGGCCACTGTAAGCGTCCACCTCACACCTGGGTATAAATGTTGGATCAGAAGGTGAAGCTTTATGTGGTGTCTCTTTCTGAAAAGATCAATCAGCTTATAAACATAAATTACAGTAGTGAATTGAAGCAAGAGTATTGAGCTATTTTGTGGCTTTTTATGTTTATGCATAAGAATGATTCAAATGTTTACATCACACATACACGCACAGCCTTACACCCAAACAGTGGGTTGTGGAGAGTCGGTGTCCATTTTGTGAATTTGACTCATTCATGTGGAGATTTCGGGGCACGTCTGGAAACGCTCACAGTTTTATTTATTTGCTTTTGAGGCTCGACTCAGCTTCTTCAATAAGACCAAAGTCTTTAATGAGCGGCATTTCTTAATACATTTATAAACATTTTCTGTTGAATGAAATGGAAAAGAGAGTCTTTATGGAGCAGTAATGATGCATGCGGCCGTCTCATCTCCGCTTATCGCCGTGATGTGAGCTTTAATATGCTGCAGAGCCACGGCCCTATCAGATCAGATGTGGCTGCGGGCGAGTGGAGCCTTCATGGATGGAGGGGATGGAGGCGAAGAGGAGGAGGAGGAGGGGCTGAGCGGCTCGGGGTGCATCATATTCTTCCCATTTCTCTCCAGTTCCAGACAACAGGCCCCGGTGAAATGACTGTGGGTGCCGCCAACTGTGAAATTAATTGAACTTGTGATCCGAGGGGGTAAGAGACCAGCATTCGGCCCGAGGAGGCGCGTGTGCATCCGCGCTTACATTAGTCCATGACAAAGGAACAGCCAAGCCCAGAGGCGGTGACCGGATCCGTGGTCAGTTTTCCTCGACAAGATGTCTCTGGACGTGGCCAAGCTTCACTTGACTTGTGTGACATTGCTGCAGAATGTGCGAGACGTGTTGTCGTGCCGCCGGCTCGTGTTTTAGGCGGCGTTTTGCAGAGGAATCGGATTGTGTTGTCCATGGATCCATCTTTTCAAACTGATTAAGAGCCTGAAGATCACGATTCTGGGCTCCGGAGACGTTTAGATTAAAGATAGTTAACCAAATATACAGAGTGGATTTTATAAACTAATCCAGTTAATTACAATTAGATCCGTGTTAATGCAGATTTGCCCATATGTGTATGTTTCATGGTGAAACTGGACTTAAAACGATAATTACTGAGATCTAGGAGTGTGATGATGTTGTCATGGCCTTTTCCAGATAACCGCTGTAACCCCAACCCTAGGTAAACATAAAGACAGCTTATCCTTCAACACTCTGCTGCAAATCAGCTCAGTCAGACTATGTTTGGTGTACTCTTAATCGGCTTCAAAAAAAAGAAAGAAAAGAAACTTCCCGACTGGTGGAAAATGTTTCTAACTTTCCAATCTGTCTGTCACAGCCACTGCGAGCAGCCAGGTGTGCTGAGGTGTGAAAGTAGGTAGAGGGTTGAACGTCTCTCTCTAGCTTGCTCTTGTAATTCCTTGCACAACTACTCGTGTCACTTTTTTTTTTTTTTTGTGGCCACAATCAAGTGCAACACCACAAATGTCTTTGAGGAGTGGCTGTCTGAAAGGGTGTACTGTTATTTCCATTTAGGTGACTCAATGCATGTCGCACCCCTGTCGATGCTAATGTCGGATCTGATTTCCTTAATCAACATACAGAATTACTCCCAGGTCTGACGGAGGCAGGTTTAACTTGAAATATTGAGAACGCTGTGAAATAAACACCACAACTTTACTCGTAGAAGTGATAAAATCAAACAGTTTTCCCACAGGGATCATTTAATCGCTGCATTTCTCCATGTGCTAATCATATTAAGGTTTTAGATAGTGATGTGATGTGTTTCTGTATGTTCGAATGCCAGTGCTTAGTTAAGGTCTCCAGAGTCAAAAACCAACAATTATAAATTCATGATGTTTTTCTGAAAGACAAGTTTTCAGTTTTTTTTCTCCTAACCCTGACATTAACAGTAAACGACAAGAGGGAGTAAGATAAATCAATGGAAATAGAAAGATGTGCAAATTAAGGTTAACATCTGCCTTCATCTTCCAAACTGTTGCCTTCAAGGAGTCTGATGAAATTCAATCAGCGCGGGGCAAATGAATCCATTTCATTTCTTTAATTTTTTCCCTTCTGGCCTATGGCCGGAGGCAAAGCTGAACGGACTCTGAGTGGAAAGGAGTAGTAGGCCATCTCCACCAGCGCTCTGCTTTAAGCACTTTGTGTCCCTGAAGTTTCCTGGCTCTGCGGTCCCCGGCCCCGTGGATACAATGCAATCTGCGCTGCCCCACATTAGATAAGTATCCTCCAGCTCTCAACCAGGTCACATTGCGCTGCAGAGTGCAGCAGGGCTTCCAAGACTCTTCTTCTTCTTCTGCTGCTGCTGCTGCTCAGGTGGAGGAAACACTGCGTACGTGACAAAGAGCCTGTTGGTCAAAATGTTTCAGGTCAGCCAAATTGTACCGCGGCTCCAAATAGATCTGAATCTGCTCCAGTCCGTCACTGGGTAAAAATGGATCAGGTTCCCTCCAGATTAATGCAGCAGAAATACTGATCTGCCTCCAAGACATTTTGCATGAGAAAGTATTTTTTAAAACTGGAAAATCATCTTTTATTAAAATAGATTCATAACATCTCCATCATGTCCATCATATTAAGCACCAAGGATTGAGCTCCAGAATGAATATCTCATGTTGTGAATGAATCATATTTGAAAAATGATGACTAGCTTCAAAAGGCGGCTTTAAAACTATTGTCCAGGTAAAGTTGCCTCCAACTAAATCTGAGTTTAGACTTCAAAGTTCTTGAAAACAATTCTAAGCACAAGGCGGAATGAACCAAGATGAAGCCATGTATTGAATGACCAAGTCCAAGCGTGGTTCTGCCCAACAAAATCTTTGGTCAAGTGCAATGATATCAATGTATAGTTCCGGACAGCAGGTCTCCATTTTGAGGTTTAAGTTCTTGTGGTCAAGTCAAGATCAAGCCATTTCTAGCAGAGACAGAAATCTGTCCAAGCAAAGTCACATCCAAAGTCAAGCACGGAACAAGTCCAAGTGTCTTTGACGGCACGTCTCCAGTCCTTGAGGGCTAGTCTAAAGTTAGGTCCAACCAAGTCTAGATAAAGTGTTTGACAAAAGAAGTCCCACAGTTCCATAAGTTTGTTTCAGTCATTCTCGAGTCTTTCAGGTCTCTGAATGTCACATCATTTCAAAGCTTTTTGCATGCAGCTGCAGTGAAGTCTCTTACATTCCTTTAATATAAAGACTTAATATTTAAATACACAGGCTGTGAAGTAGCTACTGAAAACTTGCTTACAGTCATGTCTTATTTTGGTTTAAACAGGTAAACACTTGACACTTGGTAGTCTTTGTTTTTAAGTCTCAAGAGTTCACGAAGTCAAAGTCATAAAAAAGTAAAACTTTTATTCTCAGAGAATAAAGTGTTTGATACTTGCTCTTTATGTTGGTGGTTGTTTGAAAACCCACAGGGTCCTCAACAGAATATTTATGAAAACCTAGTCTGAAATACAAATATGGCTGCTGCACTGATCAGCGAACACAAGCTGCCCAGGAAGTGTCTCAACTATTTTACAAAAAGTTGTAAATCAGTTTCTGCTCTGAATTTATCCTGTCATGCTTTTTTTTTGCAGCTGTGATAGTAATATACAACATGTAGCTGTTTGCTTTTCCAGAATCACCTCAGTGTGACGTTCATTTATTTATAGAAGTCAGAGTATACTGATATTTAATTAGGACTCTTTGAATATGTTGTTCAAATATCATGACCTTCAAGAAAACAGTCGTCTTTGTTATGAAGCACCATGGCTGCCTGCCTGCCTTAATCAATTAAACGTGTAAGCTTTTAAGCTCATTCCTCTTGATATCTGTGATATGCATAATAATGACCTCATTACTGCGGGCGTCGGCATTGTGTTGGGGGAGATTGGATGCAAAACACACTTTTATCATTTGTAATTCATCCTTCAGACGGGGCAGAGGGGGGAAAAAAGAAACGAGGAGGCTGCGACAGAGAATTCAGACAAGAAATTGAAACCAGCCCGACTCATTCCAGGCATGAGCACACAGCCAACCAAATGTGGTGTCTGTACTATGGGCTCATGGTTTATCGCAGGCTGTATTTATATTTAAAAAAAACACACTCGCCATTTCAAAGGCATATCTTCCTTTTTACATATAAAATATATCATCCACCATTTTTGACAAAGCCAGCTGCCAGGAGGAAAAAGAAAAATGACCTTTTTTCAAGCGAGAACAGGCCTTGGACATGTTTCCTTTCAACCTGCGCTGTTTCAGTTTATCAAGGTCCGTCTCTGCTGTCAAGGTTTCAGCGTGAGGCTCATCTGTTAAAGGACAATCTTCCTGTTTTTATTTGATAATTGGATGGCTCTCTGGCCCGGCCAGAGCCTTGAACACATCACAGCTCAAAATGCTTGACTTTTTTTTTCCCTTCTTCTTCTTGAAATGTCGGCGCAGTAGCTCAGACAAAAGTATAGATAATTTCATATTTAGTGAAGCGTATATCATAAAATGATTGTTGGTTGTGTAATATGCTGATATTCAATCCAAAAAATCTAAGGAGCCAGTTGTCTAGATGAGATCTTTGACTTAACCAGGAGATTTTAACAGTAGTGTTCAATTCTTTCATTTCCTGGGGGAAGCCTGGAGTTACTCTGAGATTAAAAAGCAATGCTTAAATTCAGTTTAAAGCAACCTGTCAATCAAGTTTCATTTAAGAGCAACACATACAAGTGTGATGTGTGAAAAACAAAAGCGAGTGCAAATGCACAAGACAACATTTAGAGTTGTGTTGATGAGCTCATCTTTTTATGCAAGAATCAAAATTTAGATGCATCAGATTGAAATCAAACACTTTAAGTTTTAGAGGATATTGAAATATGTTAATACTAAACATATCTGACAAGAATTCATTTTAAATGCACCTGCAAAATATTCACACCCTGAAGCACCTGCTGCTTTCTGATTATGGCTGTGATCATGGTTAAAATGTTGTTCTCTGTGAAGGTGGATCTCTCTCTCTCTTGAATACACATCCTTTTCTCAACATCGCAGCTCTTGAACTGTTGTTGCTGGCACCGAATGTGATGTGCTGCTGATGTTAATTAGTTGCATCTGATTTGTCGGAAAAGTATAGGCCGATCTTTTCCCTTTTTGCTGCTGCTGTTGTTGTTGTTGTTTGTGTTATAAATGATCTGCCGCAGGTTTTCTGAGCAGCCACAGGACAGACGGGGCAGTTTGCAGGTCGTCTCACTGACCAGGACACAGACATTTGAGATGAATCATTCGTTCATGACCTCCTTTTTCAGCCCAAAAACAGTGGGTCAGGCCTCTGCATCACACATGACATGTTCCCTTAACTCTTAAATAAAACCTTTAACAACACATATAGGTTAAAAAGAGGAGCCTCCTCAAACCACACCCTAACCCACTGCTGTTGCCCTGAAGCCACTCTGAAGTGTGGAGGTCCCTGTTGATGCACGCTGTGGCAAAAGTCTACCCGTTGCCTGCATGTAGGACTGTTTAGAGGACATCTGTGTGTTGTGAGGCGTTCAGGGGAAATCTGCAAATTTTATAGTCTCTGCCAATAAAACAAGTGGGTGAATTACAACAAGCCACTGAGGATGTTGTAAAACGTCGACAGATCTGGAACTTTAAGATCCATCTAGTTGGAGTTGAAGATCAGAGGAAAATTTAAAGCCCTTTAAACCCACAGATAATATAGTTATTCCTCTAGACTGCAGCTCAAACTCAACATTATTGGTTTCCAAAAAAAAAAAAAAAGAGAAAAAGAACTGCCTTTCCCGTCTGGCTTTATTTATGAGTTGCAGTAACACGATGTCACTGCCAGGTTTCCTCCACATGCCTGTGAAGTGTTTGTATTCAGGTGTAACCTCCGCGGCCCGTGGTCACAGAGGCGGTAGCGGCAGCAGAGCGGCGTCAACACGTTTTAAAGCTCATCAAGTGAAGTGATCCCGCTGAGATCATTAGTGAGCTGCCACTCCACACAGCAGCAATATCGCCTCCTCAGAGGTTGTTCACCTCCACGCAGCCCTTTAATCAACAGGAGATTGACTCCGAGAGCAGTTTGGCCTAAATTCTGACAGGATGCTTCACGCCACAATCATCTTTGTTTATTGGGTTGACAACTCTATTAGGTGCTCGTGCTTTAGGACTTGAGCCGACAAAATGCTCAGAGTTCACGGAGGTGGTTCTGTTTAGCCCTGTAGTTGTGACTTCAATCAACATTTCATTTGAACCAAGTTTGATCTTTGTGCTTTTTTCTTTTTTTTATTATTATTTTATTTTTCCGCTGCTGTGGCTTCTTAATAAAATAAAGAAAACCTAAAGCTCTGGTAGAAATCCACCCAGGAGCCATGAACATGTCATCAGTTGAGTGCAGTGCATTAGATTCATGGGAGAAGCAAAAATATTTCCAAGTAAAATTGCAAAATCATCAAAAACGGATCCAAGTGCAGCCTGTAAACATTTAGAGGAGGGTACAAACTTTTCTCACCTCTGATTCTTCTTCCTTCTCTGTCACGTCTGCCGCTGCTGCAGTTAAATAATGTGAGTGTGATTATGGCCTGGGTCCTGACAAGCTCAAACTGCTGCACACAGATGGTGTTTCCTCTCCGTGACACCATCAGGGATCCTTGCTGGCTTGAAAACCTGGTTTTGTTTGTGAGATGGCGGACAATATAAGTTCCATCTGCTGTTTCTGCTGCAGTCTGACTGCTTGAATGCAGATCAACCTCACGACAGCTCCTTATTAACCCGGACTGTTTAAGTGTCCTCGGTGTAGACGGGTGAGGGGCAGCACGGTGGTTAATGAGGGTTTATCAAAGAAGCTTTTAGTCATGAATGACCTTCTTCTGTTGTTGATGAGTCAGGATGAAGTTTTAATTACTTTGTAGTTTCTACACTCGTTTCCCCATTGTTAAACTGAAAACAGTAAAATGAAAAGCTGGAAGTGCAGGTTTTATGAAACTGGGACCCTGTAATAGAGGGTAGGGACAAATTACATGGTTGTTCTGTTTGGGCAATTTATGGATTAAAGGTCCCATTTGTAGAAAAGTCGATTTCCATGTCTTTGATCATAAAGCAGGTCTTTAGGTTCTGTATTAATACTGTGAAATAATTGAAGTGCTTAGTCCACAGAGAAATGCACACAGCCTGTATTCAGGAACTGAGCTTTAAAATGAGCTGTTAGGCCCACTGTAACTTTGTGATGTCACAAGACACTGTCCTTGGCCCCGCCCCTTGCATGATGTAGTTCAAGTGTGTGTGACCTGAAATCTGCTGCGTTTATTCAATAATTCAGCAAAACAGTCAGTCAAACAGAAGTGGGGCACCTCACTTTGTTTCATTTTTGGGTTTTAGTTTTCTTTAAACCTCCAATATTACTTCTTTATAATGACTTGCACTTAGTTAATATTATGAAAGCCATGCATAAAATTTAAGCATTAGTTTAAGCATCAAAATAAACAAGATCTAAATTTTCAATCTGCAGAGCGGCTAATCTCAGGGCCTAGTTTCCATTACTTTTTACTAATACATATAAAGATTACCAAATTATGATGCATGTGTTTTTGCACACACTTTAAAGCAGATATCAGTGGAATGTTTTTGTTAATATAAATCCTAAATAGTCCTATTTTCCGTCAGCAATCACTTACATGAAGTATTTCAGCCTAAACACGAGTCTCTCCGTCACTCTGCTCTGCTGTAACCCGAGGAGAAAATTTTCCTTGTGGGATACAAGTGTTATCCAATGAGGAGAGAGAACGGCATGAAGGGCTGTGTGTGCAGCCAAGGGATGCACGTGAATGTGGTGACGTAGCACGAGGACCAATTGATGCCTGACAAGGGCGGGGGCTGCTAACTCATGGTGCGTTCAAAGAAACTCGTACTTTGTGTTTTTCCTTCCTGTGAAGTCATACCAGTTCGATCTGGTACGAGTTCACGGGTCGGAAGTTACGAGTGGCCGTTATAGGGAACTTTCACAGACAACAGGATGGTAAAAACACGAGCTACGGGTTACCTGGAACGCTACCAAGTCGTAGTTGTGACTTGAAGCTGTAACTTACGGTTTCAAAAGCCTGCCTTGAACGCAGCATTAGCCGAAACGGCCGTGAAGCTGATATCTGCTTTAACCTAAAATAAAGTACTGGAATAATTACGGAGTGAAAGTACAATATTCATGATTTCTACTCCTTGTTACTGTAGCTCCTTGTTTAAACTTTGATACTACTCTAATGTTAAACAAAGACACTTAGCAGAGTTTGTCTCCATTACACTGTAAACCAAATACCAAGACAGCAAAGTGTTCATAATTAAAATATATGGCTCATGTTTCATTTACAGTGAGAGTAGTTGTTTTATCAGCTTGTGGACCTCTCTGAAAGTTTCTTATGCCTATTGAATCCAGTTGTAATTAAATGTAAAGAGTTCATAAACACTCTCGATGTCTCACTCATCCATCTTTCAGATTTATTTAATCCCTGTACAAGTCATTTACAGAGATTTACAGTAGAGATATTTGTTCTATCCGAGGGGTAAGAGGCGTGTATCTGAGCAGTCGGCAGGGATCTCAAATGAAAAGTCACATTTTTTGGATGAGTTCATTAGATTTCAGGGGAACGCCAAACGCAGCAGCGGAGGAACCCTTCGGCAAACAAGTGGTGTACATGCAGCTTAACAAAACAAAACTGGCACAGAGCGATTAAAATATATTTGAAGAGGGATTAGAGAAGGTTAACAGATGCTCTGCGGGGTTTTTCAGGATCAGTCAAACACTTCATTTTGCATTCAAGACTCACACGTGTGCAGTTGTCATGAAGAAAATGTGCAGCTTTTAATTTGCTCCTTCATTTCGTTGTTTGTAGCATCGCTGCTCCTTCAACATTGTTTACACATGACTCTGTTCCCGTGTTGTGATTAAGATGAATCGTGTTGATCTGCTAACTGGCAGCGTTTGTGCTCGGCAGCTACAGCGGCAATTAAAATGTCACAAGTGGAGAAAACAGGCTTAAGAGCACAGACGGTTTTCGAGTACGACGCAGATCAGAGAGAAACCGAGAGGAAATGAGATTCACTCTGAGAGGCGGCATATTTAACACTTGACCCCATTACTGAGGCCTGAGCAGAGAGGTGTGGCTCCACTTTACTGCCCTTTGCACTGACAATGTGCATTTCATAGAATGACATGATCTCTGGTTGGGATTCATGGCCTACTTTCTGCTGTGATATCCTCACTGTCGAGATCAGACACTGAATTAATAACTTCTTATATCGCTAGTATACTCTCCGTCTCCCCGCACGCCCCCATTATTAAAGCTTTATTTTCCCACTGCTGTGTTCTTCTCTTAGATTGTTTCCAAGTATAGCCACAACTCCAGGGTCTCACTCGAAATCTACCACGCGTAAAAACCTTTGATTCCTAAAGTATTGATGAGCATCGTCTGATGTAAGAACCTCATCGGGCACATTTTCAAACAGGTTTTGAAACATTAATCAACAAATGTTATTTTAATTTTCAAGGTTTCAAGCTAAGATGTGAATATTTGAAATAATTGCTTCCCATTTCCAGTGTGATGATATTTCTGAAAAGGTCTTTTAAAGGTCAGAAGCTGCAGTCTTGGGTCTGTTGTTGAACTCGCCATCAATCACTGTCTATGCCAGGGGTGGCCAACCAACCAGGGACTTAGAGCCAAATTTATTTTACTGTGGTACTGCAAAGAGCCACATTATATAGGCACACTCACCCTCTCTCTCCCTTATATACGTATATATACAGTACACACACAGAGTGAAAAATAAACAGTTTGCCATGTCACAAATGTCTCACACCCCTCGCTATGAAACAGGAGATTGACAGAAATGGACTTAAACGCCTCCCAAGACTACAGGCCAGTAGCAACACATGCACACATGTTGCTCAGCCAGATTCACATCACACTGCAAGTCCTCCCTAACATTTGCAATAGCATCCAGAAAACTGATTTCTTTTTTCTTTTTTCCTTATTGCCATTTTTATTTTATTATGTTTATTATGTTTGAATGGAGTGTGCTGAAATGGTGCTGTAGATTTGAAGCTTTGAAATGTACTAACAACGTCTCACATACTGTTATCAGACAGAAAGGCTCGCCTTTATGTTAAACAGAATGTAAGCTTCCCAGTCCTCAAGAAATGTGCTTGTCTTCATATTTGCGCTTAGCTTTGCATTTAGACATTTTTGTGAATGAATCACAGCTTGCCGTGAGAAAACATCGGAGTGTGCAGTGAAGATCGCTCACCGCTTAATAACCCTTAACTCAAAAGATCTCAGTATCTGACGCGAGTGGCAACGCGATCCTCTAGCAGCAGAGACTCTGACAGACTCTGACTCGGTCAGCTGCAGGTGAATTGGCTGGAGAGTGAGCGCCTTCTTCTTCTTTTTTTACATTGGAGAGCTGCATTCTTATTGGCCAAGATAAGAATTGGCCGCCCCTGATCTATGCATTCTCCAGTATACCTGAGGTCTCAGTCCCAAGATCCAGACAGAGGGTTGAGGTTTTGTGCTCGACTGACTTCAGTAAACACAGCACAGATTATAATTAAAATATCTTCACCTTGGCCTTAATGAGATTCATCCCTGCTTTACAGTATCTCTTGCAACTTTGCATGTTGTAGAAGGGTTAAATCAGATTCTACTTTGGCACATGTAGGTTTGTGTACAGATTAAGATACAAATATCTGATATGGAGATAGTAAATGAAACAAAATGTTTCAGTTTTGCATTTTAATCTGTATTAGTTGATGTTTTAATGGAACATAGCGAGCCAGAAACTCAACAACTTATATTTAAATTTGTTAACAGCAAACGTGTTAGCAAATATTTACCCATTAATTAGCAGTATACTGCATTACTTTGAAGTTCAGCTTTTCAAGTTCTTCCACTATTCACTCTGCTTTTACTGCTATTTTAGTCCTCACTTACTCCTTAGGGAAATATCTGCCACTAAATTAGCAGCTAAAGGCTCCATTATGTGGTTAATTTAAACTCTTTCACAGGAAACAGCTGCCTGCATCTCCAAATGGGGTTGACGGGAGTAATAAGAGTGACACAAAACAGTAGAGAAAGGCCTAAAAAAATAATTAATTAATAAATAATGAGCTGAAAGACACAAAACTTCCCATCAAGCGGAGGAACTGCAGAGCCTGGTGTGTGAATATATGTATAACTCAACGATGTCGGAGCAAAAAAAATGATTCAAAAGCTTCGTTAGGATTCATGTGAGATGTTGGCATGCTGGTCTGTATGTGGTAACCATGGCAACATGCTGCATTCCTGTAGTGTGTAGGGCTGGAGGAAGGTTAGATATGATGCACTCACATGGTGCGGCGTGGACTCCGTGCGCATGCTAATGCCTTGGGCTGCAGCCCTGTGGCTCTCGCCCTCAGTCTCCCGTCAGGAGGGGCTTGTTATGAAGCTGAAGGACTCAAGAGTTAGAAATAAATAAGATAAAAGAAAAAAGAAGAAGAAGAAAGTGGAGAGATGATGGTGCTTTCCTTAACACTGCTGGGGAAAATAAATGGTTTAAAGTCAGAAAGTTTTAGGTTGTTTGTGGCTGGATTTACCTGGTTGGTGGAAAAGAAATCAAAGCGCACAGTGTGAAGCGCTGAGCAAGCTATTCCTCCCAGCAGAGTCTGGCTCGTTGGAAAGGTTCAGTCTGTGAGAAACATTCTCATTACCTCCAGGTTAAAGGGACATAAAATGATCTTGACTTTTAAATCTCCAAATACATTTGATCCTGTACAATCCTGAATCTGGCACTCGCTTGCCAGACTCATGATAACCGCCCAAAATGTCAAGCTGCTGCTAATTGGAGCTGCTTTTCAGCTTAAACTGGCACAGGTCTGGACCCCCGATGACACGGCTAAATGTGGCAGATGTGACGCAAAGCCAGCTCCGATCTGGTCCCTCCAAGTGGCGTGCACGTGTGCCGAAACTCGGCCGTAACTGGGCCGACTGGAGGGGACTACCTGAAAAGTTTTGACCCACCTCATCTGACATGTCTGTCATCTGGGAGCCAAGTGGTGCATCGTCCATAAAAAGATGAGGAATTTCCAGTACTTGACTAAATTTGTCTAAATCACAGAACTTTTAAACTTGACTGGAGACACCCGTGTTTCCTAAGTCATACAAACATATCAGAGTGAATATCAACATCATGCAGCTTTAATGAGGAGATTGTGCAAGGTGACGCACAGCGATACTGTCAGACAGCATGCAGAAATGTTCTGAGACAAAAATAAAACAATTGTAACCCCCCCTCCCCCCAAAACCCATTATTATCATGGATTCAGTGGGTTACAGCGTTGGCTCCAACTCTGTACCTCGTCACATTCTGGCAAATGAGCAGCAGTTGGAGGAAGTCTAATTAGCTATTAACGGCTCCTCTTTGCAGTATATTCCCATACATACTTATAGTGTAACTATCACTGGATGACACTTAAAAACTTGAAATTGTCACGACTCTGCAGCCATGAGGTGTTTGTTTGATTTCCAAGCACCTTTCCTGGACACTGAGGATAATTATGTTTAAATTGCACTGAAAGTATAAGCAGCAAATTGCAGCAATGAGGAGCAGAGGGTTATAAAGTACCTTAATCAACTCCATGAACTGTGGGTCACACCTACAGCTGCCGCTACCGCTGCTGTTAACTGTGTTTATTAGGGACAACAACTTGTTTTGTTTGCCATATTGAGGCTGTGGATGATTTAATCTCTGTGTTCGGTTCAGCTCAAAATAAACTCAAGCTCAATCAAACCTAAATATTGATCTGGTTGCAAATTATAAACACTGCATATAAATGACGCACAAGTAATTGGTTCACCTGAACAGGAAATGCACACATGGATTTATAAGTGCAGGCTTCAGTAGACATCCATTTTCTCGGCCACGCCCCTTCTGATCACCTCACGTACTTGTACTACTAGTGTATGCAATCAGACAACTCAGGTTGTAGCGTAACCAGCTGTTTCCTCCCTTTAGATTAAAAGACAATTAACAGGAAAATAAAACCAGAGTAACTCGGGAGTTGAAGAAGTTAATTGCAGACGGATTCACCTCTTATCTGTTTTCCATTGGCTGAACGAGGCTGCAGTTTTTACTGGGTGAGAACAATTCCATTTTAAAGTCTCCAATTAGTTGAATTGATTCCATGTTAAGCTCAGTCACCAGAGACGACGCGTACAAATAGAAAGGAGGTGATTTGTCTCTAATATTTGGGTCAGTCTTGCTTCCACTCTTGAGGTGAAACCTATCTGTTCTACTTCAAGTATTAGTTCAGACTCAGGCTTAACAGATACCACATGTTTAGTCTTAAAGCTCATATAACTTTTATTCCAATATCAAAGTGTTGCAGAGTGATGCATGCACTGGAGCATCAGGGTTAGTGATGAGAGAAAAGCTGCTGTTGCATTGTATAATGCCGACCATTACCTGGGCCTACAGGAGCCACAGAGACTATCATGACTCACATTAGATTAGACCAGGCTTCTTTCATTGTTCCCCAGGGCCACATTCATCTTGTGGCAGTCACCAAATATTGACTGTAATGGTGACAAATGTGGCCTGCATTGTACAACACTTTGCAGCTTATATTGTGCTCCCCTGTATAAGGCCAGTTCATTACTGGAATTCATTATATGTGCAGGACAGACTGGGTAATGCTGCGAGAATTGAAAGGCACCAATTTACTTTTAACAATATGCAAGGCTCCCCTAATCCCTCGCTATAGACCTCATCAGTGAAACGGATGGCTGTGAATATGGAGCCCATGAATCTTTAACCACCGGCGCTCTGTTCGCTTGTTTTAAAGCACCCCAGTTGTAGAAGTTGCTTTGCTGGCGCTTCTAAAAAAAAAAAAAAAAAAAATCCAATGTAGCAACTCTGGAGTTAATCCTCAGGCTCGGTTCTGTACCTGCTCACTCATGTGGGTCGTTGTGCAGCAGGTAAGTTCTTAGCATTTCAAACCTGATAACTAAGACAGCCTCATCAGGCTTTTTTTTTTTCTTCTTCTTTTTTTTTTAATTCCTCAACCCTGCAGTCAGCTGGATCCTGCGGTGTCTCGTGTTGGTTTATGTAAGTCGTGTCCCGCCTGTGTGGACAGGTTTGCCATGCAGCGTGCTACACCACGAGCCGTGTGTGCTGCCCTAGTTAAAGGGGTATTTTAAGACTTCCCACACGGATTCATTTGCCCTCATCTCCCTCTCAAGTTCAGTTTTTTTTCCTTGAGAAGCATCTTTTAGTGTCAGACCAGAGGAACGAGCCCAAGACTATTGTTACACCGTCGTCTCAATACAGTTAAAGCTCTGACGACTTGTTGGGTCAGAGAACACCAAGAAACTCAAACTCTGCTGTTTACGCTCAAACAAACTCAATTGGGTCATTTAAAAGACTCACATGAACTAAAACTTCCCATTGTTCCCTTATTGTCGAGTCTTGGAAAAAAAATTATGGAAAAACTACAAGGGTAAAAATCAGAGGGAGGCAGTAGAGAGTGACCTTCATGTTCTGCTGCTTCCACCTTGACTTCTGAGATGACCAAATTATTTGCATCATTTACACAATCATGACTTGCATGATTTAGTTTGGATGCATAAAACAATAAGACAATGGAAGACAGAAATACTGAAATATTAATTTGTTCTCTTGGCTATCTCATTGAGACAGTGCTCTTATTACTTATCCTCACATTAGTGAGGTCCTCCAGCAGCAGAACAGACAGTGGTGTGCACAAAAAAAAGTTTAACAACATTGAACACACAGATGTGTAGCTGCGGAAATCATTGAAAGACACTAACATGAATAGAATAAAATGCACATTTTCACTTATTAGTCTAGTAGGAATCGGGGGGTCCCATGCACCCGGAAGAAATATTTTTCTAGTTCTAGCTTTTTGTAATCCTTAAGGTGTCTACTAGTAAATGAATGTTGATGATCCCCACACCAATTATTGTCCCATGCATGTTTTTTTGACCATCTTTTGTGGCCTCTCTGGATTTCCGACTGTGAAAAATGAAAAATTTAAATATAGCTCCTGAACTATATGTTCTACACAGACAACTAACCCCATTTTCTCTTTGTCTTGGCATGAGGAATTGGTAGAGACGAAGATGATTAATGCCATGATTAAATCATGTATGGTACATAAAGACAAAAAAAAATACCAATAAATGTTAAAACAATGGCAGAATTTGATCACAGGAACTCCTCCCCCATGCACTAACATTTATATTTTTACAATCTCCAAGATGTCTTGTAAACAAATGTTGATGATCCAAACCTGAAATATTGTCCCATGTATGTTTATTTTGGCTATATCGGCTGCCACCCACTATATATATGATGCTATAAAAAAAGTTGCATGCATGGAATGAATGAAGACTGTGGTCTTCTATAAATTCTTTGACATTTGAGAGGGAGGGGAAAAACATGCACACACAGTCTCCTTCTGGAAGGTTACTGGAGGACATCCCACAGTCTTCATTCATACTTCATCCTTTTTAAAGTGGAGGAGGTGTTGGAGCCCATCCCAGCTGACACTGGGCAAGGGCAGGATTCACCCTGGTCACCAGTCTGTGACAAACGACCGCTCATGCCCATATTCACACCTCAGCTAGCCTGACCTGCATATCTCTGGACTTGAAGCCTGAGGCGAAGCTGTGCAGGCAAGAGGAGAACACATCGTTCAAACTCAGAACCTTGTCTCTCTGTGAGGTGGCACTGGATCTCTGTACAGTTAGTTTATGCAGAATTTCTGCATCACACATGTGCCCTTTAGTTGGAAAATGCGTGTGAATAAAGTTATGTTTGAAGATTTAAGCAGCCGCCTGTTCAAACAACAGCTTTCAAACCATGCACAGTGTAAAGACTGATGGAGGAGAGCAGTGAAACACTGATGGGACTCAGCAGTAGCTCCGTTAATTCTTTCACTTATCACCATTAGGATCTTTTGATGTGCCTTAGATGAATGCAATTTCACTAACACTCCACTCAAAAAGCACTGGAGTCATTTTAATGGCTTTTGCTTCAACTTTTGGAGAAATTTAATTAGCAGGATATTATTTGAAGCCGTCTTTCCAACTGCGATGCCTTTATTTGTGACCTGATGTAACGACTCCTCCCGCTCCCCCTCCTCTTCCTCCTCCTCCTCCTCTTCTTCCTCCCCTCTCAGACCGGCTCCTTTCAAACACTGATCTCCGGGCCGCTTTCATCACATCAGACACCGAACACTGGAAATGAATTATGTGCGTGCGATGTTTGTGCTCAATTGTTTTTAATCTGCCAAGGTGATAATAGGTTTCTGACCGTGTCAGCAGTGAGGGAGGAGGTTCATTACTTCACATACTCCTGATCAGCATTTCCTGGAAGCTGGTGGAGACTTTCCTGTTATTGGATTTATTAAATCTCCTCCTCCAAATACTTGAGGGTGATTTGTCATCTACATCATCTAGATTATGAAGTTCATCTACCTCTTTTATCAACCTCTAAGAAAAATATCTGACCGGCGTCTTGTAGATTTTGCTCTGATTTGCGAAAGACCTACTTGAACCAACACTTGTGAGTCACGCATGAGTCTAATCTTCAGTTTTCATGTGCAAATGTCCAAGGAAATCAGACTGAACATTTCCTGTAAAACTCAAACACGTAGTAGGTCAGTGATCAGATTCTTCCCCAGTATCTCCAAGTGACTTGCATATGGTAGGCTATGCACCGACTTAAAACGCCAGAAATGTGTCAAAAATTATTTAAAGAAGCTGAATCTTGTGTCTCTCAGTGTTTATCTGAAGTGTCGGTCCAGGAGAAGATAATTTGTAGTTTTAAGAACCACAAATTTGAAGATTTACCTGTGAAGGCATCATTGAGCTCCAGATGTGCTATATATTCTATATGGACCTGGCTTTATTACCTCCCAAAATTGTTGCCAGCAAGCAAACATCACTATATCCTGTGGCATTAACATTAATCTTGTGCCCAAACCATGAGAAACTGCTACTTTTGTGGCTAGAAAACTTTTCCAGCTAATGCCCATCTCGTTATTTTGTGGTGTCCGTGCTGCATCGTGTCGGTGTAGCTGCTCCTTCCCGACCTGTAAACCTCCTGTTTTGACATCATGTTTCCATGTCAGGAGCGACGGCCGCCAACACAGACAGACAACCTGAATCACTACATGGATTCCAGTCATGCAATGCCCGCTGGGATTTCATCTCCCAGCAGTCATAACCCCTGCAAACCCACAGACAGATGTGTCTGGCACCCAAAATGAACAAGAACAGCAAGAGGTGGAAAAAACGAGCCACTCCGAGGGCTTGTTAGTGCATCACTCTGTCTTGTGAGAAGTGCCTAGATGTTGTTTGTTCTCATAGTCCCAGAGGGGTGTTTTTTAACTCCCTTATACACCTATTCCTTCAGCCTTTTCATCTCTCACGTTTGGCTATAGGCTCTGGTTTTATTTAGTTTTCATCTATCAGGTCCTCCAAGGGCAATTTCCTGTATTTTATTTTATTTTATTTTTTTCAAATAAAGTCCTGTCTGTGTGATTGTCACAGCGGTTTAGCCATAGGCCCATATTCGCAGTAATCTCTACAGTATGTATTTTAAATTCAGAAAATACCACGCACATGAAACACGGAGCAGCTTCCTTCCTGAGTCTAATTAAAAAAAAGCTGATGTGTTTGGGTAAATTGGGAGAAAGGTGCGAGACATGAAAGCAAAGATCAGAAATGTGACGGGCGGAGGTTCGCTGACAGCGGGAGTCTTCAGATGGAAGACAAAGAGGGAGCAGGAAGTTCATTTACTCCACCACGTGAGGAGACACTTGAAGGCACGACGCGGCTCCAAACAAATCAATCTCACAAATTGTTGTTTTATTTCCCTTCCTCGTCTCTAACTGTAAATGAATGCCCCAGGGTCTTGCAGCGTTCGTCCCCTCCGTGCAGAGGAAGTAAAAATCAGTTTTCTTTTCTGCGGCTTTCATTAAAACCAGAGGATTTTGTGTGATAATATGATACCTGCAGGATCCTGTACAGCAGGGGCAGAGGATTTCATACCACTGACTTTACACCATTTGTTTAAATTGAAGAAAGTAAGCGGGAGGGAGGGGTTTGAGGGAGCAGGCTCCGGTGTTTCAAATGTCATTACAGCAGGAGGTGTAAATGTTTTTCATTGACTACAGCTCAGGAAGACAAGGCTTCACAGGCTTGAGACTGTGATCGACTGCACAGTGACAC
Organism: Trachurus trachurus; assembly: GCF_905171665.1. Classification (NCBI taxonomy): domain Eukaryota; kingdom Metazoa; phylum Chordata; class Actinopteri; order Carangiformes; family Carangidae; genus Trachurus; species Trachurus trachurus. The sequence goes on along the minus strand of NC_139905.1, from coordinate 9,782,324 downwards.
AGAAACGACAAATGGAAGTTGAGAAAGTGAAAAGGAACTTGTTCTACTTTCTTTATGTTTTAGTATTTGCTGTTTGTGCCAAGCAGAGTTGGGTCAACATGGAGTGATGCATCCACTGGGTAAATAGCTAGAGTTCAATCAATGGAGTCATGAACCGTGACCCAAGCGCTCGATTCACTGCAAACACTCACAACACAACCAAACAAGGAAACTGTGACAATGGAAATGTTTCCAGGAGACAATAGAAAGTGATGAACGCCGCTGTCGCACACTTACTGTCTAATACTTTGTGTCTTCTGAAGTTTAGAGCACTAAATGGCGACTTGTGAGTATTTGCGGAGCAGTCGTTGTCTAATTGATATGTTATATGATTGCATTACGTGGTCATAAAAAAAATGAACCCATTTCTGAGGCAGTTTATTCTTATCCATGGTTACAGTTTGGTTTGAGGCGACATCTAGTGGCTGCAGTAGTTATGACAGGAGCGCAAGGAGAAGTGTGACGCAGTATAAAGAGCAGTAAAGTCTATGTATGTTAGGAAGTGGTTGTGTTGATCGAGGAGTCAATCAAACAGGAATTTCATGCAGGAGAGTGGAAATTGGTTTGCAATAGAAACTAATGCTTGCGTAGCTTTGCTTGTTGAAACCCTAACCAAGTGCTTTTAGTGGCTAAACCTAAAGAAGACATGGCGATAATTGGTATGCCAGTACAGTTGTGTGTTTATTGTGGACAACCAAGGTCAATAATGCATGGCGCTGTAAGTGCAGGGAGCTACACCTTCTGCCAGTGTATAGCCAACCTGGCAACTGGCTGCTTTTGTTTCCTTAGAGGCCAAATAGAGCAGAGCAAATGACACATGCAGTAAAACCTGAAGAATATATATAATGCGTGTACCTTGAAGAAAAAAGTCCTTTTTAGTTGTCTTAAGCCCATCACACCAACTATGTGGAGACAGCCCACACCATTGAGGTCAATGGACTGAATCAACACAGACAGACAGCACTGAACTCCACCAGGATTGTCTCAGAATAACTTCTTTTTTTTTCTTTTTTAAATGTCATAAAAATTCAATATGCTGCCGCTTTGACAAATCTTCCAGGGCGCCTTCTGTTTCAGCGACGACATTGTAGCTTTGTTCAGGAAATAAGACGCAGCTTTAAGATGAAATACCTTCAAGTCGGTGGCATGGATAAGCAGAGACCATAATCTCACAGGACAGGTTGGTTTCACTCTTTCTTTGCTGTTCATCCTTCTCCTCTTTGAAGTTGCCTAGGTCAGAAAATGTCTCTCATCCCTCGGAGGGGTTGCATCCATCCCCTTGCTCTCACCTGTATTTCTCATTCTCTTTGTTTTTTTCGTGCGGGATTTCTTCTCCTACTCGTACAACAGGCCACCTACCCTCCTCCCCTTATCTGTCCGGTGACCCCTCCTTTTATACGAACCAGACGTCTCTTCAAAAGCTCAGACACAAAGCCTCAACAATCATTTCACTGTTTCATGCACATTCAGCCTCTTTCTTTCATCTTTTCTCCATTAAAATAAATCCTTTCTCCCCCTGTTGCGATAATCTGATTTCTCCTCACTTCTTTCCTTGTAGGCTACATGAAATAACACGCTATCAGATCAGGTTTTATTCCTTTCATATCTTCAACACCCACCTGCCTCTGGTCAATATCACACTTTAAGCAGGAGATCGTCCACGAAACAAAGCAGAAACAGAAACTTAGTAGGTTACATGCAGCGAGTTAGTGTCGAGTTACCTTTGCACAGCGGGATCCTCTGCTGTTGTATAATTAGCAGTCGCTCCTGCAGTCCGGACCGCGGGGGGTGCTGTGAGCGGCAGGTCGACAACCAACAACTGTGGACACACAGTGAGAACAAAAAGACCTCTCTGAGCAACTAGTCAATTAATTCACCTCCTAAACAGGGAGTTTCTCCTCTCTCTCTCTGGTTCTCGTTACATTTATACATGTGTTTATTGGAGGGACATTTACAGCTGGTGTTCAAACGGTGAACATGGTGAGATTGTAAGATGGTGTAAAACTTCCCTGTGCAACAGAAATATTAACAACAAATTTCAAGGAATCAGGGAAAACCCTTGACCAGCAAAGGGCCAGTTATGTAAAAGTGTAACTTAATAAATGAGGTATCACATTTGAATTATTTGAATGTTTAGATTTTTCTTTTCAATTGTTAATAGGCCTACCCAGTAAATCATTTCAAATTCTTCTTTAAAACCAATTCACAATTGTTACCAAAAAACATGCAAACATGCTACAATTTTGACAACAATTAAAGAATCTGTGCACTGAACAACACATGCCATTGAACCAACACAATATAACTTCAGCCCTAAAACACAAATGTTTTTCTAGGGAACACTAAAAAAAAAAGATGAGCCTGGCTGTGATTTATTGTTCAATTCTCAGTTGTGACTTCTGAAGTTAAAAGCAATGAAAGCAATGAATAACAAATCCCAGCAGGTTGTTTTTTTGCTGTCTCTCACTGTGGCTGTAATAAAGGAACAAGCTTGGGAAAGTAACTTAAAAGTGTCCATAAGTAAACACAGCTGCGCTTCACCCACTCTTTGTTTTTCATTGCAATCATTTGTACTGTAAAAATGGTCAATGACAGCAAAATCCACCTTCAGAAAGTCAGCGCCACTCGGCTCCATGCATAACTAAAAGTTCCCAAATGTGTCTGGATTAATCAAGGAAGTCAAAGTAAAAGATGGAGGATCACTCTGACCTGCAGTCAAACCTCCAACCCCACACCGTTTGGCAAACACTTGGCATCTGCAGCCCAGTGGCGAGCTGCAGGCGCGTCACCAGCTCACAAGAAACCCAGTGGCTCCGCAGGCTTGAAGCCAAAGTTTTAATAAGCAGTCTGACTGTGTACCTGTTGAGGCGCGACCTGACTAGAGGGCATGTTTGACACAAGGCTGCACAGGGTGAGAAAATGTTCTGAACACCTTCATCCGGCTCCAGGCGGAGCTGATAAAAATTAAAAGGCACAGCGGGGAGAAGGAAGACAAACTTGATTATGTCTTAAACGTATGAATACACAATCAAGACATTGTTGCTTGTTGTTTATGAAAATGGGATTTTCGGCATCTCATTTTCAGCAAAAAAAAAAAAAAAAAGGTCCTCCTGTGTTTTAAAAACCATTTTGATTCATCTTGACATTTCCAAAAGTCCCGCTGCGCTCATATTTTAATGAGTGCTGGCATTATCACTCAAGTGTTCATCTCAGAGTCTCATGAGGGCGGTCGATACTGTGCATGACAGCACCTGATCATTTAAGCCCAGTGTGACGGTGAGTAGGAGCTTTGTCTCTAAATAAATAAATAAACATGTATGATTATGTGATTTTTATTATGCCGGCCTCCTGAGGTGCAAACGGTAAGAATAACTTAAAAAACAAGTGCAAAAACATGAGTGAAATACACTAAAAAAGATATTACAGGAGTTTTTCACCACATATCTGAAATAAATGAACAGGTGTAACAACTCAAATCATTTGAGAGCAATTGGAAGCATAATAGAACCAGCAAAACTATTTATTATTCGGGACATGAATGACATCAATGAGCAATGAACAAATTAAAGGTCCATAATTTACACATTTCTTGTATTTTATTTGACATGTTGCTCCATAAAAATATACAGTATATTTGTAGTTTTAAGAACCAAAACTCATCTCAGTGCATCTCCTCCCTCTCAGTCGGAAGAACTTTATACAATAAAAGTAACACAATAACCTTTAATCAAGAAGTTGTTCAACCAGAAAGGCTCTTAAGACATGGGCATCTACCTCTGTGCATCTGATCTAAAACCAGTCAAAACCTGTATGAGTGCTTTCTCTTTAAACCTGGGTTTATTGCATGACTAGGACCTAAATGCAAATTTAAAAAAGATTAAAATTTACAAAAGTAATTTAACCCAATCTCAGCAGAACCACCACGACCATAGGAAGTAAATTATCAAGCTGTGTGTGGTTCCCCTCAACCTTACTCAGTTATTCGCAGCAGAAATAAATGAATAAACAGAGAAACATAATTGTCACGTGACCATGAAAGTGAACGGTAAGATGCTATCTAACAGAAGATAATGAGATGCCCCTGTTTTGCCAATCAAACTCATTGATGGGAGACGGCGAGGTAGATTTACGACGCACTTCAGCTAATAAGCAAATATAACGTTTGCATGAATGTAAATGAAATTAGAAGTGTGCACTCTTGGTTGCGCAACTGAAACGAGGGATAATAGCAGGCTTTATTAACTAGCGATAGTGTGTGTGTGTGTGTGTATGTGCGCCTGTCAACGCGCACTCGGTGACGGGGTCGCTCCGTCACACTGGAAGGAAAAACAGATCTTACTGCGGCTTTTTATGAAGCCGTATTAATCAAAAGTCTCCTAATTAACATCATCAGACTAATGCAACAGTAGCGTCTCTGAACACGCGCCGCCTCACAGTGTTCTGCCATCGTTAATTAGCATCATCATCCCCAATTGTTTACTCGTCGCGAATGATCATTTAATTAGGTAACTTCAGATGGAGGATCCAAATATTATGGATAGATTATAACAAGATCAGTGGCAAACAGCTCCTGCGGCAGCTTAAGGAAGCTTAACTCTGTAGGACAAGTATCAATCACATTTATATGTAAATAGATGTAATTATCTGTTCTAATCATCGCACATTGCTCATCAGGCTGGAGAGAAAAAGGGCTGCTTGTTGCTTTAATTCTACAAAGTGACACAAGTGTGAAGAGGACAAAGCCAGTCGCTCAAAGACATCCAGAGCCGAGCCAAGAAATGCTCCACTGACGGAAACGGCTGTAAAATAACACCCACTTACTGAAAAGCTTCCTGAGAGCTCATTCTCTCAGTAGTCGGTGACACATTGATGCTCTTTTCTCTTGTTGTTTTCCTCCAGGAACACTGAGTTTAGGGTTAGGCTGATCTGCTAGGAGAAGAGAGCTAAAACATCAGCAGAGGGAAAAAGAAAAAAATCACGTCTCTGCTCAGCAGCCATGTTGGTCACAGACCCAGTTAAAGAGTTAAATTTAGATCTTAGATTGTAAACAAATATCTTTTTTAATTCTACCTTAAATTCTTTTGCAACTTGACGTATGAAAAGTAATTCACCGATGCGCGGCCCCATTGGGGCAGTCGTTTTTCGGCAAGGAGTCTCTTTTCGGCACAACACCGGCTTTGCATTTGCCTCGAAAACAACTCTGTCTCGTAATGTTACATTATTATCTCATAGCGTGGTGAATGTGCAGGTCACAACTTGTACACCAGAGTGTTTTGGAGTTGTTGGATTGTGTATTTGATGAGTTTTGAAGGACAGCCCGGAAATACCATAAAACCTTAGCTGAGCAGTTCACATCTCTGCCCGGCCGGTCTCTAAACAGCTTGCACTGACAATTAAAGGTAACGAACCTATAGGAATTATGGCAATTTGCCAGAATTTTGAAATATCCCTGTAATGACCTTACTGAAAGTAACATGGCGTTCTCTGAGTCCAAAGTCCAAGTCCAAAAAACACAAAGTACACAGAGTTTACCACAAAACAACAACAGTTGAATCAGCTCAGAGATGATCCAAATGTCCAGCAGGTTCAGACTGAGCTCCCCGAAGTCACAAAAAGCGAACAAATTAGAAATTATAGGTCGGCCCGTTCATTTGTACCCGTAGGTAGTTTAGTTTTTTCAGTGTGACCTCAGCGTTTCCACTGGTAACTACAGCTCCGACCAAGATGGAGAGTTTACAGAGTGTGAATTTCAGAAGCGCAGCTTTGTTTTCTCTCCTCTGTCCCCCCGCGATCATTTATCACTGTTTCTTTGGCCTGCAGGCTCTGGAGAGCTCAGGAGTTTGTCTGCTGGTATTTCTCATTCCTGTTAAGAAGTCACAAGGTCAGCCTGAGGGGAGGGGGGGTTGGAAACAAAAGACTGTGCCTGCTCTTGACTGGAAAAAGCATGTCGGGAGAGCATGACGCGCCCGGGAGCTGAGACACACAATCCCTAATCAATACGGCAGAAACAAAGATCCTTGGCTTCAGGGGCCCCAGGTGGGAAGTCGTCATGTGTAATGCCGAGCCGATTGTCTCAGTTCTCCTGTCCCTGTTCCTTTTAAGGAGGCAGAAAGAGCCACAAATACACAATTAAACACACAAACTCTTCTTCCTTCTATTTCTGAGGTGCTGGGGGAGACGACAGAAGCCAAACAATGACTCTTCTTCAGTCATTTGTTCGGGGTGGATTTCTAGTTCGCCATGAATTTTACATGACGCGTGACTGATCAAAGACTGAACTCGCATGAACCCAAATTAGCCGACTGTAAAGTCTTTCCCAGAACTGGAGCAAACGTTGTGAGCGTTTAGATCTGATGTCACGTGTGCCGCTCTCTGCTAAACACCAACAATCAGCCCAACTCGGGCTTGTAATTGCAAAGTCATTAAAAGATCTCTGTGGTAATTTGCCATCCTGCATTTTTCTCTGCCTCTTAATCGTTTCATCAACCTGCTCACCAACACTTTGCCTCGTAACAAACTACCGTGATAATTACGGAAAAACCTGGAGCATAATTATGAAAAATAACGAAGTGGATAATTCATTTGGAATCCTCTGCCGCCTTCATTTTGCACCAAACATGAGGAGAAAGTCTTAACGCTCAGTGCGTTTTTTCTTAATTACTTCTGCCATATTATGCCTACAGTTTGAGCCATGAGCCTTATTAAATTCTACTTTTGTAGCTTCGAACCATCAAAGTTTCATCATTAAACTATTTCCAGCGTGAGGCGTTCTGTCTTGGCTTTCCATAGCTACACGTTCAACGGACAGAAAAGCAGCCAAAACGTTTTCTTTAATTAGTTCCTGGAGCGATTAAATCTCTAACGTCGCACGCAGCATTTTCAATTTTTCAGTGTATTGGTTCACTGTATGTTAATATATGCGGGTATCCAGAAAGTTCCAGCCAATGTGAGATTGTTGGAGATGTAAAGTGCACAGACTCTTCTCTGTTTGGAGTTTGAAAACGGGCTTCTGGGATTTGCTGACAGGACACAAGAGCATTAGTGAGGTCAAACTGGAGCTGATGTTGGACCTGCATGAAAATCACTCTTATTCTGACTTGGGAGTGTTTCCTTTGTTTGGGATGAATGTGTCACCTGGATACCAGCTAGCCAAAATGGTTAGCCCCAGTGCTACATTGTAGCTGCAGATAAACATCCATCTGCTCCCGTTGTTGTGTTGTGTAATTGTAGAGCATCATCACCAAGTTAAAACAGACACAAACTGATTGTACTGGTGTTGATATTGGATTGGATTTTAAAGCTATGATGCAGACGGTGGCTGGATTCAAAAGTCATAATCTGACATAAACAGTTTTTCAAACTCAGCTGCTTGATGTGACGTGAATGCCACATTAGCTCAGTGTTGGCAGTGCATTTCAATGAGTGCACTTGCACTGATGAAGCAGGTGTGTCAACACAGCTGCTGTGGGGGGGGGGGACAAACAAGTTAGATGATCCAGCAAAGAATCTGTTGCCTCGGTTTCTCACATGTACAAGCACATGCTCTTGTTACATTAACGAACTGAAGCCGTGGGTTCAGGCAACCAACCACGAGTCCCTCATCAGCACCACCTCCATCCCATCATCCACCTCTGAGCCTTCCTTCCCCTCGGGGGCGACATCATTGCCGTCACGCCCCCCCGCTCCCAGCTCTCCTGAGCTCATGTTTACTCACAAGGTCAGAGCCTGGTTGCCAACGCAACCCTGCTACATTTTCTATGTTTTCCGTGTTTCCAGGCTGCGTCATCATGCTGGCCATGTCACCTTGTAATTTTTGTTGTTTTGCATTGTGATGAATACTGCACCAAACCACACCATGACTGTGTTGTGTAAGCATCTGATAAACCTTTTCTACTCAGGCTGGTCATCTAGAATGAATTTGAGATTAACCTGAACGTGAATCAACATTTTTTCTTAATTTTAATGCATTGATATATGATTATATAGTAACGAAATATCTAAGTTAATATGTTACATGGCTAATAAAAATAAGCACATAGATAATGGGGGGGGGGGAAATGCAAAAACATTTTTTTTACTCTTATTTATCAATGTGTGTCCATGTTAAATTGGTGGGCAGGCTCTCCTCAGTCTAAATCCAGATTGGTTTTTTGGCTTTGCCTTTCCAGTGGTGCCAGCTGTGGACGTTCCTACTGGGGGAAAAACAATCTTATGAACCTTCCTTGTGCATGGTGACACTGTCAAAATGTGACAAACATGTACGTGTTCTCAAGTCGTTGCTCCAAAGGTTGAAGCACACAGTAGGTCTTTGTATATTGCAGCATTATGATTTGTGTCACCATACTGTTGGCCTTATAGTGTTTGAGCCAATGTTTGTTCAGTTTGTGTTGTGTTTTAAAATCTATAGTTTCACAGTGCAGATCTTTTTTTTCCTGTATCCAGTCTCTGCTGTTAACTCAGAGTCTGGACCTCACTGATGCTCGTGTGGCTGAATGAGAGAAAAACTCCCTGCAGCCAAGTTTCGAGCATCAGGTGTTCAGCCTGAAACCAGAAGAATAGAAGCTGTTAAATCTCAACAGCAGGAGTAAAAGCAGAGTGACAAACATTCAAGAGACACTTCATCCATCCAGCACTGTAGCGCAAGACTGTGGTGAATTGTAACATCAGTTTTTCCTTCAGCAGATTCTTGTCACAGGTTTTTTTTTTTTTCTTTCTTTCTTTGTTCCCTCTGAAGACCTCAGCCCCGCCCGGCCTGGCCCGGCCCGACCCCAGCTGTTTTTTCCTCTCGATTCATGGAGTCCTATATTCCACGGCAAGGATAACGGCAGCTTTGTGTGATGTTACTTCTGACATATCGAAGAAGACATCAGATAAATCTGTGCTTATCCTTGTTAGTAATTCACAGACTCCAAGAAGCCGTGCTCCCCCCCCAGACGCCGTCGTCGGTCACACTCATGACACTGCATGGGTAAGGCTCAGAGACGGTGTCAGTGTGGACCAGCACTGAAAACACACAGGACAGAGTCGCAGTTTGTTTCCCAGCTGCAGCTTGTGGGATGGAAAATTCACTGTTGTTGTCAGGAAAGGATATACCGGTTAAAATATATAGTTTTTAAAGGATTGGTCTTTCAGATTGTGATGATGGTTCACGTGTAAACAGAATTAAAATTAATTCATGTGCAGAGTGAAATACTATAAGTGAGTGCACAGAGTGGAGAGAGTGACTTTTTTAAAATTCCCAGTGCGCTGAGAGACGCCATTAAGAGGCACAGAAAGCAGAGGTGGCATCAACAAGACATCAAAAATGAATAGCAGCCAATATTAATTAAAGCGCCGGCTGCATGCTTCAACATACATTCACTTTTTATTCTGCTGCAGCACTGAAGCACTTTGCCACTTGATGTTTGACACAAATCTACAGCCAGAAAAAGGAGGATTTTTTTTTTCCTGTGGTAAAATATAGTGTCCTCCAAAAAGAGCAGGGACAAGAAGTGAAATAAAAAAATTGCAATCACAACTTAAAGACAGTGTCCTTCAAACACTCACTTTGGCTTGTATGGAAGAGTGCGAGTTGGAGTGGGTTTTTCTTTTTCTATTCCTTTGACTGTAAAAAAAAAACAAAAAAAACATTGCCATCAGAAAAATCAACATTACTTTGGTGTTTATGGTGTTTTGTTTTTTTAAACAGACTCATTTACAAGCACGTCTTTTATTATCTCTGGTTATTTAATTAATTGCTGGGACAATTTTTTGCTTTGGTCTTTGATTAAAAAGATTTTTGCACCAATTTACAGCTCGCTGGAGAAGTCAAAATAAGCAAGGCTATTTTATGCATAATAATCAAGTTCTTCTTATTCTGATAATTTGATACTAAAATGTTTTGGCTGCAGTATCACCTCAAAGTGATGATGATAAATTGATAGTAGTGTGATTTCTTTCTGATTATCCATTTGGAAATTGATCTAATGCGGCTGCTCCAGTTTAAACTGTCTCCATTTGAGGGTTTTGCAGCTCATCGCAGGTACTTTAGAGGTTAAAGTCTTGGATAGTTCGAAGGGGCAGACACTTAATCGACAGCATGCTCCACACATCTTTCTCTCCTCCCCTCTGTGTCACTCTCCGTCTCCATCACACATAATATGCACAAGGGCAAAATGAGGTGATCTGTCCCACCAGGTCCACATGGTACTTCACACTCTGCCAGCATAATGACATAGCATGGGCTCTCTCCGTAGCCCGCGTCTGTCCATCAGCCTCCCCAGAGCGAGGCGTTTAAAATGGATCTGGGTCACAGTGGGATCCCCTCTGTCCACCCGCTGGAACCTGGAAGCATTCAATTCATTTGTGACAGAGCCGCCTGTATTACTCCGACCAATCCATGTGACACGCTTTACCGTCGGCGAGAGCTGCTGCATTATGCATTAACACTTAGCAGGTATGCTCTCCTCTGCATACTTTGCATAGTGCTGCTGAGGTCGGTGACGGGTGGATTCACAATGTTTCTCAATCACTTCTGGGGTCACATGACTGGAGCAGCAACAGATGTGACCTTTTTATGTCTTCTTCAGTACCTTCGAGGTACAGGGCTGCACGATGGTAACGTTAGTATTTAGTTTAGTGCTGGAGTCACAGGTTATTATTGAAATTATTCATCATCAAGTGTTAGGAGGAGAAAAATGTGAATATGCAGAATAAACCAAAAACAATAGTAGAAATGTGGTGGATCTTAATCTTAAAAGTCACTCACGATTGCATGGTGTTGTTATCAACTTAAAAACATTTACACTTGTGTGTTATATGATCACAATGCCTCTTTGGCTGAATGGTGTCACAATCTGTCCTCAGTGCATCTTGGGTGCGTTTACACCTCTACTTTCATGGAGTAACACACTGTCACATCAGCAAAAGATGAAGTTAATGTCAGGTGCAAATGGGGTATTTAGCTTTTCACTGTGTCTGTTTCTTGTAAATCAACTATTGATGGGTAAAAGCATATATCAGACAGGAAACTTCACATTTTTACTCATCAGTTTGTTTCAGCATCTTCAAATTTACTTGTAGCCAGTTCATTTTAACATTATTAAAATACTGTACATGTATGTCCAACTCAACACTGTGTATGTAGCATTTAACCCTTATCACTTGCACATGCTGCTCCTTATTCTTTGTAGATACTTTTCCATACTCATTTGTACATACATTACTTTATATCATGCAAGTATTTTATTCAAAAATGTTTTCCACTTTATTCTTTCTCTTATTTTTCAATTTGCATTGTGTGTAATTTGTTTCCTGCTGGAACACAGTAATTTCCCAGCCTGCGATCTTAATATTAATCTTAATGTGAAAGATGTTTAAAATCACTGTTATTGTTGCGGTGGGTGTAAATACAGAATTCGAAATAGGTTAAAAAAAAAAAACCTTATTGCCACCTGTTTTGTGTTAAATCACACAACATTTCGACAATAGTTTTTTCTGTCTCTAGTGAGCTCATCCCTGTCTCTTTGTCAGTCTGACAAAGTCCCTGTGCACAAACCAAGGTCCATACAGGCCTGTGCGTTTCCCAGTTAGTGGTGGGAAATTCAGAAAGCTGAACACCTGAATTTGGACTGTGAGCTTTCTCTGGGCTTCACTGAAGCTCTTGTAGCTTAATGGGAAAAAATCTCTGCAGCCAATTTTTTTTTCCTCCAACATCTGTTGCAGAGACAGAAACCAGCAGGAGACTGATGCCTGTAAATGATATGTTGAAATATGAGGAGAGTATTCAGGTGTGCTCATACATTTATGCAGCTAGTGTATTATGTTGCTACATTTTCTTCATGTGATGGATTTGGAGCGTCTTAACAGCAGGTGAAATGGAGAGAAACTCTTTCTACTTATCAGATTCTGGTGACTTCAGATTTGCACGATGAACTTGTCTCTGTCTGTTTTGTTTTTCCTCCTCTTTTTCTTGCCGTGAATGAGAAACAGCTGACGACGTGGAGCTGAACAAGTGATTCATGACCGTGTTTTTTGGGGTCCTCAGATTGTTGAGATGTTGCCACAGTTTACTTGAGGACAGATCAGATTTTTCAGGCGTCTCGCTGGAGCTCCTCGGTTCCACTTGAGCTCAGATGACGTTGTTATCCACAGGCCAAACAAAATTAAACCACTCCAGCCTCAGATATAAGTGTATTTGGTGTGAATGTGTTCCCTCCGACTGCTTTGTGCTGTGTGATCGCTCACCGGCTTGAATCGCGGCTGCGTATATACATCATTGTGTTGCTGGGGGACCAGACTTTCTCTTTGAAATGCACACTCCTCAAAAAAACAAATTACAACTGCAGACATTATTTTTAGTGTCAGAGCTGCTGCACAATAGCAGCAATAACATTCAGATATCTCACATAAAAGGAATAATTGGATCACACACATGTAAGCCCTGAACCAAGGAAAACCCATCCTCTCAGGGTGATAAACTTATGAACCCCGGTTAAACACTTGAGATACATTTTAATGTGTGAAATTCATGTGGCAGCTGCTTTTCTCTTTCCTGTGTGTGTGTGTGTGTGTGGGGGGGGGGGGGACTAAACATGGAATTACTTAGATAGTGAAGGGCTGTTATATATTTGGTGCAAAAACCAATTTAATTTGAAGTTCAAGTTCATAGCAGAGTAATTTAGCAAAAGTCAAACAACATTTGTCAGAAATGCCACAACCACCCGCTGAGAGAGGAACATCAGGACTGATCTTTACTGAAAGCAAAACACCCCCCCCCCCCCAACCCCCTCAGTCGTCTGTTCACAGCTAGCTAGAGCGCTCACATATGTTGTTTCAAGCTATCAGAGCTCTGTTTTTATTGTCTTTAGCACTCTTACAAGATGATAGATGAATATATTTAAATGCAAATGGGGTACTGCCGTCATATATCCGTGCTTTGTACGCTCTGCTGTTCAGAAAAAAACAGGTGTAATTGAATAAAGGCAATATTTCCTCCCTCTAAAATTATTTGAACTCCCCATTTCTGCTCGGTGATTGAGGTCTCAGATGATGCTGCTTTGTTCTTTTAACCACTCAAACAACACGTAACGACGTTAGCGCAACATCAAATGAGTCATTTCCAGCAGAGATGGATCACCACCAGCCGCAGCCATGTTCCATGTTCCCTTTTTAAAAGAGAGGCTGCAATCAATCATTTTTCGGGGCAAAGCGGCGTTTCACTGTGAATTCTGTCAAATGGAAGAAACACTCACAGACCCAGAACTGAGCGGTGACAGTTTACTGCCCACTTGAGACACACTGAACAAATCAAAGCTCTTATATCTAGTAATACAGCACAAACACTGACTGGAGTGGAGTGGAGGGGAAAAGCCACACTGATAATCTGCCGAACATGACGATGACATTTGCCGCAGTGTTACAGCAGCTTGTTGTTCAACAGAGGGAGAGAGTCAGAGTTTTCCCCAGGTTGTGACTTCTAGATAATCCACAAGGTGTAAGCATTATTAGGTCAAGACGAGGTTTTTAATAGGAACACGTTATCAACAAATGGACGATGCATTAAACCGGACTAAAGCTGGCGACACACACACACACACACAGGCTGCAGTGAGTGTGTATGGTGGTTGCATCGTCGAATTGCTGAGGCTTGCACACCTGTGTGTATTGATCCAATGCAGCCAGGAGGTGTGAGATGCAGCATGCAGGACGTGCATGTGTTCACCCATTTAACATGGGCTTCCACAGCCGCCACACACACACGTCATGCAGCCAGTGTGTAAACCCTAACATGCTCACAAGGGCAATGCTATGTCTGCCAAGTATGTTTAACTTAATGCAAACTCCTTCAGTTTGATGTGGTTATATTGCAATAATCAAAAGATACAGCTGACGTCAATGGAAATATAAACCAAACGAATGGAAAAGGTTAAAACTTTGATTATGGCCACTTAATTAAAAACTCATGATACAGCTAAAAGGAAAGTCAGAGGTCAATGGAATTTATCTTTGAAGGACAAGGAGCCTTTACACCACATAGCAATCGATGGAAGAGTTGTTGAATTACATCTGGATCAAAGACGAATAAGTAAAGAAGATCATGATCAATTTCATAACGACACTATTCATCATTCAAAGGTTAAGTTTAATTAAAACACTTCAAACCTGGAATTCAACACAGTCAGAGTTAGGTCGAGCCCTTGGACTGTCTTGTTGGTCTAAATGCTGTCTTTTCATTTCTAGTATGGACTCTGGAAACTGTTGGCAAACCTGTATCACAATACCACAAAGGTCAAAGAGGGGAGGTCTATTTTCTTTTGTGATTTGAGTGAACTGACCCTTTAATATCAAGGGCAAGGACTAAACATAGAGTGTGCTAAAGTATATCTACACCTGTTGTGTGAGTTTTTTTTTCCTCCTGTGAGGTGAAGCCATCGTGTTAACTCTTCCTGTTCTTCTCCGACACTAGGAAACCATCACCACGACTATCAGCACAGCCACCTGGACCTGACCGCCCTCACACCCAAAATGGGTAAGAAAACACACTTGTATAGACTTTTAATCAAATAATGACATATAAAGCGTGTGTACTGTGTTGGCAGACCTCATCCTGTGGCATCTTTCTAGTGCGAAAACTAAGTTTGAGTGAGATTTGATTGTGGTGAATGACCTGGTTTGACTTTCTAAAACAACATATGCGTTATTGTTTGTCTCTAAATGAAATTGAGCCTCGACATACTAGAGGTGGACCATTTCCAATTTTCCACGACTATGGTGTATCTTTCAGAGGGAAATTAAAATCTGAGAAGCTGATAAAGAAGACTTGTGAGAAAATGAAAAGCACAAAGAGAAAACAAAGTGTATGATAATCAGAGGATCATCTGTGCAGTTTGAAGTTATTGAAAAGTCAATTGCTGTTATTGCATCCCATCTATTTCTCTAAATGTGATTTTGTGTGAAAAGGGGCTGCAGCTTTCTGTGTGGAATTATTGAACGCTCCTGAAACAAGACGCCAATGAAATGAAACACCGTGTAATTAAAGAGGGAATCAGGCTTTATTTGTCATATAAAAAAGCCCCTCTGTGATTTTCCGAAATCGGCACAGGCAGATGTTTTGTGTCTGTATTTTTTTAGGTTGAAAAACTAAGAGTCATTATACAAAGTTTTCCACCATTAACGGAGTGCCGATGTTCACTTCCTGCCTGCGCTCGTCCGCCTCTTCAACAGGACGGCCTTTTTCCTTTTCACTGGGAGGAAAATGGGTTTCAAAAGTCCTTTTCACCACCAAATAAAACTCTTCAACCTGAGCTTTTGAAGTCTATTTAGCTTGTGACGAGGATTGTAGGTGCGATGCATAATTCACGAGTTGCTGGTTTTTGGTCTTTGTGTTAACCCATGGCAGCCTCCGATAATGGGAGGTTTGGTTGAAAACGTACTGTGCACATTGATTGTCATTGATCCTTTTTTTCTCACTTGGCTTTGTTAGCCCACAGACAAATGAGATACGGTAAGTAATACACATGCACATGGTGTTTATGTGTATTTTTCTTCATCTTTTCTTATTCATGTATCATGTAGAGTTCAGAACTGTTTACCTGCACAGTGGGGGTCATTTCTATTCTCCCTTTTTCTTTCAATTTTTTTTTTTTTTTTGTATAAGTGCTTGTGTATTTTTTGCAGTCACAAAACTTCACGCCGCTGCATTATAATCCATGACCTTTAGTCCAATCTCTAAATCTTTTCTTTGCACATTATTTCTCCGTCCTTCACTCCTCTAACTGGCTCTACCTTTCCCCACAAACCCGCACACACACACACTTTTTCCAACCCAGTGATCGTCTCCCCTCTACACCATATGTTCTTCGGTGTTGTGTGTCCCTGTCCTCCTTGCTGCAGTAGTCGCCCGGCCCTATTTTTAAATCCAGAGTCCCTGCCCGTATCCCGGCCCTCCCCACCCACTGAGCCTCCTGACCCATGACTGGGCGTCCCAAATTCTCGAAGCCACGGGAGCTCCGCGCGGTGCAGGGAGCCTTAACGGTGCCACACATATCAGCGATATCCCAAAATGAAGCGTTGAAGAGAGGATACTCGAGCTTGCTGTCAACAGACGCAGTCTCCAGCTGCCTCAGCAGTAAAGATAACTAAATCGTATTGACGCTACAACTTGTCAACATTCAGCGAACAATCACATCAGATGCCCGGGGGGTGAAAGTGACCAGACTCCCTTCAAAAATCAGCAAGTCTAGTTTGCCTCAAGGAAAAACACTGCTCCTTAAAACCACATCTTGACTGCTGCTGGTGTTCTTGGAAAGTTTGTAAAGGACAAAATCATTTGAGGAATCTTAAGTTCAGCCAAGCAAAGACATGTTGTTTTTTTTCTTATTTGGAGGCTGTATATTGGGAATTAGGTAAGGTGAATTTATTTGTATCGCGTATTATCATACACAGAGGTCATTCAATGTGCAGAGCAGAAGGCAAGACAAGGCGAGTTTATTCATACAGGACCATTCAGACTCTAGTCTAGGCGATTCAAAGCGCTTTGCAGGGGCATGGAAATACATTGAAAATAGAGCATTAGGTGGCATACTGTAGGATAGAAAAAAAACAAATTTGAATAAATGAAAATATTTGAATAAGTTCTATGATGATTGCATAAAATCAGACAGAAAAAGTTTGAATGCGTCATGTCATTGAGGTCATAGTGACCATATTGTGGAATTGGCTTTTCCACATAATTACATACATGCAAAGTCTCCAAGCTCCTGACACAATGGGTTCTGCTATAGTTTGTCCCCTGAATGCATCAGCTGTTTGTAGCTAAATAAAAAAGAGTCTGATGAGACTTATTTTTGCTTTATTGAACCACAGCATTTTCTTGTAAAATTTAGTTTGAATGCACCTTTTTATGGTGTGAAGTGGCTCCCTGCAAACAGACGTGGTTTAACAGAAACGTTACCGGTCTTCTCAGGCACATCTTCTTTAAAGCTGGCCTCCAGTAGATCGATCCGATGGTGCAGTAGTTCACCTAAAAGCTGCCATTCATCCCCACCTCCTGTGTACTGACTACCCTGCACTGCTTCCTCCTCCTCTGTCCCCCTCCCTCCCCACTCCCACTGTAGAAAGACCCCAGCGGATGAACAACATCCTGACCTCGGCCACGGAGCCCTACGACCTGTCTCTGTCCAGGTCCTTCCAGAACCTCAGCCATCTGCCGCCCTCCTACGAGCTGGCCCTCAAGTCTGACTTAAGTAAATACTCCTCCTCTCTCCACAGATTAAGTAGGTGGTCCTTCATTTGTCCTCCGCCGCCGTGTTTTGCCTGATGCATTGAGAAAAAAAAAGGCAGGGAATGACGTCACCCCTGTGCCCTGTGCATTAAAAGGGTTGCCGCATTCACCGCGTCTGGCCTGATTAAACGTCTGAATGTCCATTACAGAGACATGCATCATGATAAGTATCTCCAGATGTTTGGTGCCTCATCATGCAGATAGTTCTCTCATTTTTTTCCACCTTTTTAGGGAAATAAACTCCTTAAAATGCATGACAACGTGCTAAAGCCTCCATACTCATTCCCATCGACTCATCTATCGGCCCATCGACTGACATCTAATTGGCGTGTAATTTGGCTCCATCTGCGGCCCATGTCATGTTGCTAATGTCTCTTAATGACATATTAAGAGTCGTTCTTTTTTTTTTTTTTTTCCACCCGAATGCCTTCTATAAGCCAACAGGATGGTGCTTTAATATCCAAGCGATGCTACACTTCATTATCTTTGCTATGGCATTTTCAGCTCGGCGGTGACGTGGATGCTGCCATTTCAAACTCATGACCAGTGCATGCCTGCCCGTTCTTTAGATTAGATGCATACTCTGTGTGTTTATCCAGATGTTTGTTTATGTATCCAGGAAGTCGGAGTGGAGTAGTTAAACAAGAGTCACTTACAAAAACACATTTACAATCCACACGCAGCAGTGACATTTGAATGAATCACTCCAGGTCCAGTTTTTATCAAGTTCACTACAGATTCTCTATTTGAACACTCGAATAATCATGTGTGGACAATGTGTGAATTTGCCATAGAATTTGCTATCAGAAACGCATACCGATTGTGAACCGCTAATAAATCCCTGACCTTATCCGAGGTTCCATATTTGCGAGGATTATCTGGTTACCATAGTAACACACAGGCAGGATCAGCACACAAATATGTGGAGTCATACGTCAAAGACCTCACAAAAGAGGTTTTGACGTATTCTCCTACAGTAACGGTCCCCACATTGATCACTGATGCTCATCATCAGTGGTTTCTTCTTCTTCATCATCCTCTTCTTCAAGTCCAGTGATGCAATTTATAAGATGATGTCATCAAACCCAAGGGTGTCCTGTTAGTTTATAGGACGTCATGTCTGCACCTACTGGTTCATCTGGACCCATGGAAACAAATTTAAAGTTACACAACAGAGAGCTTTATACAACAGACCAGAAATCATGACTGGAAAAGGATCCTGTTTGAAAGCCCTAACCCATTTATAATCTATAAATTATTGAGAATAAATAGGGTTAACCCAACATCCCTGAAAAAGACTAAAGAAGATGGATGGCTATAGAGAATTAATGAATGTGTGCAGAATCAAGGTCCTTTGGAAAAAGGCCCGATGTTGTATAGTGGCCTTGTGGCTTAATGGAGAGAAAAAATAAACGTGTGGACAACAGTGTAAGTGAATTCATGCAACTCTATTTATTTAATCTGATTATTGTGTGCAGATAATATCAGTGTGTGTTGGATCTGATACAGAGCTCAGGAGGATTTTACGTGCAGTTCAAACAGAAACTTTAAGGTGCCGCTAGAGAAAGCGTTTCTATAAAACCAAACATTGTTAGTCGACTGTTCACACTTCAGATCGTCCACTGGAGACCGTCTGTTTTTCAGTTTCCAGACAATCTTTAAATGTTTGAATCAAGTAAACAGCGTTTGAATACGCGCAGCTACATGTGTTGTCATGTTGTGGAGGCTGATTCAAGCAGCACAGTGGAGACACGCTGCATGCTTGCAGGTGTATTATGTTGTGTTACCGTCCTTTTAGTTTTAAAATGTCAGTAAAAACGCTGCTGTGCCAGTCGTCCAGAGGATTAGAGTTGTGGCCTTTTCTACAAAGCAACAACACAGTATTTGCAAGAATTCAATGCATAACAAATTGCTGCAAAGTTGCACCGAACACACGTGAATACGCTGCTCACTGTCCTTGAATCTTAAGAGGTAATTCCATACTGGGAGAGAGCTTTTTTAAAAAGTGCCATTGGTCCCCTCTTCTTTTTTTCTTCTTTTTTTTAATGGCACACTTAGGTGATAGGAAAACATGCATCGGTGCAATCTCCTTTCAGCGCATTCAACATTCGTCTTTTATACATTTGCCTTTTCTCTCCCTTATCGACTGGAGGCTTTGCTCTTATCTCACCAGAGCCTTGTACACACACACACAAAATCACAGAGATGAATCACGGCGAACTGCAAAGAGGCTTTTCGAATTTGAGACAGGAGCCCCGCAGAAAATTTGTCAAACAAGCAAGCAAAGTCGTCTCTTGAAGAAAGCCCTTCCACTTGGGGGGAGGGGGGAGACATTAAATAGTAGGTTGAAGCATGAGTGAGGTCTTTGGAAACAAGCCTAAAAGTAATATAATTACTTGCTGTTTTAATTAAACCCATCTGGAGAGATGATGACGACTGAATTAAATTAGTACGGTTTATTTGCAATTTTAAACGATCGGTGCATGTGCGGGTGCGCGTGTGCCATCCTACAGTGATGTCAACGAGGCGGAGATTGAGGACGCTGCTCTAAAATAACCTGCTCCTCCAAGGAGGCAGCTGAGATGGAGGGGGAAACCAATCTTATACCTTCCTGTTGTCTTTCACCTTAATCACCTTGAAAGGAATTCAAACACCTTTTAGAGCAGATGAGCCACCTTTTAATCCTCTCACAAAGAAAGAATAAACATAAACATAATGACGCTGCTGCTTTCTCCCTTTAAATTCCACCATGCCTGCTCTGCACTGCTCTAAAGATCACTTTATAATTGATGTTCCACCAGTTTGGAAAGTGTTAGTGCATTATATGATTACAGTCTTCTACAATCAATAGCTGACACATAAATACACCGGCTATATTGAACCTAATCTAGCAGAGTGGGAGCTGGGGTTTAATTAGCCACTGTTAGCAATTTCCTGTGTTTGTAACTCCGCTGCATGCTTGGGACCCTTTAGCCCTCTCGCAATCATGTTAATTGTAAAGGGCTGCAGAGATGGGATCGAGCAATGTGCATCACCCCTCTTAAATCATTTCAGTCAGTTAAAGTGTAAACAGTGTAACATGTGTAGGCTCATAAAAAGCAGGACTTAAATCAAGTGGCAGCTCTAGAGGAAGACAAAGTGCATTTGTACTTGGCCAATTTCAAGGAGCTGAGAAAACCTCTACTGACATTAGTATTGCAGCGAATGAAAGCTCCCATATAGAATAAAAGTAGATCTCCATGTCCATTCTTTATTATAAATGATGTCCATGTTCAATATTACAGTAATACCATGAAAACATCAAAGTGCTGAGTTCAAAGAGAAATGCACACAGCCTGTACTCAGAAACTGAGCCTTCAAACAAGCCATCAGGACTTCTGTAACTTTGTGATGTCACAAAGTAGTCATTGCCCTGCCATGCCACATTGCTAGGGTAACCATTTTATAGATAGATGGATAGATGGATAGATAGATAGATAGATAGATAGATTGATAGATAGATAGATAGATAGATAGATAGATAGATAGATAGATAGATAGATAGATAGATAGATAGATAGATAGATAGATAGATAGATAGATAGATAGATAGATAGATAGATAGATTCTAGGTCCAGTTAAGAACAAATACAAAAAGACAGAGAAGGGGGGAAACAAAACGGGGTTGTCTAGCAACCCCTTATTAAAAGACACTTATACCAGTGTTTCCAGAGCAGTGACAAATAACGTGGCACTGAATGCAATGTTCGTCAGTTACAAAACAATCTTTTGGATTTTCTGAGTTATTCAGACGGCAGATGAACTTAAACATGATGTTTCTTGAGACAGATTGGGGAGTGTTGACTAAACATTTCGGTGGCGCTGGTCCATCTGGGCCTTTTTAACAAAATTGTCAGTGAGTCATTGTATGCCACTTGCAGTCTCCGAAGGCTCGCTTTTTTATAATTTGACCACAGATGTGCAGTGTACAGCAATAAGCTTTAAACAGAGCCAGCTTCACTTCATCAGAGTGAATCAAGTACACATTGTGATCCATCAGTAGAGTTAGTCGGCCTGGCTGTTAAGCATATCAATCCCTGTCCTTGTTATGCTTTTATGTTGTAGTAAAAACGAGTGGCAGTGCACACGCTGAATTTTGCAAGGTTTACAAAATTTACACCACCAAGGTCTTTGTGAACCAGATCAAGCATGTGCTGGTTGTGTCCCATAAATAAATACAGCTTTGGGTACATGTGAACAGTATCCCGCCCTCAGGCATTTAATTTGACACATTTGCAAACATTTGGGAAAATGGCACAGTAGAGAAAAAAGAAAAAAAAGGGCATGACCCCCCCAACCGCCTGCGTCATTGTTGCCTTTTTAGTGGTGCATTTATTGTGCTTTTTACCTATCAAAGGGAGACATAATGAATTCCTCCCACATTAACATTTGAGTGTGTAATCACTCCAGATCTCTCACAGTCACTGGGTGCTTTAGCTTGACCTATGAATGGAGCTATGGGCCACGGGCTTGTCAATTGTCTCTATACTTGTAGCCTCTGGTTGAGTTTGGTTGACATTTTCTGCCATAATGTCATATCTAAACCGATCCTTCGGGGAAAAACTCTGGAGCTCATCGCCACGGGCCAGAGTCGAGCTCCCTTCATTAAGAATGCACAGAACAGTGGACATGAAACCCCTCGTGGTGGGACAATAAGGTGACCTTCTGTATCCAGGCGTGACATCTCTCCCTGAGCATCCAGACAAGTAATCCCCCTCGTCGCATTTCTCTGTGAGTCGGTGAAGCGTGGTATGGTCCCTGAAACGGCCGTTCACCCTCTGTGTTCGGCAATAATTAATGGCCATACAGGTAACGACCCCTCAGCCGCAACAGTTAATCAGAGAGCTTCGGTGATAGTGTCCCCCTGTGTGTCAGAGCTGCCAGAAAACAGGTGATTCCCACTCCCGTAATGACTTTAACATTAGAGGTGTGTTCACGCAGCGGAGAGACCGACCGACCTGCTTTCTGGCAGCGGTATCAAACGACCGGTTGCTCATTCAGGCACCAGCAGCGCGTGAACTGTTGAGTACTGTGGCATCCTGATGAGGCCTCTGTGCTGAAGGACAACTGCGCTGATGAGAGTCTGAGTTTTTTTTTAATGGAGAAAAAGGACAAAACAACTCAAAACAGTCTGAATAGGACCGACTCGCCAACTGTTGTGTGTGCTCATACTCATTATCATCCTCTCAACAGCAGCCAGAAGGTGCAGACATTAGCATTTCTCTCCCTTGAGCCTTTCAACAACTCTTCCTCCCTCCAGTCAGAATATTTACATCTAAGGTCCAACCCATTTAAACTAGTTAAGGATTAACCTAAATTTGAGAGTGACACTTCAATAATGTCATGATTATAATAAGCTTGTACTCGTATTGGAAACTCGGTCATGGTGCTTTGCTGAAGGGAGTCATTTTGACACCAACAAAAACATGTTGGCAAGAAGCACTCCTACTACCAGTAGGATTGCAGATCTCCCTTTTTTCATATTTTGTGGGCAGACATCATCAACACATTCAGGGAAAAACAAAACATCCAAAAATCTGATCAAAACTTTACTGATTCCAAACTATGTCTCCATCGAGTTCCACAAGTCATTGGTGCTTGAATATTGCAGATACTGTATATTTGCAATACTTAAGTCCTACAGGGCTTTTGCATGCTCACGCATGGGTTGCAAGATTTGTTTGTATGTTTGTTTGATTTGAAAGAAAAAACGATCTCATGCGGCAAATTTGCAACTTGCATGTTGCAGATTTGGTGTAATGGGTCCCTGGAGCTCCGTCGTTACAGTGTTATTGATTGTTATTGAGAGGTATTGAACTGCTGTTTGGAAAACAGAGAAGGATACTCATTCAGAGAGAGATGTTTTTTGCAGCTGGAAGTACTTAATAACCCATTTCATGAACAAAATTGTACAAATGTCCAAGGACGTATGTGCATTCAAGGTAAATCCAGAAGTCACATCTGTTTTCTCGTTCCCCAGGTGATAAAGACATCGATGAGTACTACACAAGGAAGCATCATCATCCCGACTTCGGCGGCCGGGGACCGACTCACATGGTGAAGCTGAACCCAGATCCCCAGCAGCACCAGCACCAGCAGCATCAGCAGCATCAGCAGCACCAACAGCACCAACAGCACCAACAGCACCAGCAGCGCCAGCGTCGCCCACGAGTTCAGAGGGCCATGTCCCAGGACCACGTCCTGTCTCCTCCCAGGACGCCGCGTCGTGGAGACTACGGCTTATCTTCCTACGGCGTCATGGCCGCCGCCGCGTACGGGAGCAGCCGCCACCTCTCAGAGGAGCAGCTACTGTCGGCGGACCGCCTCCACTCCCAGGATCCCTTGCTGCTGTCCCCGGCAATGAGGCGCGACAAGTTCCGGGAGAAGGCGATGGCACGGGCAATGTCTCACGCCGACATGCTGATGCCAACCACGCCTGTCATGGACCGCCACAAGATGACCAAGATGCACTCTCAACCCAGTGCCTCTAACGACTCCTACAACACGCTGACGGTCAACCACCACGTGACCACGTCTAAGAGGCAGGCATTTGCCTCCCGACGAACACACACAGTGGACCACCTACAGTATATTCCCGGCCACCACCACACATACCGCACTGCCAGTAAGAACGAGGTAACTGTTTAACCGCAGAGTAGAAGGATTCCCGAGACACACCACGGACAGTCTTCTCGTTAAAACAACCTCCTGCATTAAAAAAAACAAAAAAACTCTTCCTGCTTTTTAGCACAAGCTTCCTGTGTCATCCAGATTTTTGGGGTAACTAGAGTCAACCCTTGCAAAGACATTTCTCTCTTAGAGCATCATAAGGGCTTTGAGCACTGACACAAAGAGGGATCCTTCATGTCAGATATTGGACAGCATGAAGAAAATATTTTTTAAAACTGGACAACGGACTGGAAGGGAATTGTATCGACTTTATAAATATATAAATATACTATATTTACGATTTGTATTTTCAGTCCTTGTTATAGCTTTAGAGATTCTCATTGACTGATGTAAGCACTTCAAGTGGTGCCTCTTAAAATTGTCCCATTTCAGTGATGAAGTGGATTTGTGGGTTAAAAAGCACAATTAATGAATTCCCTTGTTTTGTTTATTTACTTTTTGGTTGGTTTTACTCTTCTTCTTTGGTAAATGGCCAGAACATATCAGCTTATTAGTGAAAAGAGAGGCTATTTTTGTTGCATACAATAGATGATTGTAAATAGGCTATATTAGCAGCATTAAAAACAAGAGAAGCTGGCCGTTTGGCGCTATTATTTTGTTTTTTCTTCTCCCACCTGGAATCTATAATAGATTCACAATTAATCATTTTAGTTTTAGATAAGGCAAAGATCCCTGATTAATATTATTTCCACAGATGTCTGCGAAATATGTGGATCTAATATGTACAAGGGAGATATATTTTTTCTTTTTTTAACTGTGCTTAGTAGCATAGAGTGATTGTGTATGGAACGCCCTTTCACCAATATCAATTGGCAGCTTCACTCGACAGACGTAAATCCATCGGCGAAATGGAGCCTGATTGGTTGTTTGAATTTGCATCATTTTCGTTCACACATCCCCTCGCTTTTGCCATCCATGTGATGACCCTCCCCCGTTCCATCCCGTCCCAGTTTGTGATTGGCCAGCTGCTTCCTTCCCTACGCATCAGGTACTATGTGTCACTAAGGAGTGTGTAGGTCCAGTTGTAGTTTTGTGTGTCGATGTGATGATTGAAACAATCAGTACTAAGGAGGACATCATAATCATTAGCATTAATTAAAACTGTGAACTGTTTGTCCAGATGTTTTCATCAAAGCAATGCCTTATTGTATGGAATCCCATATGCTCTTAATTGCAACAATCACGCTTTTATCGCGTCTCCTTGTCCTTGCTTTTTGTGCAATATTACTGATTATAATTTACCAGCAGAACCAGCAGTAAAAACCTGTACAGTGACGGATGATACAGTACATATACCTCAAAAAGACGTAATTCAATTGAGGAGGTTCTCGAACTGTAAAAGGGAAGAAAAAAAAAAAAAATCTAAATTTACATTGTACTCTTATTGGAAATCAGTTCACCTGTTCACATGACCTGAATTAGCTCTGCTTAAGCTTCATCAGCTCTTAAGTATGTGTACAGTGTTTTGTGTTCAGCTGTTCAGTCAGATTATCTGGACTCTTCATGGGTTCATTTGGTTCCTTGTAATTCAGACCCAATCTGGGGTCAGATTGGTCAGAGTTCAAATTAGATTTCATTTTGTCAGGTTGGGTAGAGTCTCATCACAAGGATGTAAGTCTTTGTGCAAATGGCTTCAAAAGGACTCCCTGCCTTTTAAGATACAACACCAGTGGGTTATAATCATAGTCTGGCAAAACATATTTGTAAACTATGTAAATCTGATCTGATAGTTAGTGTGGAAGTGCAAGAAGACTTGCTTTTCTTTTCAAGCTCAACTTTGAGTTAATTGGTAGAAAGTTGTTCTACTGACAAAGTCTTTATTTTGAATGTCAGAACTAAATCTCAAATCCAAATCAAATCAACGAACAATTTACTTTCAAAGTGAAGTCCCAAATACTTTAGGCTCAAATCACATCCCAGATTAAGGTAACATAGTCCAAGGTCAAGTAAACTAAGTCCTAAAACCAGTCCAACCAAATCAGTCCTACATCAAAGTTCAAAGTCCACTATCACGTCCAAATTGAAGACAATTCACTTCCTAGTCAAGTTCCACATCACATTCAAAGTAATGGCAAATTATTCCAATTTCTAGAGTACTAGATCAAATTCCAACTCAGGTCCTAAATCAAGATAATCAATCCCATGTCAAGTGCCATGTAATGACAATTACGACTGAGGTCAAATTTCAACCCCAGACAAATCAGTCCGTCATCAAGTCCAAAGTAAAGAAATCCCCAAATTACACAAATGTAAGTCAAAAGTAAAGGGTCAAGTAGAGACAGGGAAGAAGAAGTTGGTTTACTTTCCACTGTGCCCAACATTTTAGACCCATGAAGACTTCTACTGAAGAGATTAAAAGTTGGTCTTCAATGAAAGCTGGTCTTCAAAATGAAAAACTCTGTACTTATGTAGACTTGCACTGTTGATTCCCACAATGCCACGAATGATGACATTAGTTATATGTTGATTATTGTACAAGTAAAACGCGAGGACTGCTGATTCTTCAGACGTTCAAGTTGTAGGCTACTGTATAGTATAACTTGAATACAATGTTATTTGTGATGGAACTGTCTGATTTCAATAGCAGGAAGACAATGTCTCTATACACATGAATATACATGGTTTTGTTGATACACACTCATGTAAGTTGCACATTATTCTTCTGTTGACAGTCGTAATATTTATTTAAATAACTATGATGTATTGACAATGTAGGGATGTGGAAAGTTGGCCAAATGTATCTTGAGTTTAACATAGTCATTTCTCTAACTTGACATGCTAATTTACTTTTATATGCCAGGTCTGCATTAAATGATGTCAATCAGAGGTTGTTTTTCCCCCTAAGATTATTGTCTTTGTACATATGATATGATTTTGTTTCCTTTTTCTAGGAGATTGTTTGCAAAGTAACATTCATCAGCTATGGGTGAGGGAGGGTGTTAATTGTTTAGTAGACTGCTTCAGACAAGTTTCTGTACCCATAATCCTCACTCAATGAATCCACACATCTTCCCCTTGTTTTCACTTAATTAATAATGATGTCATCCCAAGAGCCTTTTTCTCTATGTGCAATATTTCCTGTTCATGCAGTATAACTATAGCCACTTACTCTCTTTAAAAATGTTGTGAGGTTCATTTGCTGCCATAAAGGCTTTGTTGTCCTTTTTCATTTAGGACTGTATTTGTCCTTCATAGTCGAAGAGAGTTTTTGTTTTTTTCCTTTCTCTTTTTTATAATACAGCTAAATGTGGTATGAATGAAAATGGTGTCTGTGTAATTGCACAAATAACTGGAGACTAATTTAAAGGCTTCAAATGAACAAAATATGACTGTTCTTGTGCATTTTGTTTGTTTACAAACTATTAAAGCACATCATGTGTGTTGTATACATCAATTTAATTACTTTCACTTTTCGTGATATCCGTGGTTTACACGAAACATGGTATATATGAGTCAAGAGAGGCAAACAGGTAAAATGGGCCTCTGATGGCCCCCATAGTGGAAAAATTATAAACTCACCACCATTAAAAAAAAAAAAAAAACATACAGTGTGCTGCTGTTGCCCCAAAACCGTTAAAATGGGGGCTCCGATGAAGTTTGTTGGAGCTATAGTGTCCACCCATTGCCTGCAGGTGAAGCTTTCAGTAAACTTTTAGAATTTTTAGACCAATGTATGTAAGGTGTGTAGGGGAAACCTTTACAACTGCCAGCTGCATAGATGTGTGTGTCGGATGATGTTTCTTCATCTGGCCTTCTTGGCTGAGATCAGAAACTCAGAAATTAAAGAGGAACTGTAGCTTAACTATGCTACATTTTTATCTTAATGACTGGTTTAATAAATGGCTTAACTTGTTACGGGGGACAATGGAGGCTGTCTGCCTTCCACCTAGCGTCTCTGGGCTGAAAACCAACCCTGCAAGATCGGGGGCCCTGTGTCCCAGCTCTCGTCTCTGCGCACCGTGACACAAACCCACCCCGTAAGCCATAATCTCTTGTTTATGACAGATACGACACAAATATACACGTCGTAACATTGTATATGATATATAACGTTACATACCGCTCTATTGATTGATTTCTCGATGGCTTTGTTGTGAACAAATACACATGGCCAAGAGGAGGGTTAGCAAAACAGCAAAAAAGCGACCACTTACATAGTTGCTCTTTAATGCTGCCATCAACATTGATATGAAAACACAGAGACAGTGTAGTGACCCAGAAGAGGTGCTTGATATTTTCTGAAAAACAAGCTGATTAGACCTAGTTTCATGAGGTGAGACCTAATTTCCTCAGCTGTCATTTTCTGATTATCTTCGTTCCATTTAATTATGATGTGTTTAAAATGACACAACACTGCACAGAGGGAAAAATACAAAGGTCTTTCCGCTTGGCAGTGCTCACAGCAGCAGCATTAGCAGTAGATCAGACTTCTCATATTTTATCATTAATATCAAAGAGGATAAAAGCAATGGTGCTTACGATTCAAGCACTTGCACAATAATACTCTACTGTCAACTTGCCGGTTGTAGTTTTTACACACATGTTCCACAAACCAAGGAAAATCAACTTTAGTTTAAAATTCCTTTGTGGAGGCTTATCTAACGAGGGAACACTTCGGTTCATTCCGGTTTCAGTCCTCTCAAGTTTCTTTTTTGCATTTCATTAAAGTGAGTTTGTTTGCAGTTTAATTTTTCAGTGGTTCCACCCATCTGCCTATTTCAACTAGCTTTCTGCTGTTCATTTCAAGTGAGCCAATTAACTATGTGCCACAAGTCAGTTCTTCACAATTTAGGGAAAATCATGACCCAACCAAGCAGAGAACAAATAGAAAGCAAAAGATTGAAAGGGTTTTTTTTTTTTAGCATTAGTCTCAGTTTTATGAAACCAGTAGACAATGTAATTGAATGTGGTCCTTGAGAAGTGGTGCTTTTCAGTTCTTATACCATCAAAAGACTTAACAGAGTCAAAGCAATGCCAGAATGTGATTGAACAACCACTTACTTAAAAGCAGTCTTTGCAAGACTTTGCATTTAATCCGGTTTGTCCTCTCTCAGGTTAAAAGATGTGGTCGGATGGCACCTTCTATTTTCATTCCCCATTTGGTCTGGAATTCCCTTCACGCTGCTCTATCTGTGATTATTATATCCGAGGATGTAAGTCGATACCCGTGACCTTGCGGACAAAGTTCTTTCCAGGTTTCCTTGGAGAGAGAGCTGTTTGTTGAGCAGTTCTCTTTTTCTTTCAGACAGGCGCTATGCTTGACATTGTGCAGAATCAATAAAGACAAAGCTCCCAGGTGGTCATCTACGATGGCACTGTTCGAATAGGATGTGTCATTTGTGTAGTGAGTATTTAACCTTAGTTGTTATGTAAACTGATGCATCTGTCAGTTTCATTTGCATTTTTGGTTTTAATGCAGTATATTTTCTTGGTAGCAACTTTTTGACACAAGGATAAAGAGGAGGGGTTCTCATATGTTAATCCTATCCTCAAAAGAAAACCCACAAGGAATGTAAATTCACCAAAAGGGAGCAGAGATGCATATCCTTGCAAACATCAAACTCTAATTCTTAAAAAATACAAGACTTGACTTCTGTTCCTACTTAGAAGGATGCAATGTGCTTTTCGTCTGATTGGCTGGCTGTTTTTCTAAAATACTGTAAGGGTGGATGGTGGGTCCAGGTGGGCGGAGTTGGGGTATGGCTGAGAATAGTGATTGATACATCACAAAGTAACACAAAGTCACTTGAGTCCTGATGGTTCTTTCTAAGGCTCAGATCCTGAATCTAAGCTGCATGGTTGTATTATTCTGTGGACTAAGGCCTTGACACTTTCACAGTAGTGTGAATGGTTGGTGAATGCGTACCCCACATTGCACTAAATGACAAAACAAACTCAATTTATGAACATAATTATTGTGGAGATCATGATTAAAGCAGTGGTCAAAGGCCTGATCACATACAACACAAAATCTATTGGGGGGCTTCTTTTAAATATTGACTCCCTTGTGTGGTGTAAATCCAGCTTCAGGAGCAGCCCTGACAGTAATATAAAGACAATGACACATGTCCTTCATTCAAGAGATACAACATAAACTATTTGGGTACATTTTTGGTGCGGCAGAGGGTCTAGACTTCAAACTTGCTTTTGCCACACAAGCTAAAACTATGTGTTTCTAGTCACTGACACTATCAACAAACACATTGACACTCCTATTACGTTTATGACACACGTATTAATACCCACTGTTCCCATCACGTCCTGGGCCATCGGAAACCCTTTTGAAATTCATAGAGGAGCGAGTGGGCAATGCATCTCCCACAATGCCAGAACAAGATCTTATTGTTACAATAGTACACGTACAAATGGGAAGATAGCAAATGGCAGTGGTTTCCACTTCCTCCAACACCCGTCCATTTGCATTTAGATGGAAAA
This sequence comes from Trachurus trachurus, assembly GCF_905171665.1. NCBI lineage: Eukaryota > Metazoa > Chordata > Actinopteri > Carangiformes > Carangidae > Trachurus > Trachurus trachurus. The sequence continues at coordinate 9,751,858 of NC_139905.1, read as the reverse complement.
AGGAACAGGGTTATTTGGACAACCCTGGCCCAAATGGGGGAGCAATGACCAAATGTTTGGCCATTAAACAATTTAATTCTGTTCTCCGAGTGTCCTTATCAGGTGAATTAATTCAATGTTATGCTTGAGTGATGCTGATCGACAGAAAGGGGCAACAATTGACCATCTATAAAGGTGATGTTGTGTATATTTTAACAAGCATTCTTATTATCATTGATTCAACCATTAGACACGCCCATCTGTGCCTCTGTGTCTGCATTCAAACCACATGCTAATGCCAAAAATGTCAAATATCCACACTCGTCCATAAATCTTCTTATTCCGTCATTGTGTTTCACTGATGTGTAGCGCTGAGGTCTGTTAAGATGACCTTTCCATTATTGAAAAAAAACACATGCAGACCTCTGGGAAGAAGTCTGAACTTTTCGCCTTTATCCCGCTTTATTTTGTATATCTTGAGAGTTTCGGCTGAGCTGACTGGCAGGGTGAAGGTTTTCAAAAGGCAGCAGTTGACCTTATGTATCGCTGCCAACCAGATCTCTGATCAGATGCCACAGTACCGTAAGGGACAAGTTTTGCTGTGATTGACTGATGTCTCAAACAAAGAGCAGGAACAAAATAGGAAGTCAGGTGAAAAGATCTCAATAGTTTCATCAACAGTGGTGCCAGAAGTACTGAAATTGCTGGACAAAGAGCTCTTCAGCATCCTTAAGCCAATTGTTTTGGTTTTACAGTCAACAACTTAGTTAGTAACAAACTAGACTAGATGAAGCATGAAATGTTAACTCCTTGTGAATTGGTGGAGACCAAACACAGAACTAAAAGGAGTGACGGGCCTAGATGTGACTCCAAATTAATGCCATTGAGGCAAATAATATTTTTTTCCCCCAATGATTACCTCATGAACTGATTTTGAAAACACTCAAACATTTCAAACGAGTTAATCAAATGTTTTTTTGTTTTTTGTTTTAAAGCAGAAGTGAGCAATATTTTTGTGTTAATATAAGTCTTAAATAGTTATATCTTCCGACAGCAATCACTTATATAGAGTGTTTGGACCGAAACACGGGTCTGTCAGTCACTCTGCTCTGCTCTGAGCCGAGGAGAAAACTTTTCTCGTATCCTACAAGTTTTATCCAATGAGGAGAGAGAATGGCATGAAGGGCTGTGTGTGCAGCCAAGGGACGCGCGTGAATGTGGTGACGTAGGGACAAGGACCAATAGATCCATGACGAGGGCGGGGGCTACTAACTCCATCGGCTGACAAGACGTTATGGTGCGTTCAAGGCAACCCGTAACTCGTGTTTTTCCGACCTGTGAAGTCGTACCAGTTCGATCTGGTACGAGTTCACGGGTCGGAAGTTACGAGTGGCCGTTATAGTGACTTTCCCAGGTAAAACAGGTCGGAAAAACACGAGTGGGTTGCCTGGAACGCTACAAAGTCGCAAGTCGTGACGTGAAGCTGTAATTTACGGTTTCAAAAGCCTGCCTGGAACGCAGCATTAGCCAAAACGACCGGATCGCTTACTTCTGCTTTAAGGTAAAATCTGATAAATGACTGAAGAGGAGACTATTTCCCTCTGAAATTTACCAGCTGACTATAAAAAAGGCAAGACTCAAATAATAAATATAGTTTAGTCTGTGCTGCTGACCAACCACCCAGGCAGAAATAGGAGCCATTATCTGAACTGCAATTATACCAACAACATCCAACCTGAGCAGAAATTGGACAATTCGTGTTATTTATGGTTCGCAGCTACAGCTCCTCACCTCCAGGGAAAAACGAATGGATGTGGGCATCATGTAAATGCAGGGAGTTAATAGAGCAGGGTGTGCGAGTGTGTAAACACCATGGCATTCACCGGTGACCATACCACCATGGGATTCTGATGATGAATGCAGCTAATAGGCTCAGGCATTTCTCATTGCACCACACACACACTCGCCCACCCACACACACACGCACGTAATTCTCATAGGAGGCTGGTATCGATTCCCCCCGACACACTGCTTCACCACTGCTTAAATGAGAGCAGTCAATAGTAGAGCTGCCTCTGAGATGTTTCTGCAGAGGAATGGGCAGTTGTAGAATGAGGAAGGAGGCGAAGATTGTTTTTGTACAAAGAGGGGAAATGGTGCAACTACAGGCCGAGGATGGAAAATCCACAAAAATTGACTCGCTTCTATTCTGCAAACAGACAGACATGATAGTTTTCTTTTTTTCTTTTCTTTTCTTTTCTTTTTGAGGAGATTTATTTTTTCCTTTTGGTTTTATGAGTTCCACAAGCTTTTATGAATTTTATGAAAGTTGAAGAGTTCATGCTATTCATATGAATGTTGTGCTATTCTCATGGCTACAATAGAGATTGCCTTCTTTGTCACAGGCAAAAGAAATAAAAGCCATTTCTTCTGAATAAATCCAACATTATTCATTGACAATGAATTGGCCCAAATTTCATGGTTGAAATCATTTTGAGCGGTGGCCATAGACTGTTGGAATGAGGCTAATGTCTGTCCTAATGAAGAGCACCTGTCAAAAGCAATGAAAAGTGAACCTGTGTTGGATCCGACTTCTTTTCCATCTTCTTTTAAGTGTCAGGCTATTTTTGGTTTGATCCAGCACTGTGGTGATTGTTTCCTGACAAAACTTCAAGTCATACATGTATTTTTAATACTGTAATACTATAATGAGTATTGCTATGTATACCGGGCCGATAAGAGGCCACAGTCGCTATCAGAAAGTGACTAGACGAGCATTGGCCAGAATCAGCCGCCATTTATTTGCAGATTATAATTGTTTCACAATCTTTTAATTGGCTTTTAATGATGAAGTACCTAACAGTCTGTGTGTTAAGGCTGAGCTGGCAAGTTTTCTTGTGCTGATTATTTGCTTTGTTAGACTTAGGGTTTGGTGATAAATATAAATTAAGTAACCATGGCCAAAGAAAAATTGGCTTCATTTTACGACTTTTCTTTTTCCCAAAATATTATTGGGGATAGGTGGGTATTGCAGTATGACTTTATTTGTTTTGTTGTTGTAGTCTGTCTTATTGTGCTTCTCACTGCTCCTTCGCTTTATTAAACTCGTTACTTGTTTTGTGCCAGAGGGAGTTTTTCCAAAAAAATACCCCACAAGTTTCTGAGTGTTTTACAACAACAATCTCTGATTTAAAAGGAGAAAACTTCCTTTTTATTAATTCATGGTATGGTCCTTTAAAATGGCTCTGCCGGGGCCAGGACTTCACATTAGCAGCCAGCCAGCAGTTTTTAGAAGCCACAGTCTTTACAAATAGAGAAGTGAATGATGGTAAAGTGGCTACCTGTAGGTAATTATCCATAACTTGCATATAATTATAGTAATTTCTTAATGAGGCTTAGCAAAGTACTGTCGGACCACAGAGGATCCGTTATATAACCAATGTGCTCAGGCCTCATCAGCTCGGTAAGTTTTGTCCATAGAATGAAGTTACAGGACCGTTGAGCACCACAAAGTGTCAGGGACGATAACTCTGTTCAGGAAATGATGATGATAATTACTGTCATAACTGTAATTACAACAATTATGGGAGTTATTATTAAATCCCTCCTCAAATATCATGGAAATACTGACAACAGGGAACACTTGAAAGGAGGCATTATGTTTACAACAGCAGCTGTAGAGTTTCAATACCAGCGTTATGCTAGTTTGTGTGCAGATAGTTCTGTTTTAAAATCTTTCATTCTGGTAAAACAAAATTAAATTATGTTAAGGTCATAATAGAAATAATACCTTATGTTAAAATACAATGTTGGCTACTATAGGCCTACGGCAAGATCAATCAATAGATTAGTCAAGAGCAGAGCATACGCACCACCATCTTGATTTCACAAGAACATTCAGATTAACAAACCTTAGAGTCTACAATTTGAGCCATGAGAAGGTTATTTTAAAGTCAAAACAAAGTTATTTTTTCCTGGAAAAAGTAAGTAGTGGTTTAAAATTGGGAGCAAACTCACTCCACTGCAGTTTTAGTAAATTAAAATGTTGTTTTTAAAAGAACAAGACTAAGCTAGATGTCATAAAATAGTGAAATCGCCATCAATCATCTTCTGCCAACGACACGGTTTTTCAAAGTGTGGGAAACTGAGCCTTCCTTGAGAGAACATAAAAACAGCTCACAACTGTGTCTGGTACTAGCAAAGACACTTGCATTGTGTGTGTCCAACTGTTTTTTGATTACATTTTTCCCTACGTTACATGTGGGTTTGAACCCCAGTCCCCCGGCTAAGTACGCTGACGCTGACCATTCGACCAAAGGAATATCCCTGTGTCAAAGTAGCCAGGACGCATGATCAATGGGAGCCATAGTGACAGAACCGGCAACTGTCCCATAACGCAATATCCCCATCTTGACCATCTTGATACACACTGCTACTATCAAAGGTCACGACCTTGTCTGTAGCTAGTAGAGGTCAAGATTTATGCATAGCCGCTAACATAGTCAGTGAATGCCACCTAGCCTACAAGCTAACAACAAAACCATTCAACTACACTGATCCATATTCTGGACACTTTCAGTGCAAAACAAACTCCTAAATTGTGCAACCAGCTCCTGAGTCTGTGGTTGGATCGCTTTCTCTCTCTGCTTCCTGCTTCTAGCCATCTTGATTTTCTGCTCTTTTAACGGTCAACCAACACAACGACAAGTGTTGGATAAGTGTGCAAAACTGAATTCAGAATTTGTCATTTTTCGTTTATCTTCATGAAAGAAAACAAAACATTTAGCAGAGTAGTTTCTACACAATAAATCAGTATTATAGTACAATGTTTACCATTTTTCTTTAGCATGTTAGTATGCTAAGATATGCTAATTTGCTCTAAACAATGGGATATTTCTGGGATAGGCCTATTTTATGCTGCAAGCATAGATGCATAATTCAGCCCTCAGAAAAAAAAAGAAAAAAAGATTGACAACTGATGCACTGACTTCATGCACAGATGATGATATGATGTGACAGTTTGGACAGTGGGGTGAGATTCATATGTGTCAAATGTAGCCGAACATGTTATTTCATGATACAGTGCATTAACTCCCAGCTCCAGAAAAAGTCTTATCTGTGTGTGCTCCACATTCAGAGAGAACATTTTTCAGTTATAGTCAGAGCCTCCTGCCAGAGTGACGAATTAACATCCTGCCTGCATTGTCTTATTGACAAGCACCTTCATTAATCACACAACACATACGCACAGTTCTGTCTCCATCTGCTACCAGGATAACAAGGGTTTGTTAACGGCTCCGCACACACCCGTTTCATATTCCTCAGTCATTCTCCACCTTTTTCGTTCCTCTCTTCACCTTGAGGTATTTTCATCTTCTGGTCAAAGTCTTTTTTTTTTTTCTCCAGTCTGGACTTTAGTGATGAAGCCGTGCAGAGGCTCGAGACTTCAGACGTTCAGGTCATGGAGCGGATCAGTGTGCAGCACACAGAAGATCGGCTTTCTCATGAGTCTCAGTCTGAGCTCATATGTGCGTGTGTCTGTGTGTGTCCATTTGATCAAATGTCAGCTGAAAAAAAAAAAATATATATATATATATAGTAAGGGGTGGGGGTATTATTATAGAACTCACAGTTTATTTACTGTCAAAACATGAAGGTGAACAAGCAGCCGCTCAGGTTCAATTGCCACAAGACTGTCAACTCAATAATAAACTAATGTTATTGTAAACAAGATATGGTTACAGCTACAACAATAAAAGTCCTTGAAAATGAATGGTCCAGTTGTTCTTTGTTATTTCATGCACCGTGTACCTGCGGGAAAAGGTATTAAGACGCCATTGCAAACAATTCAGGTTTACACAAAGACAGCAAGTGTTATTTTATTTTTAATTAACTGCTATCGTTGTGTTATCCGTAGGTACATTGCAACTTTGCGATGCTGTGTCGGGAAATTGCTGGGTTCCTAATATAAACCTAACAGTTCCCATGTTGTAAGGAAGTTCAAAATAAAATTAAAATAAAAATAAAAACAGGACTTGTTGGATGGGTTAATCTTTTTCTTCTGATCATCAACTAATCCCACCAAAATATGTCTATATGTTACCATGTTGCGGCAGTTTGACAGAATGAATAATGTGGAAAATCCTTTTTATGAAGATAATGAGAAAACATCACAAAATGTTTAGAATAAAAGTTCCTGTCAAAACCTGCCAATGTTACCATTAGCACCCAAAGGTGTTACCTTGATAAAAGTATTTTCTGTTGCTTATAGGCGTAAACACCTCATGAACACCCCATTCACCACATTTTGTATGACCTTCAAGAATATATATCAATTTCCCCCAGAAAACATTTGTCAAAACCAATTAGTGATGATTATAACAATGTGTGTATCCAGTTTGATGGAGAAACATCACCATGCCAATGCAGCACTGAACACAGTCAACAGCTGCTTTGCTCTTTGCCGACTTCCACTGGTCTCAGCTCTGTGAAGGATACGAGTCCTGGTCTCAGTCTGGTTTCTGGTGGCAACACAGGAACCAGATGTGGGACCTCCTGTTTTCTCCGGTGTGAGGAGCCGAGGGGAGGTGCAAGGCTTCCCACTGTTTGAACATGATGAAACGAGGATGTTCACAAGCCGTCAACAAGATGCTGCTGATCTGACTGTATCCTGCTGAGAACTATCTGACTGAGGGAGCCACCAACAGAGAGCAGCACTTGTTTACAGAGATGCTTCTGTGTATGTGTGTGTGTGCGCTCGCACGTGTGTTTGCTGCTTATTTGTCAAAGTGTGTCAGGGATAGTTCAGATACTGTTTCCTGTTTTTCAAGAGCTGGGTGTGAGACTGTAGATGTGAGTAGTTAAAAAAGCACAGTAAGTTTCCTTGAAGTTTATTTTTTTTCTTCTATTTTTTTTTTAACATTCATTGTATGAACCTCAAACCGACCATTTGCAGGAAGAAGTTTTTAGTCTGGGCAACTATAGAGGAGTCTCAGAGGATTTTAACTGGAGGGGCACAAAGTAAGCACACAAAAGCAAAGAAAAATACTCACCATGGTCCATAAATTTCTCCACAGTAAACAGCTCCGAGAGGCCTCCCGCAGATTGGCTGTGAGAGACTTCACATCACAAACTCATCAATCAACAGCAGCGATCCTGCAGAGGGCCCAACATGAGGCCTGCGATCTTTCAGTGGATCACTGCATCCTGAGCGTGCAGAGATGTCTGTATTTATGTTAGCATTTCATAAAACTGAACTTGTTTTTGAAGTGAAGTTGTGCAGCTTTGCAAAAAAGAAAATTTAAAATAAATAAATAAAAGAATAGTCCAACTATAAAGTGTGCAGTGACGACTTGAGGTTGTGTAAACTTCCATGGAGTGCCACCCTGGTAATGTGAGGTAGATGAACAGCTTGTCTCATGAGGCGAACTGTCCTAGATTTTAAAGACACTGTATGACCTTGATTTCTACAGGAGAGAAACCTACAGAGCTCTGATTTATTTCCCTAAGCCTAAAGGAAAAGCTGCACCTTGAGCAGTGTGATCTGGCACAGCCTACTTTAGTTTGGAGGCAGGAGCAGAGAAGACCTGGGAGTTATTGATACTGACGGGCACACGTGTCGGGTGGATTATGAAACTGGAGTAACTGTGTCATGTTTGTATGTGTAAGATTAAGCAAAGCATTAAAGGTCCCATAAACTGCAGTATAAAGATACATTTCAAAGTCTTTTTGATTATAGAGCAGACTAGTTTTTATATTAATACTCGGAAAGTATCAAAGCCTCGGTCTATAGGGAATTTCACACAGCCTGTGTTCAGAAACAGAGTATTAAAAGCAGCTGTCAGGATTTCTGTAACTTTGTGATGTCACAACAAAGCAGTCATAGACCTCAGCCATGTCTTTATGTCTTAAGATTTTTGCATATAGGCTCAGTGTCGCCCCCTTAAAGGTGCTAAAACGGAGCTTCCTGAACTGGATGGTATTTGGGACATTATACAGTGGAGATTTGTTCTCAAAAACAGAATATTGTAAATAAATTAATCAATTAAACATTAAAAAATCAGAATTTTGGGGACCTTAAATCGGGGTCACAGGCCATGAAAAATTCAAACACTGTGTTAAATCACTTCACAGAGGGGCTCAAACCAGACTCTATGAATTTTCTAAATGAAAAGTACAACATTTGAATCCTGGGATGTGGAAACCAGGCTAACCACTACCCTAATTAACATGGCTTCCCTCCTGTGATTTGTCAAATCTGGGTGCTAATTCCCCCCTCCAGCACTGCACAGGCTACCTGAAGCTTAGTAAAACTGCATCCTTGCTTATCAAATTGCTGCTATGTGTTTATGTGCATGATCCATGATGCTTTTGCCAAAAAAAAAGAAAGAAAGAAAAAGGTTTTAAAATGTTGTTGTTTTTAACGATAATTTCCTTTGGTGGTGTCTACGGTAATATAGGAAACACACCTAGAGTGTCTACCCATCAGAAAGTATTGAAATACTGGCATTGTTACTGTATTGAGAAGGTTAGACAGAAATCACATATTATAACAATATAGATTAGTTGTTTTTTACCTCAGGTCTTTGTCTACATACAATCTGAAAATCAATGTAAATGACTGTGAGAGTTTTCTGTTTTGTTTTTCTGTGTTTTTCTTCCCTTCCTTGTGCTGTCAGCAGTTGTACTTTTACTGTATATCACCAGAAAATAACCTTGGAAGCCCCACCACTCAGCCCCACTATCTTTTCTAATTTACTGTCGATGGGCCATGCAGCGCGGAAAAAAGAAATCCTGATGATATCACATATTTGAGTCCTGGCTGTCTGCGGTTTCAGGCTTTTGGAGAATCATTCACAGTCACATATATTGATTTGAGCGAACGAGGGCAAAAGGAATAACATCAAGAAATTCTTAAACATGTGCCTCCCTGGACCGGCTCTCACTGCTGAGCCTGATAAAAAAGACTGTTGACCTTAACTTGCTGTGTACCACCGACAAAAAAGAGAAAGAGAAAGAAGTGGTGAGAAAATGAGCAGTTTCTTTTTGTGAATTCTCTTTATCTGGCCTTTCAAATGTCCTGCACAGCGAGCAATGTCCTCAAGAAAAAAAAGAAAGAAAGAAAATCGTAACTCTTTTGATCTGAAATGGCAACAAGATTTCCCCCCGTTAAGGTCAAACCTCTTTGTGTTTCCTCTATAAGCCTGGAGAGGCTTGCGGAATAATTAAAATGCGGCATGACAGTTTGAAGCAAACAAAAACAATTTTGAGAGAAAAAGAGTACACTCATGAATAATTCAAAATGTTAGTCTTTCAGCAAACGGCACTTTATAATGAGCTATGAGTGTAAGAAAGTAAAGCTGCCAAGAACGTGTTGATACTGACAATGTTTGAGTCAAGCAGAAAACACAGGCATGCCGAGAGGAGGTGACAGATAAAATTAGGTGTACAGTTTTGAATCTACAGATACTGAGGAGCTGCTGTAATTATATTGCTGTTTCTCTTTTTGAAATGAAAAAAAACTGAGAGAGAGAAAACATCAATGCTGTCTCGACGGAGAGATGAAAATGAAGGGAGGAGGAAAAAATCAATTTTATTGACATAATCCGAGGGAGTAAGTGTTCCTGTTCTTGTTTGTCCGAGAAGTGCTGAATGAAATCTTTATACCTGAATGAAATCTTTCACAGCTCAAATGGCAGAGAGGAAGTGAGACTCCCACCGTCAGACACCGAGCTCGTCAATATATGACATCATCCAAATGTCTGATGGAGGCGCTCATTGATAAATGGTGACAAAACAATGTGACAATGATGTCGGTGTTTAACACACACATACACACACTCTGCTGCTGTAAACCTCGCACACCAAAAGTGGATCTATCCCTAGTTAAAAATTATGAAAATGAAAACACATCAGTTGTTGTAATTGCAAATTAAAAACTCTGTATATCATACTGCAACTCATTACGATGCAATCTACTGTATGCTAAATGGATTTATGTCTCTATTTACTGTATTGTATTGTTTTATTATGTGTATACTGGTTGTGTTGACCACTATTGCAAATGAAATGGCTCCTCGGGGACAATAAAGACTTTCTAATCAAACATATCAGTAGTTTTTATTCATTAAGGTTTTTTTTTAACAAAGTTATTTTTTGTTTATATAAGTGGGAATTGTTTGTTACAGCTTATTGCTATTCATTTCGCAATATTGTGTTTCTTAATTTGCACAAAAACAGCAGGTTGAGCAAAAAAAAAAAGGTATCCTGACCCCAAAGTAACATTTGACAGAAAGTATATTTGGCCTCAAAAATGTATTGAAAAAAAAAGAAGGTTTTCTTAGATCTTAACTTTCAAAGGAAATAATACAATTAGATTTTAATCTAATTAATTTAAACCCTTTTCAAGCCAAAATATGACAATTGCTTTTTGAACTGTTTTATACATTTTCATACCTTTATGAGTCCATGATAAATAACCAGACACTCAAGCTATGCTCATAGCATCTCATCGTAGTTCTGCTCTTGTCCCAGTTTACATGCAAGGGGGAAATAGAATAGTTGATGGAAACATGTCCACCTCCTGAACTCTAGGTGGCGATATGCGTCGTTTCAGCAGGTTATTAATACAACAATTGGATAAATGAGTCATTTCGAACAGTGAGAACATGGAGAAGGCAGCTTTGTTCATTTCTTATATACTGTATGCATTGCTTATAGTACAGATGAAATGCACGCTATCCCCCATGGTCATTGGTTTCAACCAGACCGCCGTACGCTAATACTACGCTAATTCTGCAACTGGCTTTGTTGGATGTTTTGGTTCCGGGGTCAAAGCCAGCGTGGGAATTGTAGAGCAAGCGCACATGCATTAGTCGGACTAACGCATTATGCACTTTAGTTGTCCAGTTATAGACAGATTAAAGCCATAATCCGTCTTTTTCAAGTGTCACGTAAACATACTGACTGATATCCGGTCCAATGAAAACAACTGATCATGATGGGACTGTTATACTGAAGCTTCCAAGAACAGAAAGAGTAAAATTCAGAGGTGCTTGTGATTATGATCATGGACACAAAGTGACTCATGAATTTCTCTTTGCTTTGTCCAAACAAAAACAAAAAATAACAACCAAATCAGCAAAACTGCTTCGGAGCTGTTCATCCTGGGCTCAGAGTGACAGATAAACGGAGCGAGTTGAACGGGCCAGTCTAACTTCATCTAACACTGTGCCATCTCCACACTGAGCCACAGATTAATGAAATCTCCTCAAGAGGCCCCAAACAGCCCATCACGCTGATTGTTTGTGAGAGTCTGCCCCTGTGGTCGCAGTTCACGGTCGCAGCGGCTAATGGTGATTTCTACGTCACGGTTTGAAACGAAGGGTAATGTGATCACAGACACGTGGTCGTTTCCCAAGCCTCAGTGATAAACAGCAACCCAGGACGTTTAGGTGAAATAAACATAGTGAATGATAAACTCCCTATTTTTGGTGCGGCAGGAATCCTTTTTTTAAAAAAAAGTAAATCAGGCTTTTATGATAAGTTAAAGGGACAGTTCAAAATTTTGGCAAATTGTCCTAATGCCATAATCCCAATAGTTTTAGGAGTAGGTTTTTTTAGAACGGCGGAGCAGAGCCACTAGGTGCTCAGAGCTACACTACGGAGGCTAATGGGATTTTTCGGTTTTCCTCATCAAACTCATCAAATACACAATCCAACAACTCCAAAACGCTCTGGTGGACAAGTTGTGACCTGCACATTCACCACGCTATGAGATAATAACAGAACGTTACCAGACAGAGTTGTTTTAGAGGTAAATTCATGCAAAACAGCTGATGTGCATTCCTGTCGAGGGCAGTTTTTCGGCAAGCAGTCTCTGCATTTGTCTCTAAGACAACTCTGTCTGGTAACGTTCCGTTATTATCTCATAGCGTGGTGAATGTGCAGGTCACAACTTGTCCACCAGGTCGTTTTGGAGTTGTTGGATTGTGTATTTGATGAAGAAAACCAAGAAATCCGATTAGCCTCCGTAGCGTAGCTCTGAGCAGCTCGCGGCTCTGCTCCACCGTTCTAAAAAATAGCTTGCACCGACAATTAAAGGTAACGAACCTACTCCTAAAACTATAGGGATTATGGCAATGGGCCAATTTGCCAGAATGTTGAACTATCTCTGTAAAGAATATGTGTAAATACTGCTTCATCATGTCCAGGCTTATGGCCTCTTTGTGTTTATCCCATGGTAAAAACCTTTCACTTTTTATGATACATATATTCCAGACTGCTAAGTAAACAGCTGATAAGGCTAACATTAGTTATAGCAAGGGCGAAACTTTTAAAATAACTCCTTTAAGGTGAAATCACAGAACCAGAAAACTTGCTAATTGCTGCTTGTCGTGACAGTCTGTTCCCTCAGAGTAATCTAAAGTCTGCCAGGCCTCGGGCTCCACAGGGAGTCTCTCCAGGTAACTCGGCAGGACCACCGTAGTGACTTTTTCAGCATGCAACAAAAGCCTCCCATTTATCTTTATTAGGTGTGAACATCTGTGCAGCCTCGACCCTCGAAGTGTCACCGAGCGTTAAGCGCCTTAGCCTGCTCAGCGTACATGTAAAATATGGAGGTCTGCGAGGGTGGAAAAGGGGGATGTAAAAATACTTATCCATACGAGCGCAGGATCTTCTCCTCGCTGCTGATGGGCACGTGGATCGATATCATTGATCGGTCCCTTCTGCTCCGAGGGGTATTAGCATTTCAAAAGGAACTCCAGCTACAACCGATATTACATCCACCAGAGGGTTTCTCCATCAAAGGTGAGACATGCCTTAGCCTTGACCTGTGATCTCTGCACCTCGGTGAAGACAGACTGTACCGTAACTGAACGCCAGGCAGCTTTACAGCCCAGTCACAGTGGAAACCTCAGCATTATGGAGTACTGATTGTGGAATCTCAATCATATATATTGGGTAACAGCCGTCCAACTGCAGCGCCTTTATCCCTTTGACCCCCTGACTAGATTGCTCTTATTTCCCATGGTTCAGGAAGCCAGGCCCTCTTGATATATATGGAATTAGATGTCAGAGTCTCTCTTGTCAAGCGGAGTCATAACTTGCTGTATATTGCTTCACTTCTTTTGTAACCTCAACCAAAAGCTCTCCGCCCTGTCTCTGGCCTGACATCATTAGGGTTTTATTGCCTCTAAGAGGATCATAGAGAAGCGAAGGTGGCACGCTGGACATGTTTTTTTTTAAGGCATCAAACGCTGCTCGGGCATCTCAAGTTCTTGCATCCGTCCTCTCCTATCACTGTGTTTAGTGTATTTAATCACAGAGCAACTGACGTTTCGCGACGATATTTGCAGCCAGTTTGTATCTAATTCATTTTATAAATGCTGGAAAATCTTCATCCAGAATCTAAAATGACAGCTGGTGAATTCCTCCTCCTCCGGGCGGCTGTGGTGTTTCTGCGCTTCGGTTCACAGAGGTCACCTTTTAATCAATTACCGTCCAAACCCTGTGACAACGGTGTCCTTGGGTTTTTATCTCCTGATGCCATTTAACTTGATGTGGGTGGTGCTTGTTCCTTTGTCTTCCTCGTATCAATCAATCATCAGGTTATAGCTTCAGTTTTCTTTTCTTTTTTTTTTCCTTTTTACACATATCTAGACACGTGTGCAAAGGTGAAGTTACATGTTTTCACAGGTGCAACACAATAGGACCTCTGAGTCAAACCCTATTTGGCCTTCTGTATTCACATGGCTTGCTGCTATTTTATTCCCAAAACTGAGGTAACAGATACTGAGTTTTAAAACAGAACAGAGTAATGGAAAATAATCTCTGTCACTATAAGCTGCTATAAGCTACAAGTGATTTACGAGCTGCAAAATAAACACACTGTGAACACAACACTGATAAACTGATGTGACAAACAAACGTTATCATCATTTGGAGTCTGTCCAATATTTATTCTCCTATTGCTCTGTTCTTTGGTCTCGACTAGGGGTTACAGACCCCCGCCCAAAAAAACTAAAACAAACGTGGGACAACCATTACCAATGAGAGGTTGTGTCAATGTTAAGGACCTGCCTAAAGAGACAGTGGCCAAGCTGGTTGATGGGGAGCCTGCTACCATGGGGGCTCAACACACCCAGCTGGAGAGTGGGTAATGGCAGTGAGTTTGGTTTGGGAGGAGGCTCAGGGGTTCGAATCCCATTTAGGGTTAGTGCTACGAGAGTCAACAATGTCAGTGTAAAACTCTTGCACAACACTTTTAGAGTCATGCAGGTGCAGAAGGAAACACCCAGGAGACACTTGAATGATTTGTAAAAAGGTAACTTTTACTAGTCCGGTCCAAAGTCAAACACAGGTCGGCAACCAAATCCAATCAGGGGGAAAGCCCAAAAATCTAAGTTGGAGAATACCGACAGAGTCAAAAACCAGGCAGGCAAACACGAAATAACAAAAGCTGGAGACCATGTGCACAATACCGCCATAATGACAATCAGGCAGAGGACACATGGAAACACAGGGAATAGATAGCAGAAGACTAATCACTTACGAGGCACAGGTGTGGCACAGAAAAAACTGGCGGGAAACAACTTTTGACAAAATACTCACATCACTACAAAATAAAACAGAAAGTGAACACAAGACAAACAACAAAGACTAGGCAGAGTAGGCTATCACAACATATTGTGTTTTGTGTAATTATTAATAAGTATTATCAGGAAGTGTAATGTAAGATATTTGACAATGCTACTGACTTTGGATTTGGAGACTGGGGAACTAATCCCACTCAGGGCAAATATGTTGCCTGGGTAAACATAGGAAAGTTTTATATTGGGTCTGGCCACTGCCTCTCTCGGCCATGCAAATTTTGAACAGGTCATTTCATATAATTAAAACTGTAATTAAAAGAAATATTATAACTGCATATATTTAGAAACTTAGTGTACATGCTTGCATTTTTATAAGGTTTGCATGGACAAAGTGACTTGTAAGAAATTATGTCATAATGCACCTGCACATTGTACTTTGATACAAACTTCGGGGCCCCTTGAGGTACTGTACATTACTGGTCCTCAAGCCACCTCTTCTTACTGAAAGTGTGTGAAGTATAATATTAAAAGTAAGGGAAGTCCTACAACTGGCTAAATATATAAGAAAGTTTTCCCTTAATGCAAATAATATCAAGACCTGAATGTCAAGTATGATCCTTATTCTTATACCTATCTTTATGCATGCTCACTTAGAGGGAAACAACATCATTTACAGTGTACTTGTAGCATCGATAACACTGTTCAGACTGTATACATTAGCAAAAGGACCACAGAAAATCTTCCATACAGCCTTCATTAACAGGTTCTTCACCTTGAGTGCATCATACACAATCTTGTATATATTTCTGGCCAAAGCTGTAAGTGTACATAACAAGGCTTTAATGCTCACTGCCGACATGTAAGTGCTCATCTTCCATACATAAAGCTCCTCTGATGCTCTTTGATGAAATCTGTATGGAGTGTAGTGTGGAAGACTGAATTGAAATGTAGACGCTGTTATTTTTAGAAATCATTTCATCATCCACTGCTCTGTTTTCCACAGACGACCAAATATGTTGAAATCAATGTGGTTGACATCAAACCCAAAAAATGTACTTGGTTCCCATTAAGCTTCTCTGACAACATGTGTCTTGGAAAAAAAGACGTTTTTTTTTTTGTTTTTTTTTCTGCTGTGTTTTCCCTTTAGAGACTTTTCCTAACTCAAAATGGGTTAAAATGTATGACTCACTATCACAGACTCATTACTATTAGATAACATTTTTAGGAAAATCATCAAATTATTCATTTCACTTGTGAAAATTGCCCTTTAAGTGTGCTCCTCCGGCCCAGTGTGCTTGGGAGAGAGTAATAAGCAGAGACAAGGTCTGTCATGAAAGACGGCGTCCGGTTAATTCTGCCAGATTTCTCACCTGAAGCACCATGTTCACACGGGCTGCCACTGACAGTTGTGGAAATGAGCCGACACCTCCGGGTTCAGACACCACACTTTTTTATTTTATCTTTTTAAAGAGGCAGTTTGAGACACCTCTCAGTCCTCAAACATGTTCTTTTAGCTGAATTCAGACAAATTCCTTTGAGTCTCCTCTTCACTTTCTGCATTGTGATTCATGTCTCGATGAGGCACCTGGCTGGGATTTCACATACGTTATGGAGGGAAAATGTTGGTGCACTTTTGAGTTGAAAAAATGCAAAACTGAACACAACGCCAGTAAAAATAAGGCCTTATTATCAAACCTGATGGCTTTAGTGGGCTCAGAGCTAACACTTAAAGGGGAACTATGCAAGTCCAGTCGCTTTTTCACTGTTTTGGTTCCTACAGTTTCGCAGTGCATATTTTCACTTTTTTTGCATTGTAGTGCCGTAAAACAGTCCATGTTTCTCGCAAGACGACATTTGGGACACCGGGTCGGAGGCACAAGGTTGGTTTTAACTATCGCAATTACTCAAAACATCTTGCACAGTTTCCCTTTAAGCTCACCTGCTGCTGTTGTGGTCCCTGTGCTTATACACACATAGAAGATTCAGCCGTTTAAAATTAATCAAAAAAGCAAAATCTGATGAATTCTGACTCTCCAGCAGGATATTTTAACAAGCTCTCTGGGTATTTGTAATGACTTAAAGTGACTTGAAAAGTGGGTCAAATGTGTGTAATACATTACCAACATTATAAGTGAATGTTAAATTGCCTTGTTAGCAGTGGTTTGTCTCTCCGGGCTGGTTCAGCACAAACAATCCTAACAAACAACAGTGGGAATAACAGCGATCCTGGTCTAACATCAGGTTAGGTGAACCAGGCAGGTTATTACTGCTGCAGACAAACACCACTGGGGATTAATAATGGAAAAAAAAAACTGCCACGAGTGTTTTAGCATCTGTATTCAAAAGCACAATTAGACCCGATGAACTGTATTCAAGATCTTGTTATTTCATCCAAGATTAACAGGCTGAGTGCTGTGGTTCTTTGCAGGAAGTTTGATGAGAGCGAGATACGATTCTCTACAAATATTAGCAGGCTGTCTAATAGATAATAAGCAAACTCCTCGGCAATAAATGGTGTGAGAGTGGGGGATGACATGGCTCCATTTATTTCTCATCTTACCAATATGTTTACATGAACATTGCTCATTTTGAATGTGACAGCTAAACAGCTGCAACATGGAATATAGGAATCTGTAAACATTACCTAGCCTTAGATCATCGATTTACCGGGGTGTATTTTCTGTGAATGAATGTGTTATGGTGGATTTTTCCATCCACGGCCTATTTCCAGGGGGGAAAAGTGAAGGCATCCTTCACTGCATGCATTTTCTTGCTTTGATGATCACAGCATCTCTATATATTAATATATAGCCTACTACATCTTCTTGTCGTCCAGTTGATTCAGCGCAGTGAGAATAAAAGTAGAGTTCATTATACATGCTTTCACAGAAATTAGAGGAGAGGTATACCCGCTGACTGCCGATGGTCCTTGGGCCTCCGTGACGTCAATGCCCCTGCTCTGTGCCTCCCCTGCTGTGGCATGTCAAAGATGGGGGGAAAGGCAGCACAGTGCTAATAGATGCTGTGGGAACGGAGAAGATGTGCAGGGTATAAACAGATCAATAGCTCAGCCACATCTCATTTCTGACAGATTTGTTTTCCCAGTCTGATAATTGGGCAGAGAACAAAGTGTGCCACACTCCTGTTGATCCGATGGTTCACGGTCTCCGGGTTCACCAGACTCTCTGCTGGCTCTTTTTTTTTTACCCCCCCTAGGTGGGGATGTTGGAGAGTGATGGTGGCCACACAGAGGTACGATTTCTTTGCTACATGTTTCCCTCAAGAGAAGGTGTTTACCTTTTTCCCCTCCCACCAGCCTCTGGGAATCTTCTCTACAGTGTGATTATTGACTTGTAAGCTCAATCGTTTGGCCAGAGCTGCTGCACATTGTCACTCAGTCCTTGTGCTTTCAGTAGCCCAGAGACTATAAGACAATCGCTCATACTGTACCTCATGATGTTCAATAAACCAGATAAATTCACTGAATGGTCATCTGAAATAGAAGGAAAAATTCAGATATTGTTTTGAACCTTATCATTACTGTTGCCATTATGATCAGGGGACACACTAATGTTGCACTAAACATTACAGCGATTCAGGAAATGTGGAATCGAAACAACATGTATCAGGGAAAAAATCTCCCTGCTTGTCTTTGCTTTTCAGTTGTTGCTGTTTTCATGTTTAGTATAGGGTCAAGGTCATCGTAAATGTCCACTGAATAACCACCATTTAGTTGCCACTGAAGAAGCATTAAATCAGCAGTGACAGCTTCCACTCCATGAACAGGAGGTCTACTTAAAGAGCCCAGCCCCTCCTTTATTTTTTTTTTTTTAACATTGTTGACATATGCATGTGACATTGTTTATGTAATGCAAGACATATCATAAATAAATACTCAGTGAACACCACGAGTGAGTTTTTCTGCCTTGGAAATTCTGAGAAACAGTTATAATCTCATCTAAGAAACAAGTCTTGACACAGAGAAGAAGAATTTCCCTGTGTTAGCCACAGTTACTGTAGTTACAAGCAAACAAATTACATAAATACAATATGCTAAGTGCACTAATATGTCTGACATGGCTCCATGTCTCAACAGATCTTATTCTGACAGAGTCTCTATGATGTTTCCTCCTCTGACCATTGTTTTTTTCACTTGTCAGCTAACATGAGCAGCAGTGGTGGTGGATGTGGAAATGTCTGAACCAGTATTGCTCAATTAGGAAGATATAGTGTAGATGTGCTTCAACCTTATAATGTGGGAAAACTTTGTGTTTTTGCAGATGTTGTGAGTTTTTTTTCACTGCATGCACTGTCAAATTGATGAGTTTGTTTTGTGAATTTGTAGCACATTTGTGTCTTTGTGTGTGTTGTTTTGCTGTTGCAGTGGATTGAGCTCTCAGGGCCATTATAGATAAGTTTGATGAATCATGAGAGAGGATTTTACACATTTTAAAACTAATATCCAGAGATGAACTGCCCTTAATGCTTAAACCAATCTGCAATATGTATGTGGTGTCTTTAATCTATTATTTATTCTTGCTGTATTTATTCTTTTTGCACTGGGGATTGCGACTAATTTCGTTGTACTTGTGCAATGACAATAATACAGTCAAAGTCAAAGTTCGGGGCGCCGCAGAGGAAAATAAATGCTTGATGGGAAACTTTCACCTTAGGTTATTGGTGCTCTGGAAGCAAAAGGTTAAAAATATGTTGGCCTGTGCTAGAGTCAGTTTTTGAGACTTGTGCTTTGTCTCAGTTTGATCCAGGTCCTGTTTCTCTTTAAGTGTAGTTTCGTTTGGACCTAGACCTCCTGATGAAGTGATGCTGGACACTTCTTGGCACAGACAAGCCCCTGTTGGTCCAAACTGGCTGCGTTTGTTTGCTCTGAGTCATGGGGCTAAGAACATAATGCCTCTTATTTAGTGATCATCAATTCAGTCTAAAACACAGTAAATTCGTGAGAAAAGTGGGAGGCTTAAAGTGCGCGGCTGGTGTTTTTCTGTAAGCAGAAGTTTGACGGAGAAAGCAGAACTATGAGTATCGCAGAACTCTCTGTGTTTCAACGGGTGAAAGAACCTTTATGCTACAGTTGTTTGCATGCCCTCCCCCCTGGGATTACTCAACAAAAAGCTGTAAATATGCAAAGCAGATTAATTAGCTTTCCAAGGTCACCTGTACAAAAAAAAAAAGAGGCTGCGTGTGTTAATAAATCAGCAGCGTATTACCAGAAATGTGACTCGTCTGCATTCGAGCGAATATCTGAAGTTGCTGCACGGGTTTTATTGATATTTGCTCAGTTGTTAACGAGGCTCTTTGCGAGGCTTCATTTGGCCAAAAAAGTATTCCTGTTTAATCCACAGCCTCGGAAAGAAAAAAAAAGAAGAAGAAGACGAAAAAAACGCAAGGGTTGGAGTTGTTAGAGCATCTTAGTTCTGGTGGCTTTAACCGGAGGGTGCACGCTGCACCTCAAAGTCCACAGTTCATTTGAATCCGGTCCTAAAACCCCTGCCAAAACCAACAAAGTCAGCGTGCTGACTCAAGATGAGGCTTATTAGCTCTAATCCCTGGCAGCCCTCTGTGTTTGTATTATCAAACAGGATTAGACTGATACCTGTATGTCGCTTTACCAATACACTGGCTCAACTTTTAACTTTACAACACTGTCAAGTCCCATAATCCACCTGTGATATGACACGGGATCCTCTGTAACGTCTTTTTTTTACATTTTCAGCCTTGTCATCTGAGAGTACATTCTTATTATTAAGGCCTGTCCATTTCTCATCTGGTAACATATGATGACCACTGATTAAATGCAAATCATTCAAATGAATTGAATTGTAGTTATCGGCAACAAATCTTTGATATAAAGATATAGAAATATCAGTGTCAATATTAATAAGCTGCTGATCTGATTTTAGGCGCCAATTTCTGCCACTGGGATCTCTAAACAGCTCAATGTCTCATGCCCTGTAAGATTTATTGTTGTATGGATTTGGGAAATGTAGCTCCGAATGCACACATTTCAACAATATAGGAAATTAACAGCAAGCCTGGACTGGCTCAATCAGGGGGCCACTCTGTGATTGGTGGATACAGTTTAGGGCCAGGGGCCTCATGACAACAAAAACCTCAAATCAATGTATACATTTGACCCTGACTCCTCAGGCCCACAAGATCAGATTGTTTTCAGAACTTATTTGATTTGTCTTTTGGAGAGAATCTGCCAGTCACTGTTTCCTTTAGCAGAAGATTATGTGCCTACGTGTTATTTTGTTGTTTACAAGAATAAAACCTAAAAAATAATCTATTTTTGAGAAGCTGAAACCAGGAATGACTTATAAAGATCATTACATTTACCAATCCATTGTTAAGGCCCTAAATCTCAGAATCAATCGCACTTTATTGCACTTAAGGCCAAAAAAAACCCAACTTCCTCCTGTAAGTTGCTAAAGTGCTTAAATTTGTTAAATCATCCTTTAAGGCTCTTACCTGATCTACAGTCAGTGTGTGAGGAGGAGGTCTGCAGCGGCCCCTCATCGTTGAACGGGGTTATTCAGCAGTGTAAAATACCTTCACACGACTATGATCAACAACCCACTTAATCGGACCATTAAGGAGAATTAGGCACATCATAATCGCAAGATACTGTAACACATTACATGGGATGGATAATTAGTTTCTCACATGTGGCTGCAAAATAAAAGACTTTGATCCGTAAGGAGCATCAGAACAAACTGGAGCCAGGAGGTAATTAGGAAAAAAAAAAGAAAAAAGAAAAAGAGAAACCCACTGAACTAACCCACTAATTAACTAACCCTGGTGTGAAATATTTCACTAAAAGTTAATGATACAGCTAAACTGGATTCAGCGTTCCCCTCCCCTCCAACGCCAAGACACATGTCAGCACTGCCCTCTGCTGGATTAGGTGGCTCATTGCAAGTGTTGTCAGATTTCCTGTTGGCAGCGTTGTTGGGCCCACAGGACGGGTACCATGGTGCATTTTGAACAGATGACATCAGTAATGAGATCAGGCCAGAGCTCCGGTGTTTACCAAGTACAAGTATCAGCGCTGAGGAGCCATCTTCAGGGCTCAGGAGCTTCTCTTTAGGGGGGGTGGGGGGTAATTGTGATAAAGAGTGAGCTCATGTTCAGATCAATGGCCTCACACTGCCACTTGTGTCTTTCCAAAAGAGCACACGAAAGCAACAGAGATACAAATGTAATATCAGGGCTGTTTAATGGAAGCAGGAGTGTCATATTGCAGCAACATCCCTCTTGGGCCTCACCTTCTCACCCCCCCACCCCCACCAGCATCACTGCCACCACCACTACCTTCCCTTTTGCATCCGCAGCAGGAAGTTTGAGGGGCTGAATAACGAGGAAAAGACGAATAAATCCTAAATCTGACCAAAGTTCTGTAAGATACCCTGCATTTTCTGAGGGTTAATTATGCTACACAGATTTCATCGATCTCATGTTCGCCGAACAAAACTACAACTTGCAGATAATTGCTCCGGGGCTACTTTGGGATCAATACCGTGCCAACATATCAGGCTGTATTGGAAAGTCTCTGTATGGGTGATTGCTTGCTGCATCAATCCGGCTATAACAGAGAGCCATTTCCTAGTCGCTGCCCTGCCCTGCTCCTCTTTGTATGGAAAGACCGAGGCAGAGATTTTCCTCTCATTGTCCAGTCCTGGGAAATATCAGACATTTCAAGCTGTTTGTATAAGTTGTTTTGTTGTTGTTGTTTTTTCTTCCAAAGCTTTTTACAGCCCAGTGGTGGAGACAACATCAGTGCAAGCGGTTTACTGTCTATGTATATCCTCTGGGGACCAGAAGGGAAGCTCCTCGCCCTGGATGCAACATCAGGATTGACCGCCTGCGATGGTGGATGATGGTAAGAGGATTGGTGGTCACAGGATGCTCTTGAGGAGGTGGAGAGAGCAGGAGACGAGAGGAGGGTGGGTAGATGGCTGCTCGGTGGGAATGTGTAGCATTGCACTCTACGGGTTTCTCTGGACGGATTGTCTTTTTCCTCAGCTTCCACTTCAGATTTCTGGATGTTTTCTGATGGTTGAGAGATTTAAATTTCTTGCTAAATCTTTAAAAATACAGATTAAGGGACTTGACTCAGATTTTGAAGGTAGGTGCTTCTTGTCTACTTGTTTACTTCTGCCTGATGTGAACTATTACCCGGTTCAGGTCGATGAGTGGAAATAATTGCAATTTATGATGGAGATAGGTGACTTAAATAAGCATAAATATGCAGCTATGATATAATTAGATAGGGAAAATGTTGGTCTATATATTTGAGTTCATGAAAAGTTAATATTTTAACAAAAATGAGCTCTGATTTTAAAATATGTATCATCAGAATGATCTAACTGCTCAACAAAAAAGTATTCCTGATGAGTTATTTCTGTTTTTTCTTATTTCTAAAGACAGTATCGTTGTTTAAAAAGCTTATTTATGGAGAAGTAGAATTTCAAATTCACATTTTCTTGTAGAACAACTGAGACGAGTGCCACCTTCAGATTGATTCTTAGTTGCACGTCACTTCCACAGAGTCATCCAGGAGGCCATGCCAGGCAGCCCAGAGAACATCCCCCTGGGAGAGTGCACCCTCTCCCAGTCCCGGGACCAGCTGACGCCCCCCAGCCGCACCGAGAGCACCGTGTTCAGCCTCTCTCGCAGCGAGTCCCTCTGGACCAACGAGGCCTCCCGCGGCAAATGTGAAGTCTACTGGTTCCCCATCCACCTCATGTCCACCGGGGGCAGCTTCCTGGCGTGCGGCATCATCATCAGCGGCCTGTACTTCGCCGGGCACTGCAGGAAGGTGACCACCATCCTGGGACCGGCCCTGCTGTCCATCGGGCTGATGGTTTTTGTGGTGGGCGTGGTCCTCATCCCCATCACTAAGGAGAACAGGAAGCGGTCCACCATGAAGAAGCCGCTCAGCTACTACAGGCCTCCCGTGTTCAATCTGTGAGGATGAGGACACGTTTTGGGGGGAGTAACTCTGAACTTTTAAGACCACAAAGAATTGAAATGTACTTCTTTCAGCATGGGAGCGTTCTTGGTGTTGACATTTACATTTATTCCTTTGATTTAAGAGGATTGACAAAACAAAGCACTTATCCCAAGTGTCTCAAGTGTGCATGACAACATTTTGCATTAATAACCCTGGCAGGCTGAAAAGAAGGTGAGAGTGCAAGGACAACAATGTGCTGTATGAAACTCAATTACTCACACATTTGCACACAATTTAGCGATGAGGATACTAGAGAGAAAACTGTATGAATATTTATGAGGGGAAAAGTGGACAAGGGAGGTGGGGGAGTCTTCCTAATGCTGTGTGGTACAGTATATGCCAATTCATAAATAATTAAAGATTGTGAGAGCTAATGTCAGTTCCCGGTTTACTGCGTCCAGTCCTCGCTGTGGGACAGATTCACTGAGAGGGCAACTTTGAATCCGAGTGCACTCATCCTCAAATATATGTAAAAGAGAAATCATTTGACTACTGTGACCTGAAGGTGCCTTTTCATGAGATTCAAATATTATGTGGTAGGAAAGTTTAAGTAACCCCTTCAGGCCCAGATTTCTTTTCTTTTTTTTGCAATGGACGTTTTTGGATTAGGTTTGGTTTGTGTATTTAAAGTGTCTATAGTCAATATGTTTACATTAAGAATTATTGAGCAGAAAGAAGAAATAAATAACTGATAGTGACGATGAACCTGCAGAGATTTATCACACACCTCTGCAGTTTTCCGGAGCTTGTTAGTCTCATTCTGCTCTTTTTTTTTTCTGATGTACAACTTCATCATGTTGGTTTATCTTTACCAGTCTCAGCGGCATATTCTGCTGCAGCAAAAACATTCATTAACAACTGTATGGTATCTGCCCTCCACCATAAGAGCAAGATATTACTCTCAGGAATTAGATGTCCTGATCTATCTCTGTTCTTGTTTATTATCCTCCTGTCGTGCTCCACCCCAGATGTCCCCTGACTTTCTTCCTGTTTGTTTCCAGCTCCACCTGCTCACCTGTGTTCCCATTTCCAATCCCCGCCTACCCGCACACCCATCGTTCATTTCCCCTAACGTGCTTCCTGGTATTTGGACCAGCCCACTTCTTCACCGCGTCAACTTCCGACATTGTTTGCCAGTGATCTCTGTTTGTTTCACTTTACTGTGCTGCTCATCCTCATCCTGTTTCTGCTGTAACTCTGCGTGTCTGCATGTCCGTCTGTCTGTCTGTCAGCCTGGTCCTCATCACTTTGTTAAAACTCCCTCCTTGCTCCTCTGTGCCTGTGCTCCTGTACCACCAGCTGTGGCACAGTTTGCCATCATGACAGAAAGAAAAAGTTAAGTCAGAAACATCATCGTTCAGCTCATAAACCAGAATAAACTGTGCATTGACAATGTTGATGTACAGAACAGAAACTAAATGCTCTCACAAAAAGAACACCGTTAGCTTTTGAAAAACTGAAAGTCAAACCTGACAGACCAGTCAAGATAAAATACCTATGTTAGATTATATCAAGTCAATATTACAGATACCAAGGTGGTTCATATTTATTAATCGGTGGCCGCTGTCATAGGTCATTTGCAACCATGAATACTGTTCCAGATGGAGCCACTTGACCTCTGAATCCATTAGATTTGTATTATGTTAAGTCTGACCTTATAACCCTGTATGCACATCACTGCCCTAAAAGGTTAGAGCTGAAATGATTAGCTGGTTAATTAACAGAGAATTAAATCACAACAGTTCTGATAATCAAACAACTCCTTGTGTAATTTTGCTTTAAAAAAAATTACAAAAAACTTTCAGGGTTCAGCTTCTGAAGTGCAAATATTTGCTTCTTCCTAAGATATCTGACATAATGCTTCTGGTTGTTGGTCAGAAAGAAAAACTGTTATTTGATCATTGGTCAGTTATAATTATCAAGAAGATAATTAAAAATGTACCTTAAGGCCCTGAGACTGAAGCTATTGAATCCATTGGTTCTTTTATTTATAACATGATTGATTTCAGTAAAACTGCACAAAACGAATTAATCTTTATGATATTTCACACAGTCTAAATGTCCATCGCAGAAAACAAGTTTACAGAAATAAAATGTTGATGTAGGTGTAAAAATACTCTGATCTGAGGATGCTAAACTCCATAGTTATATTGTATCTCATTATACAAGGAAATGGGTATGTGAAATAATAAACTGGGGAATGTCTTGTGGGTGCACAAATAACATATGAAGGAGTTAAGCGCCAATACTTGGTTCAAATAGACTGAAAGTTCAGTTTATATTAGTCTTCTGGTTTTATGTGGAAGTCTAAGCTGGGCACCTGCAGATGGTAGGTAGCCTACAAACAAATTATATGCAACATACAAAGCTGCGTCATGCATAATCATTTATTTGACTACCAAATCCAACTGCTCCCGTGAGCCTTGTGCCATTTGCATCATGGGAACCAAACTACATTATTGTGGTATTTGGACATGGCAGGTCAAGTCAGTGATGCTGCTATTAAACAATAACAACAACACAAAAAGACGAGACTGACTGAAGCGGACGTGAGTGTGTACGTGTGTGTGTGCGTGAGTGATCTGTGTGTGTAGATACACTGTTTATGTTCACTTTAAGGTGGGGCGTCGCTCCGCAGGTGCGCTGCTACCGCCTCAGCTCAGGTGCTGCAGGATGAAGCATCCTCCCGTTACACCGAGCTGAGCTCAGAGCGGCTGTGATGTTCCCACCATGGAGCTGGTCAAGTGTATCGGCAGCTGCGTGGGGTTGTTTTTCCTCGCCATCGCTTTTGACATCGTCGGTCTGGTCCTGCTTTTCATCGGGATATTCGCCAACCTGCGCATCGACGGACGCTTCTACGGCGACTTCTTGATCTACACCGGCAGCCTGATCACCTTCTTCAGCCTGGGCCTGTGGCTCATGTGGTACGTGGGCAACGTCCAGGTGTCCGAGGATGAGGAGTGGGGGAAGAAGCGGGACAGCGTGGTGGTGATGCTGGCGAGGAAAATATCCGAGAGGTTGAGCCAGAAACTGAGAGGAGACGAGGTCGCCGTGAACAAGGGGGGCGCCGCCGGGGAGGACAGGTGCAGCCAGGTGGGGTCAACATCTCCACACAAAGCCAGCAGGGTGACGTGGGGCAAGTCCGCCGCCTACCACAATGAAGGGTACGATGACTCCCTGGACTCCCCCACTGCAGAGAAAGAAAAGGAAATGATGAAACAGGAGTTTTCAACCACGATATGATCACTGCAGAAACATGTTGGAACAAGTTGGTTGTGACTTTATTGGCAAAGATCTTTTAGAAACACCGAGTGTCACCCACAAAGTTGATCTTGACACTCAAAAGAGGGTTTCTATATAATATGTGCAATTATTTTTTACTTTCCAGTACCACTTTATTTCACAGGTCCGTGATTTCCCATCACATACAGCTTCCTGTAAAGAACTATGTATTTTTAGTTATAGGGAAGATCAGGGGTGTTCCTAGCAGTGCATTGACAATGGAATAATGACTGAATATTCATTTGGGAACTCCCGTAGATAGATATTTCAACAGAAAATGATTTCATTGTTTGTAAAACATGGGTCTATACATTATCATTATTTTTCATTTTAAACAAATTTGTATTTTATGTACATTTCATGTCCAAAATGCTGTTTCAAAGCTTCTATCATACCACCGGGCAAAGTTGGATTACCAATCTGAATATCAAGGTGGGGGGCAGCTACCAGGGCCCCTCAAGTATCAGGGATGTATTATCATGTGCCTATTTTGTGGTCATTTAATTAATCAAACATTGGTTTGTCAAAAGTTGCCATTTGAACAGATTATAAACTGAAACTCAAAGACATAATTATTCAATTTGAGGTCTATTTTGCACAGGGATCCTAGTTTGAAGGTATCCTATTTTCCTTTTTTTATATTGTCCTAACTCAAGTTAACTTAAACTGATTTAATGCACGGAGAATGGGGGAAACGTAGGGTCCCTGAGCTCATATTTATCCCATGGGGCCCCATATTAATACAGCCTATATGTTGACTCCTTAAAATACTTTAATTTGTCAATTAAAATCTTTAGTTTTGTCAGGAATCGTGGCACAAACTCCTCCTTAGGTTCCAAAAAGACCTGATTGTCCTCCACTATTTCACATGTTTTTCCATTTGTTTTCCAGAAGTGCTTTGTCATCTCTCGCGCTGTAGCTCCTGTCAGGTGGAGTAAAGCGAGCCCTTGTTTGCTCTCTGATTTACTGTCAAACTTACACACTGGTCGGACTGGTTTGTGTCAGTGGTGTGGTGTTGGTTAAACAAACCTGAAAATCCTCAACAGAGGATCACATGTAACCCGAGAACCTGTATAAGATAGTGTAATATCTACCGAATATCTAATAATCACACTGTTGAAGTGGTTTAGCTGCAGAGTTTTAGCCTTTAGATTTGAATTATTACACCTCATGCAAATGGAGTTTGAGTGTGACGGACAGAATATACGACACCGAGATCTGAGCGGTGAGAGCGTTCCTGTAAATAAAGCATCATTCCTCTCTGCTGTTGTGGTAGGCAGGGCAGTAAGTCAAAGCTGCAGAGCAGAGACAAATAGTGGCAGGGTGACTGGTCAAACAAGACAGAGAAGTTTCCATTACGTGCATTTCCTCTTTGTGACAGTCACTTCACAATAGACCGGTATCGTTATTGTACTGAGGCATGAACTATGGAGCATTAAATATTGAGGGAAGGCTTGAATGCAGCAAATCCCACCCCGAGCTGCTCCCAAGCTAAATAGAAAGGGTGAATAAACGCACTTCCTGGGGTAAATCTTTGAACTCAGTTGGGAGTGAAGTCAAAAGGAGGCTTTATAATGATGATCTGATAAAAGATGCAACACACTGATGCAGTTTCATTACACAAACAAAAAGTGTGTGGGAGGGGGGATAGAGGGTGAAAGGTGGAAGCAATTAGTTATAGCAGACTTATCAATGTGTAAACATGAGCTCAATGGCCGGTGACTGCGAAACGAATGTGTATAAATCTGTCACACAGGTTACAGACAATGGGTTGATGTGAAAGGTGTAAATAGCATACAAGTCAGCCCTGCAAAGGAATGAAGATGGACTGTAGTAGGGTTTTTTTTTTTTTTCTTCAGTGGGTGTTAATGAGCAGAACAACCCGTTGTTGTGGTTGCATACCAGTCCTTCCACTATACGTCTTGAGCTATGAAAGAAATGCAAGGTGTGCTGCTGCCACTGAAAAGAAATGATGTAAAGGGACAGGAAAGCACTTTTGCGGAGACACTCGTCACCGGCTCCTGTCAGACCTTCAGACGACGCGCGAGTCCCACCAGGCTCGACCATGGAGGAGGGAAATAATTGTACGAAATTATTCCTGTCGCTGGCTATCATCCTGGACATCGTCGGCCTCGTCCTCTTTTTCGTGGGCATCTTCGCGCCTTTGAGCTTCTGGGACTTTTTCGTGCTGTCCGGGCCTCTGTTGATCTTCCTCAGCCTTGTCTTCTGGATATTCTGGTACCTGGGGAACCTCACCGTGTCTGAGGAGGAGCTCAACCTGCTGCCCAAGCATGACATACTGTGATGGCGGACAGTGTGAGGGAAGCTGGACTGAGTCAGATATAGACAAAAGACTTTTGACTAATTTAAACCAGCCGCACGATGAGGACGAGGATGATGATGAAAATGGGACTGACTGACAGGTGGGACAGAGAAGAAGCTTCACCAGAAACCATGAATCTGTGAGTCTCTGGATCCCTGAACCTCTTGAGGTTTTGGCCTCAGTGAAGGATATGTGATAAATTCAAATCCATGCACAACCTGGAACACATTTGAATAATCCTGGAAGATAAAAAAAAAAACTCTATTCCACCCTTTGACTTCGGGGTAAAAGCATCTTGTCATGTTTTGCGCCAGTGATTCCTGGACTTTGTTTGAGTGGAAAATTTCTCAGCACTTTTCAAAAGGAGGAGGAGGCTTTGACAAAAAAAAAAAAAAAAACTGCACTGTGATTCCACCGTGTGCCTTGTGTTATTTATTTTAATGCCATATTATCACTTGTATACACGGAAATGAGATATTTATGTTTCACCATGTCTCTGCATGTTCACAAATGACAACTGAGCTTGTGAAATTAATAACTAAACATGGTCTAAAACAACTGGTGTTGTGTTCTCTGTTGAGGCGGCTGCTCATTAAAAACTAGCTAAACAGGCAGTGTGGGTTTTTGCTGGAGGTTATTTTAGTAAGATCCACCCAGTGCAAAGCCAGAGAGGCAGAATAAACACCTCTCTCACAGCGACAACGAAGGTATGTTAATGGCAGGGGGAAAAACTATTTTCTCAGAGCAATGAATGTCCAACACCTAATTACATTTACTGAGGAGGTTTTTGCCAATTAGCTTTTAGCATTTCCTTTAAAGCAAAAACAAATACACTCTGAATGCTGAATACGTGCGTCAGTCCGTTCACCACAAACAGCACAGCCAAGAGAATGAAACTAATACTCCTCCTCCACGCCCAATTCTTCCCAACCTTAATCAGCACTCAAGGCACCATTAGCTCCCTCAGACATGGAGAGTGTTATTAATGTGTCCATTTGGTTCCTGCCCCTGAGAGAGGAAATGGAGAAGAGGCGTAATGGGTCTCTCTCTCTCTTTCTTTCTTTCTTTCTCTCCCTCTTTCTCTGCAAAAGAGATGGAAACCCTGCCGCCCAGGAGACGCCGCCGGTTCTGTTACACTGAGATCCCCGGGTTGTCTTGATGCTAAATGTATGGCAATGTAATCCTAATCATACCTGCACTCATTAATGTATAATATCTCTGCTTATAAGAGATGCAGATTATATTAGGTTTTTTTTAAACTTGAGAACAAGGCTGATTCATCCATCAACTCAAACAACGGAGTTATAAAACATATATTATTCTGCAGGTAGTGTCGAGTAGATATTAGCCTGTAAATCCCACAGCTGTGTGGCTTGGAGGAGCTTCCACTAGCAGGAGATTTGGTGTGAAGTGTGTCACAGCGGGTACAGCGCTTCCTGGAACATGGTGGGAATGAAAACCAGTGTTAAAAAAAACACAAGAAAGTAAAATAAGATGGAAACATGCAAGACAAATAGATCAATCTTGCAAAAAGGTATTTGATTTAAAGGTTTTTTTTTTCTTCAGATGTGGGTTTCTAAATGGCTTTATTAAATCACCCTGATAGGTACTATAAGCTGATATTTGCAGAATCAAAAGTACTGTCAAATTAGCTGCTCGAACAATCAATCTCAACAAACGTGTTGTTGGAAAAAGATCGATCCCATCAGGCAGCTCATGTTGATATGGTCTGGACTCTGCAAATGCTGGTATTAATAAGTAGATAAATGCTGGTGGGCTTTGGCTGTGCATAAATCAGTCTTCTGGCAGATGATGAAGAGATGCTACTCTGTGCGAGTGTGTGTGTATTACAGTGCAAAGTTTGTGAACACAGCTCCAGACTAAAATGGCTGGCGAGTTCACATGATGTCATCTGTGGAGGATTGTGAAGGTGCATGTCTCCCTCCAGTGGTCGGTCAAGATGAAGTTAGAGGTTGGTTCAGGTGGTGGTTCCTTCAACTCTTCACTTCCTTCAGTAGGAAGGAAAAAAATTAACAAAATAAAAGCATAACATCCTGCTTATAGTTAGTTAGACTGTATCTGTCTCTTCAGGGCTGGAATCGACCTACATTAAAACTCAAATTCTTGTCTTTTCAGGGGAGAAACCAACATCACATGTTTTCATTTCAATGCATCACTTTAACATAAGCTTCTTAGTTTCTATGGCAACTGCGCAACTGGCACAGATTTTACTTTTCTGTTGTTTTTGAGGATTATTCATGAAGACATACACTCAAAAAAATGTAAATAGATTGTCTTACTGAGACACATTTGCCTCATCAAATAGAATATTATATGAATATTTAATTTGTGCATATTCAGTATTTCAATATTATGTATTATTTTCCACAATTTATCTGCTCTTTGACCAACTGTTGTGGTTTATTGGTTATACGGTTACATTTGATGTTCCTACTTAAATAATCTCATCAATTGATGTTTTTGATGTTGCACTGAGGATCAGTGAGGATCGCTGAAGTAGCCATTGTGTTTTCACTGACTTTCATCAAATAAAAAAAAGTCTATATTTTAGCAGCAATACCTTCCAGAAACCATCTACTCACAGACATACAGAAGTGAAATAAAAAAATAAAAATAATAATAATGACAACAACTTATAATTTAAAAGTGTGAAACACAGCAAAAGATTAAGAAAATGTGACATAAATCTCATCTGTCCTCATCTAATATGTTCACATGTGGCAAAACATGTCACATAAAGTCTTTCCTATTGGTTTTTATTATTGAGCAGTGCATGAATACATTACAGCTGCAACCAATTGTCACTTTTTCTTATATGTCTCTATAAGTCTATGTTATTGATTTAATCACTTCAGTGACTGGTTATCATATGAAATGTGACAAAGTCATTACTTCCCTTCCTCTGGGCCACACCAACTGTTTTGTTTGACCAAAGGTTTCCAGACATAATTAATTTACAATTATATAAACCAGTGAAAAGCTGAAAACGCAAGGAGCTGGCACCATTAGGAAACTTTTTTGATAAATAGCTAACATGAATCAGTTATCAGTTATTAATTTCCTGTCATTGTCTTCAGCTCTATAAAGATGTCATAACCTCATAGAAACAGGAACTAATAATCTTGCACGAGTGGCAGAACAAGTCACTTAAAGTTTGATGCACTGTTTTCAATTTTCAATACATCTATCAAGAGAAACAAAGATAAAATGGTAAAATAGTTGGGAAATCTGAATATACAACTCCGCATCCTGGAAGATAAAAAAAAACTCTATTCCACCCTTTGACTTTGGGGTAAAAGCATCTTGTCATGTTTTGCGCCAGTGATTCCTGGACTTTGTTTGAGTGGAAAATTTCTCAGCACTTTTCAAAAGGAGGAGGAGGCTTTGACAAAAAAAAAAAAAAAACTGCACTGTGATTCCACCGTGTGCCTTGTGTTATTTATTTTAATGCCATATTATCACCTGTATACACGGAAATGAGATATTTATGTTTCACCATGTCTCTGCATGTTCACAAATGTTTGAGGCACTGTTTTCAATTTTCAATAAATCTATCAAGAGAAACAAAGATAAAATGGTAAAATAGTTGGGAAATCTGAATATACAAGAAGTAATTTCCTTCTTTTTCATTATTTCTTGTCTTGATGAAGAAGACTTTGTGAAAACTGGGTGCATGTAGCTTTTGCATGGTCTTAGCTGTGAACAAACACACTTACAACAAGGTCCTCTAAAAAAAATCTCCATGTTGCATTCAGGTGAAACCGACTGTTAACGCCTGATCATGACTTCACACCCTGTCACAGAGGTGTTATTTATCTGATAGAGAGAGGCCTTGAGCTGCTTCACGCGCGCGCACGTGCTCGCGCGGCCACACTACTTCCCCCCACAGACAGTGTTTACAAACAAGTGGCCTACAGATGGCAGGGTCACTCACCCTGGTGATAACACAGCCCGCAGCGGACCAACAGCTCAGGATTATGGGAAATAAAATACAAACTGCAGCACTTTTCCTCCAGGGGGTGGGGGGGTGGGGGGGAAACGTGGTGCAGGCAGGTGTGTCAAAGCAACAAGATTTGTTTGCACTGATTACAGATGTGTGACGATGATAATAATTTAAAAGATCGCTATATAACCTCATCTTTTTACAAACTCACAAGATGCTGCAAAGGGGGCGAGGCGGAAACCCAGGCATGGATTCCGTAGTGGAAGAGGGACACTAACATGCCCCGTGGCTTTTCACCGCTGCGACGTGGAGATTGAGGTGGAGGCTGAATCCTACCAGCTGCTTCAGTACACACGATCGATTCTTTCATTGGATTCATTATTATTACATGCTACCGAGGCCTGATTATAGATTATTGAGTATCTACCGGTGGGGGGGTTGATTATTTTTACGACTCATTGCACGTGTAAAAAATGGTCGGTCCACTCCCTTCCTGTGCGGTTTGAATCACATCGCGCCGCCTCTTCCGTGCCGCCGAGCAAGCAAGCATATGCGCGTACTGTGGCTGCTACACACCAACCGACCTTGAATCTGTCCTCGGATTAATTCTGGCCTGTGATTGGTCGGCGCGTCGCGGCCGTAGCGGCGTTCTCTCCTCTGATTGGCTGCGGCGCCTTGTCACTCAAGCCAAATCCGCCTCCTGCTCCGTTCGGTTGGATCTCTCCGCTACCCTTTCTCTCGGCGGTGGGTCGGAGGAGCCGCTGTCCCTGGCCTCGCATGTTCCCCTCTAAATACCCGTTTTGAATTTGATGCCCCTCTTGTAGATTCGCTCCATTTACACGCCTCTGAAGGGCCGCAAGTTGGGCATCCGTACACTGGTGTCTTATCTTATTTACCACCCCCCACCCCCCCAGCATTTAAGCGTTTAAGAGACTTTTATCCCCCCCCCCACCATCCTCCTTCTCCAAAACATGGCCGTGGTGAGCGGATCGTCTGGGCCGGTTGCCCGGCTCGAGGGCCGTGAATTCGAATACATGATGAAGAAGCGCTCGGTGACCATCGGCCGGAACTCGTCGCAGGGCTCCGTGGACGTGAGCATGGGCCACTCGAGCTTCATTTCGCGCAGGCATCTGGAGATATTCACCGCCAGCGACGATGGGACCGGCGGCGGCGGCGGTGGCGGCGGCGGCGGCAGCGGCGATTTCTACCTGAGGTGTCTCGGCAAAAACGGGGTGTTTGTAGACGGTGTGTTCCTCCGACGGGGCGCCCCTCCTCTGCAGCTACCACGAATGTAAGTTTCCCCTTCACCTCGTTGTTTGGTTGAGCATGTGGATGCGACGCTAGCAGCTAAAAGTCAACGCTAAACAGTTAACAACAACACACTGATGGGGCTGTGTGTGTTGTGTTGGTTGGTTGGCTAGCAAGCAAGCAAGCAGGGGACGATGCGAGGACCACGTGTTTGTTTTAGCCTGCTAGCTAGAGAGAAAAGAAACTCCGCATCCTGTTCCCAGAGCCCTTTTCTTTCTTTCTTTGTTGACATTCTTGTTAGCAACGGTGTTAATTAGCCCGCCTGCCCCTGCCTTCATCTTCCCACATTGCCTCCCGTGGTTAACGAAGCGTTAGCCGCATTCCTGAGCTGGAGCTAGTGGTGAGCTAAGACAACTCGGCTAGCTCACAACTGTTGGGTAGCACACACACACTGTTGTTGCTATTGTGTGTGTATGTGGTGTCTTTTTCTTTCTTTCTTTCTTTGATACATGTTTTTCTCAAATCACATGTACAACCACTTAGAAAGTTAATGCATGCGTCGTTGTGATACTGTAAACATTTACCACTGTGGTCAGTAGTAGTTGTGAAGTTGTGAATGGAGCTCCTCTCCGACCCCTAAACGTAAACAAACCAACCAGCCCGTCCCCGCCCTGCCTGCTCACAACAGCAGCAGCAGAGCTTGGGGAGGGGAGGGGGGGACTTTGGCCTCAATACAAGTTAGCCAAAGTCATGCAACCTGTTGTATTTAAACATTGATTGATCAATATTAACTATTTTTTTACTCGAGTTTGAGTTTGAGCGTTAGACACAGTGGCATGATGCAAAAGGTTTGGCACCGCCTGGACACAAATTTCTTTGAATGTGAAGTGGAAGGTGAGTTGATCTCCAAAAGGGCATTAAGTTATAGATGACACATTACATTTACTTTTTAAACAATATATATTACAGGGCTCCAGACTGCTCCTAAATGGGGACATTTTGCTCATAAAATTTGAGAGGGTGCAAGGGAATTTTTCGCCTGCATAAGCCATGTGCAACCAGTAAATTTGCAGTGTTGTTGTGCTGTTTTTCTTTGAAATATGGGACAGACAACTTAAAAATGAAGAATCTATCATTACAGGTGACAGGCCAATGTTTCATGAATGAAACGGACATGTGAATATTTGCTTTGCAAGTCAATTTATTGTGTGCACCCCAAAACATTTGTTTTTTTTCATCATTTATATTTTCAAAATGACAGAAAAGGAAAAGGTTTGGGCACCCTGCATAGTTAGTACAGTGTGTAAATAGCTTGACTGATACCTTTGTCAAATTTATCTAAGAGCTCAACACTCCTGAGTTTCCCATTCTTTTGTAGGCTGCTGCTTTGTTTCCCTTTTTTCACTGTAGACAACCAAAATAAAACACTGATATTGCTTAAAATATTGCAAAAGAGTGTTTATCATGTTTAACTTTCTAACTTTTGGAGATCATTTCATCTTCCACTTGCTTAACTGTTCACATTAACAGACATTTTGACCAGGAATGCCCAAACTTTTGCATGATGCCACTGTAGGTTGAGTTGATCGTTTAATAATATGATCATTTACTGAGAGAGTTTGGTTGAGCTGCTGCAAGGAGGAAGTTTCTGAGCTATGTTGTGCAGGTTGCAGCCTGCAACCCAGTGCCAGTGTTCACTTCTGTGATTGTCGATCACTGTGTGTGCTGTTGTGAAATCTGCTGCTTTCCAAAACATTTATTATCGCGCATAGGAATCTGCCCTGATCTGTGTGTGTGTTTAACGTTCCCAATGAGTTGGAAGAAGTCAGCTCTTGTACTCCAAACGTCCAAACGTCATGTCCTGCTTGAGTTTGGATGTAGGTAGGCCATGTTTGAATGGCTGATACTGATAGTAAGAAGATATGAAGTACTGAACTGAACAGGTAATTTCATCAATGGAAAAGTAATCAAAGGCAGTTCTGATAATCTTTGGGTTAAGACTGATCAATTCAACAAAAAAAAGGAAGAAAAACAAACATGTTGCATTTATATAACAAGGATGAGACTGAAAACAAGCCTGGTATTATCCTTGACACTTTTATATCTGTGTCATATTATCCCTATTCTCTTAAAATATCCAATGAACTAAACTAAAACAAAACAGTAGATTGTTATTCATTTTAAAAATAATAATCAAATAAAATAAGAGAAGAGCAAAGCTGTCCTTTTTTTTTTTTTACAGAATTGAAACTACAAACCACAATAGGATGCTTGTGTTTGACACAAAAATAAACTAAACCACCATGTTTACATTTCAATGAGACAGGTTTGTTTGGTGAATAAATTGGAACCACTTTTGTTTCAGCCAAAAACCCAAAGTGTCCTGTCATGTGGAGAAACCTACCAGCCTCTGACTGCCAACCCTGGCCATACTCCCCAGTCTGCTCTCAGCTATTGTGCAATCCTTCAATGTGAAACCACTTTTCTTTTTCTTTTTTTGTACTGCACAATGAACAGTCTTGTTTTGACTTGATGCAATTTCTAAATTGGCTTTTTGCACAGAAAAATAAATTCTCTTTTAGTGAGGTTGATGTTTCTGCACTCCATAACACCCGATCCATTTCATTATGTAAGCAACCCAACGCTAGGAAGAAGCAGCAGCAGCAGCGGCGGCGGTTTCACATTCTCATATTGATCAGGCCGCCTGCCAATAAAGAGCTTTTAATCAGCAGCGCTCTTTATTACACCCTGAGACACTTCTCCTGAGCGTGGGCTCACACACACACACACACACACACGACACGCTGGCTGCACTGTAATTCCTGAGCCAGAGGAGGAGACGTCCTAAACGACCCTCAGCTTCTCCGGGTGCAGCTGAAGGAGCAGATTGACAGCATGAGAGAACTCGCAAGAGCCGCGGCCCAGGGGACAGGTCGGTTGTATTCCAGGGATTCCTGTTTGGTGATGTAAACACAGCGAACAGAGAGGAACATCTCTCCCTCCCTCTCTCCCTCCCTCCCCCTTGTCTCTCCCACACCCACAAATTCCCCTCCCGAGTTGGTGCCCTTCCTGTCTTGCTGTCTTCTTTTGTTTACATTCTCTCTCTTGTTTTTGTTTTTTTGCAGTGCGGGAGGGGGGAGGGGGGTATGGGTGAGAATCAAGTGAAAGTTTTCACTTGAATAAGCTTTGTTTGTTGCTGTTCCAACAGCTTAGCAGCAGCATAGCAACTGTGCATCTGTGTTTTGGGTGTTTAGGCCCTGTTATTCGCACAAGAGCAAAATGGGGTCGATAAAGAGGTTAGTGTGAGAATACATGCATGTAGACCGGGAGGGAGGGGGTTGTTCAGTAACACAAACACAAAGCAATGAGCCTCAGAAAGATGATAAAAAAAAATCTTTAAATTGTGAATTAAGTGTTGAAACATTCAGTGGATGGTAGAGCAGAGTGTTGACGAGAAACTTTCAGTGGAACAGTTGGAAGTAACATGTGCTTCATAAAACTTGTCGATAAGATGTTGAGAGGCTTTCCTACCTCAAGACTGGTTTTTAGAAACAAATATATCATGTGCTCCTTATTGTCTCACTTAAACACATACAGTCTGAAATATTTTCTCTCAGAAAAAAGTGCACACTCAATTTTTAACAACAAAACATAACAAAAACAATAATGCAACATCAGTATGAAAAACATTTTTTGGATTCATTCTCTAGATCAATTTACCAAAACAAATCATTAGTTTTGTTTATATATTCTTCAAATGTAAGTGTTGTTTTGATACCTGACATGAAACTCTCCCTGAATCATATTAAACTGAGATACAGAGAGATTTTCATCCAGCGTGCAGACAGAGCTCTGATAAATGTGAGTACCAGTATAAATAAGGCAGTGTGATGCTTTTCTTTGTTATCATACCGTATTATATTATTTCACAAAACATCCTGTTTTATTTTTGCAGCGTCACTGCTGTCACCTTTTCACTTTTCCCACGGAAACGACTTCAACAATGAATTGATTAAAGGTTGAATAATCATTTTAACTGGAAAGACTTCAGGTTTTGTGGCGACGGTCGGATGAAATCATCATCAGATCTGGGAAAATTTGCATCACATCATAGATTAATTGACGATCAATGATCTCTACTTGCGTGATCATATAGACCAGGGACGGTTTGAAGGAATGAGCTCGTTGCAGTGGTTTTCAGGGAAGAATTGGGGATTAATTATGACTAAGTCCAAACCCACGCACTGCACACACTCTGAACCCTCAGGAATTATTAGGAGCTGCCCACGTTATATAACATAAATGATATATAATATTATGTCTATAGCTTAATAGTGTCTCTAATGTTTAACAGGCAGCTTGTGTTTGGGTTGGTATTAATATTTGAGCTGGAGAAGATGAAACACGGGGCAGAACAAACAGGAGCTGTGTTGTCTTTGATGTTTTATTATTTATCGTTATATTTAGATATCACTGTCCCCACTCTGTCAGTCAGACACATTCGCTCCGGCGTTTATTTAAAGATCCTCCAGAACTTGATCAGAAAGGCAAAGAAGTCTCTCCAATGCCCACCCACCCCGCCTCACCCCACCTCACCCCTCAAAGGGTGCTCCGAGGTGCCCATGCATAATGAAAGTGTCTCCCCCTCTCTCACCAGTCTGGCTCCAGGAAGTGTTTGAGTCTCCTCCTGTGAGCAGTAAGGCTAATTTGAGATGTAAGTGTCAGGGATACGGTTCTCTCAGCAGATGCCAGCTCTGTGAGAGCCTGGCAAAAAAGGAAAAAAGAAAGAACACACACACACACACACACACACAAACACACTGCTGTGCCTGGCACTTGTTAACTAAATGAAAAGCAATGTGTGCCCGGCCCGCTCTGTCTCCAGGGTGTCGGACAGCCTGATCCTGAACACTGATTTTTAAAGAGTTCCTTCTATTCACTGATCTCGTCTGTGACTGTAGAAGATTTCGCATTAACAGTTTCCCTTCATCAGTCTTTCACTCTTCACCCTCCAAACCAACAGCAAGTCTGTTTTTTTTATCAAATCCAAAATACTTTAATCACCAGAATCCCACTTCTCATCTCCCTCAGTTTGTGATTACTGCATCCATGTAGTTTTATTTCTCAAGCAGAAGTGAAGGAGATGGGTTTTTTTAAGGGACAAGAAAAAAAAACATTACTGCTGTTTTAACTGAAAAAGAAAAAATAAACACCAGAGGCTCAAATATGGCGCATTAAATCGTATTGTCTTAGTTAAAGATGCTGAAGTCCCAGTCATATGTAACCTCAGGAGATGAGATGGTTTTGAATGAATGAGAATAAAGTCTAATTTCAGTGAACACAATGCATATGGACCAACCCTAAACCACATGGTGAAGTGATATGAATCACATTTCCTTGTTGAGATGTTGTCAAAGTATCAGTTTACGGTTCAGACACCTTCACCACCTCAACCTATAACTGCCAGATCAGCTCTCTCACTTCTTTATTTAGTGTTTTTTTCTAGTTTACTGAGAATCTGTACCGCAGTATGTGCAATAAAAAAATTATAAACTCAGTGGATCAGAATTCAATTCTATGCTGCAACATGGCAGACGAGTCCGGATCCTGCAATGTGTTGAAATGTCCAGGAGGAAGTGGAGAAATAAGTGGTATATTCATATCACAGATGGATAAGATAACTTGTTATGGCATCAACTATTGATTAACGTCGCTCTGAATGACTCTGCTTAAAGTTTGGTATGCGTCATGCTGTCTGTGTAATGTCAGTAAAATACCCACGGATGTATCTTATAGCTCATTGCCACTTGTTTAATTTGCTAATATGCTGACGAACAGTCGAACCCGCACAGAGATAAAACACAAATCAGAAAGTATTATCATAGTTTAGTTTGAATTCTATTTCTTCAAGTGTACAGATATATCAATCAGTGCTCTAACGACACATTTTCACCTGAGGTATGCTGCTGTTGTTATTGTTAACGCTGTGCTGAGGGGACACGTCTTTATATTTTCGGCTCGGTCTAAATCAGGCGTCTCCACCTCTGAGGCGACAGCTCCCTCTGAAAATAAGCACGAATCCGAGATAGCTCCGGTCTGAACTTCAGTCTCCTGCAGGTTAGCAACGCTTCATCGAGCCGTTGCATCAGTATTCAAATTTAATTAACTTACACATTGTCTCTGTCGGCTAATTAAAGTCGGGCGGAGAAATCATCAAACTGCAGCAGAGCGCGTTCTCAAGTTCTCACTGATGTGATTTGCCTTTGTAATGATGTTTTTAATCAGCTGCAGAAATTAAACATGCAGTGTTTATTTAATTTTTTATTATTATAATTTTCCCTAAATCTTGTCTGTGTTTTCTTTTTCTTTTTTTTGCAGGTGCACGTTCAGGTTCCCCAGCACAAACATCAAGATCACGTTCACAGCTCTGTCCACTGGGAAGAAGGTGAAGCGTGAAGCTCCAGAGTCGCCAGTGAAGCCGGTGCAGCCCCAGATCTCCCCCCTCACCATCAACATTCCAGACAACATCGCTCACCTCATGAGCCCCCTGCCATCGCCCACTGGCACCATCAGGTACCCCCACCCCCCACCCCACCGGAAAGCGATGCATTCACTGAACCTCAGGGATCAGCAAAGGGAAAAACTCACATGATCAAAAAGAACAATCTCACAAACTAGAGTTGATTGTGGAGTTTTTTTGTTCATTTTTGTGCTTTCATGCATAAAAACAGGTTACTGTAAATTAGTTAAGTAATTTTTTGTTTAGGGCTCGACATTTGTTATCAAAGCATTTATCAGAAATAACTTATCGCCCACTGGCATCATCAGGTCATCAAGCTGAGGGTCGTCTAGGACGTCTCCTCCTCGGGCTCCTGGAAAACGATGCATTCACTGACCCCCAGGAATCAGCAAAGGGGAAAAACTCACAAAAGAACAATCTCAAAAACACGGGTTGATTGTAGTTTTTTTGTTTTTATTCATTCATTTTGTGCTTTCATGCATCAAAGAGAAAAATTTTTTGCACATCGATATATCTGACAGAGGTACATAGGAGAGGGACAAGTAGATCTGCAAATGTATAAAATGTACAGACACTGTGACACTTGCACAAAACAATTTAATGGTTGCAACGTTTCAGTCTTGTGACCTTCTTCAGGCAACAGTTTGCGCTGAGGAGAAGCGATCTTAAGTTGCAACCATTAAATAGTTTTGTGTGCAAGTATTACAGTGTGTGAGAGTGTATATTTTATACATTTGTGCTCTAATGCATAAAAACAAGTTGCTGTAATTTAGTTAAGTAACTTTGTTTATGTCTTGTTAGATAATGTGAGACATTTAGTACCAATAAAGCATTTAAAATAACTCAAAGTAACTTAACCTCTCACAGGGACACACAGAGGTCTAAGTTGAGCACTTTTTCTCCACGAGTGTCATAAGCCTATAGTTTTCCACTCCCAGTTTAGTGCCGGGCGTTAAGAAAAGTCACGCCCACGGTCCACCCCAGCCTGGGTTGACCTTGAGGTGTCAGCTGACCTTGACGTGGCCTCTGTGTGGTGATCAGCTTAGGCTTAGGTCACTGACTGACTGACTGGCTCAGAGAGGGAGGCAGCTCCACCTCAGAGTCTTAGATCCGCTCAACCCCTGATCTCGGCCAGATGGCTGGAAAAAAAACGACCAAGTCTCCCCCACTGTGTTGGTTAAAATGATCAAATGTGTGTACACTTTACAAACAGGAGGTTACGAAAGAAGCGGCAGGTGCTGTACGTGTGAGAATCTGCTTGTTTGGTTTGCCAACACACTGCGCTCTGAACAGATATGAAAATCGTGCTTTACATAGGAAGCCTCTTCATCCTCCTGGTTATTCAGCCTATTTTACTGGATAATCGCTCTTGATTAAAGTTTTGAACGTACATGCACTTGCTTGCTTTAGGCTTCGGGGATCCTAAAGCGACTGCAGTGTGTTTCCACACAATCTGGGAGGTAGGGCGATTTGCATAGATGTCAGCCAAAAGCCTGCCACTGCAGCACAGACTGCGGATGAGCCGAGCCAGGGAACGCAAGCGCGCCCCTTCTGGGAAATGCCACACTCGTTATAGTTCAGGTTTTAAGCACTTAATCCAACCTATATGTGGTTGTTTATTTCTTGATTGGGTGTGTGAATCATATTTACACTAGGTGTCATGGCAGCTGACGGTGGTGTTGTTGTGGTTGTTGTCTCCCTGCAGCGCTGCTAACTCGTGCCCCTCCAGCCCGCGGGGCGCAGGCTCTTCAGGCTACAGGATGGGAGGTCGTATGGTCAGCTCTGCGGAGCTGCAGCTCATGAACGACAACTCCCAGCCTGAGAACGACAAAGACGCCTCCGGAGGGGACAGTCCCAAGGTGAGGCTCACGCTGCTTTAAGCTCGCTTTCATTCAGTGATTCATCGCTGCTCGTCTCCGGGGCCCCCACGCTGTTCACAGTAAATCCATAAATGATCACAAACATGTCAGACACAGACGCAGCACTTTCTGTTTACACTCTTCACACTCAACGTTTCTCAATTTCACATTATTGGAAATAGGTTGATCTCACCTGTTGTACAATTAAGTGGAAATGTAAAAGTTTTTTTTTTAAACTTTATATAGAATAGAAGCATTATTGTCATTGTATCAGATACAACGGAAGAGGAGATGCTACTCCTAATGTTGCATAAACACGAAATGCATATACATAAATATAGAATTAATAAATAGCAGCAGTCATCTCATCCATACATCACACATACAGTATATAACAATCCATAGTGCAATTTGGCATCAGCTGCCATATTACAGTGCATATATTCAACATCCAGCAAAACACTACTATACACTGTGAATTTACGCTGGTTATTTACTTAATATAAGCCACATTTTGGTTCAGTGACAAAAAAAAAACATAATTTTTGACATTTTCTCTTCAAAAAAGCCGTTTCATCTTAACAATCCTGACTGGGTGGTTATATATTTATTGCACCGGTTATTATGAAGCTAATTAGACTAAATGGAAGTTTATTTTGCAGAAACCTGAAATAGTTTATTTTTTCAAGTGTAAAATGCTGCAGTCAGTTTGAATCATATTTACAAAATGTTGAATCTATTTCTATGTTTTATGAAAAATTTAAAAGCCAGCATCTCTCTCAAATGATCAAACCTAGCGTGAAAAGGCCAAATATTCAGTGAGTCTTTTTTTTTTTAAACCCACATTGAATTAAATATTTGAAGTAACGTATGATGTAAACAGACTGCACAATTGCACACGCCAGACTGCAGAGATCAAAACCCTCTCACCACAGATTTCCTTCCTTTTCTTTTCTTTTCTTTCCTTCCTCTCTTTTCCTTTAAGCAATACATACAACCAAACGACAAGAAAACCTTTGTTCTACTTTTTCATGTCTTTTTTGTTTTTGTTTTTGTTTTTGCTGTGTGATTGATGAGATCTTTGTTCCTTTCTGCTCCACAGGACGACTCCAAACCTCCGTACTCCTATGCACAGCTGATCGTCCAGGCCATCACACTGGCTCAGGACAAGCAGCTCACACTAAACGGAATCTACAATCACATCACAAAGAACTATCCTTACTACAGGACTGCAGACAAGGGCTGGCAGGTGAGCGTCGCCCTCGTCCTCATCTCACACAGCAGGGAATTATTAAAAGCCTGTTTTTTTTTTGTTTGTTTTTTATTTCACACCTCATCTGGAAAAGTCTTACAAACATATTTACATTAGCTACAGTGTGTGTGAAAACCGAGTCACCCCGAGGAAGCTACTTAAAGCTCATACTGTAGTAGGGGGCCCAATTCCTCACAGACACACTAACACAAAAGACATTAAATACAGTAACACACTATAGGTTGGACACACAACAGACATTCCCAGCTTTCAGATGCAACTTTGTGTGTGAGGGGGAAAAAAACAAGTAAAGACACAACAGTTAAGGGGCAGGATACAACAAATTACCCGCTTGTATACATGAGAAATCAATCAGACATACATTGACAATAGTTGTTTTTTAGGTTTTTCTTAGAGATTGAAATACAGCGTGACATTTTTAGAGTGTCATCGAGCTTGTTCCAAATCTGTCGTCCTCTACACACAACACTGAAACTGGTGCATTTTAGCTTTTGCCTTTTCCCTGTAATGAGGTATTTGTTTCTAGTGTTGTAGGTGTGCAGAGGTAGACAGATTTGGAACGAGGTCACATAATTTATGATTAAGTTTGTGCACAACTTGATACATCATCTCAGCGTTTTTGGAGGTAATTATTATAATCAGTACGTTTTTTTTGTTTTGACGTCCTCTTGCCCCCCCCCGGCCGTTTCTGCAGAACTCGATCCGTCACAATCTGTCTTTGAACCGCTATTTCATCAAAGTGGCGCGGTCGCAGGAGGAACCGGGCAAAGGCTCGTTCTGGAGGATAGACCCGTCCTCGGAGAGCAAGCTGATCGAGCAGGCCTTCAGGAAACGAAGGCCCCGGGGCGTCCCCTGCTTCAGGACCCCACACGGACCCCTCTCCTCCAGG
Source organism: Trachurus trachurus (assembly GCF_905171665.1). Classification (NCBI taxonomy): domain Eukaryota; kingdom Metazoa; phylum Chordata; class Actinopteri; order Carangiformes; family Carangidae; genus Trachurus; species Trachurus trachurus. The sequence goes on along the minus strand of NC_139905.1, from coordinate 9,706,893 downwards.
TCTGAATCACACACACACACACACACTGGTGCTTAGATTCATAAGGAGAATCAAAGCGGTTTATACACTGGCTGTAAATGTGCAGCTCCACATGAGTCATAAAACAAGCTGCTGACATTTTACAGCCACATCCACAGTCACACCTACAGCTTTACGTGTCGCTGTGTCTCGCTGTGAATGTTTGTTTGTTATGGTTCTTCACATAAACTTGAAACATGTTATCATATCACCATTGGCTGCAGTGTGTGGCTCTTTTATTAAACATGTTTAATTAAAGCAGAAGTAAGTGATATATTTGTGTTAATATAAGTCTTAAATAGTTATATCTTCCGACAGCAATCACTTACATAGAGTGTTTGGACCGAAACACGGGTCTCTCAGTCACTCTGCTCTGCTCTGAGCCGAAGAGAAAACATTTATCGTATCCTACAGTTTTTATCCAATGAGGAGAGAGAACGGCATGCAGGGCTGTGTGTGCAGCCAAGGGACGCCGTGAATGCGGTGACGTAGGGACGAGGACTGTTATGATGCGTTCAAGGCAACTCGTAACTCGTGATTTTCCGACCTGTGAAGTCATACCAGTTCGATACGAGTTCACGGGTCGGAAGTTACGAGTGGCCGTTATAGTGACTTTCACTGGTAAAACAGGTCGGAAAAACACGAGTGGGTTGCCTGGAACGCTACAAAGTTGTAAGTTGTGACTTGAAGCTGTAATTTACGGTTTCAAAAGCCTGCCTGGAACGCAGCATTAGCCAAAACGACCGGATCGCTTACTTCTGCTTTAACATCAGTTTTCACCCTGACTCGTCCTTTAGGAGTGCACCGGCGTCTCCCAATCACTCGGGGGTGCTCTCGGCTCACTCCAGCGGCGTCCAGACCCCAGACAGCCTATCACGAGAGGGCTCCCCGGTTCCCCTGGAGATGGACACCTCCTCCGTTCCCGCCCCGGCCGCCACCACAGCAGTCCAGCCCAAACTGGCAGTCATCCAGGAAGCACGCTTTGCACAAAACACACCAGGTAGGAGAGACGACGACCACCACCACCACCATCATCATCATCACTCGCTCTTCACAGGAAGTCAGAGTTCAGGTGTAAAAGCGTGCGTATGCAACCACAACGTGTCGGTGGGTTTTTACTGTAAAACTATAAAAGGGTTGTTAAATTTATTGTCTCTCACTTTACTGTTGTTTGACTTCTTTATCATCTCCAGTTAAAACAGTTACAGACCTTGAACCGACGGCAGCGTCACATGTGAAAAACTTAATTGGATGCTGCCAGCACTTAAAGGGACAGTTCAACACTTTGGCAAATTATTATTATTTCCATAATCCCTGTAGTCATAGGAGTAGGTTTATTACCTTTAATTATCGGTGCATGTTGTTTTGAGATCAGCGGGGCAGAGACGTGAGCTGCTCAGTGAAGACAATGGAGGTGAATGGTCCCTCATCAAACTCATCAAATACACAATCCAACAACTCCAAAACGCTCTGGTGGACAAGCTGTGACCTGCACATTCACCACGCTATGAAATAATCATGTAACATTGAGAGACAGAGTTGTTTTAGAGGCAAATGCAGCCAGATAGTTCTGAGTATTTGCTCAGTGTGTCGTAATGATTACATTTCGGCAAATTCCCCTATTGCCATAATAATAATGTTACATGATTATTTCATAATGTGGTGAATGTGCAGGTCACAACTTGTCCACCAGAGCGTTTTGGAGTTGTTGGATTGTGTATTTGATGAGTTTTGAGGGACAGGGGACCTGTACCGTTCACCTCCATCGTGTTCACTGAGCAGCTCACGTCTCTGCCTCATGGATCTCAGAACAACATGCACCGATAATTAAAGGTAATGAACCTACTGCTACGACTATAGGGATTATGGCAATGTTGAACTATCCCTTAAAATGTTTGTCTGTATCTTTTCCCTGAACGCCTACCACACCTTGTTTACTTCTCATCTCCTTCACACGGCTTTGTTAACTATCAGAAGTTAGTTCCTCCGTCCTTCCGTCTAACTGTCCCCGTGTTGCCGCCCCGCTCCAGGCTCGCCTGTCAACAACCAGCCGGTACTCATAGCAGTCCAGCGCCAGTTACCTCACACCACCATCAAGCCGGTGACCTACACCATGGCCTCCCCGGTGAGCACCAGCGCCTCCCAGCCCGCTGTCCAGACTGTCCACGTCCTGCAGCAGATCCCGGCGAGTTCGCTCAGCTCCGCCGTCATCGCCCAGCCAGCCACCATCATCAAGAGCGAGCCGCTGGAGAACGGAGAGCACACGGAGATCAAAGGTGAGACGAGGGAACCCGATGTCGTCGCCTCGACCATAGATATTTTTATTTATTTTATTTTAATGTTTATTTTGCAGGGACGATACATACAACATTGTCACAAAGAATGAAAAATGCGATGCATACAAGACGTCTAGCTTCAGCTAATTTGCAGTCTTTGTCCCTGGTCAGGCTAAAGAAGGATAAAAGATACTGAATACAATAAGTGCAATAATACATATACAGTGAATAATACAGTGAATAGTTATCATGAATAAATAAACATAGCTACAAAATTTAGATTAAGAAATTGCACAAGTTAAATACATTAAACATTAATAAAATAGTATAGTATAGTATGTATATAGTATACACATAGATGCCGCTTCTGACGCTGCTGTCCATTGAAACGATACGTCAACACAGCCGCCATCTTGGGCCGGGGGAAGCCGTGTCTACTTACTGTATTAGTCAACAGAGGCAGAGGTCAATATCAACCATTAAAATCGCCATAACTCACTGAATGTTCAACCAATTTTCAAGCCGTTTGGTTTATTATAAATGTCAGACATATATTTATGATACAACAACAACATTTTTTTTATAATTTTTATTTTTTTGTATATATTAAACATGCACTTACAGACTCAGACACACACCCACATGTATACATACTAGGGGTGGGAGAAAAAATCGATTCACATAAGTATTGCAATATTTTTTTTGACGATTTTTAAATCGATTTTTATTTTCAAAAAACGATTTTTTTTTTATATTGTGCAATGTGTATTTGTTTGCCTTTTCTACATACAGAGAGTCCAGGTTTTGAAAAGGTGTTAATAATGCAGACTAAAAATCGAGAAAATCGGCAATATCGTAGAATCGCAATTTAAATCTAATCGGCATCCATAAAATCATAGAAGAATTGAATCGGGAGAAAAGCATATCGTCCCAGCCCTAATACATACAGTACATTGAAATTTGTTCTACAAGGTTTTGACTGGTTCTAACTGCTTGTCAGACGTATATACTGTCAGAAACCCCGTCCCAAGATGGCGGCCGTGTTGACGTGCCTGACAAGCCCGAATGCGGCATCTACGTGAATACATCTATGGCCTCAACACCATAGTTTTGTCACTTAATCACTGAATCCCTCGTTTCTGTTTTTTCCTCTCAGTCAAAGTGGAGACGGTGCCCACCATCACCTCTATAGGCGGCTCCAGTCGGATCATCCAGAGCACCCAGTCGGCCACGCCCCTGCAGACTGTTACCATAGTGCAGCAGGCCCCCTTAGGTCAGCACCAGCTGCCCATCAAGGCCATCACGCAGAACGGCACCCACAGCATCACCACTGCCATCCAGGGACCCGTCAGCTCAGGTGAGACCCACAGGAAGGAACAGTATGGGATGTTTTTTAGTGTAAATAAATAAACGCTCCATCGGAGAAAGAAGTGGATCAATAAAATATACCAGAGCTTTCAGATGAATCAGGATGTTGCTTTTTTTTATTATTAGGAGAAACTGAAGTTCATGTTGTGCTTCAGGGCTTTTCAGAGAGAGTCTGTAAATCTTCAATGAGGGGGAAGAAATCAAAACACAGAGCAGAGATGTTGGAAGCTCCAGTGAGCAGATTAAACCCAGACTGAGTGTTTAACATCAACACTGGAGGACCTGAAGAGGAAGAAACACAGTGCGTGTGGGGCGGTTGTAAATTCAAAATACATTAAAGGAGAATTCTGGTCATTTTCTAAGTAACGCTCTACAGCTCTAGGTCACCGAGTGCGACCATAGGAAAAAAATCAGAGAAAACTATGTGCAGACCGGACCTAGCTCTCCTCCTGCTAGCTGCACTACACTGCAGTTAAACAGCAACGTAATGGGGGCGGTTCTTCTAACTGCGACTTTGGCCTCTATATAATGCTCAAAATATCACTACAAATGCTTTGCAACATTCACCAGCTCCTTACCACACAACACAGAGTGTGCATAACTCTGTTAATATGAGAGATCAGTGTTAACAGTAAGTTTTTATCATGTAGCTCTGTTTACTCTAGCTTCCTGGGTAGACCGTACTAGTCGACTGTCGAGCTCGGGACTGTTTCCATATCATCAAAGACAAAAACGCAAGGAAAACATGGATTTAGCAGGGGAGAAAATGATTTTGGATGAGGAAAAAAAGCAGTTATTTTCATATTGATGCTTTTTTTCCCATCCAAAAGCATGTGTAGTGATATTTTGAGCATTATATAGAGGCCAAAGTCACAGTTAGAAGAACTGCCCCCATTACTTCGCTGTTTAACTGCAGTGTAGCACAGCTAGCAGGAGGAGAGCTAGGTCGGGTCTGCACATCATTTTCTTAGATTTTTTCCTATGGTTGCACTCGGGGACCTAGAGCTGTAGAGCGTTACTTAGAAAATGACCAGAATTCTCCTTTAAGGTGTTGGAGATATTCATTCCAGTCAACATTTGATTTTCATTACAACTTCTCTGCAGCAAACAATCATTTTTGTTTGTTCAGCTGGTTATTTTCTCGCCGTTGGGTCCATGAAACATCACAAAATGATTTTTATAAATTTGTAAAGTCTAAAGTCATGTCTTTTTGAACAACAGTCTGAAAGCAGAGGTCTTAAATTTCTTGCAGAGTTTCTGCTATATACATTTAGCTGTGGCAGCCCGCCGCTCTTTAATTATCACTGCCACATCTTAAAATAACCGTGGAAAGGAAACACTGTCTTGTTATAAAAGATCAACACAAACTGGAAGTTTCTCAGGAAAAAAAAAATAGTTTTAAAGAGTGCGTTTACGTAGTAGGCATCCGGTAAAATGAAGATGCATCATAGAGACACTAAAGTTAGAATGAACAATGTCTCAAAGCTGTTGCAGATGGGAAGCTAAACACTTTTACCTGATGTTTAAACCTGATCAGCTTATGTTTGAATCCACTGAGAACGCATGTGGACGAACTTTTCTCCGCCTCCAGCCGGGCTGAACTGGTAGAGTTTTTTTTGTCCATCATCCTTAGTCAGCTGATGAAACATGCACCACAGAGATGAGATGTCTGCCGAGGAAGACGCATGCGTGATGGATTCATCACATTAACGCGTCGCGCCGCTGTTGGCAGATTAATTAAGAAGTAATTGATGAATGGACCAGACTGGTTGAGCTGGAGGTTGTTGTGGTTTCTAATGACTGGTGTCGTTACAGGGGATAAGTAACCACACCACAGATCTGACAGTTATGTTTATGTTGAACAATAAACACACACTCTCTTCCTCTTCTGAATTAAAGTCTTTATTATCTCGCTCTCTCGGAGCCAAACCACACTTCCCACAGGCCAGCTGCTTCCAGATGTTGGTTAACCGCCGTCTGACAGTGAAATATTTCCTCCGCTAACTCGCCCCCTTCCTCTTCTTCCTCCTCCTTCTCCTCCTTCCTTCTTCTTCTCAGCTACAGCTGTGGCGAGCCCCCTCCACCTGCTGGCGGCCCACGCCTCGGCCTCGGCCTCCCTCCCCACCAAGCGCCAGAACGGGGACCAGGCAGTGATGGCGATGGCGGCGAGCGAACAGCCGGACGCCAAGCGCTTCAAATCAGAAGAGGAAGCGACCCCGGTCACAGCAGACTCGGACTCGCCGGCAGCTAACAACCAAGGCGGCCACAACTAGTCTGTACAACCACATAACACCACCACACAACCCCCCTCCCCACCCCCAACTCCACCACCACCACTACTTTCTCCTCCCTCCTGTCTTCGCCCCCTCCTCCCTCCCCCTCCGCTCCGTCGTTTGTTTTGTTTCTCCTCTTTCTACCACTGACTCCAGAGGTGCCAAACGGAGAGGATTCTTTTCATTTTCAGTTTGGGTTTTCTGTTCAAGAGCATCGAAAGAAGAGAGAAAAAATAATAAAGTCCACCCCTTTAAAGACTGGAACGTGGGTTGAGAACAAAATAAAAACGGGACAAAGAAGAAGAACCTGTGAGCCACTGAAACAGGAGAGTGACTAAAAAAAAAAAAAAACCAAGACCACAGGAAGCCTTAACAACAATTAACCCTTAAAAAGAGCTGACTTTTGACCTCATGCGGGTCCAGCGGGGAGACTCAGCTCAGTGCTGGACGCCACCTTTCTGTCGCATCTACCTCAGAGCAGATAGGAGACTCCGGCAGCCAGCAAGACGACACGACGACGACATCCTCCCCTACCCCCCTCACTCCCTCACTCCTCCTCCTCCCGAAACCAGGATCCGTCGTTGGCACGAGTGACGAGCCAAAAATAAGAAGAAAAAAGAAAAGAAAGAAAGAAATGAGCGTCCAAACGGTTAAAGAAAGAAAAATAACGGTCAACGCATCCAGAAAGGGATCAACTCGGAGCCAATATTCCTGAAAACTCTGGCAGCTAGCCTCTCACAATACTGACCTTCCTTTATATCGCAGCTGTACGTAGATATACGCAGTATTTTGTTGTTCAAAATGTGGAGCATAGGATTTTTTTTTTTTTTTAAATGTATTTTCACTTACCTAGATAAGTAATAATTTAATTAAAGGAAGAGTACAGAAGGGTGAGGTCGGTGACATTTCGGTGAATAAGTTTAGAAATCTCACTTTTTTTCTTTTTTTTTTAAGTGGACTTCTGTTTTTCTGTTCAGTGAAACAGTGTAATAGTTTTCGTAATATTTTACTCCCCCCCCCCCCCCCCCCCCCCTCTCCTTCCAAACTACCCCCACCCCTCGTTCTGACATATCCATAAGAAATTGCTTCGTTATACCTACATATTTTAATACTTGCACAGATAACCGATATAAGCATATGAAATCTCCATGTGTAGTTCCAGATGTTGACCTTGCATGTATCCGACTGAGAAGTTGTTAACTGTAAATTGAACAGAGGTTAAAAAAAAAGAAAAAAAAGACCCGCTTTGTCCAAAACCAGAACCTGCACTTGATTAAATGTTTGTGTTTTCATTTCCCTCCTCCTCCCTCGTTTTTTGTTTTTTTTCTTTCTTATTTTTTTTCAGTATCTCTCCGATCCTCCTCCTCTTCCTCCTCCTTGTTCCTCCCAGCTGTGTTGATGTTGTGGTGTTGGCAGACCGACCCCCTCCTCCCGCCACCCATTCCCCACACACACACACACACATGCAAACACACACACCCTCCTCCTCACCTCCTTCTCTTTTTTGCTTGATTATTTTACTCTGCTCTGGCGACCTGGTGAGTCTGTTTTCTGATTGTACACGTTCCAAACAATAGTAAAAGGAGAGAAAAAAGAAAAAAAAAACGATGTTTGTTCTGCTTCAGTGGAGAAATGCTTTTTTTTAATAAATTAATTTAAAGCCCTTTTTTTTCTGTACCTGTGTGCGTGTGTGTTGCTTTCACTTTGTTCCACTGGGGGGCAGCAGAGGAAAGATGTTCAGGTTGCTCAGGGTGTGTGGGGGGTAAAAAAAAAAAAAAAGCAGCAGATTAACTTTGTCCTTTCACACAAGATGGCTGCATTAAGGCAAGAGTGCACACGCTCAATAAAAACACTTCAATGTGTAATTAATTTAATTTGTTTATAATGGAGAGAGATCACGTCACACAAATACCACACAAATGTCATTTTATTGTGTTTTTCCATATCGTCAGTGTCTGAAGAGGAAATGTGCACTTCCAGTTTTGGTGTTTTGAAAGAAACTCTTCACCACCTCTCCTACTTCCATATTAAACTACATAAACCAATTGAAAAGGCATTGGATTACTTCAAAACAAGATGAAATCACAACACTTGTTCCCTTTCTTGGCAGTGTGCGGTGACACATTATTTTTCATTGGACAGCGTCAGTGTTAAATTAGCCGCACTATCTCTCTTCCATATTTGACAGCAGCAGGTGTATGATACAGACTGGACTCTGTGTTGGTTTTTTTTTTTGTCAATTTCAATTTAAAACTGGCACAAATACACTCCCCCTGTATTTCCCTCCCACGGTTTGCAAGCTGCTGAGCCGCTGCGCTGATTCCCTCTTCATTAGATTATAAAGCCATTAGAGGCTTATGAAAGCTGTGCTGTTGTTCTGATGTGTTTTTGGATAAACAAACGCCCGGCGACACTGAAACAATTATCCAGTTTGCACCCTGCAGAGCTCCCTTGCATTCCTGCTTTGTGTCGGAGGAGCTAAATAAAGCTGCTGTGTCGGAGGTGTTTCCTCACTTTGCCAAACACAGAAAGCCGCTCGAATATTCAGTTAACAAAGCAGCGAGCAGATGTGCTGAGGTACAGACCTTCAGACTGTTATCATGACACTCAGCAGCAGCGTTATTAACCTTGACGGATGCTGAATGCATCCAGGATTTAGTGTGAAAATGAAGATTTAATTCCCTGTTTTACTTCAACATCATATGGTTCAGTGAAAAAGAAGTGAAAGGTGGCTGAAGTTTGAGCCTTTGACAGTAGCACATTGACAGCGGTGAAGAGATGCTGCACAATACAAACTAACAGGATACTTTGCTGACAGACAGACAAACAGGTTGTTAACACCTCCTGTGCACCTCTGGCTGTTTACATTCTCAGGTGAACAGCTGAACTGTGGCCATATGTGTGTTGTATTTTTAGTTGCTTATCTGCATCACAAGATAAAGATTTCACAAGATGGTGTGATGGTTTTACATTTTTCTACATATTCTAACACAAGATTAGTTTCAGTGTTAGTGTGTGTTGTGTCAAAGAAATAAATACGTTTTTTTTTTTTAATAGCAGAAGATGTTCAGTGGTGATTCATGCAGCAGCTCTCAGACCATTTGTTATGGCTGCATTAGTTTTAGACGTTGAAGTCCATCTGTGCCGAGCAGCTCCACTTCCGTCTTGCGACTACAAATTTGGATTTAATATTAAACAAGAAGAAAAAGCTTTCAGTGTCTTCAATGAAGTTATTTGTCAGGTCGTCAAACCTCTGGAGATGACTAATGGGCCAAACCTAAAGGGATAGTTCAACATTTTGGCAAATTGGCCCATTGCCATAAGCCCTATAGTCATAGCAGTAGGTTTGTTACCTTTAATTGTCGGTGCAAGTTATTTTTAGAACGGTGGAGCATCAAACTAATCAAATACACAATCCAACAACTCCAAAACGCTCTGGTGGACAAGTTGTGACCTGCACATTCACCACGCTATGAGATAATAACAGAACGTTACAAGACAGAGTTGTTTTAGAGGTAAATTCATGCAAAACCGCTGATGCGCGTTACCTTCGGGGGCAGTTTTTCAGCAAACAGTCTCTGCATTTACCTCTAAAACAACTCCGTCTCGTAACGTTCTGCTATTATCTCATAGCGTGGTGAATGTGCAGGTCACAACTTGTCCACCAGAGCGTTTTGGAGTTGGATTGTGTATTTGATGAGTTTAATGAGGGAAACCAAGAAATCCCATGAGCCTCCGTAGCGTAGCTCTGAGCAGCTCACGGCTCTGCTCCGCCGTTCTAAAAACACCCTGCACCGACAATTAAAGGTAACGAACCTACTGCTAAAACTATAGGGATTATGGCAATGGGCCAATTTGCCAAAATGTTGAACTATCCCTTTAGCCACCTTTTCAACCCTTAGCTATGCATTTATATCTGTTACCAAGACAACAAAGCCCTGGATACAACTGGATCCTACAGGGGTTCTAGCAAAATGAAACCTCTGTGGACCAACATGTGGCCAGTTCCTTATTGGCCCACATATTTTTTTCCAGATGTGGGCAGATGTGGCTGCCTGTTATTATCTGGTAGTAGTGACCAACAGGCAGAAGATTTTCACATTCACTCCAAGTATGTGGTCTATAAGTATGTGCCAGCCAGGGTTTTTTCTTTCTTTCTGCATAGCAACAAATGACCAATATGGAAGTTGAGTAGTTGAGAAGTCAGCAACTCACTTTTTCCAGTAAAAAATTGAAGGTAGTTTTTCAAAAATGTGTAAAGATGTGATGATTTAGCAGCAGGTTCATTCTCCACCTGCAGATATGACCCAGACTTTCTAAGAAAAATGAAAAAAGCAAGGCGCTAGTTTGTCGAATTAATGATGAGTCTCTAACCTCGTTGCTCCAGACTGCAGAGCTGCTCTGAATGCAGACAAACACACAATCTGTGGGATCTATCTGTGCTTTAAATATTCAGCAGCACACACCAAACGCTCCAACATAGACACACACAGCGCACTGACAGACACAAGGTGACGAGCAGTGGGAAGGAAGCAGCAGCGGCATTTAAAACACCGGGGGTGTGGGGGGGAAATTGGCACTATGAACACATTTATGTCGCCTCCAGCCGGCTGTGTAGGTGGACTCTCCATAGAAACCAGGGGCTTGTTGCAACTAGATGTATTGAATGTTGATACTGCAGAAGCTGGAGGAGCTTATAGCGAGATGATAAGGAGAAAACCATCTGCCAAAATCAGCAAAAACCCTCCCCTCTGCGTGATTTGTGTTCATTAAAACGCTTCTCAGAATTACCCCCTCTTTCGTTCTCTCAAACAAAGATCCAATCATAAGAGCTCATCTAAAACTGGGGCCTGATGTCTTTTATTAACTGGTCTCTCAGGTCATGAGGTTGCTTGCCGTTTGTCTTCCCTGAGGAAAACTATTCCAGGACTCTAATCCTCTGATAATATCTCTGTCTCTGCATGTTAAAGCTGCTGCTTCCACGAGGAGCTGCGGCGAATCTTCACCATATGAACAACAGCGGGGATCAGAGGACAACGTGAGAGGCCATAAAAAGACAAACCTCTCCTCCAGAGTGGCTGAATGAATGGATGAGAAAGAGAGCGAGTGAGTGAATTAATGAAAGTGCAAGTCCTGATCGTACAAAATGTGCCCTCTCCACGTGGATTTCCTCTTGTGATTCTGCTATTTTTAAGAGACTAAATCTGTCTCTAATTATTTGGTAATTATTGCAATCCATGTTTTGACATAAGCCTGGAAAAAAACAACGAGCCTTTCAGTCCTCCACAGAAACAAGTTCATACCCAGTGAAAGCTGCAGCTGGAGAATAGACCTGTTACTGTGTGTAGTATTTCATGTTGGCCTCCTTTCTCTTCTTTTTTTTTTTTTTACTGATGTTCTTTTAGCCGTTTATTTCATTATTCATCTTCTGTGCGTTATGTTTTTGCACAAACCACGAGCCCCAGGTGGACGATAAAGTTTGTCTTTATTGCTTCACAATAAGCTTTTTCTATTTAAATTAGTTCCTTCATGAGCTGTGTGTGTGTGTGTGTCCCACACTGCATTCTCCTCTGTTGTGTTCATTTCTATTTTTGCTTTTCTGGTATTTTACACAGCCCTGTTCTCTCATTGTGTTCTTAGGACTGTTTAAAATGCCTTAAGATATTATTTATATTTAAAGAGGCATATCTCACCAAAAAGCACATTTCACCTTTGTTATTATTACTAAAATAGTACCAAGTATAACGTTTCTACACTGTTAAAAGTGCTCCTTATTGTGTTGCATGTAAACAGTGGCGGTGCAAAGGTATGGCAGCAGATCACTTGTTTTTTTCTTGCCAGCTTGTTTGTCTTTCGTTGTGAATTGATTTACCATTTAAAGGGATGAACTACAATCTCTTCTCCCTGCGGCTTTTGTGAAAAAAAAAAACACTCATCGCTTGTTTTCCTGGAAATAAGTTCCTGGCGCAATGAAAGAGACACTTGAGCCACATTTAGTGTGAATCACCTTCCTGCACTGATTGTGTCTTTGCTCCTGGTGGTTTGCTGTTGTCACGCTTCACCACTAAAAGGGTGAAAAACTCACAATGCTGGGAAGAACTAAAGGCTTTTTTTTTTTTTTTTGGGAGTGGAAACACTTTGCTTTGTGGTCTGGATGATTTTCCACGACAAAGACATTCTTCCCTCTTAACAACAGCTTTCATGAACTGTCCAATAAAAATGTGAGGTTTGAGTTACAGAGCATGATGACTGCAAAGCTGTCGTCCCTCCAGAGTCTTTATGGTCAGCTGTGTCGGATCATCGGAGGATTAAAAGCGGAAAAAAAAAACCTTCCTTATATTCACTTTAAATAGCCGGCGCATGGCTGTAGTGCTCCCTGCGACCACATGATGGCAGTGCAGAGCAAAACATGCGAATCTGCACATCGTCCACACACTTGGTGGTCGCACAACATTTTTGAACAAAGTCAGTCACAGAAGTGCCGGTCACACCACCGGTGTTCAGACTGAGAGGTGCACGGCAGAGGAGATGTTGAGATGTTGAATCTAATTTTCTTTTTCAACCCCTCATCGGCGCTGACATCCGGCGGTGGCCGAGCAGCAGCCATTTCCACAAGTAGCGTAGAGTGAGGGGAACGAGGACAGAGGGATGAGAGTGTGATGGAGACAGAGTGGGAGAGAGGGAGGGAGGGAGAGAGAAAAAAAAAGTGGAAGTGAGACAAGGAGAGAGAGAGAGAGAGATGTGGGTGGTTTTGAGCGTAGAGGAAAGATGCTCCACTCTGGGAGGCTGTGTGGGCGTTCGTTGCCAGCCAGAGGAGCGTATAGGGATGAGCTGAGCCGCCTGTGACCCTCAGTGGAGACTGTAACCTAGGGTAACAGCTGCTCCACAACTGGATCCCTGAGTCCCCAAACACTAACAGGACTCCCACAAACCCCCCCCCCCCAAGCGCTCTGAAAAAGCCTTTCTGGCAGCAGAAGCAGCAAATGGACGCTGAGAGCCACTCAGGCATCTCATTGAGAGGCCTCAACACACACACACAGGCCGCGCCACTGATGTTAACATGGTAATGGGACGCTAAAAACCCTTGAAAAGCCGAATTACGAGCCGCTTCTGCTCCGTGTCTTGACTCTGACCTCCTCTCTTCTATCCCGTGTTTTTATCTCTGCTGCCCTCGTGGATGGGTTTGGACATGTGGCTGGCTGCTGCTCGCTCTGGGTGTCGGAGGGCCGGGATCAAGCCGTAGCCTCTGGGTCATTGAGTGGTCTGAAAACATCACATGAGATCCTCTTGGACTGACATCAGAAGGGGGGGTGGAGGGGGGTGCTCACTGCTCAAGAGAGAGTGCAGCGAGTTTGTCCACCCCGTACTGCATTTTTAGAGGTTCACAAACACGTCTGGCTGACTGTGTGTTTCAGCCACGGTGAAAAATAAAGTTTGTCACACAGTCTTGTTGGCTCGTAAACATTTCAAACTTAACTCTTCTACCTTCTATTAATATTCTTGTGCAAACATGCAAATGTTTAGACACGAGGTAGAGAACTGGTCTTGGCTGATCAGGGGAGCAGAAACTAACTGACCTCTAACTAGGCTGCACATTCCTCCGAGTTTGTCATTTACAAGCTCTCATGTGAAGAATTTTTATTTGATTTTGTCATCTTTCAAATGACTCTTGATGGTTTCCATGGAAAGTATTTATGTAGATTATGAGGTACTTTCCACACTGGCATCAACAAAGTGTTTTTTAGACGCTCTCGCCGAGGAATGTCGAAATAAAAGACACACAAATCCTATAAAGTTGATGCCATATGAGCAGAGCGTTGCACATTTGAACATCAGACATGAAACAACTTTATTAGGGGCCGTGTCCACCAGACGCGTTTTCAGCACTCTGGGCGTCTACTTTCCATTCAAACCCTATTGAGTTGGGCGCTCACAGCGCTCAGCGCCCTCTGCGGTAAAACGCCCTCGGCGCTTGCTTCTTTTTGTCGCGGCGCTCAGAGCGCTTCGAGTTGAAATCTGTTCAACTTTTAGAACAGCGCTGCGCTCGTCAATGTCACTTTTCCCCGCACTGACCAATCAGAATCACTTACATTACCGACAGCAACACAACCGGAGACGTGGCTCGGTTTATATCATGACCCACACTTGTATAGAGTGCCGAAGCGGAAGCAGGAAGTAACGGCCACATGGGTCCTCAATTCGAAAAAAGGCTCCATAGATATGAACGAGACACCAAGATTTATTTCGTGATCCGTTTGAATTGTGCAATGACAAAAAAATATGTCCTCTACCTGTTTAAAACATCACGTTTCATGCCGAGAAATCAGCAGTTTATCGTAAAACGGCAACAGAAGAATGTATTTTGTGTGACGACGCTCTGCGGACTACAGATCTGTGTCCCACAAAAAATACGTCACCAACTGACACGGGAAAGGGCGGCATTTGGTGTGTGACGTCACCTACGCGACTTGTAGTCTTTCTGGTTACGGATTCTTCGGAATTTTATTTTACAATAGGTTTACAACAAACTGCTGATTTCTCGGCATGAAACGTGATGTTAGGTAGAGGACATATTTTTTTGTCATGGCACAATTCAAACGGATCACGAAATAAATCTTGGAGTCTCGTTCATATCTATGGAGCCTTTTTTCGAATTGAGGACCCATGGGGCCGTTACTTCCTGCTTCCGCTTCGGCTCTCTATTGAAGGAAGGCCGACCTCAGGGTCCATGTCAAAAGCTGCCGCTAATGCTGTTGTGTATTTCTGACACTCGTTGTAGTGTTTACATTAAACAAGGCAGGAACACGGAAGTGTCAGAGGACTCGTTTTGTAACCTAGCAACAGCGGCATTCTGGCGAGGGAGAGAGAGAGCGCTAAGCGCTGGGAAAGCAGCGCTGAGAGCGCTGTCAGCGCTGAAAACGCGTCTGGTGGACACAGCCCCTTATTCATCCATCTAAGTCCAATCGTCCCTCTGCTTTTACCTCCGGTTTGGTCTCCACCAGCATCGCTGTTGGCTGCTGAAAGCTCCCATGCAGCTCCGCCACTGTACACAGTCATGTGACGGAGGGTTAGTTCAATGATATTGATTAGAGCAGCTTTAATGATAGCAAATGCACCACAGAGCGTGACTCGTGTAGCAAAGCAACCTTGACAACACAGTCGTAAACGTGACACGTTAAGGACCTCGGTTTGAAGAGTTGTACCAGGAGCTTAACTGAGTGTAAAAGTCCAAACCTTTGTCTGTGTTTTTGCTACCGTATAATTTCCATTACCATCACACAATGGACCCTGAATAAGCTTGGATTTTGAGGGATTCACCTGTTGGATCCTTCTAAATCCAGCAAAGGCAGGATACATTTCTTTCTGTCTCATTTATAGGAGCTTTTGAAATGGCACGACCCAGTTGGAGAGACGGAGCTTCTTGAACTTGTCGAATCAAATTTAGCCATCATGACATATCATGTTAAGTGAGGACAGGGCCAAACGGACGTTATAAATGTTGGGAAAAAATCTGCATTGGTGCCAAAACCGGTTCCCTTTTCCTCATCTCATGACCAAAGTTTCTACCAGATTTCCTTTTGGCCCATTGACAGGTTAAAGATAAGTTGCTGTTTACCAACAAACAGAAGAGACTTTCATTATTGATGCGTCTGATGGGTTATGTTTCTAGACAATATAAACCATATTAAAATACAACTATGTAAGGGAGATTGGGTATTTACTGTGACAACAGATGTTTCTTATAATACAGCCAGTGCTATAGATCTTGTGTTGCATGTTTGTTCTATCAATATCATGATTATTGCATATCCAAGAGTGCAGCCTATTTGGCCAGACAGCTGATTTTCACTGGTGCTGCCTCCTGATTGGTTTATTCCAGAGGCAGCACAGATATTGATTGGTCACAGAGAATGTGTTTGTATATGAGACTCGATGACCCTTCATATCAGTAAATAATCTTTATCGTTTACTCAGCTTTTTCTCTGCTTTGTGGTCAGATGTCTGGGTTTCTTCATTGACTGCGAGGCCTGTTGAGTCCTTCAGCTTTATGCCTTTAACTGTGAAGTCATTACAGTAATTACCCCTGATAATAAAATGTGTTGAACACAAGTCAGATTCAAAGAGGAAGTTTTTCTGGTGAAGGCTGATTAAGGGAGGCAGGCATTTATTTAGTAAGATTCAACAGAGCAGAACACAAGACCTCATGTCTGCTTGGCACATTCACAAGAATCCAGGAAGCCACAAAGCTGAACATACTAGCTTCTTCTCTGTATAACATCAAGTATTCACCTAAGTGAGCAATGTAAATAATGTTTCATCAAACCTCATCTTAAAGCAGAAGTAAGTGGTCCGGTCGTTTTCGCTAATGCTGCGTTCCAGGCAGGCTTTTGAAATCGTAAATTACAGCTTCAAGTCACAACTTACGACTTTGTAGCGTTCCAGGCAACCCACTCGTGTTTTTCCGACCTGTTTTACCGGTGAAAGTCACTATAACGGCCACTCGTAACTTCTGACCCGTGAACTCGTACCAGATCGAACTGGTACGACTTCACGGTTGGAAAAATACGAGTTTCCTTGAACGCACCATAACAGTCCTCGTCCCTATGTCACCACATTCACGGCATCCCTTGGCTGCACACACAGCCCTGCATGCCGTTCTCTCTCCTCATTGGATAAAAACTGTAGGATACGATAAATGTTTTCTCCTCGGCTCAGAGCAGAGCAGAGGGACTGAGAGACCCGTGTTTCAGACCAAACACTCTATGTAAGTGATTGCTGTCGGAAGATATAACTATTTAAGACTTATATTAACACAAATATATCACTTACTTCTGCTTTAATGCTCGAGATGAAGGCGTTTGTACTTTCATTAAAAGACCTAACTTAGAGACGCAGTCTGGACACATCAGAGCTCAGTTTGTTTATCAGGAATCCAAACATGACTTTCAATCAATATCTCAAACTGCAGGTGAACTACTTGTGAAAGGTTGTTGTTGTTGTTGTTTTTTACCTTTGACATGAGCACATTCATGCCTCCTGAAGATGAAGGCAAGGCAGGGCAATTTTATTTGTATAGCCTGTTTTTACAAACAGTTTGTCTCATAGGGCTTCACATAGCCTCATTTGATGAACATTTCTGGTACTTCTGGTACAAAAGCTGATAGCTAATATCTAATTTTCATTAATCCAAAATGAGAAGCTTAGAGACTGTTCTCATCCTTAATCTATTTTGAATTGTTTTCAGTGTCCAGAGTAATTAGTGGGATGTTCCTTCGCAGTTCAGGAGTTGACTGCCCCTGTGAAATGAAAGCAATATGATGAGGTCGAAGTGTTAAAGACCCCTCACATATTACAAATCCTCCTGTTGTGTAATATATTCAATTACTCTTAAAGCCCTTTTTTATTCGCTCTTTAGTGCGCTTTTTTCCTCTCTCACACAAAAAATGTGTCAGCTCAGCTTGGTTTTTGTGCAAGAAATGTTAAAACGGCTACCTTGAAATCTAGTGACACATTCATGTTCACTAGTTCTTCACAAGAACTAGACCAAAAGCTTTTTTTCTGGCTCCTAACCTAACCTTGGCTCAAAATTTAAGGACACTAGCATCCAATACTTTCATATCATGAGCTGTTACATCCTCAAAAGCCACTCACTTGCTTTTTTTTTTTTCTTGGGTTTTTTTCTTTCAGAGGTGAGAAGAGAATTTTTCCACCACATTTAAATGGGCAACAGAAACCACACCAGCGCAGAGGAACTTGTAAAATACAGATGTCTTCATATTCAGCAATGCGAAGTGAGATAACTGAAGTGTGCAAAGAGGAATCTGCATCTGAAACCTTCACTTTATTGAGCTTTCTATGGGGTATTTGGATAAAAACAGCTAATAGACTAATAGACTTTGAGTGCCACTCCATTAATGTAAAACATGCTGCTATGGTTAACATTTTAAGAGAAATCCAAGGTGATGAAAAAAGTTGGTTGCACTTAAACTAGAGCAGAGGGAAAGGCTTTAATAACGCCCCGAAGTTTTGCCTGGTTGCTTTTTAATTACGTTCTTCACTGAGGTGACTGAAAAAGCTCTTGAAGATAATTTAGCGAGGCCGTATGAGAGGCTCAGCGCCGCCGGCCCTCTCGCCTCTTAATTGGTCAGTGTCACTCTCTCCCAGCACTCAGCTCAGAGATTGAAGGCCTCCTCTCAGTTCCCAAGGAAACGACGAAGCTGCTTTCACACTGCAGCAGGTTTTTTTTTTTTTTTTCGCCTCAGCTTCTGCCGGTGAAGCATTCACAGGCTTCCACACAGCCAACATGCAGACAACTGAATGCATTACAGTTGTTTTGTTTTTCTAATGAGCTGAATGCCATAACCCCGCCATACGTAGGACTTCCTGTTGCTGCAGAGATCAATTCTCAGGCCATTGAATACGTTGCATCATGTCTCCAGGACTACCTATCTCTGATGGCAGAGCCTTTCATAACATGTGATACTGCACATGTTGTCAACAAGGAAAATGCACCTGTGAACCCTGTGGTTGTGCGTATATGTCTGTGTACAGTCATTCCAGTGTCATCATCCGCTCTGCAGTCTGATGCTGAATTGGAAAACATAACGAGGTTCATTTAAATCTAACATCATCACACATTGTCCTGTCCCTCGATCATCATACTTCTTTTTCTAAAATAATTTCAATTAATCTGAATAAAGCTTAAAATTAAAAAGATTAAATGAATGAATACAACATTTAATGACCACCTATGAGCATCCGGCTGTGTGGTATTGTTCTGGTAAATGCTCATTGTTGGTTTGGATGTTTTCATTGGATTTGAACTGCAAGTAAAGAAAATAGAAAAACACGAGCCTTAGTCTTAAATTCATTGAACTCTCAGTGCATTGAATCGAATGGATTTCAGTTGGAAATGTATTTACTGAATGGATGACGCAGACACACTGCATTCATTAAAAACGACAAGGTTGCAGGGGGGTTGGTGTGTGTAGGCAACACAAACTGTCACATTAGAGACAGCGTTCACATTCAGAGTCCAAAGGCAGTGAAAACATTTGGATGAAGGTTCAGGAAAGATTGCAGTTTTGGTTCAGTGTGAATAAAAATAAAGTCAATGCGTCACGTCTCGGTGAAGTGACGACAAGTTGATTGAAATGTGTGTCGATCTTCATGAATCATTAAATTCTTGAATATTTTACAGACTGCTGTGAGACTGTGGGATTAGGTAAACCACTTTATCTTGGAGGAATCATTTACCAAAACATCCAATATGAAAATAAAATGCATGATCTGTAATCATGTTCCTGGAATATTGTGTTCATGTTTTATTCTCTTTAGTTTAATGTAGCTTTTTTTGACAGGTTTCTATAAAGTAACTTAAATATAGGAGAAAATACATTTGTAGGAGTCTTAAATCTGTTTAATGTGACCTTATCAGTGGTGCAGTCACACACATGAGCTAAATGTACCTGTGTATGTTCAGTTTATTGGGCTATAATACACCTGTAGCTATCTGTCTGTATGGAGGAAACACATCCACCAAAGGACTACTCGAGATTTATTTTTTCTTTCTCACCTTTTTATTGGGTTTTTTTAAATAACATAATACATATGTTCATTTGTACAGTATCTACATTAGAAGCACAATGTGAACTTGTCTCCCTTCAATCATGTCATGTCACATTTGCACATACCTATATACATAAATACACAAAGGTAAAGAAATATATACTGTTTTTTTAATTAAATCAGAACACAAACACCCTGGAGCTGATTAACACACATTTGCAGGAAGTCATGGGTAATGTTCACACTGAAAGTGGAGAAGAAAGAGTTGCTGAAAGCAGGGATGAACTGAGAGTGAGGAATCTATCTATAACGAGATGTCGAGGTAAGTAAAACTTATATGAAACATAAAAGAAGGGAGAGAATGAGACCCTAGGAGAGATTTAATTGAAAGCCACAAATCACAGATTGTGTTTCCATTTCTGTGTTGTAGATTTAATACCGAGTTCAGTTACTTAAAGAAGCCAGTTAGTAGATGTCCAAATCTGTGCTACTGATTATCCTCAATGTGTGGACAGCTGCACCTTCAGCTGAGGGGCCGAGGGCAGAGGTCAAGTCTTCTCTCAATAATCCTTCAATCAATTCAAGAGAGCAGTGTAGAATTTCAGCTAATCCATGCGGACGGAAGTCAGACCTCTCTAATAAATTAGATCGGTTCAGTGTTTCTTCTACGTGTCAAGGTAGAAAACACTCAGCAGCTGGGCGAGTCAAACCTTTTAATGCATCATAAAAACATCCTTTTTCCCCCCAGTCAAAGTGAAGATGTGAAGAACAAATCATGAGCTCACATCTTAATCCTCATCTTCTAAATATAAAACATTGTTGTCATTTTTACTCCACCAGTTAAGCTGTTTCCCTTCACCGCCACTAGGGGCATAAGAGTGATACTGTAATATTCACCACCTGTGGCACCTCTGAGTTTGATCCAACATTGTTTTAGCAAACAGTTGTATTAGAAATGGGAAAAAAAGTTGATATTAATACTTTGATTTAACAAGATACCAAATTAGGATTTAATTTTGATTTTAAATGTTTAAAAGCATTTATTGACCCTAAGACACATTGATGTTTTTCATTTTGTTTTGTTTTTTATGTAATAAGATGAGAAGATAAGATTTCATTCATTCCTAAGTGGAGAAATGTATACTTATATTCATACTTTAAAAGAATTGGCAGCTTAAGTTAAAGAAAAGGGACAGGAATAAATAAGTACTGAAAGAAACAAGAGTGCAATTAATACTAAAGTATACGTATGTGCAGGTTACATAATATACACAACTAAAATAAGAATGGGACTTCAATATGAAAAGTAGGCTACTAAATGAAAAAGAACAGTGTAGCAGGTACTCATATTAAACAGCAACATATAGGTAGTTGTGATGAATAAAAGTGACAGTGTTATGATAAACTGCTGTATTTATTATGTCTTTATATGCTGATGTGTAATCTAAAGTGAAATCTAAATTGTTTTAAAGGTTACAGACCGAATTTGGTCCAAATTGCCGACATGTCCCGGTTGTCTTTAATACATGAACCAATTTTTTTTAAAAGCAGTTGTAGTTATCATGCTTTGTCCATTAGTCTCCATGGCAACCGTCTTATTCAATAAGTACAGAACATGCTCAAGGTGTTGCTATCCCAACAGAGCAGCAGGCAGAGAGACACTGGACGCCCAGCCATCCTCCCATAGCATCATGAACTTAACCCTAGTTTAGGCCTGGC
The DNA here is from genome assembly GCF_905171665.1 of Trachurus trachurus. Classification (NCBI taxonomy): domain Eukaryota; kingdom Metazoa; phylum Chordata; class Actinopteri; order Carangiformes; family Carangidae; genus Trachurus; species Trachurus trachurus. The sequence continues at coordinate 9,685,670 of NC_139905.1, read as the reverse complement.
CCCTGTGTACACTCGTCTATTTTTAGCGACACCACATACACATACACATGCACATACATACGTCCTGCTGCTGGATGTAGAGCGCTGACAATGTGTCCTACATTTCCCTCTCACATATACACAGTTCACATCCACCTCTGCTGCTTCCCGTGGCCTCCGAGCTCCGTTGCGTGACACGACCTCAATATCAGAGGAACAGGAGTCGAGAGGAAATGCCGACTGACACATATTTCACTGTGAGGGCGTCGATGCTGAGGAAAGAAGCTTTTGTCTCGCAGCTTCATATGAAACTACCCATATCCATGACATTTATGTCCATTCATGTCTTGATTTCAACCCACCAGCCAAAAGGTGCAGTATCTCTAACGGCCACTAGAGGATCTTGAGGAAAAATATGCTTCCCTACAAGCACCACCATTATTTACCATCAGATTATTGTCTCATTTGCACATTTCTATTGCGTAAGTGGAAACTGTAAATAAGGTGAGATCTGGGAGTAGGTTAAAGGAGAATTCCGGCCAAATCATCACAACAAGGAAAAGGTGTTCGTTTCTGTGGCAGGGAGAGCAGGCGCTCTGCGATTGGATAGTACTGTAATGTCTTTCCAGGATGTTTCAGAGTTAGGCTATCTGAGGTGAGTGATTACATGCAAAAACACAAAGTTTATACTGTTTTTACTGTACACTATATGAGTTCAGTGGTGTCTCGTAAGGATTCGAGGTTGTTTTTTGAGTGTTTGTTGTGGTTGAAAGATGGGTTAGCGTTGTTGCTATCCCAAGCGCCAGGTAGCCATGGTGTAACACTGGTTTGTCTGCATCAATTTTCCCCCCCAACACTGGGTGACCATCAGGAAAACGATTTAGGGGTCAATGGCCGGAATTCTCCTTTAATAGATGTGTTTTTTTTATGACTGAAAGTTTCAGTCCTTTTTAATCTGTTTATGGAAAAATGGCGACAAAAGCTGCAAAAAAATTGGCGTAAGACCAAGAGGTAGAGCTTTATCATTCCATGTGTTTGAGTTAAATATTTACAATATCGAGAGGGTTTGATACAGGGCCTGTGTTTGCAGAGCTAGTGAGCTTGTAAGATTATGCTAGTGCTGGTTTGGCTCAGTAGTTAATGGGACCATAAATAAATTCATAATTTATTTAGTATGTTTGTATGACAGATTGCATGGTGTGTGCAATCTGGAGCATTGCCTATACTCAAACAAAGAAGAGTTAAGTAAAAGTAACCGATATCGTGCAACAAAGATAATGATAGCCTCCTAAGTTTTGGATGCAACTTCATCCCATCAAAGGATTGTTTATGTAAAATCACAGATCAAATCTCAACTGATTGAGTCCATTGACAAAAATAATAACTCTTAATTCTTGTGTATTAGTTTGAGCAACAGAACAAATGTTGAAGTATTAGCTCAGAGTAGGGGCTACAGCAGTTTCCATGTCAACCGAACACACAACATTGACACGGACCACAAAACAGCCAACATCTCAGAGTGAAGAATGAAAAGAAGATTAAACAACAATCCATTGCGATTATTGTGAAGCAACCCAGACTGATGTGAGTTGGTTGCTATTTTCTTTTTTCCACCTCAATCCTCTGTTAAGAAGCCGCTCCCCCACGGCTTCACAGAGTTTGCTCGGGTCATTGTGTAGCTGATGAGATCAAACCTTTTTCTGTTTTGCTTCACTCTCGCTGTTCTCACATCAGAGGAAAAACACTTTAAAGCTGCTGGTGAACACAATGGAGCATTTAGCAGCTTAAGAGGACACTGGTATTTCCCTCAGGAGGTGGTGGAGACCAAAAATGGATGCAAAAGAATGAATCTTTCAACTTAAAGACACTTGTTGGCAACCGGCATCAGGAGGCCAGACATGTCAGTTTGTGCAGGTCAAAGCACTGTTGGGTAGTGGCGCTGTACTTTATATTAGGACATCCATGTTTGTCTACAGTCTGTGGTTGGGCAACTTTTCTTGCACGTTCCAGCTCCAAATGTCACGGAAAGATAATGAACTTTACTAGAGAGGAAAAAGAAGTGCAGCGACCTCAGGAAAGAGTTCATGTTAGACAAACGGATAAGAGATGATTTCTGTTTAGTAAACAGTTTGAATTAAATTTGTCTTGTCTTGTCTTGTCCTCCTGCTCGGGTGGAGTCGGGTTTTTTTTTTGTTTTTTGTTTTTTTTTTGCAAAACGGATGAATCTGCAGCATTTCTCATTTCTGTTTCAGCCTCTGTCAGATTTTTATGATAAATTCTTGCCTGGTGCATGTTTGAAGTACAACCTGCTGCGGTCCAGGAGAAAATAACTCAATTTCTAGTGGATAAATGTATCCTGCTTGAAGGCAAAATTCATGGTCTGATTTTAATAGAGAGGCCCAGATGATTAAAGGTCATTAGATGTTGAGGTGCTCATTAATAATACTCATTACAAAGCAAACCAGCCTGTGATTAACCCCTAAAATACTACATGAACATTTTTGTATGTCACTCAAGCAATAACTTAAAGGGACAACGAGGAGTTTCTATTCGGTTATAAAAAAGTCTCACGTTAATGTGGATTAATCTCCGCTACCCACACTTGTTAATGGGCCCATTTTCGATAAATATATCGTTCTGTCTCTATCGTTATTTTGTTATTATTAGTGGTGGCGGAAATGCTGGTCGAGCCGACCAGCATTTCCTTCGTGGCGAGTTATGAGAATAACGCCGCCGAACCGCCGTTTATGGTCGGAACTACGGTGGTATGTGAACCTCTTTGAACCTCTGACTTTAATTATTGATGAATGAAAACATGAGTCCGTCTTGCGCCGGTCAAAGAAATGTACGGTGCGCGCGGAGGCTCATAAATGTAGTGTGAAAACGCTTCGCTTTTCCAAAACTCCTCGTTGTCCCTTTAAAGCAATATGACAAATATGATAGTAAAAGGGGAGGAAATATTTTCTTTGTCTATATAGATTTATTTATGTGCATATTTGTTTTCTTTCCAGTGTGTCAGTTTTGTCAAGAAAATACCCCCGGCAACAAGTGTAACATCACATCGGACCTGCAGCTCTGTGTGAAGGAAGATGAAACGATATAAACAAAAGGTAGAAAATAGCAGGAATGCGGTCGGGTGGGTACAGGGTCAGAAAGTGTACACTAGATTGATGGTGTGACACATGTGTGAGGCCCTGTTTCTGTGAACTGCATTCCTTGTGCAGGGAGGCCTCCAGGATAGGGGCTTGCTGCAGTATTCTTGTGCCTGCCTGTTTAATCACATTTAAAGAAGGCCGCAAGCCACGGTCAGGGACAGCCGGGCCGTCTGGAGCGGACTCAGGAGCTCACATGGCAGACCATGCTTGCAGCTCGCATCTTGGCAGCTCAGGCACTGCCTCTTTCCTCCGAGACCCGCAGCACAAACCAATGCCTGAGCTCCTCCGTCAGCGCTCCGCCCCGCCTCCGCTCCTCCCTCAGTCCACTTCTGAGCCAGATTCCACTCCAGGTCTTGACTCGAGCTTGTTCCCTACTTTGAAACTAGGTCAGTGTTTGCTTTGTATTATTCAGCAACTGGAATGATTGTGCAGTGAGGGTTCTTGACTGTGATCTGGGTGACATGCAGCCAGCCAGTGGTGTGCAGAGCGAAAGGGAGAGGGCGGCAACAACAACACACCCTGACCGGTTGATTAAAAGTAATATTTGGCGTCGCAGAGCAAAGTGTAACTTCTCCCCATCAGTTTTTTGCGCTGTCACACTTGCTGTGAGCAGAAGCCTCAATCAGAATGACCTCTGCGCCCACGTCGGCTTCTAGATCTCATGCCACAGAGTAAAGGAACGGGTCCTTAATGAGCAGTCAGGAGGAGGCAGATGAATAAATGGCAGCATAAGCGGCGAGCTGCGGAGCGAGGAGGTCATAGCAACAAGGGGTCATGAAATGTTTTAACATTTAAGAGCATGAAATGAAACAAGGCTTCTGCAGACACGCACAGCGATCTAAGATGAGATGAACTCACAGCGAGTTCATCTTATCCTCGCCACAGCTCCTGCACAGCCTCCGGTGCATTGATAAAATCTGGCAGGAGTTTGGTCTGTGTGCGTGAAGGTATATATACGGCATATTTGTGCCCACTTGGAATGAAATACTTTCTATTTTTTTCTGCTAAATGAATCTGTATTCAGTCCACAGGGGCTTTAGCCCAGGCTGGGATCCTACCTGGAATGCAGGGCTGTTACGTAACTCAGAGGACTTTGGATGATCTGTGATTGATGCACTTTGTGGCATGTTATTCTGGATCGGCTCCATCTGAAAACACAGACATGGCACACACATACACACACACACACAAATAAAAGTACACACTATAAAATTATTTGTGGCAGTGTTAAGCCTTGTGTAAAAATCAGTGGGCTCGCCATCTGTGGAGTCACACATTTGCTCTGAGAATCTATCAACTGTCATTCTCATAGTTGGAGTCTGTGTGAATATTTTGAGTGTGGGAGAAAAGGGGAAGGGTTGTGGTTTTTAGTCACTGATGGCACAAATAACTGTCAGGCTGAGACAAGTCGTATTTTATTTGCTCAAAGCAATAATACGAAATCAAGGGGCTTATCAATCTTTACATCAGATGACATCTTCCGTCCTTAGACTGAGACTCACAAATCGGGATCAGGAAAAATATTTTCCAAAAGAGCTTTTAAAAGGGAAAAACTGTGGAAAGGAATTTCAGGAAAGGCAACACAGACTGACAGATATGGAATAAACGATGTGTCTACAGGAACCACATTTACAATCAGGATGATAACATCATGCGCATTGAGAATATCATCAGTGCTACTGGATGAGAAACTAAAAAACTGTGGCTGCAACATTGGAGATGCATTATTTTAAGTTTGTAATGACTCAAAGGGTGAAATTTGGCAGATATTTAACTTGTTCTGTTTGCATCTTGTGTATATTCTGCTGTATATTCTGCAACAGATCGTTTTGTAAAGAGTTTCAGGTTGTTACTTACTGATTCACAGCTTCATTGTGTTGGTTCACACTGAAACCCACTTGCTCAACATTTCATATCAGACAGACACCAATTATATTTTGTTACTAAGCAGCAAGTGGAGACCAAACATGGTGCAAAAACTGAATGTTGCATTTTTGTCAATCAAATGCTCAAAACATGATGTTGTTCTGCAAATTCTCTTTTCTATAAATAACCAACTGTTTTGTTAACTACTTCACCACAACATCATAATTAATTTCTGTTTCACACATGTGGCCAAAAACCTCCTGTTATTACAGGTTTCAGCTCTACGAGTACACAATGAAAGTGTATTTATTTGCTTGGCACCAAGTCAAAATATACATTATCTCAAGGCATTTTACAGCAAAAAGCCAAGACCTTGCAATAATATAAAGAGAAACCCAATAGTTCCCACAATGAACAAGCAGTATGTGACAGCGGAGAGGAAAAACTCCCTTTTGCTGGAGAAAACCTCCAACAGAACCAGAGTCGGGGTGGGTGGCCGTCTGCCTCGACCACTTGGGTTGAGAGGAGAGAAATGGGGGGAGGAAGGGGAGAGGGAGACCAGGAACAGTTTCATATACCTACTGTTGTTTTTATGAACTCGGACTGATTGTAAGTGGAAACTTTAGCAGCTATACCAATACACTGCTGTCATTTCCTTTTAACATCCCAGCGTGGAGGTTGTTGCAGAATAAAGTCGGCCTTGTTTTTTTTGTTTTTTTCAGAAAAGTCATTCTCACATATTCCCTTCGCTTTCTTTTCTTTCCCTCCTGATGCAATTTATTCCCCTTTTCACTTTCTCACTCTCACTGACTAAATAAGTGGCATTATAACTGCAGAGAACGCAGTGTTAATAAAAAATCTGTGTGCAGGTATATGGAGCATAATATGGAGTGGAATATTTTCCATTACTCTGTGTTAAAATAATCTGTATTCAGTCCACGTCACCGCATTAATGCCACTGAGGAAAAAAGCCGGATGCCTCCCAATACAAAGCCTTGGTTTTCAAATTGATACGCTGGCCTGAATAAAGACGGCATATGAACAGGAATAAATCATCTTCTCGTCTCCTACTGTGGTTCTGATAACCTTTTCCTATCCTCATTAAAGGATGGAGATTATAGATGTTCCCCTGTTTTGAAATCTGTCATGTTTTCATCTCAGTGTGATAAAAACCCATCAAACAGGTTGTCTGATTGACCTGTCTCGCTGTTTGTAGTTACCACATTCATCTTTGTAACTCATCTTGGGTTATTAAATCTGATATTAAAAACTGTAGCTGCTTCTATTTATCCTGTGCACCTGCATCTTACAGGAAGGTTGCAAAGATGTGTTTATGAACCACAGAAAATCTGATTGTTTCCTCTTCGTATCAGGAACATTGTCTCTTTTCAGTGACTGATTATGAAAGGTATGAAGGTGGGGATGAGAATACAAACATGTCAGGCATGTCAATTAAAAACTGATCTGTGACAATTAGTTTCTCAGATGTGCCGGGGATGATTAATTGATTGAGTTGTTCCTGCATTGCACAAATTCTGAGTAGGAAGTATAACAAGAATTAAATCCCCACATGTTTCTGATGTCATCCTTGATCATTTGACCTATAACACACTGTCCTCAACAGAAATCCATAATGAGATAATTAATGCCTGAATCCAGTGTAACAGGAACACCTTAAGGACAATCTAAGGTTTGGTCATGAACTACTAAAACCAGACCAGACCAGACCAGACCAGGCGTGTAAGGTGTTGTCTGTTGTGTGCAGTTTGTCACCTCTCCAAAACTGAAAAACACAAAACAAAAGAAACAAAAGTGCAAGGAGTGGATAAAATGGTGTTTGTGTGCACAGTTGTCCGCTGCTAACATTAACCCACTTGGCTAAGGTAAACTTCTGTTGCAGCCCAAGATCATTAGCCAACAGGTAAATGCCAAAGCAACTATGAGAAGCACTGTTGATAGCATTAAGACTGGGAGCGAGCTTGTGTCGACACTGTACAAAATCCCATTCAAAACAACCTTAGACCGAACCAAAGGTGCTAAAATTCAAACTAATTCACAGGTTTCAAGACTCACTCCAGCAGCACTCTGTAAGAGGTGAGATCTGCAGAGGAAAACTGAACTCTAACAATGCTGATGTGTGAGTTTAAACCCCTGTAGGATACAACTTTCTTTGTCACAGCTGGGAAATGTTCCTCAGTGTAAACTGATTATGCAGACTGATTTTTCTGTTCATACAAATCTTTTTTTTTTTTACAAGTTATGTGTTTCTGGTTCCTTTTTTTATTCAGATTTTTCTCATCCATCACCTGAAAATTAGTCCAACTGAACCAACAGTCGAGCGTTATTTAGTTGTTTTGTATGGAGGCTTCACAGACAACAACAGTAGCTACCAGGGTCTGGTCTTACTGCTCATGAATTCACTTTTTCTCTACAGTCTCACTTGAAAATAGTCAATCTTTGTTTGCCACATGTCTTGCAGGCATGCGAGTGAGCAGCCTCCCTCAGTAGCACATACTAGACTTAATCATAATCAATGAGATGGAAGATCATTAAATTGCCTTTAGTCATTCTCAGAACAGATATATTTTGGAAAATACTGATCTATTTTGAGGACTTGCTGCAAAAGACAGCGCTGTAGCTTTATCCTCATTGGGTCCCAAGGCCTTAAACCATCGACCAGCATCAGTCTGTTCAAACTTTTTGTTATCAACATCCGTTCAAAAGAGAGAGAAAAAATCAATGTTGCTTTTTTCATGATTTGCTTAGTTTTTGGTTTGTTGAGCAGCCAATGGGTCCATTTGGTTCTGCCAATAACTTTTCCAAATTTCCCAAAAGTTATCACTGGAATTTTTTTTTATCATATTCAGCCATAGTTAAGCCGCCACAGTCTGTTACTCAGCTCCTGAACATCACAGTGCAAAACCATCAGCAGGTTTTTGATCTTTAGAGAGCTTTAATGGGAACAAAGTTGAATAATGCATGATTCAAATCACGAAACTCAACCACAAATGGATGAAACACTCCTGTTTGTGAAAGAGAAACCTGCTGCCTAAGACTCCTGGTGTATTTAAACATTGAGCCCATGCCAGTGAACAACAACGAGGAGAGTGCACCACCTTAGCGTGGTTTCAGTGGGAGCACGCAGCCCACACAGCTGCCTGCTTGTTTTTAGTGCGTCTCTTGTTGCCCGGCTCAGTGGTGGTGATGGCATTGTAGCTGGCACTGTCATCAGCCTCTTCCTCCACAGGGAACAACAGAGAATCATCCAACAATGTCCCGCAGAGCCGGAGATGAAGGACACTGTCTGCTTCAAATAAGGTTCACAGAGGTGAAAACACACCAAGACCTTCCACTCTAACAGAGAAATGCTCATTAAAGAAATATTAGAGCACCATATTAAAAGCTTTAACCTGACCGTGTGCTCCAGCTTTTTTGTTTTTGCTGTTGTTGGTTTCTTGCAAACAAACACTTAAGGGGATTTTGATGACTAAATTAGCTTTTCTGTGGAGCTTTGTACACACAAACAGCCATTCACACCTAATTTAGAGTTGCCAATTAAAATAAACTCCTCGTCTTTGGACTGAGGGAAGGAGACATTCACCAATTAATGTGCCTCAGTGGAACAATTCATATGGTGGTGGGGGGATTGGAAACATGGCAATAAACTGGTGTGTATGGATGTTTATGAATAGGAACTATTACTGTGTGCACATACTGATAGCAACAGACTAGAGCGCACATCTTTTCAGTTCAATACAAATCACTGTTTGCTTTGACGACCATAGCAGTAACACAAGGTCAACACAACCAATTACAGGACAAGGGGATGATGAGATGAATGGCTTCTTGTGTTGATGACAACTGCAGTTATTATGGATAAACCATGTGGAATCTAATACAAACACATGTCTCTATGACTATTCAGCTGCTCTTTCACTGGATTTGAATTCAAAATGAAGATGAATACAACTAAATAGAGTGTATTTCCATCTTTTAGCGTTTGGCAAAACACATTGTCCGACCTTCAGGTGGAGGTCAGTGAAATGATCAATGATGTATGTTGTCACGTCCGCCTTGCTCTGCTCTGCTGCTCTCCCACTGTCGTCTCGTCTTTTCTGCAGGATACTGGTTAGCTGCGGACTGACGGTGCTGCTCACACAGATGAGTCATGGGGCCAAAACATTTGCTGGTACTGAACCTGCAGCCGCCATCTGCCGTGTGCCCTGTCCTGAGCGGCATCCTTAGCTCCGCCCACAAAAAAACAAGCTCAAGTCAGGACATCAGTGTTACCCCGCGCGACCCCTGAGCGCTGCTGCCTTTATGCATGCTCACTGACATGCTTATAATGCCTCAGGAGTCAGGAGGATAAACATGAGGAGTTCAGTTCGTGTCCCGTTGAATGTAATAAAGGTTTAATGCAAATATTACAGCCAATAAGCTCCAAGAGTTTGACAAAAATCGAAGAGACAGAAGCAGCAGCCTCAGTTTTTTCAGCGCGTTCGGGCTTTGAGACGATCTCTTGTTCATTAAAGGTGACACATTTTAAAAGTGCTTGTTATCTTCAAGGCTGCAACTGTGCCGCTCTGTTTCATCAGTCTGAAGGCTGAAGACATGACTGTAGCTTAATTCACCAGCTGTTTCTGTTTCTCAAGTAGAATTTGGTGTTTGATTTATGTAATGCAACCAAATTGTCCGGTAATTATTGGTGTTTTGTCGAGATGCATATATTAGTAATCTGGATTTTTTTTTTAGGCCTCCTTTTGTGCCTGTGTCGTTGCTGCTGTCAAGTCACATTAATTTCTCTCATCGTTTCCTTTCCCCATATGTCCCACCTCTCACTGAAACAAGCTTTTTGCATTTTCTTTGTCTGATCCTCCGCTGTGGGTGGCAGCTGCAAAATTAGCCCGATGCCTTGATGCTTCATTTCAAGAACATCCTATCCTGTACACTTTTTTGTTTTCCCACATAATCGCTTGCAAACTCCAGGTTTTTAAGAGGCAATTAAGTGCAGGGGAAGCATAGCCGTGCTAACTACCAATTAATTTATACTGGGAACAGGCAGAACCACAGCAAAGCTACACAAGAGAGAAGTCAGGTTTGGTGACTGAAGTTAAAAAGTAGTTCAAACTACTCCATGGGAAAGTGAAATGTGAGATGTCAGATTTGGTTTATTAACAGTACCTGCTCAAACACAAAGCCATGTTTATTCTTCCTAAGGCTGACATTACAGAGGTGTGTATCCATGATGATGTTTTCACCACCTTAAGCTTTTGCACATTCAGTACACAAAGGTGTGTGTGATGTGGTGTAGACTGTCTGACAGATGCATCATCTGGCCCGGCCTTCACACAGGTCTGAATGAAAGAGAGATTAAAAAAAAAAAAAAAAAAAAAAAAAACAGAAATAGAAATAGAAAAATGATTATGAATGTCCCTGAACTAGCAGAAAGCATTCACTACATGTCTTTTCTACTCCCCAACCACAACAGTTATGTTCAATTGCATCAACTCTACTAAAAACAATATCTTGTACTTTTTTTTTTAAAACAGACACAGAATAATGAGAAAATCCATCTGCAGCTCCTCATGGGGCATGTTTTATTTTATTCTAGACTCATAATCCTCCGTTTGCTGTTGAGGAACATCCTCCCACTCCCTGCTGTGGTTATTGTTTTGGTCAGACTGATCTAAGCATGACAAAAAATAGCCCTGTTATGAAAGTGCAGGTGGAGGTTGAAGAGCACCGAGGGTTAAACTGACTGCTCAGAGCCGCGGGTTATAAATTCATCCTGGTGAAGCAGCAGAGGATGCAAAAGAAAATGGTCAAAACAGGCCGAAGTAAGCGCGTAAGTAAGCCATCATCTAATTAAGGTGTGATTGGCTCAGAGGCGACTAGTGCACGTATGCGTATGTGAAACTAGGTCGAGTTAACCAGAGTATGTAAGAGTGACGGCACGAACTCTTCTCTCCTTTGAACTCAACGGAGTCGGCGGAGACGATGTTGCCTAGAAACTAGAGAGAAACTGCTTATTCCTCACTTCTCCAAGGTTTTACATTGTTTTTGTTGTTTTTGTTGTCACATCATCGCAAGTCCTGTGTTGAGAGGCTAATTCTTTGAAATATAAACACACACACACACATAGAGAATCTGGATTAGGGAGAATTATTCATGATTTGATTCACTAATCTCAAACACAAGTGGGTAAAACAATCCTATTTGTGATGGAGAGACCTGCTGCATAGGTTGGTTTATTTTGTGTCCACGCTGTCACAAAGCTGTATATAATTCCTGGTGCATTTCCAGGCAGCAACAAGAGAGAGCGTACGTACCACCTTATCATAGTTTGAGTGAGAGCGTGCAGCCCACACAGCTGTCTACTGCTCACTGCTTCACTGTGAATCTGTTGCCTGGCTCAGCGGCAGCTTTTTATCTGGCACTGTCGTCTCACTCGTCCTCCGCATGGGGACACAACGATGGCGTTTACTGAGCATGCCGCTCCTCTCTAAAAATGAACATTATGTCATTCAACCAATTAACCAGCCAACCATTCAACCTTATTCTGTGGCGAGTCACATGTTTCTGCCATGATTTTCTTCTCAATGAGGTGACATAAGTCTGGGTTACGAGAACAAGGACTAATCCTTTATTCTTGATTTTGGTCGAGTGGGAGCCGTGGGCCTGAATGCGAAGCGGATGCATGTCCAGAATTTATATTGGAGATGAATCACAGCGGAACTGAACAAATGCATTAGCCCTGCCATTTTTCTTTTTCGTTTGATTGTTTGTTGTTGTTTATCACTCTCTCTCTCTCGCTCTTGCCCTGTATAAGGGTAATGATCTAAAGTGCCCTCTGACACATTTAGGTGGCTTGTTAAGATTTCCAGGACATGCAGGGATTTACTTAGTAATCCTCCCATCAGCTGGTCAAAGCCAGTCGACTATTTTTTGCCAGACTGATACTACACTGTACTATTCCTGTAGTGTTTTTAACTTTGGCTGACCAGTTCTGCAGGAACACGAGCTGCACGCTGTGGAGAGACATAAGCTACATGTGTGCAGTAACCTGGTAGTCCCACACTGCATAAACATAGATTTCCATGTGTGGTTTGATTATAAATCAGGAATAAGCTCCATATTAATCCTGTCAAAGTATTAAAGTGCTCAGATCACAGAGAAACGCTGACAACCTGTATTTAAAAAAATGGGCCTTAACACAAGCAATCTGGACTTCTGTGACTTTGTGATGTCACAGACTCCGCCGTACCCCAAGCTCCGCCCACCTGGACCTGCAATTCAGCTTTGCAGGTGTTAGATTCTGTATGTTGAGAACACTGAAATCTGCTTTACTTGTATTTGAACACTGAGTCAACAGTCAGCCAATCAGAATTGAGGCCCTGAGCTTCCTTTTCTCTGATTGACTCATTGACTCCAGAGAGAAGCCTGAGGTGTATTTTGGTTGTTAATACCACAAATAAATCTTCTTATGGAGCAACACTTACACTTACAAATAAAACACTTGAAGAGTGTGACATATGGGACGTACGTAAATGGATGTACACAATAGTCCTGAAACTATTTTTAGGTTTATTTAGTGAACTGAGCATCAGAAAGTTGATCTGCAACAGTGTAAATAACTTAGTAAATAACTTAACAGTAAATAAACTATCAGGTAATAATGCAAAACATTCAAGCTTCGAAAATATGACAATTATTTTGATAATATACCTAATCTGTTGATGTCAATTTGGACTAAATTCAATCAATAAATCCTCCTCACACAACTTTTTCATCCTAAAAATGTCACTGAGTTTGTATCACTGAGTTTATTTCAGTGCCACTTCATGAGCGAAACCGCCAACATTTTTGTTATACCCCCCAAAAGGTCACAAATATCAAAAATGTAAGTTTCTCATATATCAGAGTGACAGTGGTGGGCTTAACACAGCCTGTAATCTTCACAGTGTTGCAGGGAGGGAGATTATAAAGGGCAGAGCAGAAAGGGCAGAAACAAACAGAGATAAAAACAGAGCTGAATATATTCACACATTTTCATTTTTAAAATGATGAACTTCCTGTTTTACACCTTTGTTTTTCTTCAGAAGAAGCTTTAAATTTTGAGTATTTCCATGTGCATATTATGTATCAGCTTTTCACTGAGACTTTGATGAAATTTATAAATGGAGGTTAATAGAGATTGCATATCATTACCAAAAACATCTGTTTTTAAAGCTTCTTTCTCCAACTATTAGTGTCATATCTGGTTCACAAAACCCAGTTGAGCCTGGTTCTTAAGGACTTTTTTGTGTATCACAGAGCAGAGTCAGCTCCATGGCAACTAAATGCTCGTTAGCTGTTAGCGCTATGACATTAGTGGCAATGTGAATCACTTGGCCTGAAGGCTTCCTGGCGAGCCTCCAAGGGGCTTCCGTGACAGCACCAGACAGCCGGAGGACAACCCCTCCAAAACGCACACTTACTCACTCACACACACAACAACACTCTCACACAAATCTGCGTCCAGCTCATCCGTCTCCCTCCTCTCCTCCTCCTGAAGACTCGTTTGTGCCTCAGCCTGGCTCGAGTCCGGCAGCCCCGAAGGCAGGAGGATGGTACCGCCGGGGCAGCAGCTGCTGTTGCCGTACCAACACTGGTACACCGGAAATAACAGACGGAGCCTGGAGAGCCGGAGGGACACTTTGTGCTGCGTCCATTAAAATGTACGGACAAACGGTGCATCACACCACCACATGAGAGACGATTCACATCTTAACCCATTTTCAGCAATGCATGTTAATTTTCATCCATTTATGAAAAAACAAATTAACAGTTTCATATCAAACCAGTTCCTGCAGCACAGAAACTTCCTTTCACCTTCGGTTCAGGCCAAATGGGATTCAGGGGGCGGTCAGCCAACAGATGGATTACTGAGTGTAAACACACTCACTGTTCATTCACACTTGTTCACTGCATCGTTTAGACTGAGTAGAATCTAATGTGACTTGTCAATAGGCCTGTTTGTGAAACATCAGAGAAGATGAAACACGCTGCATGGTGAACCACAAAGGGCAGATCAGACTGATGAGTTAATATACAATTTAAAAAAATAATATCTACATTGTCTGATTTCTGTGTGCCGTTTGCAGGAAGTATCGTGCAAAAGAGTGTGTTGGTGAAGGTGGAGAGGGTGTTTCCACTCGAGCATCCTGGTTAAACAGATTTCAATCCTTTTCCTCTCCTGCGCCATCAGATTTTAATCCACTAAAGTTAAATATAAACGTCTGATGTGGCGTGGGAACATCAACGAGTTCATTTTTGACACACCAAAGTGAACTGGGGGAACTATTGAACTTCCTGGAACTGTCACTTCCTGGAAAACAGTGTCCTCTTGTTGCACTAGTAGTGGGTGTCGCTCTGAAGTCCCACCAATTAAGCTGCTCCGACTAATTTCAAGGTCAGTTCACCTTTACATCCTTTGTATCAATTTAAATCAAATCATCCGCCCAAATAATTTACATTAATTTACATCAATCACACTGTTTTCAGGATTATTAGTAGTATATCCACATTCTTTCATTAACTCGAACAAAGTGGTTTCTATTAACAGTGCTTGCCCTCCTGCTGACGGTCAAAATTTTGCATGAAGTTATTTGACTGATGCAAAACAGTTGCTTATGAGCACCTGAGAGGGTGTGACTGAGTGTTTTGCTTCACTTCCCTTTTCCAGTTTGCACTCACTACTTCACCATCGGGGGGTTCCGGCTACAAAGATGTGGACACCTGAACATTACAACCAGATGTGGTTGTGGAACATCGCACTCAGAAACAGTGGACGTTATTCTGCTGTGATACTCCTCTGGTTTCAGGCCAGTTCCAGCTCATTATGAACCAGGCAGCAGGGGCTTCGCTCCCATTTAGCCTCAAGAACATGAATAAGATCCAACAGTGACGTTATAGGTGATTAAGTCTGGCTCTAAACTAGAATACGGTTCGTCAACAAAGGCATTGGATGGGGTTGAGGTCAGGCTAGTTGTCTTTTCTTGTGTCACTGAATGAATGCGGCGAATAAACTTTGTCATGTAGCCAGTTTTCATGACTCAACTTGGACCTTTTTTGATTTGTCACTATACTTTTCAGTATTTCGTACCTGGTGCATCTCTTGGTATCACTTCCACAAGATTTCAAATGAGGTACGGTGCCACAAAGTAGCGTAAACACACTGCAGACTACTGATTGGTCTGGTTCATTGATGAGGGGACAACATTTCTTTGTTTGGATTCCCTTTGTTTTGATTATTTTTGATTATCCTCTATTGTTCATCAGTGTGTCGCGTCAAAGGTGACGTCAAAATAGTGACATGCATTGTTGGTTTAGTAACAACGCTCCATTGAAGGGTACCAGGCAGAAAATAGGCACCTGATGCAAAAAGGAAGTAGTGTTCAGTCAAGCTGAGGTGGTTTTAAGCTACACTGGTGCACTGATAACAAGAAGTAAGATTGTTATTGTATGGCACAAGTCTGAAATCTTGGCGATGAAGTACCCATGATCAAGACATCAAGAAGTAATAAGTCTCCTGACCAAGTCAAGTCCAGAACTTGAGAGTCTAGTTTAATTGCTAATTAGTACCTTTGAAGATTTAATGAAATAATGAAGTCAAGTTGAAAATCACGTGATGCAAGTCCATCTAGAGTAATTTGCTACTTCAACTTATTGACTCGATCGTCGTACTGTGGGCTTCAACAAAGCTATAACGCAGCAGAAGCCAATCAAAGCCAGCTGAAGTTAACTGTGGCGGATAATCACATTCCCTGATTGCAGCGGCCGCCGCCGCCTCGCTGAGGGACGCCTCGGCTCAACACCAGTAACTTCAATCAAATGAACAGTGGAATGGGAGCAGACAGCAGTCGTTTAATGAGGCACTCTGCTGGGTCCAGATTGTTTACGCTCTGTGTCATGGAAAAATGAGAGGGCTGAACTGAAAACGGTCCGACTTTCTCGTTTGGACGTCCACTGTCTGTTCTCTGCCTCTGCTGTCTGACTCACCGCAAGAAAACAGAAACATGGAAACAACACACAGCCCTGTAACACAAACACGACAGGTTTGTTGTTTTGTTTGCGTGACAGGAAGAGAGACTTAAGACAGAGATGAAGAAAGAGGGCAAAGAAAGACCGGGCGTCACAGAGAGACAGAGAGAGCTAAGTAAGACTGAGAAAAAGAGACGAGACAGAGGGACAGAAGGCATGTGCTTAGAAACGTGTCTGTCCACGCTGACAGCATGTGACTCCATACAAGTCTGTTTTCTCTAGTAATGTGTTCAGATCTCCATCATTCTCGTTCTGCATGTGTGAGCAGGACTCGCTGATCTGTGCCAGAACCGTTAGCAGGTTCGGACAGAATGTGAACAAAATCTCATCAACGTCTCAAAGAGGTGGAAAAAAAACAGGATGCATGAGGTTTTCTCCTTTATTTGCCACCAGTGTGTATAAAAAAAGTCAATATAATTTAATATAGACTATCTCATTGTGTGTATATGGAACATAAGAGGCCCACTTCTGAAGCTATAAGTATGAAGATCTGTTGTGAGGCCTGCGTGGAGTTTTCTGTAAGCTTAGGAGAGGCTATAATGGAAACCCAGACAAACAAACTGTCACTATAGCTTTCAAGTTGTTTTCCCTGGGCTCTCAGCCTTAATTACTAAAAAGGCAAAATTAGGCAAAGTCCCATTTCCACAGTACTTTATGAAATTGAATTTCAAAAACACTGTTAGTTACTTGCTCTGGCTGCCAAATCATTAATTCGAGTATGACTAGGCTCTACCAAAAAAAATTACAGCGCTCGCACAAAGAGAATAATCACTGTAATGGATGGAAAATTATGTTCACATCATTTTGTCCACTGCAGCACTTGATTCAGGCTCCGTGCTTTTAAAATAAACACAATCCACTGATGACCAGCATCTTTTAATCTCATGAGAGTTTATATCTATTTTATTTTGGAAGCTAATTCATTCATTATGTGTCATAAAGTCCCAACAATGAAGAAGCTCCCCCCCCTCTCTCTCCTCCCTCTATAAATGGACCCACGGCGCATTACAGACTCCAGAAATATACAGTAGCTGTCAGCCACTCAGGTTCACCTGCAGCCCCTCTCCAATGTGTGTGGGCATCCGAGAGCACGGCGGCGAAGCAGCAGAGGAGATGTGAGTGTTTAATGCAGTGTGTGGGATGTGGGAGATGAACAGCCCTCCCATACGCCTCAACATCTCTCACCTGCTGCTGGCAAGTGGAGCTGATGAGCAGGTAGGTGGAGAGTCAGCTGGAAACGCAGGAGCTAAAACTGGCCACGTCTGTTCCTGCAGTAAAAGGCCCAAGTACAGCTGCAAAACGCAAGATCGTTCCTCGTTTTAGCAGAACGTGGGCTGGAGTAATTATCCCTCCATACCATAAACACGTATTACTCTGTTTGGTTTAGCAGAGAGAGAGAAAAGGGGGGATCTGGAGTCCTGAAATGAGCTAAAATAAGGTAAATTATAAGGGTGTAGCCTAATTTACAGCTATATGATTCATTATTAACACATCAGGCAGATCGTGTTTCATAAGGATTTTTTTTTCTCTTGGTAATCTCCCTTTTTTTCTGAATCAGGGCTCTGTTGAAGATTTTCCATTGAAATTGAAATTAAATCTTATTCCTCACGGCGCAGTTGCTGTCACTGCACATCAGAGACCCACAATGCAAGGGCATGTTTTCAAAGAAATGCCAGCCGTACAAGCAAGTACTTGTCTGTCTCTCAAAGCTTATGTGTGGAATAGGGGTTAAATGAAACCATAAAATCTGCACACAATAGAAGAGACCTGCTTTACCCGAATGCATGTACACATATTGAAGTCCAATGTATGTACATACATTCAACATCTGGAACCGATTGGAAACTGGGACAGTTTTCAATTCCTCTTTCATACAAATTGGAACCATTTCATATTCTGAAAAAAAATGTCTCGCCTATATAAATATGTATGTTTATATCATTATACTGTAAACATACTGTACACTATGTTATGTAAATATATGTCTCTTAGCCCACATGTTGATATTATAGACGGTAGAGACCACTTTTCCGAGAACAGGAAGAATGATGTTTAAAATTGTTTTGGGATTAATAAATAAAACATGTAAGGGATTTTTAATAACACAAGTATGCTGCTTTATGCAAATGTAACTTTTTGTCCAGAAACCCTTGAAGGCATCACCACATTTAGCATAAAAAGATATTCTCAAATAATAACATGACGAAGCCACATGACGGGGGAACCGTCAGCAGAGACGCATTAGCAGCTGATTCATTTCCATCCACTGATTTGATGCGTTAATTGTGCATTAAAAGAAATTAGCATTTACGCATTATGATTGCGTTAGCGTTGACCTAATAACCTTAAAAAGTATTTATTTTTATCATGTTTGTTGTTGTAATAAACTTGCGTATGGAGTATATGGGATTTTTATATGTTAGAAAACATATCTTGTATTTAAAGGTTAACCTTTTCAATTTAAAACAGGTTTATTCACTACAGCACATCCACCATGTGTGTGTGTGTGTGTATGTGTGTGTGTGTGTGTGTGTGTGTGTGTGTGTGTGTGTGTGTGTGTGTGTGTGTGTGTGTGTGTGTGTGTGTGTGTGTGTGTGTGTGTGTGTGTGTGTGTGTGTGTGTGTGTGTGTGTGTGTGTGTGTGTGTGTGTTATTCTCCCTGTGTATGAGAGTCTGGCTCTGACGCTGCAGTATCAGAGTTCAGCAGCTCTGTGCCGCTCTGAGGTTAATCTGAGGACATTTACACTCACAGCAGCTCCAGCCAAACCCGATATCCAAGATAACTTTACACTCATCTGCGTTTACTCTGCTAGTGAAACACACTGTTCAGAATGAATTACAGTACAAGTCTGATTTTGACCTTTTCTTCTTATTGTGCACAAGAATAAAAGATGTTGCTTCACTGATGACTCTGTGGGACCTT
This sequence comes from Trachurus trachurus, assembly GCF_905171665.1. Taxonomy (NCBI): domain Eukaryota; kingdom Metazoa; phylum Chordata; class Actinopteri; order Carangiformes; family Carangidae; genus Trachurus; species Trachurus trachurus. Next base: position 9,666,666 of record NC_139905.1, on the reverse strand, counting down.
TGAACTTTCGCCTCAACTATATGTCACATCATTTTTTCAGACTAATGAGGACTAGAAATGACAACCCTAGTTCCTAATGGACACCTAAATATAGCTTTTATTGAATCTGGCTGCGAGGATGCACCTATAGTGAGTAGAGATTAGATCTGGCTCCTGTTTGCTACACATGTTTTTTCATGGACTCTGATTTAAAAGGGCATTCCAGTCATTATGGTTCATTTTTAAATCCCTCTCATCGTATAAATGCTTCATTGTTGAGATTTTAGTACTTGTCATGTGTCAGATAATGTAATTTTTAAAAGTCTCCTTTCAAACCTCTACAAAGAATGATCAAATAAATAAATAACCAGCCTGATGGTGAATTCTCTATTTGGTTAAACGTCCAAAATAAGCCTGAAAAAAATAAAAATAAAAACATATCAGGTAATTATGCTGAATTATTTTAAGCCCGAGTAAAGGTTCCCTCCTGTCCTGATGGAAACATTGCGCAATGGCACGGTTGTGTATAGTTGCAGACCCGGGACGCTGCTGTAACAGGCGAGGGGATAACCAACCGCCTGAGTCCATGTAATTGCTTTGCTAAGTGTTATGTAACAGGACTGGGTTTGTTGCAGATTGCGGATCATTTCGGCAGCAGCAGCGGCAGCAGGCTTAGAGCCTCAGTGCTGCTGGATTACTCTGATATATTTTATCAAGCTCATTCATTTCCACTCCTCCCCCTGTTATCCCATTTCTCAGAAAGAAAAAAAACTTGTTTCTGACATAATTTGACCGATTATATTTCTCACATAGCTCTTATATTACCAAGATGCTACAATTCAACAAGCGTGTTGTGGTGGAAAAAACTTTTAAGGCGAGCTATCTGTGCTATTCCAGGTGTGACACACCTGTCCACATATTTGAGTGCAGCTCTGAAGTGTGTGTAGCTGTTTGTTTTGTTGCTGTGGATCCTATAGCTCCAAACAATGAGGAGAAATGTCACTGTTGCACTGATATAATAGATGATTATGTGCCTCCTGCTTTGCTGCAACAGTTTGAGGAAGGTCCTTTCCTGTTTCAACGTGACAGTGCCCCTCTGCACAAAGATCTAGTAATCAGGCTACTGTGATATTAAACCCACTAAAGCCACTTTGAGCCGACCATTTTAATTAATGATAGTGATTGTAATAAAGGATTTTTTATTTGACCTTTACCATCATGGCGTCATAAAGACGAACTGTACGAGGAAGTATTATTTGGCAACCAGACAGGATAGCAATGCATGCAATGAGATTCACAGTATGACTGCATCAATAATTTAGAAGGTCCCACATAGAGAACATAGAGTACAACGAGCACTGCGCTGAGGAAGAGGTTGAGAAATCGACCCTGCGTGACCACAAACTTTGACATGAGGGACTGTTTTTCTCTTGTCTCTGTTTAGGAAAAGAACGGATGGGTAAAAGAAAATCACAGTTTAGCCAAATGGAAAAATTTCGGAATAGTGTTTTTGTCATCTGTAAACAGTGACATGTTAAAGGGATAGTTCAACATTTCGAGGCAAGGGTTAGGGTTTTCATGCAAAACAGCTGATGCACTTTCCCGTCGGGGGCAGTTTTTCGGCAAGCAGTTTCTGCATTTGCCTCGAAAACAACTCCATCTCGTAACGTTCTGTTATTATCTCATAGCGTGGTGAATGTGCAGGTCACAACTTGTCCACGAGAGCGTTTTGGACTGAGTTGTTGGATTGTGTAAACCAAGAAATCCCATTAGCCTCCGTAGCGTAGCTCTGAGCAGCTCGCAGCTCTGCTCTGCCATTCTAAAAATAGCTGGCACTGACAATTAAAGGTAACAGAAACTGTCCTAAAACTTTAACGAAAACTCCTAAAACTATAGGGATTATGGCAGTGGGCCAGTTTGCCGCGCCATCAGACATTCTTGAAGACTGCACCTCCAACGTATGAGGACGAAACCTTTTGATTTCTTCACTCACATATACAAAACATATTTAAAGCTGATATCTTTTTTCCCAATGCAGTTTTCATTGGGAGTATTTCTGCAGGAAACCGTGCTCCTGTCTGGGTTGTTCTGAAGAAGTCTCCTGTGTGTAAAGACAATAATAATAGATGAGCAGCCGCACACTCTTCAGTAGTAGACTGTTGTTGTTTTTTGCTTTGGGGTTTTTGTGCATTTAGGCTAAAGTTACCGACACAGAGTCTGTTCCTAAAATGATCGCTACAGACTCTGATCATGAATACGAAACAGAATACAGTATGCTGCAGGTATTTGAAAAAAAATAACTGCAGGAAGTTTGTGTTAACTTCCTGCCTCTAAATGAAAACATGAACATGAACAAATACTGCTGTTTTTGCGCTGGTGCTTCTCATTTTCACATCAAACAATAGAATAAAACAAATATCTTATGGAAATCTGGCACAGACACCAAGGAACACTGTGTAATCCCCCCCGTGTCTCCTCACACAGGTCTTTGTGGCCTCCTGTCACAGCTCAAAATCACATTTTTGCACGGCAGCCCTTCTTTGAATTTGCCTTTTTATGTGTCCTTGACTAATTCCGCCGCAGTGATTCAGGGGCACGTTGCTCCGTTCAGCTGACCTCCTTCATACAACACAAGTTTTGTTCAGCTCAAACGTCACAGTTTTCCCTCTCACAGAGTTTTCTCACAGTTGGGGGGAAAAAAACACACACACATACTGTATTATTGCTTCATTTACTACATGAGACAGTGTGACTCAGCCATGCATCACCTCTGACTCTGACCTCTGACCTTTGGTCCTGCAGCAGTTCTCATGCAAAGCCTTAAATGCATTGTTTTACTATTGAAGCAACAGGAGTGGATCTATTTTAGTAGTTACATCACGGTCACTGTTTTTCACCATGTAATTATATTTAAGAACATGACGTCAACTATAAAGACTGACTGTGTTATTAATAGATTATAGATATTTATGGCATTTTTATACTGTTGACCTGCACCAGGAATGATGTTGATTCTCATTTATGATCCTCAACATGAAGAAGATTAAACCTTATTTTCCAGATAATTCGAGTTTTTCATGTGAATAGAATTAGATATTAATTGATCAGTATTTCAAAAAAAAAAGCACACTTTTTCCTTTGGAATGACTTTTAGATGAACATTTAGAACAGTAGAGATATGAATAAATGGGGTGACAGAGAAAGAAGAAGGATCTCGTCATCTGATGTAAAATTATTTCTGTTCATTGGACGGCTCTGCATTTTCTCTCTTGGATTCTTTCCTTTCTGCTTCCTGGATGTGAAATTACTCTGAGCTGTTTTGGTGCACAGCATGTGTGTGTGTGTGTGTGTGTGTGTGTGTGTGTGTGTGTGTGTGTGTGTGTGTGTGTGTGTGTGTGTGTGTGTGTGTGTGTGTGTGTGTGTGTGTGTGTGTGTGTGTCCAGCCTCTAGAAATAAATCTGTGTATATATCTTCCTTTTTAACTCTTGTCTCAATCACCTCAAAATATTTTTTTTTCCTACTGCATGAAGCCGCAGGCAGAATAACAGTAATAAAAGTCAGAATGAAGTCATCTCACTATGCAGTGCATTTTCTACCTATGCTTGTTCTAATTCAGCTTTTTGCAGGATGCTGAAATGAAGTGATACTTATAATATGAAGAATTATATTTTTCCACAGATAATTTACCCTCAAATCAAATACCTTTCTTTACACGCCCAGTTGTTACATTATATGTGGCTATTTATAGTGAAATTTACCCATGAAAGATATCTAACGTGCCTTTTACTGTAAATTACATATCTCATGCAATAGCATATAATATAGCAGATAAGATGAGTTTTCAGATAACTGTTCATATCTAAGACCGTTAAAAAAAAAAAAGGCTGGGAGATGAGAGGAGAAGCTTTTTATCAGGATGAAAGACGATGCTGGTGTCTCCTGGTTCTGACATAGAGGTGAAGGGTGTGGATTGGGGGAAACACCCAGTGTCGTGTTATGAACAATAAGATGTGTGTTTTGATATGGTGTGACACGGTCATGGGCATGGGGACAGTTTCATAAAGGGGGGAAAAGAAAGAAAAAAAAAAAGGTGGGAGGTGGTTTTGTTCCAGTCTAGTCGTGATCCACATCTGCACAATCACAATCAATCACCTCCTCACCATGCAACTTGTCTTCAGCTTTTCATTTTTTTGTGGAGGAGAGGAGAGGAGATGCTGATGATGACACAGACCAACCACTCATTAAAACAAATAGAAATGGGCAGAGCCCAGCGAGGATTTCAAACCATGACTCAGCCACTACTACTCCAGACAGCGTGAGTTTCCATGTGCCGCAACCTGCACAGATAGAATTGCAGCCATTGGCTGAAACTAGGTCAAGTTTAGATTCACGTCATTCTTCACCGTGGCACCGCAGCGGATTGTTTCCTCATCGCTCAGATTTACAGTTGAATACAGCAGCACTTTTTTTTTTCTTTCTTTCTTTCTTTCTTTCTTTTTTACTGGTCAGGACATAAACTGTATGACAACCGCTCTGTTTGAAATGTGGTTTTGGAGAGTTTATACGTCTATAAACACTTCTCATCTGAGGGAAAGAACTTGAAGGAGTCACAGAATTAAAATACCAGTCTGACTTTGAGAGCATAAGCTGCAGCCAGTTCGGTTTTAGTGGAAAGCAAATGTCATAAAATGTTCTTGAACATGAAATTACTGCTTGAATCTACTGTTTTAATATGTTTTATTTCCACTAAGAGCTGTTCTGGTCATATAAGTAGTATATATACATTACCCAAGCTGAGAAAGATGAAGATCTTTCAGGGTTTATGGGCAGATTTTATGAGACACTTACAGTATAATTTTTGGAGAATGTTTTTGCTCGGGGTTGAAAAAATAACTATAAACGACGTGGAACTGACTTTTACAGGTGACATGTAAATGTAGCGTAACAGGCCTGTCAGTCACAGATTTTCAATGTTGACATACCTGCTCTAAAAATACCTGCGGTGTTGCAGTAACAAGAAAATGACATGGGAGCATTTGTGACATGACAGCGATTGGTAACCGGGTAAAGCTTCAGATGACTGATGGGTCTTGATGAGAAACAAGCGTGAATCACTCAGAGTCAGTCGAAACATAAAACCTGTTATAAATCATGTAGTTCATAACTTCTGTGTAGGAAAAGGCAGTGTGCTGATGGTTTTGGGTTTCATTCATTCAGACTGTCTGTGTGGTTTAGCACAGCTCCCACTGCTGTGTTTTGGATTTTGCACACAGCCTGACCTTCTGCTTTTATGCACCCGTTTCTGTGTTTATATCATTTTTTTTTTTTTTTTGGTCTGTGTTCATTTTACATCTCCCTCCTTAACTTTGTCATGCTGTCATGACACCTGTTGTAGCTACCTGTTCTGGATCCTTTTGACCAAAGTTTAATTGATTATATTTGGGAGAGTAAATGACTGCAATGTTAATAAGTCTTGATTGACTGAATAAACTTTTCTCCTCTCAGCACAGTTTGAGGAATTTGAGGCTATTGTATTAATGTTTAAATTCAAAACACAAAAATATAATCTCTGTGCAAAATGATTCTTTTCTTTTGTGTGTGTTTTTTTTTAATGAACATCTTTCATTCATCATCTAGCTTTGTTTTGTTGTTGTTGCTGTGTGTATAGCTATTTCTCCAAATAAATCAGAATATATAACCCATCACAACTTCCAGAGTCATTGTGAAGTCTTCTTCTGTTCAACTAAAAAGATCAATTACTAAAATTATCATTTTCTGCTTATTGGCCCTTTAATCAACCAATTTATTGTTTCAGTTGTGATGCGAAAACATGCGAAACAAACTAAATCGCATGACTAATAGCCTACGCTCATACTACAGTAGCTAATGCGCTGAAATACCAAATAACATTTTTCCGACGGTACCTGAAGGCAGCACGTTTCGAGCGCCTTTCCAGAACCAAGAGGTTTGTTTTCTCCCACGCTGATTGAACGCGTCGCGAGGACTGGTCCCCGCCCACCCGGGGCTTTGACGTCACCGACGTCCGTCTCCGCACATGGATGGAGGAGTGTAGAGAGGCTCCGCCAAAGCCGCGCTCCCTCCCTCCCTCCGCCCTCCTCCTCCTCCTCCTCCTCCTCCTCCAGCTATCTGCCAGCCAGCCGCAGCGACAGACATCCAGCCAGCCGCTCACCGTCCTGCCGCTGCCGCTGCTGCTCTGAGCCCCGGCGTCGCTGTTTCCTTCTCTCCCGTCTACGAGGAGCCCCTGCACGGGCTACCGCCGGCTCGAGAAGCTCGGTCGCGTTTCTTTTTTCTCAAGAAGGGGGGGGATCATATATATAATATTTTTTAAGAAAAAGTCTCTGTGAGCGTTGTTCTCCCAATTGCCCTTCAAGACATATGGAGAAAATGGCCAGACCTCTTCCAATAAACCCAACTTTCCTGCCGCCGACTCACTGCGTACTCAAATCCCTGCTGGAGAACCCGCTGAAGCTGCCTTTCCACCACGAAGAAGGTGCGTTTGAAAATGTTTGTTATTAAAAGAAAGAAAAACTTGAGTTGCGCGTACAGCTTCTCTCTCAATCTCTCCTTCTCTATCTGTGGTGGTGCCTCTCTCCGCAGGTTGTTATTTTCATTCTGCAGGCATGATCCAGTCAGTGTTTTCACAGACAGCACAGTGAAGGACACAGGTTCACTAAATCTCTTTAATATTCTACTATCTTTGATCAAAAAGAAACAATGTAACCTTAATAGGAGAGAGAGCGGCAGAGATGATTAAATCAGAATGATGATTGTCTCTGTTGGATGTTAGTTGACTGACAGCAGGTTGACGTGAACTTCAGCTCAAGCAAACAAGCTTTTTTTTTGTAGCCCCTATTTGTGACTAAATTATCTAAAAATACTGTTTCTGTTGTGACTGCTGCTTTTAGCACCGAAGGTCCATTTATAACCTTTACACCCTCTCTCGTCTTCAATGGGATTTATCTTAGCCATACCACAAGCTGTCGATAGAGGGCGTCTTCTCTGCTCCTCAGCTGTTGTCAATGTTGTCCACCCTCTGTTTATATTGCATTAAGTGTCATTTCATCACCTGGACATCAATAGAGGCTTTATTTTTAATCTTAAATTGCAATTTTGCCCTAATAACAACTTATTTCTCCCACTATTAGCCATGATAATAACTTTGTTTTTTTGTGTATGTATGTTAAAATATCAATATTTATCTTTTCCTACAATTCAGGATTTGTTTTTGCTTACAGCACTGATAAATTAAACATTAATATTTTTTATTAACAGAATTAATTGATTAAACTGACCCTTTAAGATGTCACTCACTCCAGGCATACTTTCTATTTATACCCATGCACTGACCCGTGATCTGAGACACTGCAATGACTGTGTGTGTGTGTATGCAACTGTTTGTTTTGCAGGATTTGGGAAAGACAAAGAGAAAGAGAAGAAGCTCGAAGATGAGAGCAGCACAGCCAGCCACCCACAGTCGGCCTTCCTGGGTCCGACCCTGTGGGACAAGACGCTGCCCTACGATGGGGACAACTTCCAGCTGGAGTACATGGATCTGGAGGAGTTCCTGTCGGAGAACGGTATCCCTGCCGCCCAGAGCGAGCAGGCTCAGCAGGCGGCGCAGCAGCAGCAGTCGCCACAACAACAGGCTCCTCCGCCACCACAGGCCCCGCCCACTCCCTCCGTGGTCGACCTCAGCAGCCGCGCGACCACCTCGGTTCACACGGGCATGGCGCCTCAGACCTGCCTCCGCAGCCCCAGCAGCACAGCAGGTGAGGAAGAAGCACAATGATGCACATGCAGCGGAGCCTGATGTGCACCTGAAATCACACCTGCACCCGAGGAGGGGAGGGAGGGAGGGGAGGGAGGGGAGGGGGGCACACGTGGGATCACACACTTGTTGTTCACGCCTCCTCCTCCTCCTCCTGTTTGCTCACCTGCTGCTCACACGCACACACATGCACACGCACGCACGCACAAACACAAATGCACCACCACCCACCATTAGTGTAAGTGTCAACCCAGAGATGCTGTGAGGAAACAAAGACCCTGTGGTTTTTGAGTCCCTGAAGGCATCACACAGCATGTGTTTCAGAGCTCTTTCTCTTTCAGCTCCCTGCTGCTGCTGGTTGGAGCATTTGGCTTAAAGGTTAAATACACACTAACTAACACTAACACACACACACACACATACTCCGGCTCCGATTTACAGCCCTGTTCTGGACTTTGGAGTCCTACAGTACAAGCCAAGCAGGCTCAAGTCCAAGGATGTCGCTCGCGCACAGTCTTCATTCATGAAGCTGTGACTGACAGAACAGACGTTGTCGGTCACGGCTCCTGTTTATTGCAGTGTATTTGCACTATGGTTATAAGGATGTAGGTTGTAGGTTTCATTATACACTCTGTACCAGTCTGCTTCCCAATTAATTTTTTATTACCAACAGTTTTTCCCTCCCTGTGGGGTTTGGAGACTGCTGATTAAAAGTTGCTTGCATTAGTCAGAAGAAATGTGATTCATAAATTACCAGATTGTGCTAGACTTCATTTTTTTTGTCCTGCAGTGCTGCAGACTGAATGAGATTAGTTTCTGAATAATTTAAAGACGGAACATTAGCATCCACCTGGGATCATCATCAGAACATTTAAAACATCTCAGGAAATGAAGCTTCAGTGATTTCAGTGATCGAATGAAGCTGTTCTTCATGTCAGATGTCGTAATTGCAACGAGCTGATGTTAAACAGGCAGTCGGCATTTGGATTGAAGCATTAAAGCTGTGTAACAAGAGTTTGTTAAGCTGCTGCCAAACACTATTTAATGTAGGTTTGTCAATTCACCACCAGACACCGATTTTAGCGATTTAAATCGTTTTAGGGCGGCCGACCCCCGCTGTTAACATCAAGACAGCACACAGTCTTTGTGTTTCACCTCCAAACTCGACACACAAAGCCGCCAGGCAGAAGATGTGGAGATATGTGGCTGATAAACATATGTGGGCTGTGTGTGTGTGTGGTTGTGTAAAACGCTGTGTTTGTGTGTTTTACCTGTAAACGCTGAACAGGTGGGTTCCTGATTACAGCTAATAGAGTGTGTGTGTGTGTGTGTGTGTGTGTGTGATACAGAGATAAAAGACCTCAGTGCAGTTAAGTGATTGAAGATGTGACAGTGTGGATGATGATTGAGGTCGAATGGGGATTGATCACCACTCCACTCATCGTTTATCAGCTTAATTATAAGACGTGTGAGCGGCTCCTGTTTGCCTGTCGTTGGGTGAAGTCATCCATGACTTCTCCTCCAACAAATGACCAAGCCCCATAGTGAGTAGTTGTAGTTGTAATGGTGGTGTTACGTTAGGTCTATTTATGTGGAAAAACATGTGGTTGTGATCTCCACATCTGGAGAACAACCACACACACATACACGCACATGCACGCACATCCTCTCAGCATGTTGTGTCTTCTAGCTTTAAGATTAGGAAGGAAGAAACGTTGATGAGGTATTGTAAAGACCCTGCTACATACGTTATATCACATCCAGTGTTTGTTTGTTATAAAAGGGCCTGAACAATAGAATATATGGTATCAAAAGTCGATCTCATCAGCGTCAGTCAGCCAATCAGCATCCAGCATGCATGGACCATGATGTAGCCTATTAATGCAGCTGATGGGCTGTTTATTGAACAAACACACGTGACTGAGCTTAAAAATAAAATAAACATGAAACCAACATGTGAAGCATTGTGAAAACTGTCATTCTGATCAAGAGAAGTTATTATTATTAAAGTCCAGGTATCGATATTGATATGGAAACTTTGTAAACGATACCCAGCCCTGTCCCAATCCTGTCTGTCCAGAAAGTCTGAACCTGTAACGTAACCTTAACCTACCCTGTAATTTGTAGATTAGTCATGTTGGTTTGTTTTCATAGAGCAGGTTCAAAGCAACATGTTGGACAGAGTTGTAAAAAGTTCAATTTTTTTGTTATTTTAGATTGAAAGGTGACAATCAAAAAACAGAGACGGAGCCTCCAGCTGAGGTTCACATGAAAAGAAAACAAACATAAATGTAGAAAAAAAAACACTCGTATCATCATGTAACTAATGTGATAATACATTGTCAGATCAGCACCAGTTTGCTCCAGTACTCTGTGATGTTTACCTGTGAGCGGACTGAGAGTGTTTCTATCAGTGTAATGGTTCACAGGTTTAAGTTTCCTCTGAACCCCTTGTGGCCTCTTCGCCTGCCCGACTCCACCCTGCACTGAGAAACAGTTCAGTCAGACTTAGAGCTGCGTCTAACTAATTATTGTTGCTGCTGATCAGTTGTGAAAAAATGTCCCATCACAAGGTCCCTGCACAAATCTGAAGAGACGGCAATAATTCAAAGATATGTGGTTTTAAAAATGAGAAATGAATCGTTTTGTTTGTGTTGGATACGTGGTTAAATTGATGGTAAATCCCCCCTCATTTTGACGTTTGCTCCTCCTGCTGCAATGTTGCAATTTGCGGCTTCACGGCTGCTTAATAATTACGACATGATGATGATGATGATGATGATGATGATGTTCCTACAAGCGCAGAGAGCTGTGGAGGTTCAGTTACAGCTCCAACACCGAGCACGGGAGAGTCAGTCAAAGGTACAGCCGTTTGTACCGTACTGTTTATTCCAGAGCGAGTGCACATGGGCCTAACATCTGTGTGTGTGTGTGTGTATGAGTGTGTGTGTGTGTGTGTGTGTGTGTGTCTCTGTGCTGTTTGGGTCTGCTGCTTCTATGTGCGTCTTCACATTTCACGTGAACGCGGCTGGGGTTTCCTGCAGCGTGCCGGGCCATGTGACGGACACATGCAGGCGCCGTGTGCAGCTCTGAGCTGCAAACAGGAGCTTGTCACGGCATGAACCTGCCTCCTCTCCTCTCCCCTCCCCTCCCCTCCCCTCTCCTCCCCTCCCTCTCTCTCACTCTCACTCTCACCCTCCCCTCCTCTTTCTCTCTTTCTCTCTCTCTCTCTTTCCCTTTAACACTCTGTGCTTCCCGTCCAGCCTTCCTCTCCCTCCCCTCGGCGGGCTCGGCTCTGACACAGCCTGGACTCGGAGCCAAGGCACAGGCTGTTCCCTGCAGAGATCACATGGACTCGGGTGTGCTTTTGTCACGTGCATGCGCGCAATATTGTTCCAGCTCGCCAAGTCTCGTTCCGTCTCGTCTAACCAGCCACTCCACCACCACCAACACCGACACCCACAACAACAACAACAACCACAATCCCCCCTGCTCTGCTTGCATTCACTACAGCAGGCAACAGATAACATTGTTATCACTACCAACCAACTAACAATTGAAAGAGCAGGCGTTTCACTCTGTTGTCAGCTTTAGTGTCCTGCAGACGTTGAGGGGTCGGGACCCCCGTTCACTGTGGGCAGGGGCCAACAAGGAGAAGTCAGATGTATTGCAGTATTGTGTATTGTGCATTCCAGTCTGTTAATGAAGGGAAGGTATCGCATAAATCAACATTTTAAAGGAGCTGAATGTGAAGTCCATCATCGTATCAACATGTAGGGATCATAGCAGCGAGTTATCAGTGCACATCCCTTTTTTTATTTTATCTTCCTCCATTGTTGCAACCAGTTTCCTCCAGCCAGTGTCCCGTCATGCAGCCTGCAGTGGACTTGGTTGATAAATGGGTGAGACAACAGGTTTGCTTCCTGCACAGGATGAATTAAAAGGCCCTTTTTTGATTTCATTAAAAAAAACAAAAAAAAAAATACATCGTATAAATGGAGTTTGAGTGGAAACAGAATATAAATGTTTGTTTTCTCGTACACATTTAGTGTAAGCGAGGGTTTGGTGCAGGAAGGTGATGTATGTGTTAATGGTAATGAAGCAACATGTCACCCGGTGCAACAGTAATGTGTTTCTAATATAGTCTCTGGACAATAATTGGAGCTCTATGGCAACAGACTGATGAGACGTTCACGCAATACATCTCAGTCAGATGAATGAACGGTTCTTCTTTTCATGAGAATCCTTGAGTTTTGTCTTTTGTATCCCATTTGTATTTATCTTTCTGCCCCTTTGGCCTCCATTTGCAGTTTGTGAGTGGAGGTGTGTCGTGTCGTTGGCCCAGATCAATACGCCCAGGTCAGAGTTCAGCTGCTCTGTTCACTGTTCACAAGATACGACCAACAGCTCCTTCTTATCACCAACCGTAACGTTATCAGTCACACAGCAACTTTGATGTGATCCCCGTAGCGTGACAGCAAGCAACCTTCAGCCAATTTGTGTGTGTGTTGTTTGTGTGTGTGTGTGTGTGTGTGTGTGTAAATAGGTAAAAATGATTAAAGATTACAACAAGTTCCACAGGTATTTAACCAAGAAACCAGAGTATTCCAGCTTCTTTCTAGGTCAGCGCTGGACTCTACCTTTCCTGGCTTGTTAATTTTAGATTTCCTGTTCAGGAGGAGGTGTGTGTCGGTGTGTGTGTAAAGGGAGGAGGAGGAGAAGGGAGGGGGGGGGGGCTATTTTGCGAATCCACATTCAACTTTGTACATCAGTTGAGCACATTACGGGTCAGCGAGCAGGCTTGTGTGTCTACTTTTAGCCTGTGATCATGCTAATTAGGAGATCAAAATGACCCGTAAAGGTGATTAGGGCACGGTGGGCTATTTCTAGTTTCTAGTGCTGCTCAGGCCTGACAGATTGTCTCAGACTGCATCTAGTTTTAGTGAGTAAGTAAGAAGCTTTCTGTCTGGTAGGCAGCGTCCAGGTTATGAATGCTAGGGTGGTTCTGTCGGGCAGCTATATGTGTCTTAGCTTATGTGACGGATTATCTCCAATCATGTGATTCTCAGAGCTGATGTTTATCTTTGAGTTCAAAAAAAAAAGTGGAGGCGGTTTCTTAGATCTGAAGATGACATCTTGTTTTTGCAAATCGACCGTTCACATCCTCCAAAAAATATGCAGTTTAATATGATCAAATCCTCAGATGTCAGAGGCTGGAACCAGCTGGAGACATGTCAACTTCTAATGATTATTTACATGATCAATTATGAATTCTGGAAGAAGAAAAAAAGGTTGAAAATGTCCAAACAAGAGCCTGTTGAAAAACTCCAAATGCCCTAATGTTCAGTTTTCTTTCATATATGAGAGGGAAAGAAAAAACGACATATTCAGACATTTAAGACGTTAATATCTAGTTCAAATGAATACAGTGATAAATTGTTGCTGATGAAAAGCCTGAGGAAAAAGAAGGGGTAAAAATGGTCAAACAAAATGAGCCATAAATTACAGATTCTCAAATTTTCAGCTTTTTATGTCATTTATATAAATCAGTAATTCCATGACGTCACCAAGCAATTAACCAATTAATCAATTTATGTCCGATGAATGGATGGCTGACGTTGATTGCGTCACGTCTTGTCAACAGAATCTTGTTTACTCTTCATGTCGTATTTACTTCAGTGCTGGAACAAATAATAGATCAGCTGATCGTCAAACAACACTGAACCTGTGGGCTGGTTGTGTCGGCGGAGAATGTAAATGTCTCCAGATGACACAACACGTTAAATTAGCATATTCATGACGATATGTTTACATTCAGTCAAGTGTCGGCTGGTTTCGGCTGTTGGTTTTTTAAAAAGGCTGAATTCATAATAAGAAAAAACCTTCTCATCTCTGCCTATAATGTCAGAAAACAAAACAAGTGATTGAAAAACATGAGTCATTAGGACTTGTACATGATCAAAATCATCTTGATTTATTTATAACCGTGATGTCATCTGACTACTGTGTTCACTGTTACGTAAAATGAGCACTCAGGTTAAATAACAGAAGGTTTGTACAAAAAGTAGCTAGATTTGTCATAAGAGTTAAAGGAAAAAATGAATATGAGAGAGTTTTAAAGGTCTGAAGATGAACATTTAGTCTTTATATTTTTTGCTTTTTAGCCAGAGTGAGATATTTGGTCTCCTGGAAATTATAACGCACAGTTTTTTGTTTGTTTTTTCTTTCTTTTTTACATTTTATAGACTCAACAATTAATCATTTAATCAAGACAATAATCGGTCGATCATTCAGTTCTCTCTCTTGCTTCAAACCCTTAGGCAAATGTTTTTGGTAAAATCACACATTTAATTCAGATTAAAGTCATTGTTTTTGTGTTAATCTGATGGAGGGGTTTGAAACCCCACCCGCTGCACCCTGTGTGTAGTGGACTGCAACTTCAACATCTGCTGCACACTGTATTTCAAACATAAGTGAGGAAGTTGTTGCCGTTGCGTTCAGTGGGGGATTTTTCTTCCACATTTCTGTTGAGCTTTATGAGGTGATAATGAAACGCTTTAACAGTTTCTGCACAGTTCATCAAACAAACATAACTGTGTCTGTCTGCAGAGAAAATGTTGTTTTCCTCGAGCTCAGCAGACAAAACCTGCGGCACCCTGCTCGAGGTTTATTTCATGTCTTCGATGAAGGAGCCCATCACTTCCTCTGGGGCAGGGCAGCGCCTCTTGACGTTACAGACAGTGCAGGCTCAACACAGACTTCCTGTTTGTTTCTGATTTCCACAGAGAAAACATTCAGAGAGCCCAGTCCGACGGCCCCCTTCTCAACACAAACCTCCACCGCAGAGAGAGAGAGAGAGAGCAGTGTACACTCTGACCGAAGGTCAGCGCCAGCATTGATTGGCTGTCACTGCAGGCTCGCAAACAAAAAATCTGGGTCATGATGTTCAAACTGAGAGCAGATCATCAGCAACTGGTGGAACCACACGTTCTGCCTCCAGGCGTATTCCCAGTCCTTGTTGCTGCCGCTGCCCGTCCATGGTTTTGTGTGAAGTGGGGAATGCAGGTGTGGTTCGTGTAATTCATGTAATGAATCAAGCTGTAATTGTTCCATCCAAGCCGCTAATAACCTGAGTCACCCCGCACAGGTCGGCCCATGACTGCAAATCAATTAGAGAGGCCTTACACAACAACAACAGGCTGCAGGCAGAGCAGAGCAGAGCAGAGCAGAGCAGAGCAGAGCAGAGCGCCGTGGAAGCATCCAGCAGCTCCACATCAGCTGACAGGAGCTGCTGATACCTGCTGAGCCTGGAGATAGGACAGCTTGTGAAATGATGTGCCTGTGTGTGTTTACCTGTGTGTGGTTTAAAAGGCTGGTGTGATAGCACCACCTGCTGGCCGCATCTGGAACAAGCAGAGAAAGACGTTGTTTTTTCCAGAAAAGGCTTCACTTCACATCTGCAACGACTCTTAAGTCAGAGTCTGACATTTTCTACAAGGATCAGCCCACGAACACACAAACATGTGAGCTCAGGGGGGGATGAAAGGCGGCATGCAGCTCCCCCTCGGAGCTCGCCGCCTCCTCCACCGCCCCTATAGGAGAGGCTCTTAGCAGCACAGCGCTACCCACCGCGGCTCCTCCTGTGTCCTCTGTCCAGCTTTAAAAGATTTTGCTGATGAGGACTCACTCATGATGTTACATAACCAATTATCCCAAATGGAGCTGCCACCTGCAACGCTAATGGTGCCATTTCTGCCACTAGAGTTTGGTTTCCTGCTGATTCTCATTGTCCCTCTGTGTGTCTGTCTCTCTAATAATGCCCTTTCTTATATTTTTTTTCTTTTTTCCTTTGTAGCACTGCCTGCATCCCGGGACAGCCCCAGCCCCATCGACCCAGAGTCCATTCAGGTGCCCGTCTCCTACAACCCCGACCCGGCAGACCTGGCTCTGTCCAGCGTCCCCGGCCAGGAAATGTTCGACCCAAGGAAACGCAAGTTCTCCGCAGAGGAGCTGAAGCCGCAGCCCATGATCAAAAAGGCCCGGAAGATCTTCATTCCCGAGGACCTGAAGGTGACGCGCTGCTCTCACTCGGGGTTGATCGGGGGGGAAGTAGGGTTTTTGTGGTGGCGAACTGAGATTAGACCCAGTGCTGGGATCTGTTGTTATGTAATACACACAATACAGGGAGGGAGGGAGGGAGGGAGGGAGGGTGAAAGGCAGGTTAGACCCTGAGGGGAGACAGACCTCAGACTAAAGGAGGGATTTAAAAAAGAATAAATGTGAATATTTCAGTGTGTTAAGTAGAAAATTTAACATTACAGCTCAATATAATGTTATAATAATTGGTTTTCTACTTTGCAGAAAGGGTTAGAAAGGGTTTTAGAAAGTTAAAAAATAAACAGAAATATTTAACTGTTAGTTTTCAGAATCAATGAGTTGTACATGAAAATGTGTTTTATATCACATGATTGAAGGTTGATTGATTTTTTTTGTGATCAACTTTTTTATTGAATTTTCCACTTCATTTTAAGAAAAACAAAACAGAGATATAACAAAAGTACACCTGACACACACAAAAACTACAATTATAAGAAGGGCAGCAAAACAAATATAAATTCAATTTTTTTAAGGTTGATTAATGAAGATTATGAAGCTGACTAACTTTCAGTATCTATTAGTATGAGATATCTGGAGCTGTGACATTTCAATGTGAAAATGTTAATTTCATTGGTAAAAACCCTCTGAAGGTTTGAAGTAAAGGCTTCCTGTTGACGAGTTTCAAAGATAGAAGAACAGCTTCTTATGAAACAGACTAAACATCATAACGTTAAAACCATATTTTTAACACTTCTATACTAAAATGGTAAAAGTGAAGGTGTTAAGAGTGTGATTCATATTTTTAAAAATCGTAATGTCTTATGTTACGAAAGAAAAGTTCAGTCCGAGTTCAACCCTAAAATAACGTCAGATTATGAAGTAGCTCAATAACCTGAGTCAAAAATGGTTATTTAACACAGTTGCAGCTAAATATGGAGCAACAGTGTTGTAGTCAGTTGAGATGAGTCACAGCATCAAACGGCAGAAGCCCACACGGCGACCTGCTACGGCACAAACCGGTCACCTCCGGTATTTTTTGTCGTTTCCGGAAAAAAACCGGAAACGAAGCTCCAGGTTTTTAGAAGAATATTTAACATTAGGGCTCAATATAATGTTATAATAAATGGATTTCTACATTGCAATGATAAAGGTAATATACATCTTTATTTATTGTAAAACTGATCAATATTAAATAGGCCAAAAAATAAACAAATACAAATCTGGTAGATAAGAAAGTTTTTTTTTAGTCGTTTCCGGAAAAAAAACGGAAACAAAGCTCTTTTTTTTTTGTTAGTTTTTTTTTTTCAGCAGAGGGTTCAGTTCTGTAGTTCTGACTCGTCTGTCTGTCTCTGCTCCACAGGACGATAGGTACTGGGCCCGGCGCAGAAAGAACAACGTGGCGGCCAAGAGGTCGCGGGACGCGCGACGGCTGAAGGAGAACCAGATCGCCATCCGGGCCGGCTTCCTGGAGAAGGAGAACGCCGCGCTCCGCATGGAGGTGGCGGACTTGAGGAAGGAGCTGGGCCGCTGCAAGAACATTGTGGCTAAATACGAGTCCCGACACGGGCCCCTGTGAGCCCCCCCACCCCGACACCTGCCCTGCCCCCCCCCCCCCCCCCGAAACTTGCCCTGACCCCTCCCCCTCCCTCTCTGCCCTCCTCCTTTACCCCTCGACACTTTACCACCCACGCCCACTTTTTCCTCGAGTTTAAAGGACAATGTGTCTCTTTTGGTGGCACTGCCCCCTCCTCCTCCTCTTCCTCCTCTTCCTCTTCCTCCACCATCCCCATCACCTCCTCCTCCCCTTCGCCCCCCCACCCCTCACCCTCCTCCAACAAACACCTGTATGATTCTGGTATTATAACTGTCATTTTGACTTCTATCATAAGCTTCGATTTTTTTTGTCTGTTCCTCCTTTTATTTTTCTGTACACATTGTTCGACTGAATATATATACATATACATAGATGAATATATATATATTTACACATGCAAAACCTCCCACTTTAATGTATTGTGAGGAGTTATGAGCCAACCCACCAGCTGAGTCCCCCTCCCCCTCGACTCCCCATACCCTCCGACCACCTTCCACTTTTGAGAAACGATGCCATGCTGTTTGTTGTTCACTTTCATACCAATTTTATACGTGACATCAGGACTAAAAACTGTTGTTTCTTGATTCCTGGCGTCTTTTTCTTCTACTTCTTCTTCTTCTTCTTCTGTCTTATAACCATGTGACGTGTCAGAACCTGCTTCTACCCCCCCCAAAAAAAGAAATCTGGTGTTTTTAAGCTCCGCTTTCTGTTGTATCAGCGAAGATCATCATGTTTTTGATCCTTTTTATTGACGTTTATGTTTTATTTCATTTCTTTGAAACCCCCCTCCCCCTTCTTCCTCCTCCTCCTCCTCCCCTCCAGCTTCTCTAACAGCATCCTGGGTATTTTAACGTTCAGATAGCACTTACATTTATTTTCCTCCTGTGCAGTCGTGGTGTAGATTTACCGGTTTTAGAAAGACACGAAAGAAAAAAAGAAAAAAAAAACACCATCATGGTTTTTCGTCATCACCCAGACAATGAGCAATAATCCCTCTCCAGAATTAAACCGACATGACTACCTACATGTTCCTCACCCCTCCCTGCCCCCCCATGCCCCCTCCCACTGTCACCACACCACTATAACCACCACTGGCAGATCTCTCCCTGTTTCCCCCTCACATCTTAGCTCACCTCCGTTAACCGAGGTGACTTTAGTTAACCTCTGCACTAATGCGTGTCTCACAATCTGATCCGGTGCAATGTTTCCACTTGCTCAAAACTTTTCCTCCGCCTCATATTTATCTACCTTTTTATTTCTCAGATGGAAGATTGTTGTTTTTTTGTTTTATTTTTTTTAATATATATATATATATCTATATATATATATTCTGTTGATATAATTGTTAGTATTAATACTTCTCTTGACATTGTTGTCGTTTAGCCTCCTCCTTATTTCAGATTTAAGCATGATTTCTTTCACAGAATGAAAAGCTATTTACAAATGTTTTCTTTTTATTTGCAAAGTTGTTGATAATTCTTTTCTCTTTTTTTTCTTTTTTGCTTCTGTTTAACTTAGCATGATCGATGAGTGTCTTTATTTTAGAAATCAACAGATGTCTGTAGTCTCTCTCTATCTCTTCTCTTTCTCTTTCTCTTTGTAGCTCTATGTTTGCCTTCTTTTTAAAGATGGCTGTATGAATGTAAAAGATGTTGACAAGGTTGGATGGTGTTGTCCAATACTGTGGTTAACCCAATCAATTTGTTTACTGCAAACCAAACGATTCACAACAGAGATGATATATTGGTTACAAGAGATATGTTTATATATAAACCTATTCTATAAGTTGTTCTTTTTGTACAGTATTTTTCCTATACATTACTGAACTATGTATTTTAAAGGCACAACAGATCCAAAATATTATTAAAAATACAAGTATATAACTCAAAGACAAATGCATATAGTGGTATTTTAATATTCTATATTAGCTAGGCTGTGGTAGTTTTACAGAGATTTGTGGATATTCAGCAGCACCTAAACCTCCTGGGCATTATTATTATCATCATTATTATTAATATTATTATTATTATTGCTATAACAACACTCCTCATGATGGTGCCACCTTTAGGCTCCCTTATAGATAAAGGCTACTCCCATTAAACTCATGGGAATCAGATGCACCGAGACAAAATGCAGTCCAGAAGAGAGAATGTAAAGTCAGGCCCTTTCCGAAAATCCATAAACACACAGTTCCTCCATCGTGTTTTGTGTCGAACCCCTGGCCCCGCCCACTGACCCCCAAGCGTCCGGCAGTCGGCTTTTCTTTATGTTCAAAAGCCAATATTCAATTCAGTATGGAGGCTTTTTTTTTCTTTTTTTTTTGTGGCAGCGCAGCTTTTGAGTCTTGTTTCTTTCTGATCTGCTTTGATGGGATGAAGTTACTATGAAGGAAGGGAAATCTATAGCTGGGTGCTGTTGCTGCTCTGTGTGTGTGATTGGTTCCCTCGGCCAATACAGTTGTAGCGTGTCCCTCAACCTGAGTGATGGACACTGGGAAGCTCTTTAATTTTTTTCTTAAAGGTGAAAGCTTACAGTGGAGTCCCTCCTGCCCCCCCCCTCTCCCCCTCCCAAAAGAATAAAACAAAAAAAAACAAACGTTAGCTGTGTTGTAGTGTAGCTAGCGCTGTGTGCAGCAAAGTTTTGTTTTCTTTGGCTTTCAGTCAGGAGTGAGATGAGACTGATTTGTGTTTTTGAAGGCTAATGCTGATATATATGATCAATACTGTGGAAGTTCAGGAATGCAAATGTAAAATTATTTCAATAGAAAAATTTCAATTTGTGCTTTAAATATGAAACTTCAGCCAATTGGCAAGCAACAAAGTCCACCTCCAAATTCTGCACAAAGACGTGTCATTTGTTTTTACACTAAATTTTTTTGTTTTAAACAGTTTATATATATATGCATTATTTGATGATTGATTAAAATTGCTATAATATTTTGTTTCCCTTGGACACGGCCGGACGTAGCATTTTCCACCTGCAGTCTGTGCATGGAGCTACGTATGCTAACAAGCTCCTGGCTGTAGTTTTGAATTTTATTTTTGAAATGTATTGATTTAGTAGTTACGAAATTATTTTCTTCTTTGTCTGCAAGAAAAACGGATACCTTAACACAACAGAAAATTCATTTTCCGTTCGATTCGAGAAATGTTTTATTGTTGCAGAAAGAAAATTAATGTTCCATTTGTGTTTTTATAATGTATGATTCAAATTATCCTTTGGCTTTTTATTCAAATTGAAAAGCTTGTGTTCAGTGTAATAATAATAACGTTTTTCTACATGAAAATTGAAATTGATTGTAAAATTTTACTTTTGTGACCTCTGAAAACAGGATTTCAAAAACATAACAATCAGAGAAGTCACTATGGACCTAACAAAACACTTAAAGTTACATCAGTCTGATCCCAGTCCAGACTTGGCTGAGCGGTGTCTCTCCGATCCAAAGGTGTGTGGTGCGATGTAAAATGATCCTTCTCTAATCGAGCTATGGTCTTAATGTTCTTTGCGCTTTAGAGGGTGTTTCCCTTCTGCACCTTTTTTTGCACAGATGCACTCGATTGTGAACAAGGCTTGTAGAGAAAAGTGAAGACTGGAATGACGCCGTTCAGCAAATCTGTGGAGCGTCTTTTTATGAAATCATCTATATATACCGTATATATATAAATATAGGAAAAAGCCAATAATTAATCCATGTGTATCCCAAAATTACCTCACTGTCGAGTGATTTCACTACCTCACCCGGAAACGTTAACCATAATTCTGAGTCTATTCCAGTGCCTTGAATACACTGACTGTTCCCCAGTCTCTCAGCAATGTAAAGATCTCATCACAGCACCATTCGGATAGGTTCAGATCTGCACTGAAGGGCTTCTTAGTGCATCAAAAATCTATATATTATATACACTGACAACTCCTTTCATTTCTTATTTTGGACATTGCAACAGACTTGTAACCATTGTATTCATGGCAACACCAACGGACTGTTTCAGAGTGTATAATATTACAACATAAAGGAGTATTCGGTCTTGTCTGTCATGGAATGGATGCATAACATTTATTTGTGCTATTCAGCCCTCAGCCTCTCTGTCTCTCTGTAATTTGTAGTGTCTAATAAAAAATCCCAGTTCTTTTCTGACCTGGTCTAATTTCTCTGTAGATTGAAGTCGTCTGTGTGTTTGTGTGTGTATAAACCAAAATGATAAGTATTAGAGAGCGTTTAAATCTAGTTTTATTCTTTGTTATCCTCCTGTCCTTATTTTAAGTAACTTTTTAAACAAGTATGCAAAGACATGTATGTAGAAAAATGCTTAATTAGTGGTTTGTTTTGATGAAAACGTTTATATTTATGTATTGTATTCATTCATATTGAATATTATATAAAGTTGGACATGGAGATATGATGCCAGTCAGGGGTCAGGGGGCAGAGCAGGCAGCAGCTTATTTCCCAGGGTTGACTTTTGAGTTTGGTCACTAAAACATCACTTTATTTAAGCATCTACTCCAAAAAATCAAAGTTTTAAGAACCCAAACACCATCCTCTGACCCTCTCCTGGCACCATTTAATATAAATATCTTTTGATTAGTAGTATAATTTCAAACAAATCATCAGTCTTGAAGACCACTGGTGCAACAATGGACCAACTGATTGAATTGGCTGATTTGAGCCTTTTTCTTGGACGATAAGAACCAATGTGAGGCTTTATTGTGCCTCCAAACTTTGCAGGCAAACTGAAATGATGCCTTTGCATTAGTTGATCCATGAGAGAAAAATGATACTTTAGTTAATTCAACTTGTGGTTCTTTCATTTCTATAGGTTTGCTGCACACAACACTGTAAGACTGTAGTTATTTTCAACTCTTATTTACATTTCCCAAGAGTTTACTGCAGCGCTGAGCTAATTCAACTTCGTAAGTGTTTCAATTCATTGCAAAAAATGTGTAATTATGTAGGTCATCAGAAATGTTTAACCTGCAACGATGAGAAATTTGCTATATTTGAGGGTTTTGTTGTTCATCAACATGTGTTTTTACTGTTTCTCTCCCCTCTGACTGAATGTTTGACATGAATGAAGTTCATCGGTCCGACATTGGGGCATTATTGTTTTTATTGTCACATTATAAAGGTGATACTCAGTATAGTGGAGGAGCATTCATGTTTATGCAGCACCATTAACAGCCAATGGAATAGACAGGAAGCAGTTTTTTTCCCCTGCAAAGGCCAGGATTCATGTAATCAACAGAACAAACAACAGAATATACAAACATTACAAAACAAGAGTGGTTAAGGAAATCAAAATGTCAACAAGAGCCACAATTTAAAAAATATGCAATCATTCAGCTCCGCACATCGCTAAGAGGAAAAGCAACAGAAAAGGTAATTTTATGAGTCAGGAGCCATTGAGCGATTTTACAAAAAAAAAAACATAAATCAAAAAAACAAAACAAAGGACATGAGATTTCTCCACCGATCGAATACAAACAGGAAGCACTGTTCGTCCTAGTGGTGCAAATCAAAAACAAGAGAATCAGTGGAAGTGTAATACTGCACTATACAGTACAAAGGTCATGCATGCATACACACACACACACACACACACACACACACACACACACACTCTACTGCACACTGTTCACATTACAAATACAGTGGAACAATACTGTTTCACCACCACCACCACCACCATCATCACACTGCCTGAACTGAGTTTTCTCTCGTTTGGCTCATTAATAATAAAAATCCACACCTCAACCTGCGTCAACCTGCAACTGCCTGAAATGTTATAAATGCCCTCAAACACCAGCCGCCCGCCAGCACCAGCAGGGGGCGCCGGACACCAACAGGATGTTAAGTGTGGTTATTTGAAAACTGAGGACTGTGTTTAGGACACAAGTCAGAAGAAGAGTGAACCTGGATCAGATGAGCTGGAAATTAAAGAAGAAAAGAAAAAGAAAAAACTTAATTTTTTTATTCCTGACCGAGAAACAAAAACACTTCCTGGTAGAGAAAGTTGGCGCTGATGTTGCGTCAAATACCAGTTAGTGATAGTGAGTTAAATGATTATTTTGCCAGTTTGAAACCATATAACTTTGGCAAAGCTCCTGCACAGTTGTGTCTTTAAATACATGAGACCTTTGGCGTCTTTGCTAAAATGGAAAAAATGTTGTTGTTGTTTTTTTTATAGAGAAACATGTTGATATTTCTCAATAGCAAAAGCATAAAAACAAATATAATTTTGGAAAAATGGTACTGCAACCCAAGTATCGCATGGAAAGAGTTGATTTTTTAGCACCTCGTATCCTCAGTGTTCAAATCTCCTGCTGAAATGTTTTTGAATCTCCAGGTTTCCGTACACAAAACGACCCCAAATGTGGAATGTGACTTGCTTCAAGTTGATACAAAAGACTACTATCAAATTTCTCAAATGTTCATGAATGTGCCCGTTTTAACACCAAGAGTAAAAAGTTCAAAATTTCCTCCCTCGCTGTCAAGTTTCTTTTCTTTTTTTTTAATTTTTTTTAATTTTTGTTAGTTGTACAAAACATATTTTTAAAGAAGCTTTTGTTCGTCATTTGAGACGCTGAAAAAACCTGTTCTCTTCCACATTAGAAAACAGTAAACAATTCATGGTCAATATTTTTTTTTGTTTTTCGTAAACTTTTTCGGCTGTCGCTGCAGCTTCAGCGGGCAGTTGAGGGAGTCGGTGTGCAAAGCGCCTCTGGCTCAGGGCAGAGGGGGGGAAAGGGAAGGGGAAGGGGAAGGGGAAGGAGAGCTGGGGGTGAGAGACCGGGGGTGGCGGCCGCCCGCACGCCGTGGTCACGTGTTGAGGAGGGTGTCGGGGCTGGGAGCCTTGTAGAGGTATTTCCAGATGGCGTAGTAGTGCACGGCGGCAGCCAGCGCCACGAACACGTGCCAGATGGCGTGGGCGAAGGGGATGACGCCGTCGCTCTTGAAGAAGAACACGCCGAGGCAGTAGATGAGTCCTCCACAGGCCAGCTCCTGGAGCCCCTCGGTGTTGCTCTGCAGGAAGCAAAGAGAAAATACACAAATTAAACATGTGCTCTTTTTATATTCAGTGGTCTGAATATGATGAACATGTAATGTAATTTATTCCTAGTCCTCCATCTTAATTGGTCATTTGTCTCTTGATATTTACTAAATTGATATGAAAAAGTTATTGTCCGAGTACTTTTACATTAAAGTCAATGTATTTTCTTGTCCTATTGATTTCTAAATTTGCGTCCAGGGCCGTGTTTCAGAAAGCAGGTTTAGTGAAAACTCAGAGTTACAGGAAAATCTGGGTTTTCGGTTTTACAAAAGCCAGTTCAGCTCAACTGGCAACATACTCGGTAAACCTAACCTGCTCACTGGCAGGTTTTCCCTTCAACTAACCCTGGGTTTCTCCTCCTCTTTATCTGAAGCCTGCAGACTGAAAGCACTGGCAGACAGGGTGTGATATTGAAGCGTGTGTACTCCACCAGGAGGATTATTATTGGATGTTTTATTCATTTTTATCACTCCTCTTTGAGCATTTGTTTGAAGGTTCCCATATTTCTGCACCGTCAGTTTATCTGAACAATATTCTCAGCCCTCACATCGCTCACATGACACATCGTGGACAAAGTGCAGTTCAGAGCAATCGGTACTTTTTTCTGTCTTCCTCTCTATGTTTATATATAGATATCGGTGAAGTCAAACACTGAAATGTTGAATATACAAATATACAACAGCCTAGCCTATATAATTTGTCGTGTTCCCACAAATTCATCAGAGGCCACAAAATAGCAGCATTTATAAACATGTCTAACTCCTCTGGTGAGAAGTAGGAGGGGTGAGGCAAAGATACTCTACGACTATCTAAACTGTGTCTTATTTAACAGTATTTGGGCGAGGCTTCTTTCACTTGTTGCCATGGTGAATCATGTTATCTTTGTTCCATTGATGAGGGCTTTTTATCTCCTTGTGCGCAACCTAAATTCAGGGTCAAATTAACTCAGACTTTATTGAACTAACTCTTATAACTCTGATAAGAGTCTTATTACCTGTTCTGAAACCGAAAACTCTTCAGTCAACCCAGAGGTCAGGTTTCAACTCTTGACTTTGATAACTGCTGCTTTCTGAAACAGGCCCAGTTACAATTGTTTAAGTCACCACAACAACCTCTGTGGTAGAGCTACAAGCTACAAGCTAGTGTGTGATTACTGACCAACACTGTGTGTGATTGTACTGACACTCTGACATGGGTTCAATCTTCATTTAAAAGATTCAATATCGATTCATAAAATCGTTAGATCGATCTTTTAATGAGGCTACTGCACTGTTGCGCTGTGTACTTCTGGAGTGGGTCATCATGTTAAATAAATGCGCATTAATGTAACTGTTTTTTCAGTCAATTTAATGTGTTGAATCTTTTTAATAAAACACCAGGTTAGAGAGTTCCAACTTTGTACAATTTGCAACATTAGTTTTGTGAAAATCTCTTTCATATCGAAGCAAATTGATATTAAAACTGAAATATCTCTAAATGAATAAATATTGAATCGAATCAGGACCTTGTGAATCAGAATCAAATCAGTTAAGTAAATCAGTAGTGATACCCGGCACAATTAAATATTATACCATTTAAATACAATGGGAAAGAAGAAACAGTGCAATATGAGTAAATCCACTTGATCATCACTTATGCCGGTTTTTTATTTGTTTATTTTTTTCTTACTGCAGGGTTGTGTGGACGACTTTCTTTTTTTTTTGTATAGTTTTTTTTTAAATTGGTTTTCATTTTTCTCTCGACTTTTACAGAGTGTTAACAGAGTGTTTACAAACAGTAACCAACAACTCCTCCCTATCATCACACCCTAAAATAAACTCTGTCCTTTCACCAGCGCGGCTCCACGAGGTCTGAGGACCACTGCTCTTTAGTGTCAGCGTGACCAGGAAGTCTCACACACACACACACACACACACACATACATACACACATACATACATACAGTACACACACACACACACACACCTCCACCCTGCTGCAGCAGCCTGTGGAGCTGCTGGGTGGAGGAAGTGACATGTGACATGTAAACAAAGTGAATGTGTCTGTAAATAAGTTACCATTGACGTCACGACTGAGGCCGGGAAAAAACCCATCGTCAAATAGAAGGCCAGCTCGACGAGTTTATACCTGCAGAGACAGAAACGGTTGCTTAGTAGCTGCAGCTCCTTTCACACACACACATACACGTCAGACATTAACATTTGGGTGCAACTTCTGCAAAGCTTCTTTATAAAGATTTGGTAAAAGTTGATTAGACACCCAGTAATAAGAGAAAGTCTTTCATTTAAAAAAAGCTCCGACTCTCTGCGGCTTTTAGATTTCCAGTAGAGAAAATGATACGACGTCCTGCAGGTGACTGAGCACAAACAATGAAATTAAGCTCAGATAAAACTGGTCAAACCTGTCAGTCTCCATACTTCTACATGATTTAACAGAGTGATGTTGATGACCAGTCCTACGTCATGTGCTTTTTTACTTATTTACTTCGATAAGCTCAAATGTTTCCAGTATTTTTTCAAACCTTTAAGCCACATTTTTACAATTATCCTTTTGTATTTTGGTCATTTTTAACTTTACATTTTAACTGATTTAACTCAGTCACTGGACGTCTAGATTTTGATTTATCAGAGAATCAAGCAGAGCAAACATCAGCAGCAGCAGCAGCAGCAGCAGCAGCAGCAGCTCTGCTCCCAGCTCCACTGAGACGTCCTTTGTTAGAGAAACACATTTTTTAACATGCGGCTGTTTTAGTCTGAAGGATTTAATTGGCTTTAACTCCCTGCTCTATTTGTTTTGGACAGGTCGAGACGTCTGCCGATGATTCATGAACCACTAACGCTGAGGGAATCCTGACTATAAGAAACTGACAGCAGCAGTGGTGGGTGGTGAAGACTACAACTCCCATGATCCAATGCTTCTTCACAACATGACCAGATTCTGCCTTTTTATTTAGCAGAAGTTACGGTACACACTGTGCCTTTAAAGCTAGGGTTGGAGATTCTGGAAAAACGGTTCTATAGAGACGAGAGAGGGGGAGACACGGCAGCTTGATTGGGCGTAGGCAGAACTAGACATGAAGGCATCTGATTGGTTTTTTGCTTTTCGGAGTGAAGAGCATGGATTGGTCAATTTGTCAGTCCTGCAGCTGCCACAGAGGTCTGATTATTTCACCCAGTTAAGTGTTTCTGAACATGATTACAAACCATAACTTTAAGACTAAGAAGAGGGCTGATTCTCCATGAGAGTCATTTAAAAATGTAAATATCAGCTGAATTAAAGGGATACTTCACCCAAGATCGATAATTCACCAATTGTCTACAATCTTCTATCAAAACGCTTTAGGAGTTCCAGGGTAGGTCCGGCGGCAACAGATTTTCATATAATGGTGGTGGATAGTGCTCACAACATCAACAGAGCCACTGGGAGCTACTACTACAACAAGGCTAAAAACAGAGATCAAATTATTTTTTTCCGAACAACTTTTTCATGTGGCGGCTTCAGGACACTTGGGTCAGTACAGACGAGCAGTATGGAGGTATCTGGATGTTTCATAGTGTGTGTTTTGGACAATTCAAAAGTGAACTCTATCCAATTTGGAACTCCAAAAGCGTTTTGATGACTCCGAAAGTTCTCAGAACCCTTCCTTGGCATGACGGTGATTGGTTAATTATTGATTTTGGGTGAAGTATCCCTTTAATTATTAAAAACTAAAGTTCCCAACTCATGGTACAAACAGAGGCAGGACTCACTTCTCATGATAGTTGAAGACGTAGATGGTTCCAGCAGCAGCCATGAGCCACACAAACCAGCGCATGTGTGCTGCTAGAGGGCCCAGTTCACGCAGGTTTAACCTGAGCAGAGACACAACAGTGACACATGTTAAGTCTCCATGTGAGAGAGGACACACACACATTTACACACACACACTCCTGTGAGTCTATACTGAGCTCTGTGTGACACTCACCAGGGTGTGTAGGAGGCAGCAATGAAGAAATATATGACCACTCTGTCGCACATGTGGAAACATTGTTCAACAGACCTGAAACCAAAGCACAAGCAGGTGAACAGGTGAGAGCTTTGTTATTAATAAACCGCAGAAAAAAAATTTAAATTTGCATTTTCACACAGGGGGATAAAACGGCATTAGCTGCTCCAACGTGTTGTTTTTGGTTCGTAGTAGTAACACAACATGAAGGCGAATGTTCTGTGTTTTCTAAAGTGATTAATTCAGACAGCATCTGACAGTTGAGCAGGTGACCTGGCACCTGTGTGAGCCATGAATAACCACTGACTGAAATTAAACGCTAGTATGCTGCAAAATCTTCATGAATTTGCAGCCTCAAAATAGACTGGTTAAACATCCTCACTCTTAAATGTTTATTTGGTCTGGATCAGATTTGAAAAGCACTGGGGTTGGAATTTTGACTCGATATTGTATCAAAAATTGACGTCTGCTGATTAAAAGTTTGTTCAAATTCATTCACTACTTTGCTCATTTCTTTAATCACATCTATCCTTTTTTATGCCAATCTTAGACTGTATTTTCTGTAACATTTAACAATACAATTTTGGCTTCTTTTATAAATTAAAAAGACACTTTTATAGAAAATATAGATGTTCAAATTTCTCAAAGTGGTGTATCAAAATAGAAACTGAGGTAATCAATAAAACAGTGAAGGAAAGAGCAGAAACAGGCCGAAAGAAGCAAACACAGTGTTTTATAATGGACATCAGGACTTTCTGGTTTAAGAGAGAGAGTTTAAGAGTTATGAGCTGGAAACCTGAAACCAAACAGGTTTCAACCAAACAAAGCAACAGGAGAAGCTGAGGAATCCAAAGTGATGGATGTGTCCTCGTCAACAGTTGATGTCACAGCGTTGTGTTGTTCCTAGTGCGGACAGTGATATTAAATCACCTGAAAGGAGACACCAGCTGCAGCGTGTACGACCGCTCTTGCTCTAAATATCACAACAGCAACAGGCGATTGTTTACATCCCAGACCTGTGTCTTGTCTTGGTTTTGTGCCCATGTGTCTGTCATCACTTTGCATCCACTCACCTCATGTGGCTCTTCTTCCAGGTGATGATATGAAACACAGTGGAGACCAGGAAAAGGGCGCAGAGGCCCATGCCGTACACCCAGGCCGTGATCCTCTCCCAGCTGTTGTCTGACAGACGGTGCAGCAACGCCATGCCCACGAAGGCCGGCATGATGAGGAACTACACGGAGGACAATTAAAATCACACAATTATCAGCATCAATCAGGTTGACCGGCTCTGAATTTGATATTAGAAAAGAAAAAAAGTTAAATACAGGCCACTTACTGCATGAGTGTAGCAGTTTGCAGCATGCTCATAGCAGGTGGGCTGGTAGCGGCAGTTTGCAGAGGCCCGTCTGTTCATAAACCTGAAACACACAAAATAAACAAAGACAAAAGAAAACATGAACAACCATGTTTGTAAAGTCTCTCTCCAGTGAGACCTTTGTCCTGAGTCACTTCGTATCAAGAGCCGACTGGTGTAAACATTGATTCATGGATGTAAAGTAGCCTCTCATATTGATAAATAAATCTAATAAACCAGACACTGTGATTCATGCAACATAACCAGACTCTGGGTAAATAAATAAAATAGATAAGATGCTTAACTTGATATTTATCTCCAAGTTCAAGTTAGTTAGAGAAGAATCCTCTCCCTAACATGTGCATTGACAAATATGCTGCACATTTCTTCAAGTGACATCCTCATAAACCTCCCACAGCCTTAAAATATGTGGTATCACATGAGGTCTGCCTGAGCTCATTAGTCTTGTACAGGTTTGTGTTCACAGACAGTTATGTAAACATGTAACACAGGTTCATACACTTAGGTTAGTGGTTAATCTAACATTTACAGCTGAAAATAACATTATCAGCTCATCTGTTGTCTGTGGTGTAGTCTATAAATTGTGGAAAAATCACCAGTACTTGTACAAAATTCAAAAACATTCAATAATAATAAAACTAGAAGGAAAAGAACAATCCTCACATCTGAGAAGCTGAAGCTGGTGAAATAAATGTCCTGTCACTGGCTTGTATATGAATCAACAGTTTAAACCTTGTTATTATTACCTTTTTTCCATTATCTGGTATAAATTCAACCTTTCATCCTGTTTTAGCGTTAACTGTCCTGTTTGTAAATATTTTATGTTAGAAAGAGGCAACTAAAAACTAGTGATTGGCATTAATAACATCAGTAATATCTAAAAAAGAAACCAGTTTTTTTTCTGTCAGACCACCTGGTTTTTCCAGCACCCACCTCTGGAAGCTGTTCACTCTCTTCATTTCACTGCTTTAGGAACCACAGGGAGCAGAGGGAGGAAAAAAATCAGCAAACTCCAGCGAACAAAAGAGCAACAAAGGGGGAGAAATAAAACAATAAAGAGTCCTGACAGCCCGCAGGAAACGGAAGGCCTAACATGAGCTAGTCAGCTAACTAGCAGCAGCTAACTTTCATCACAGCAGCTAACTACAAGGCACCGGCAGCTTTAACACTCCCACCTACTACAAAGGCACCATTTTAGCCTTTTTCTTAAAACCATCCTGCTGCAAAAAACACACACAACTCACTCCCGTTTATCTGAGCTACAAACATCCATGAGCACCAGCGGCAACCTGGACCAAAAACCGAAACAACCCACCCCCCGGACACCGAAGCAAGACAGCCGAGCCGAGCCAAGCCGAGCCGCTCACTGACTGAGTCGCTCAACTCTAGAATATGATTTTTCTTTTTTTTCAGTTGGTGCCATCACTAGTGGGGAGATTGTTGACTGACAGAAGCATCGGCCAATCAGCGCCGAGATCACCGGCAGGGCGGCCAATCAGATGGTTAGTGGGCGGTGTCATGTGAGAGAAACGTCACAGTCAAGTTCTGAATAAAAGAAAATAATGGGAAATGTGATAAAAGTTCATCCCTGAAGCCTCTGACTGACCCTCTTTGTTCGCTGTTTTATTTTCCCTGTGTATTTTTATTTTATTCTTTATCCCTTTTGTACCCATCTTTGACTTATTTATTTATCTTTTCTGTATTTTTTGTAATGATCTATTATTATACAATGCTTTTGACTATTTGTGTTTTTTGATGTGCTGTTCTGCATCAATGTATAAATTGTTGGTTCTGTATATTATAACTCAATAAAAAATAATAAATACTGGTTCAGTATAATGATAAATGCTAAATTGAATAACAAAATACACAGACACAAATTTCTGTCTGCACATCTGCTGTCTGTCAAATGTCAGTAAAAAGTTATACTGCTTTGTAAGACAGTTGTAAGCTATTTATAAAAAATAAATGGTCTGATTCTTTACAATTCTTTGTATTTACCATTGCTGGATTGAAGCTGTAAAACATAAATGAATTGATTAATTTTATCTTAGTATTTAAGACTTCAGGACATTTCAACAGCAGAATTGATGGCCTCTTTTAAACGCCTTTGTAAATAAAGAGGAAAAACAGGACAAAAATGTATTCTCCGCAACCTGGTAAACTAAATTGATCTATAAACGACCAATAACTATATATTAGATACATTAGACATATATTAGATTCATATAAAAGTGACATTCACGTGTATATTTTAAATTAGGTTTTTTTTGGTTCATGAATAATCAGAGGTTCTCTAACATAGAGAGATGAAAAATCGTTTTGTTCATAAGTAAGAGCAATAGGCCTAGTAAAAATAAAAAAAGGGGGGGGGGTCCTAGTGGTTGTAAAATTGTTTAGAAATAAAATCTTTTTGTGATTCTGTTCATGTTCTTTCAAACAAAACACGGTCTTGTGACATGTTATGTAAGTTCCTGATGTCAACGGCTCACACTTACCACAAAATGAAACTGATGTTACAGCATATTTCTAATTTTTTTGCTATTGAACAACTTGTGCTGAGGACACAGACGCACCACAGGCAGCTTCCTGCCGCAGTTACCATGTGGAGGAAGTGTGTATTTCTGATGTTACAGTCGCACTTCTAGCAAAAAAAAAACAAACAAAAGAAAAAACCGAGTCTGATCTTGCAGGAGACAAAGTGACCCAGACCCAGACAACAAATTGCACGCACTCCATGTCACGCACTAAGAGCTCAGTTACATAATACAACTGTAACTTGATCAGTGACTCTTAGGTATAACAGTGTTTACGTAAGACCAATGTGCAATCCTTGTGCTTAATGAAGTTCAAGCTGTACCACTGTGTTGATGCCATGACGGCTGCTGCTGCTGCACACCACACAGAAATGAGCTGAACCCTGAGTTCATTTTCTCTCTCTCACAAATGTGTGTTTTTCTTCTTTTTTATTTATTTTTTACTTCCATCCTGAGCACATGAAGATTATTTTAAGCCTTTTTTTAATTGCGTTACAAATGGTGGATTAAAAACAAAGGTCAAGCATGTATTTGTGGAATTCAAAGAGGGAGGGTGAACTATATCAAACAGAGGTATCTGGGTCTTTGTGGTTAACATACTGTACCAGTAGGAGCAGAGAATGGGACTGATCCAGAGGAAGAGAAAGAGCTCTTTGTTGGGCTTTTAAAAAGGACATTATCACAGACAACGGGTGAACGCCAGAGGCCATATGTCAGCAGACAGCGTCTCCTTGTTTCTGGCCTCTCTCTGCTTTCCTAACCCGCGCCTGCCTCCACCTCCCACGCTGCTTCACTAACACCTCTAATGTGAGACACACCTGAGAGCGCCAGGTCGCCAGTGTGTCACAGCGGCTCAGGATGGCTTCCCGTCCTGGCTGTAAACAATCTGTGTCTGCGTCTGCGACTTGCACTGATCACCTTCCCAGTTTGATGCGGTGGATGGATGGATGGACGCCGAGTCTGCTTCTCGGGTGTTTGACCTGCACTCTCATCTCACACACTCAGCTGTATCACTTTACATGCACAGTGTCACTTTATGTAACCGGGTATACTGTATGCTCACAGCAAAGATCTGTCTTAAGCAGCAAGACTTGTTAGAGATGGGGCTTTTTTTCGTATGAAGCAGAACCTAAAAGCACCTTTACCTTTTAATAACATCAATGCAAATCTTCTGCTTTTAACTTAAAATGCCACTATTGTAATTATCTGTTAGATCTGGTTTTTGGAGGCTTTCAGGTGTATGCCAACTGATTTAGCACCTCACTCTTATGATATTGTCAAATAAGTGATCTTAATTGCTGCAGCACAACAATACATATTGTTTTTTATTCCTTTTCGAAACCTGGTGCCTACATTACCCTCAACGCAGCTAAAACTTCTAGTTGTCTGGACCCTCAGGCCTCAAACATACAGTATATTAGGAGCAGGAAGTTAAACTTTCTATTTGCACACACTCTGCAACTGAACCAAGATTGACTCATGCAACATCACTTGATCCTTGATCCTTGTCTCCTGATTTGCTCTTGTTTATTTGGAGGACAAAGTTACAATGTGTCATCATCCCTTTACACCATCACCTGACTACAAACTGGAGCAGTGCTCTTTGCAGTTTTCAGAGTACTGGGTGCAGTTTTGCTCAATGGTAGTGCTTCCATGCTTTCATGACATCACCTAATATCGTGCCTTGCTCCACCCACCCTTAAACCTGAGCACCGGTTTGATCTACAAGAGGAGATGAAAACATCTGTGAGGCTGAGGACGGTATAACCCTCACATGAATGGAAACTTTCAGGTTTGTAACTGTTCAACAAATGTCAAAAAGAATGTGGAGAAATTCTCCCACGCCCTCTGGGACTTTTCCATCCTTCATACCTGATTCATTAGGGAGTTGCCAAACTGCAAGTTTCCAGATTGTAAATACAGTGCACATCGATATCCAAGTCTCATATACTTCTGAAAACAACAGAATGTCCAAGTCTGGAAAAGCAAACAAACTAAGACCGACTCCACCTTCGTACAACCAACTTGAATTGTCCCACTGATGTAAATGAAACTTGGAGCTGAACCTCCTGTAACCACAACCCTTTTAATTCTCAACAGTTTCTAACCGTTGCCTGACTAACCTGACCTGTCCCCTCTGTGCATACCTGTCTCCCATCCCTTCGTCAAGCTACACCTGTCCCATCAAGTCCTAACATAAATAGCCCATCAGCCACTTTGCCTCTCCCAGACGTCTGTGTTGGTCATCTGCCAACTTTCAACCTTTTCCTTTCCCATGGTCTGCCATCTGTACCTGTCACCTCCCCGTGACCTGCATTTGAACCATTTGAACCATTTGAACCATTTGAACCGTTTGAACCGTTTGAACCGTTTGAACCGTTTGAACCATTTGAACCATTTGCCCTATTCCCGTTCACTGAATCCAGTTTTTACACCTCCAATAAAGCACCTTTTAATTTAACCTGCTCTGAGTTTGCTGGCACATTATTTTTGTATTTATAAGGTGATCAAACTTGAACTGAAATCATATAATAATCAACTATCCCCAGCTTCAGACAGCGTGCTTCTGACATTAGGAATTTACTGTAACAGTCATGCCATGTTGCCCACTGACCTGCTGATTTAAAAAAAAAAAAAAACACACACACACACACACACACACACACACAAATAGCAGCCGTTTCTGAATAATACATTATCTGATCCACTTGAAAACTCAGGTTTAAATCCCATGTGTATTAGAAACCTGCTGACCTGGCCTCTCAGATGCTCCAATTCAAGATACACACACAGTAAAACACAAAATCAAATGCATTCATCCACAGGTAAGTACTAGAAATGACAGAAATCCATGTTCTGTGGATGACTGAGGTCATGGGCCTGCTGAATCTACTATAGATGGGAATACGTTTAGAATAAAAGAGGCTTTCTGTGCACACGTGACACAGGGTTAAACAGCTTTGTAATTGGTTTACTGTTTCATGCTAGAATGTATCGCCCATAGTTTACCTGCAGAGAGGAAAGAAAGATAAATGAATACGATGGAAAAATCCCAGCAAACAGCAAAGTGAACACTGACTTTAAAAATGTAATGGGATGGTAATCCTCAGCATAAAAATAGCTCAGTCCTTTAAATAGTAGATAGTCCTTTTGAAAGTGACTGCAATGGTGAAGGTGCTGCATAAACTGAGAAAATGCATTTTCAAGGCATCAACATAAGAAATAATTAATAAATTGTTGTACAATATCCAGATTCTGATATAACTTTTAAAGAATTACATTTCTACATTTATATGCAACAATTAGATTTACGTCAGATTGTTATTTATAGGCTATCTATTCCTGCACAAGTCCAAGTTTTATAGAAATACCCATGTGAAAGAAAACTAAACAGTGTGTTCAGTTTGTGTGTCAGACGCTTTGCTGCTGCAGTGTTTTTGCCTCACCCAGGTTAATTAATCTTGCAGCTAATGAGCTGAGCCTAGCGTGCACTACAGTGGAAAGCACACTGATGCCTCTGGCTGAGGATTACTGTGTTCATCGAAGCATGGCTGCCTTCCTGTTCTCACCTCACACCTTTAGTGTCACAGACACAACTCCACTTTTAGAGCCAGAACTATTTATTTTCTGTCGTGTGCACACACCAGACATTCACATTCACTAGGATTGAACACAAATATTACATGTTATTTACTTTTGGTCATCATATATTAGGCTGCTTATATGTTATGTTTCTTTTCTCTTTGTGGTCCCTTGCATGGAGAGCCCTAACCCCAGCGGGCATGCTCAGTAGAGTCCAGTAGAGACAGGGGCCTGACACTGCAGTGTATACATTGTACTAAAATATTACATTTCTAAATATAATAAATATAGGAGCAAATATATGTAGAGAAAGCATGAATAAAAGGAGCCCGGCACCTATGACTATTGGATATTGTTAAATGCACTCCATAGCGGCTGTATTTGTATTACAGTATTGTTGGCAGCACAGTTTTTCTTTCTGTAATTTCTCTGCATATGCAGACCACACTTTAAACAAGACAGTGTTTAATTGTTTAATTTTGTACTTGAAACTGAAGTGTTGCAATGTGTTTCCAGCCTGGTCTGGTACCACACACAAATTTTAGCCAAGCCAGTTTGTTAGCTTGCAAGTCTCATGGCTACACAAAAACATCTGTCAATGAAACAGAGGTTGTTATTTTAGTTTTTAGA
Organism: Trachurus trachurus; assembly: GCF_905171665.1. NCBI lineage: Eukaryota > Metazoa > Chordata > Actinopteri > Carangiformes > Carangidae > Trachurus > Trachurus trachurus. Next base: position 9,630,049 of record NC_139905.1, on the reverse strand, counting down.
TGCCATCAAAAGTAATATGGCTCATTTTTGAGATCAAGTCCTTCCAACTACGGTAGGCTAAATAACCAGTTAAAGTCTTTGGAAAGAATAAATAAATAAAATTAGAAAACATACAACCAAGGAACCTTTTTTAAGACATTTTAAAAGTCTATTAGGCTACATAATGTAGCCTACTGTAGTTATTGACCATCTCTCTAATCTTAACGAACTTCACAGTTGGCCTATTTTATGAATGAGATCCATTTACTGCACATTTCTCAGAAACAGGATTACTCAGACCTCCATCCTGGTTTCTGTCCTCGCCGAGCTGACTGTGAGACTTCTCAGAGCTACGAGGTCTATTTTTGCTCAGTGTTGGCAGCACAAACTGCAACTGTAATCACAGTGTGTTGAATAATCAGGTTTCTTTATTAACCAACAAAGAACTGTTTCAGTTGCTCCAGATTTATTTCCTCAAAGTTAGTAGTATTACTTATCTCACTTGTAATCTGAACAAAAAATTAACAAGCTAACACAAAGCTAAAAGCAAACTGGCCATATAGTTGCATGGTGAGCATGCCCACTGATTTTCTTTTTTTCTTGCTTATTTGATGAACAAGCAGGCTATAGCTACAGTACTTCCATTGCTAGCATGTGAAATTAGCCTCACTAGCTGTGTTAAGAAAAACATCAATGTAGTTGCCACTTGCATTGCTATTGTGCAAATGTAGCCTTGTTAGCCATGCTGAATTAGCCTTGCCAACTGGCTAACCAGATAAAACAACATGGTTTGGGCAAATCTCTGCAGCACAGAAATGCTTAGTTACTATAGGGTAGGCCTATAATATGCAATGCTCTCAACATCTTCCAGTTTACCAACTTAAGTGAAACTCAGCCAGTGGGATTGTTTCTCACTCAGCTGATCAGAAAACCAGACTACAGGAACTTTTATTTTTTATTTTTTTGAGACCTCAGTCTCAAGGAAATGCTCATCAACTAAAATCATTTAATCAGTGTAATGGCATGGCTTTTTTGAGCTGTTATAAGTGGTGTGCTGAAGGATGCTGTGATGCTGTCCAAATCTATTATTGTCATTACCTGTAGCCTACATTACAAGACATCTTACAAATGAAACATGAGGTTTTGGTAATGTTTATTCCAACCAATTTGTCTTAAATAATAATAAAACATCTTAAGCCCCCATTGAATGAATGGTAGAGATTGGTCACGCTTACAACATGTGAGCGTTTACATCAGGGGTGTCAAACATGCGGCCCACGGGCCAAAACCGGCCAGGCAGAGGGTCCAATCCGGCCCTTGGGATGAATTTGTCAAGTCTGAAAATTTGAAATTGCACATATTTTTATCAAGAAATTTCAGGTTGTTCATAATATGTTTGTAAAAGGATAGTTCATTAACTGTAAACATATTAATAATGTATTAAAAAGTTAAAAAAAAAAAAAAATCAAAGTTCTTTTGGGTTATAGGCTATCATGCTATTATTTTACTGGTCCGGCCCACTTGAGATCAAATTGTGCTGTTCGTGGCCCCTGAACTAAAATGAGTTTGACACCCCTGGTTTACATCATCAAGACAGTTGTGTGATTACACAGTCTGATTAAGCTTCAACTTGGGGGTGGGCTTTTATTTCCAGGTGACAGGTTCCATGAGTTTCTTGAATAGGCCTCAACCGGGAAGGACTCTAGATTTGGCAGAATTTGAGGTTAGCTTAGTGCCATTGACTGACCACCCTGGAACAAGTGCAAGACACAAATCAGTCCAACTCGCCACAACACGATGCTGCTGCACACACCATGTAGGCTACTCAATGAATTGGTTTGGACGAAGCAAGAAGGAGCAAAAAAAACGTTACGTTAGCTGTTTGTAGTCCCTTGAAAGGATAAACATTGAATGCATGCAAGGCAAAACAGCTTCAGGAATGAATGGTCAGTTTATTCACCATCAACACAATAGCAGCCATATCAGTCGTGCTCTGTTTACTTATCAAACACTGCAATCTTGTGCTTCACTGTGCTTAACATAAGGCTTTGTTTGCATGTTTCCATAGACTTGATAAACCATGTCTGCAGTCCAGTGATAAGACGAGAGACAAAGAGAAACCAAGCAAAAGCCTTTGTTCAAGTGACTTCTCCATCCTCAGCATCTCCAACATGAAGAAGCCTTGGCTCGTAGGCCTACTGGAGCAGGCAAGTGGAGCACTGTGTTGATCCAAGGGTTAACACCTTCCTGTTGTGTGGGTGGGGTGATTAAAGACAGACGTCTCAAAATAAGAATCGAGACATGGCGGGTCAGGACCTTGATCGGAGTAGGCTACTGTCACCCATCACCCTAGGGCCTAGGCCTACGCGCCTCTTCCTCTCCGTTAACTCTTCTCCAGTGTTGACATTTGCAGCTCTCAGCTTGGTTTTCAACTTATATAAGAACCAAATGTCTCTTTAGACTTCACCAAGAAGTTTCCCATAAATAAAAAGCAAATAAACAGCAATAAATATCAATTGTATCTTAGGTCTCAATGACATGGAGATAAAAAGTTTTATCTACATTATAAAGAGGAACAAAGTCCAAAGACAACACGGACAACAGGGCACTTTCTAAAGGATGTTAAGACACCAACTTAGTTTCCTCTCTACTACACTTCTCTTTATGTTTTCCCAGCTCTAACCTTAATCCTAAACCTCTCTCCCACTCTGTCAACTCAACACAACAGAGACGCCCTCTTTATTCCTTGTGCTTTATCAGTTGTGACATTTCCTTTCCAGAGCAGACTGCAGGCTTTGGCTTGAGATCCTTGAGATAAACACGGATTTCACGCGCATACACATAGCACTTAACGACATCAACACATGTCAACCCCCCCCGCCTCACCACCCTACCCCACTCCACTTCTTACCGTCCAAGTCTGGTCCTGTGCAGGTCAAATCCTAGCATTGTCCAAGCAGCAACATACAATAAAATGTAAAAAGAAACATATGTACAAAAATAAAAGAGTCAGGTATGTACAAAGGTGAGTCCTCTGAGTCTCTCTCAGACCATCGTGCTCTTCTTCTCCCTGAAGTCTGCGAGTGTCGGCTCGTGGTAGGTTGTGATCATGTTGGTCGTGTCCCACCGTCCCACCGGAGCTGGAGAGCTCTGCATCACCACCAGCCTGATGGGAGACTGGGTTGGCTGTGGGTCCGGGGCGTACTCCTTAGTTGGATCTTTGCCCCGGCAGTCGTACATGATACACGATATCAGGAAGACTAGGAGCAAGATAACGTAGCTGGCGATGAGGATGCAGAGGTTCAAAGTGACAGGGTCTATCTCCTGGTAGTTTTCCAAAAAGCCCATGGTGCCTGCTTCATGCTGGGCGGCCCTGAGGCCTCGGAGAACAAGCACCTCAGTGGAAAGGAAGGTAATAGGTATCGACGGCCGACGGAGAAACACTAAACAAGTCGGGTGGCAGCAGGGTTTTCTCCCTCTCTATCCTCTTCAATCTGTCTCTCTACAGTACTGTCATCCCCCCCTCCCTTCCTCCCTCTCTCCCTCTCTCTCTCCCTCCCTCCCTCCATCCTCTCTGCCTCACTTCTGTCTCCCACTTCTCTGTTTCAGATGAGCGCCGTGGATACGTGGCTTTGTGGTAAAAATACTTTAATCCGCGCCACTCCTCCAACCTTGAATTTCTGCGATCAATGGATCACTTTAATAACTTAAGCTTCAGCTGTAACTCAGCAACTGTGACAGATTCTGTGTTATGTCATCTGCTAGCAAGTGAACATTAATTACTGTGCGTTTGACGTATTTGAGTGCATGTCCGTGTGTGTGTGTGTGCGCGTGGTGTAATCTTAATCTTGATTGTGAGTGGGGATTGACAGAGGAAGCCATCTGGCTAAATAGAGGCCAGAGAGTGCGACTGAAAATGCTAACATGCTAACAGAAGACTTAATCAACCCCACAACAAGATGGATGACATTTTCCCTCCAAAGAGTGTGATTTTATAAACATGTAGTTCAGACAGATTACAGCAGTCTTTGTCCTCCATATATCAGACTCCTTGTAGAGAATCAGAGCCAGGATTATCATAATGGATGACAAATCCTTTAGGTTTATGATCTCTGTTGATGGAGGACAATACAAACTGTGTGTACAGGTGCAGCAGGCTGGTATCAGTTTGTGTACAGGTGGCTATGAAAAAAAGTTACATGCATTTCCACAAGTAGTATGTGCCTGAGATTATGGTGAGACTGAGTGAGGCCAGCAGGGGGCAGCAATTAGCAACAATAGCAGAAGTAGTGAAGTCAGAAGAAACAGAGCTGAACTTTAACCCAGACAAACACTTCAGGAAAGAGGGACGGACGTTTACACAAAGTAGGCTAAATGAAGCGTTCATAACTCATCCTTACATCCTGAAGTGAAAAATAAAGGCAATTTGATTGCAGACACAATTTTCTCTGCATTTCCTTCTGCTTTATTTTAAAAAGCGCCTTGTGAATGATGCAAAATAAAGGCCGCATTCCAGATCCATACTGATTCTGAACAGACTCTAAAGGCAAATATGTGGGTTAAAAAAAAAAAAAAAAACGGACAGTATGGATACACTGGAGGTTGGAATGTACAGATGTTAGAGGGTGCAGATGTTGGGGTGTGCAGATGGACGGTGTTGTCCTACACTAAGGAAGTGGAGACTTGGCTCCAGATGCAAAATTTGAAAACAAAAAGTACATAGTATAGTGGATACATGTGAAACAGAGAAAAAGTGTTAAGCTCTTCTTCTTTTTTTGGCAGTGTCACTCAACATCTGTGTCTGTAACAGTCTGCACAAAAGAGAAGCACATCACCATGTATCACTACCACTGTGAAGGAGTAATGAAAACTATATGTCTTAAGATGTTGTTTGGTATAAAGATGTATCTAAGTCTCTTTGTGCGTCTGTAACGTCTGCTTTTCAATCTGATTTTCATCTTAAATTTTTCTCTTGTTTGCAAACATGTGAAGTTATTCCCAAAAGGCTAAAACTGCATCCTCTGTCTTTTATTTTACATAAAGCCAAACACATTTGATAACCTTTGAAAAAATCTGAGTCTGAACGATTCGATTACTTTTTGCTTTGCTTTACAGCGTAAGACACTCAAATTCAAGGCGACATGCTTCTTTAGAGATGCACCAGTATTTAATAGACATTATTAAATATGTCGACTTGAATTTAAAATGAGCTTTTTGTACTTGTCCACATAGAATCAGTTTGGGATAATGGATATCACTTATATGGACGTTTTAGTATAGCCTACGGCACTAGAGCCATTTGCCAAATTAGTAAAAGCAATATTGGTACATATCTGCTATTGTGGGTTTTCTTTTGCAACTCAAATCTCTATAGTCTTAAATATTAGGCAACTTTATTCATTTACCAAAACTTAGATGCTAAAACGTCAGCAGGAGAACATGAGCAACAGGCAGCACAGTGGGTTTCTTCTCTAAAAGAAAGAGTTTTCATAACATAAACATGCAGGGCATTAAATCAAGGACTAATCTGCTCCAGCTTCGCCTGCAGAACAAATTCTGGCACTTGTGATGTTTCCTGCCTGCTGGTGTGTTACATCCAGCGAGGGTGGGCAGCATATGTAGCTACAGTATACACACTATTATCTGCAGAGCAATGAGTGACCTCACTCCTCTCTTGATGTCCAGGCCTGTAATCCCTCTATATGTTCAGGAAACTGATGTCAGAGGCAAATGGCTTGACCCCGATCTTGCCTGACCTCCACACAGCTCCCCCGGCCTCAGGATGAGAACTGATGGTGGTGGGGGTGAGAAGAGGGTGGATAGATGGGTGGGGGGGCCCTTTGTCAGGCTGACGAATAATCCCACTGTGAAAAACGATGACCTCTGTGCGTCACTGATCCTGGTCCTGCTCCAGAAATCAGCATCTGGAGGAGCCAGAGTGCACTCTGCAGCACACTGGAAGCAGCGGCCACTGAATCATTTCCACTCTGAGTGTTTTCATAACACAGTGTCATAACAGGCTCATGATTATTGACCGGTTGTCATGTAACAATCAGGATATTTCAAATAGATTTACATTATATTATATTATATAAATCTGGATTAAAGGTCACACACTTTCTGTCATTCATATGAAAGAAATTGAAAGCTCCGGGGGACATAACTCTGTCTCATAAATACAATTTATGGCCTAGATTACTTCTATTAAAAAGGCTGAACTTGATGTATCACACCGCGGGGAAATAAAGAAGGTGCAGTCTTTTATATTTTATCCTCACACATGCAACATGATACATGTTTAATTTATCAAACATTGTTACTTGGGGATTAAAAGCCAGAACAGATGGGATTTACATGACAAAATCCAGTTTGTAGATTTATCACTGCTGTACGGTGGCCCTGAGAGCTCAACACACACTGCAACTAAGGAGAACACGTGCAAATTCAGAAAGCATTATCATATTGTGTTGGCTGCCAGGGGCAGTATTTTACTGGAGGACTTCGATAGACAGGGTGATAAATTTTTCTCTCATTTTAGGATCATTTTGCAGTAAAGTAAAAACATTTGAAATGAAGGCAAAGGTCCTGTTTATGTAAATTAAATATAATGTCATATTTCATAGGCTGGTTCCAGTATTTTATTTTATTAATAGTTTATATTTGTTTTGGTTTTAAGCATGGGAAATAAAGCTTATTAAAACCAACTGACTTTTGACTTTGCTCCTTCCTCGTGTTGAGTTCATGATTTACAGGGGTGATTTTTGTTTGGTGCAAATAAAACACAATAATTATAAGACAAGACAGTTGTAAATGATGTAAACATCATGACCTGTTGGTATTTGAATCTTTTAATTTAAAATTTAATCAACTATGACTCCAAATTAACAAAAAAATTGTGCAACTTTATTTTTATTTGTGCACATATACTGTATGTGTGCACTGGTTTGCATGTTGTCATAGATTTTACATTCCAGTTGTGTGCTTTAGTTTAGACAGCTTTATTTGACACAAAAACAAGGCATGGGGTGTATTTGCGGTAAAATATGATGTGATATCAACAACCAGTGACATTTGAGACCAAGAGAAGCCATGTTTTGTGTCAGTCTGTCAGTTTTCAGAAAGGACTGAGGGCTAAAAACAGTCAGAGGAAGACTGGTGTCTGTGTCCGGGGAAATGTTTGTGTTGTGCTGGTGTCGGGCAGTGATTAGCTCAGAGGATGTGATGGGTTTGTCTGTGTGTATACCAGGCTTCTCGGGTGGAGTCTCTCCTGCTCATCTTGAAGAGATACAGATCTTCCCTCTGCAGCGCCAGACTCCCTCTGGTGCCAGGGAGTCCGGCTCGCCGCCTCACCAGGACCTGGAGACAGACAGCAGGGAGGAGAGGTGTTGACAAATCCAGCAGGCAGGAGGAGTGTTTGGCTGTAGATCCTGAGGACTCTAAGAGTTTTTTGTCTCTGCGTAATGTTCCTACTCTGTCTCTCGGGCATGAAGCCCTGTGGTGATCCTCGTCTCTTCACAACGACCTGACCTCACGTCACCTCCGTCAATCGACTGTCCCAGAAACGAACATGGAGCAAGAAACACGCTCAGAAGATGAGGAATAAAATACCATTAAGACTATGGGTTTACTGGAATATCTATCTCCTATATAAAAAGTGAATCACAAACTAATTAAACAAAGTAAAACAAACTAAATTATGTTTTCATTTGCACATCTTCCTTGCAAGGACAACAGGTTATCAAAAGCTTAATGGATGAAACATTGTGAACTCTGGCTGGGGTCTGAATGTAGCGTGATGGAGGCAACAGGTTTCCATGTGTTCTGTATTTTAACGACTTGTTGCACATGTTTCTTTGCAGAGCCTCCATTAGGGTAAAAGCACTATGTGTGAACTATGTCACCTTATCACCTCAAACTTTATTTTAACTCATATTTCTTTAGTTTTGTTTCTAATATACTGTACATTGAGGCATCTTTACCGTATGATATTTTAAACCATTTCCTCTGTTGTCGGGCTCCGTGTCAGTCACAGCTCCCAGATATATGAAACTCCGGTGAGTAACTCTATCACTGGTTTAATTTAATTAACTTTAATGTTGATTGTGTTACTAATTGTGTGAACTCGGGTTTCCTCTGTAATGGAAAAAAGAAAAGAAAACGTTGTGTCACTCTAACAGACGGAAAAGCAAAGATAAATAAAAGTGAAGAAATTCAACGCAGCTTCTCAGTTGCAGTTACACAACACAGCAGCTCTGGTTACGTTACCCCATTCATGTTCAGTTCAGATGGGGATCGAGTCGTCGTGTCTCCTGCAGGAAAAACTCAGTTCAGCCTGAAGTGGCCTGTGGGGCAGAGGGCAGTGAGGGAGAGGGAGGGAGGGAGGGAGGGAGGGAGGTGTAAGGGGGTGAAGCCGGGTAGGGGCGGGGGGATGATGGGGGTTAACGTGATCCCCCGTCTCCTTTGTGTCTTCAGACTGTTTGAGTTACTGCAGAGATGTTCCATGAGGTCAGCAAGGAGGTGCTGATACATAACCAGGAGACAGCTGAGGGAAGCTCCTGCTGCGCTGCTCCCCACCCCCACCCCCACTCCCCCACAACCTCCACCTCCACCCCTCCACCCCAAACACTGTGTGGATCCAACAGCTGAGGGCTCTTGTCTGTCTCTTTAGTTCATTTTTCATTTTTCCCAAACAGAAGACTAGTTCACAACCTGAGGCCAAGATTTTTCTAAGAGTAAATAATTATAATAAAATCTGACACGAAACAGACTCAACAAAGGAAACTGAAATTATTCTAAGATTTCATAATATTGAGTATAAAAATCTGACCATATTTTGTCTCCCTCACATTTATGCCTTAATACTCAACCACTCATTTTGTGTGTCAGCAGCTATGTCCTAGTGAATAAAACACACAATGCATCAAAGATGGAAATTTATTCTTGATTATGTAAAATATTTGAAATGGCAATAACAAATACAAAACCTGCTTTTTAACATTAGAGTTGAGCCTTTAAAAGAGAGATTTTCAAGTTGTGTTATTGCTACATGGCTAACATCAACATTACCAGATGTTTACTTATCAGTCTAGATGAAATGTTGTAAGATCAGTATCAAACTTTATTTCATTTGTTTTTCACTTCGTTTCTTCTACTGAAATTAGCATGCTAACTAGCTAGGCCCAGCCTTATTGGATTCACGTCACTTTCCGATAGCCTACTGAGTCACAAGTCAGATCGCAGCTGCACAGAAGACAACAACAATGGCAAAAGCTCTCAACAAAACTAATAAATAATAGCAATAACAAAACTTAGCTCCTTTTAAAACTGTGAGTTATGGATAACACCCCAAGACTATAATAACAGCCTGCAGGCCCCATTGCGCAAGTGCTCAGTTATTGTCAAACATATAAGTTCTTCACATTGTAATATTTAAATATTAAGAATTTGGACTAGAAATTTTTTCCAAAAGGATCATTCGGTAACCCTTTAATTTACAGGTCACCGATTACGTGATAATGTCAAGAAATAGCGAAGAAATAACAAGTAATTGCATTATAATGTCAAGAAATAGCCTAGAAATAACGTTCAATTTCATAGTAACGCCGTGTTTTTCATAAAGGCAAGATTACAAATGCTTTTCATGCTTTGAATTTTTGGGGAAAAGCAATCAATCGTTCTTGGCTATATTTCTCGACATTACTATGAAATTGGCCTTTATTTCTATTTTTTTCAACAGTGTCTTTCTGTTGATTATTATCTTAATGACATGCTACGTTTTCTCCTCTGATTTAAAACTGGGAAAACTCAGAGCATATGTACCACAAAGCAAATGGCATAAGCAGGAATACACAAAAAACTACATATCACGGGTTAAATTTCAGCATCGCTTTGCAGTTTTCCTTCTACATCCAAGCTCCTGGAGTCTGATGATGATGATGCACCGAGTGGCCTCATATCATCTCACCACATGGAGAAGAAGAGGGAGGGAGGGAGGGTGGGTGGGGTCCCAAGCCTCTCGGGTGGGTGGGGTCCCAAGCCTCTCGGACAGCAGCGGGTGACGGACGGGCCGAGGATCTTGCAGATCTGATAAAGGCCCAAAGAGAGCCCTTTCCTTTTCCTGAGTGCTGGACTGTTTGTGTTAGAGCGATCTGCGTCTCTTCTTCTGGGTGTGGGAACCTGCTCCTCCCAGAGTTCATGGTTTCCTCTCGTCAAGGACCCACATGTGTTGTCATTCAGTCCCAGATCTGCCTGAGGAGGGCTGAACAGGACGTCATGAATATTATCTGATGACATCTGTGATAGAGAGCCTGGTTATTTAATGAGGCACAAAATATGAAATCATTTCTTTGTTTCCCAATTTTTTTTATTGTTGGGGAAAACAACAGCTAGTAACGGCTTCAATGCAACAATACCAACATCGGTACAACATCAGTGACCTCTTGTGACCTTTAGGGGCGTGGTCATCCATGGAAGGAGATCATTCCCAACAGGAGAGAAAAGTTTCATCACAGAATAAAGAGGATTTATTAAAGAGGACACGCAGATCCAAACTGTGCATCTTCAAATTTCATACCAGCTGTGGATGGACTGTTGTTGCTGATCCTGTCTGATCTTTGTCCTGCATTGAAATTCTTGGTCTCCTGAGGAAGAACCACTCTCTTTACATATTGCACTAATGCATGAACGTCACACTCAGTCCTGTTCCCGTAGATCTACAGTAAATGCAGATGTCAGTTTTGTCACTGTTCCACTTTAAGTCACTTTGTTTTTTTCTCCTCTTGCCATCTTGAAACAAATCAGAATCAGCTGGGCCTGCTCGGTGTTTTTGTACCTACCACAGAGCGTGATGGGATGTTAACTGCTTAACTGTTCCATGCGGGGTGTTCGTTACGTTTCTCCACTTGTTTATTAAAGGATTTCTTTTAATTTTGTGGTTTATTGGTCTTTGATTTTTGACTGAATAGAAAAAGGGTGTTTTAGCAGGAACAATAGGGTACGTACTTGAAGTGCAGTGGGTGTTATTTGGTCTTTTTTGTATCATTTTAAACAGCTGTTTCAGAGCCACGTGGTCAATAGTTCAGTCATTAAAAATTCCAATTTGTCCTCTTCAAACATCTAAACTAAACATAATTAAATCCATCCATGAATTCATTCTTCTGCTCTGGTGATTAGAAAACAACATATCTGACTGATTAACGGCCTAAGTTGTTCTCTGTGTCTGTTTTCTCGCAGCTTTGTCTCGGTTTGAACGCCTCAATGCTTTGAGCTGCAGCCCACATTCACACCCAGTTTAAATCAGCAGGGAGTTGTAAAACCCAAGTCCTCGCTATTGTCTCCTGTACGTCATCACAACGGCTTGTGCGCTCTCTCCCCAGGCAGCACTCAGAGGAATGTGTCCACAGCTGATAAAAACCGAAGCAGCACCCCAAGATCTCCTCAAAACAAGCACCACCACCCCCTCCACCCACCTACCCACCCTCCTACCCTCCTCCTGGGCCCACAGTGACGTTGTTTACACTCACTTAGGAGAGTGAAAAGGGAGGTGGAGGGGTCGGCAGTGGACGGGTCTGGTTGCCTTGTTGACGGGGATCCAGGGGAAGGTGGCCTGCTGGTTTATGGGGCCACGGCTCCAACGCGCAGAAAGCAGAACAAAGCAGGATTTTCACAGCAGTTTGGTTGCTCTGCTGCTGAAAATGTCCCATAAATTTGAACTGTACGCTTCAGTGGTTCAGATACGATGTTTTCTCATCACTTTACCGCGTGAAATCCTGCAAGAAGTCATGGGTTTTTATTTTTGACCTGCACTAAAGGAGAGTAAAGATAGGTTTTCATGCACATATCGAGTTCAGTTTGCTTTACAGATGAAAAAGAAATAAGGATAAGAATAAGTCCAGGCCAGGACGGCTACAGCATAGCATCAGATTTCAATCTTTTATATCACCACTCCAACACCAGAAGGGTGTAACAAGGTCGTATCAGACTTCAATTATAAGGCTGAAAGCTCGCAGTTTTTTGAGAAAATGGACTCTGTTACTGAAACAGAGACAACAACGGAGACTTTCTGGGGGAGGGATATAGGCTCTTAACACAAAATAACAGCTGTATTTTGTTTGTATCGATGTGATCTAATGTAGTTTTGGAGCTATTTTCTCATAAAGCAACAGTTTTTGGACAATCGTAATTCTTTTGTATTGTTAATGAACATTGAAAGGTTATCAGTCGGTAATCAGTCTATCTTGTATTCACCAAAACATTTGTTCAAACCTCATGGTTGTACTAGAGGAAATGTCAGAGGGTCACTGAGGTCAGATGAGAACATCCTCTGAGCAGCAGGAATGCCTGTACAAAGATTCATGGCCGTGCATCTGATAGTTGTTGTGATATTTCAGTCTGGACCAAAGATTGTCGTCCTCTCAGCACGGCTAAAGTCTTAAGATGCTAAAGGTCACGGCGCACTTGAAATGATCGGGGAACATACAACTCTCATTGAGTTTGTATTTTGGCAGTGTAATTTGTCCTCGTGGCCATGAAAAACCTATAATCCGAGGTTAAAAAAAATCGAATCCAATGATTTGTGTGCAGGGAGAGGCCTAAATTTAATTAGACAGCCAGAGCTTGATGCTGAAACCGAAACTTGTTGGAAACAGATGTGGGACTGTTTGCACATCATATTTTGATCAGGAGTAAATAAGATGATCCGAAACCTCCGCCTCTGAGTGGACCTTCCTCTCGCTGAGGGCAACAATAGCACATTGTGTAGAGAGCATTGTTGCAGGTTAACGGTTCATAAACTGCATGCAAAGACGTGGCAACAGCGTGGGAGAGAGTTTGGACATTTACGAGACTTGGGCAGGAGAGTTTCAGCTCCACTCCACCAAGTAGCTCAGCTGTTCGGACGAAAAGGAAACCAAACGCTGTGAAGAAGCTACTTCCCATGACATCATTGTGTTTGTTAAATGACCTCTGTGGGGCTGTCAGACACACCTTCTCGTTTCCTCCCTGATCCATTCAAATTATTTACTTAATTTACTGACAGAGGGGAAAAATGGTTTATGTTGCCAGGTTTGTCCCTGAAACAACAAATAAGCCACAGGAAAGAATGAACGAGTCTGTTTTTTAATCACAGGAATGAGGCTGATAAATGAAGATGTTTTTTATCTGTAAGGAGTTTACGGAAAGTCATTAAAATAATCTAATTGTTTTTGAAGTATTTCCATTTAGTCTGTTTTTCAAAATCCCTTTATCTGTCTCGTTTTAAACCCAGCAGACAACAGATTCTCTTTCTTTTTATCCAGAGTTACAGAAAAACAAAGTTGAACTATTTATAATTTATCGCCTTTTCACGTCGTCTTTCTTATATGGTCCTAAATCTAGACTCTCACAAAACATGTTCCTTCTACTGTATATGGGAGATCCAGGTCAGAAGTTTGAGCTTGTGGTTCATGGAGAGTATTAAATGTCATATCTTGAAATTTCCATTGCTCTTGAATCCTGCTGTTGAAGGCATGATATCATACTCTGTAACTCAGTCAAACCCAAACACACAGACATGACACACACGTTTAAGATTCGGTATGATTCGTACTCTCTGAGGATGCCAGTGCATCTGACGCACATCCCAAGAAATTGCAAATATTCTCTGAGAAAAATGATCCTGAACTTTTCTTGTGACACATTTTGATTAAATAAATAAAAATAAAAAAAAGTATTAATAAAGGAAAACTGATCATATTCAAATCTATGTTCAGTTGTGCTGATGATAATGTTATAAAAGCCACAGGCCAAAAAGATTCATGAATACAAAGAACCCAACAAGTTCATAATGAAATCAAGAAGTTGGATTTGATTCATAAGCTTCATAAAATATACACAGCAGGCAAATGTGTGATGTGGGTGAAGACAAACAATAGAAAACAATAGATAGATCTTGCAAATGTCTTAATATCCTTCTCAGTAACTACAGTTTTTAATGGGAAAAGTTTGAACAGTGATGTGTTGTATAAAATCAGTCAACAGATATGTAGGACGGCCCCTAAGGACAAGCCCATACAGAACAACTGTGATGGCACACAGACTGCAAACATCTGGATTCGGAGCCTGTTTCCCTTAAGATCTGTGCTTTCACTCATGGATGCCTCTTGTGTTCGGGGCCTCTGTAGATATTAAACGCCAAATTGAGCAAAGTTAAAATGAAATCCAGTCAGACAATACGGTTCCAGCTTTAAAAAATAACCCGAGGTCCTGCTGTGGCGGTGCTCGTAATGTTATGTGTTTGTTGTTTCAGCAAAAAATGTCTGGTTTCACATAATGTGTGCTCATTTATTGGCTTTATTATAATGATTCTGTCCCCTGCCTTTATTTTATTGATCCTGTATCTTCCTGTGTCCAAACCACATCATATGTGACTAATGACACTGATTTCAGCCGCTCTCATCAGACATTTACGTAATGGGCTTGTGGGAGATTTTAATTCAGGAAATTGGTGATTAATAAAAATGAAAAAAGATCTGTGTAGCTCTGTTTCTTCATGACTCCGAGTCCATGAGGAGGCGGCTGCAGATTAGGAGCAGCTTTTCCTGGGAATCGTTTAAAAAGAGCTCAGTGTCACAGCAGCACTGGGTTTTTACCTGATGTTTACAAATGTTTCTACAGCATCCTATGACTCCTCTTCAGTTGGGAGGCTGAGTAAGACGCTGACACACCGGCCACCGGCCACCGGCATGAAGTTTCCCCATCTTCTGCGAAGCATGTGCGTCACAAGAGGCGATACTGGGGAAAAGCCAAACAAACTGCCTGTAAAAACAGCAGCTCGGTTCAGATTCACACAGGCGCACATGAGTTTTTCTTTTCCCTCACACATATGGACCTAATCATCTTTGATACGTGATGGGACTGACAACAGGGTGTTAACTTCCCTTTTGTTCTAATGAAGAGACCTCCTTCTTCTCCACTTTCAAGTTTACAGAGAGGATTCAGATGAGATGCAGCAATAATCGGATTAAAGTATGCGCGCTACAGCTGCTGTTAACATGAACAAACACATCAGTTTTGAGTTCTTACAAACCCTTGTTGTAAATAAAAATGAATGAGATCACTTAATGATGTGTGTAATACTTTTAAGTGGTAAAAAACCTTCATGTCCCTTCTACAGTAGGTGGGTTCATACACTTCCACAATTTGTGACAGTTTTACGGCCGTGGGTCCAATAAGGAAGTGACAGAGCACTGTAGAAACAATAGGAAAGGGAAGAGAAATTAGCAGGGAATAAAAAAGCAGCTATATTTAAGTGGTTTATTGGAAAATGGATGTACAGTCTCAGCAGTTTGTGTTCGCCATGTGTAAACTCGACATATCACCTTACTGTATCTAACATTAGGCCTGCTTTGTTGCTCTAATGTAAATATGTTGTCTTATACTGAAAAGACAGATCCAAACTAAACCATGAACTCTGTTGAAGCTGTAGACGAGCATCTCAACCGTTTTGTTTCTACTTACTGACAAGTTAAATAAACTTTCCAAAACATGCCCAAATTACAGTAAAGGTTAGTGAAAAGATGCACACCCAAGTTCAGTTCCAGCAACAAAAATGAATCTACCAGTGTTATAGTTCCACTTTTTTCATCTTAAAACCTGCATTAATTAATATTTTTCTGACTTTTTAAGTCACTAATAGACAGAAAAACTCCATACATAGGCCCTAAAAGTTGTAGTTGTGAAACACGTAGCATTTCAACTAACATGAATTGAGAGAAAGAACCATTACTTAAAGTAAGTCAGAAAATGAAGGATATGTTACAGTTAGCAAGCCCCTTGTGTTTTGGATTTCACAAGCTGATGCAAAAGCTTTGAGAGAAAATGTGATTTACTGTAAAAATGGGAGGAACTGGTCAGGAAGAGCCGTCTCTTTATTACGTGGGAGAATGAGGGCGATCCGAGCCGCCAGCCCCTGTGGGAGTGTGGGCAGCCAACGCTTCAGACACTCCAAGAACCTCTGGCAGCACATGAAAGAATCAAAGATAGAGACTGTCGTGCAGAGCCACCGTCACACTGCAGAATGCTGCCGGCTCTTATTGTGTTAAGCGGAGAGGTTTTTTGCACTTTGATTTTAAGCCATAAACCGTGTCCTTTTGCACTTTTTGATAAACTTGGAGTGGGAGAGGTTTGTCAGAAAGACACAGTGCGACCCAAAAGAACGAAAAGATCCAGGATTCTGCCCAACACATGTCTACCGCCTGTTCTATCGAATGTTGGTTTGATCACTTCCTCTAAAGTTTCAAGATGGGCATAGTGTTTCGACTCAACAGTATAAAAATGTATATTTCAGTATTTCAGTGTGGCACTGACACAAAGACATTTATTGGACAACTCATCGCAATCGGCCTTACATCCACTTTGATTTTGGTGTGAATTAGCAAACTAGCACCAGCTCAGAGCACCAATGTCAAAGTGGAGTCTAAGCCAATACAGAAATGTAACATATGACATATACAACAATCAGGATGTTGCCATACTGTAGGCTATATGTTGTGTATAACATCATTTATTATCATCACATATAGACATATTCTTTCAAGTTTATAAATGATATGAAATAACCATTGTAAATGGTTGTATACATATTAAAAACATATACACACACATATTAAATATCTGTACTGTATTTCTTCCAAGTATATGCATATACATATATAGCAATATGTTTATAATGTTCAATTTAAACATTCAAACATACGTGTTTATATGTTTTTCTTGTAAAATCAACATACTGACATGGCGTTATGATAGATATACCGTGAGATTTGATAGGCTAATGTTATTAATTGTAAACCCAACAGAGACCAAAAACTAGGATTTGATTATGCACCAAAAAAAACTCCATCCTAATAAGCAACAGAGAAGTCTATTGGAAATAATCATCTCAATTCTCCTGTGTTTGGTTTCAATCTGTCATCTTCGTCTACTCACTTTCCAAAAAACACTTTTCCTAACAGATCTTATCAGCTCTTTCAGTCCTTTTGTTTCTTGTCCAGCAACAGATGACTGTAGAAAAATGTTGACATTCAGATGAGCTGAACCGGGTCAAGTAAAACATCTGGCTCCACGTCGTCGTCGACGGACAAAATAACCACAAGTCCAGTTCAGTCCGGTCAGCTGATCTGAGAGCTGTCAGGTCAGGTCGGCTTCAGCCTGTTCGTGCTACGTGGGCACAGCTGTTCTGTTACAGAGCTGGACTGAACTGACCGGGATCCCTGTAACGCTGCTGAGCTCATTATGTTTAATTGTGTTGGATTTGAACAATGTGCAATCGGTTGTGTTGAAGTCTGGAATTTCAGACTTGAGTTTGTTCTGTGTTTGACTTTTTCCTTTGTTTGAGGGAAGCTGTGCCAGAGCTGAACGGACTGTGTTTCTGCTTCTCAGGGGGAAACTTGACGGTTAAATCCACAATATTCAACAAACTTATAAGATAAGCTCTACCATGAGACTTTCATTCGTTCTGTCATTGCCTTCTTATTCTTCCATCCTTTTTTATTTCCTTGCTTCGACTTTTGTCTTAATTTTTTTTTTTGTCATCTATCTGTGTTCTTTTATCTGTCTACCTTGATTCCTTTCACTCATCATGTCCTTCCTGCCCTTCTCTGTTTTTTACTCTCTGTTTTCCCCTCTGGTTGTCCTCTTTCCTTTCTGTCTTTGATTTTTCGTTCTTTTCTTGTTAGCTTATTTCCTCTGGACCTTTCCTTATCTTTTTTTCCCCTTCTTCTCACCTTTCTATCAGCCTTGATGTCTTTCTTTTCTCTCGAACTCATTCTTACCTTCAGTGCCTTTGTTCTCTTCCTATATACAGCCACTTTTGTCCCTCCTTCCTTCCTTTCCTTTTTCTTTCCTTGTCTCTTATCGTTCCAGATTTCATTGTTTCCTTCCTTCCTTCTTTCCACTTCCCCTTTGGTTTCTTTATTTTCTTCTGTCCCGCCTTTCTTCCTTTATCCTTCTTTCATTTATCTTTCTTTTGTGTTATGTTGAGTGCTTCTTCTCTCTGTCCTTATTCATTTCCTTTACCAACCCTTTCTATCTTTCCTTTTCCAACAATCACAAGTTCATACTGTGAATATTTCTGCTTTAGCTCATCACCCTGACATTTTATATGCATTTCTTGAGTATGTCCTCATCATTGTTGTGTTGTAGTTAATTCCACTTGGATGACTTGAGTTCTTTGCTATTTATCAATACACTAACGTGGCAGTGTGGCGCTGAGTGAAATGACAACCATGTGGGGCACAAAAAGGTGTCAGCAGTGTGTAAAGAGGCTGAAGACACTGGTGGAGAGCACCTGTCAAACTTCATATCAAGTCACCCATTTTTCCAGCTTCAGACTGCCCTCCTCTAACCTGACAAACAGGGAGGAGGCGCCTCACCCTGTCACATGTGTCCCATAAACGTGTTACCGATCCGGGCTGCGCGTCCATACGGTACCAACCTATAGCCGATCTCGCAAAAGTGACAAAGTGTGTTGTAGGTTCTCCTCTGACGCAAGGAAACCATTTAGTTGTAGTGTCTGGTGTCACAGGGACGCATAGCAACGCAAATGCTGCCTATAAATATACTTCCACGTCCAGGCTAATTTTAACCTTAACAGGGTCAAACAGGAGAGTTCAACTTCCTTTTACCACAGAGAATTTATATCCTGAAATGTGAAATGTTATAAAAAATGATTAAGAGTCAGGCAGTGGATTGGACTACTGGAAATAGAATATAAATCTATCAATTAACCTCCTCATTCAGAAAGAGCATCGATAATTGTTCCCTTTGTCTGGGCAAAACTGCACTATCAATGATATAACAGGTCAAAGCGAGACATTCTTGCCTCATTCGGTTTGATTATTTGAAATAATCAACATGAAGCAGGAGTCTGTATATTTGTGTGTGAAGACTCAGGCACACCCATGTACGTCACATTTCCTTCAATTCAGCGCCGAGAGGCTGAGAGCTGAATGTTAATATAATAACTCATCACTTATCCAGCCCATAAACCATCTCTCAGAAACACAAACACTGACGTCACGTTTCCTATAAACACTGAAAGCCGGACAAATTCACTGTGGCAGGTGGCATCAGCTTGTTAATAAACTCAGGCCTTCTCAGTGTTGTTTGTTTTCTGTCCCACATTGTCTGATATTCAATAATTAAATGCCACAGTGATAGTGTGGTAATGAAAATAGCTATATAGATTAAAAGAGGCCTATTGTTTTAGTCCAGGGAGAAACAGTGAAATCTGCTTATCAATGTTGCAAAAGCTCATCAATCAACACATTGTATGTAGAAACCAGGTGTTGGGTGGTGAAGTCCTGGAACTATTTCTTTGACAGACAGCGACTGAGTGTAAAGACCGTATGCATCCTCCAGCAGTCTTGTCATTACAGCGAGGTTGACAGGGTTTATACCATATGAGCCTGCTGCCTGTATCTTATAACCCAAGCTAAAGCTGGAGCCCGTCAATAGGGAAGTCCAAGCCTTGATCAAGTGCAGACAGCAGCTGAGCCATTCTGGACAATGACTGAATATTAAATGGCTGCATAATTATGTCCCATGTAGGCGATTCATAATAATTATTTCTGTCACATAAATGGCCACATCACCTGCGTCACAAATGAGGGAATTGAGGCACAAGACGTGCAATTTTTTTTTCTTCACGTAGGCTGTCTTTCATGTATTATGTTTGTTTTACTTAGCCTACTGTTTTTAATCAGTTTTTTTTAATGATAAATGCCATTTTATCCTTGATATGCTACTAACGTTAGCATCTAGCCTGTTAGCGAGAAAACTGGCCGCAATTGCATGATAGTCAGTAGGGTCCACACTTCTCCTGCTCTCCAACAGAGGCAAAGAACTTACTCCACCAGTCTACTGCCTCCTCCTCCTGCATAAGGGAGAATAATGTTGAACTGTGTGTCTTTTTAGAGATGCTATCTATCAGTTGACTATCTGGGAAAAGAGGGAATCTCACCTTTTCTGTTTGAAGCTGGAAGGTGGGAAGCAAACAAAGAACACTGATCAATAAAGAAGTAGATGTAAAAACACAAAAAAAAAAAAAAAAAAAAAATTGCATGATAGTCGATAGCTTGATCAATGTAGCGCACAATTTTTTGTACATTACATTTTCACCAATTTCATATTGCATTAAAGCAGAAAATGTACAATTAAAAATTCCATTACAAAATAATGGGCAATGCTCGGCTGTGCTAACCCCATTCAATGTTTGTGCATTTATGAGTTTATTAAACCTCATGACGTCCTGTTGATACATGCAAATGATTACATCGAAACAAAACATATATTTTTTACAATATGGAGGTACACAGTAGACAAGAAGATCATTGCCAAGACTTTAACTATTTAAATGTTCCATATTCACCGTAATAAGCAATAGTACTCAACATTTGGATGTATCACTTATTTGAATTTGTTAATACAGATTATGATGATTATGAAGGATCAAAGTGCTTGAAGTGAATACATATTTAAGGTTAAATATTCCCTCTGTATGTATAACATCACCTGCCATCTAATCGTATGTGCTGGACAGAATATATCGGCAGATCTTTAAGAGTACCATACTTCCATCGTAATAGGCAATTCATAATCGCTCCCTGTGAGATGAACAATAACAGATATGTGCAAGTGGTAGTGTAGAAAATGAGGCATGAATCATTGTCCTGGATTTTTCCAGTTTCCCTCTCCTTTCCTGGGCTCTTAAAACCACAATCCCTCCCATTACAATCAAAGCCGCCACATCCAACAGCAGATTAATGGGGGACTTCCTCTACATCGCTTTGCGCCGTGGTAATTCATCTTAATTGTGATACATTCCTTCTGGCTGCGTTCCCAGTTCGCCAGATGCTCCTGCGTCTGTTTGACAAATAGATCCCTTATAATGTCTTCAAAGCTTTAAGTTCTGGGCCTTGAGTGTCTGAGGTTCGTGCTCGCACACATTAGAAATACAGGACAACATCTGTATACAGCTGGTTCTCCAGCTCTGAATCATTTGAAGATCAGGCCTAGAAGTCAAGAGTTTGTGATGTTCACATTGAGTCAGTTCAGGTAAAAATACTCCTGTGGTTCACGACCAGGGCCGTTTGGCTCTCCCGTCTCCTCTCCTTCTTCCTCTCCATTCTCACCTTCCAGCAGACGACGCTGGACGCTAGGAGCACCAGCCCGGCCGAGAGGAGCACCAGGCCGAAGTAGGAGATGGTGGATCCGTGGGAGTTGAAGCTGTAAGCCACCGCAGTGACCACGATGCCTGCGATGAGCACCACCACGCCGAACGGGACGGTGCAGCGATAGCAGGACAGCTCCGCCCCGCCGGTGGCTGCGGTCAGCTGGACCTCATTGACCAGGGGGATGTTGACCGTCGTCGCGGTGGAGACAGGGCGCTCATTGTTATTGGCCTTCTCCGGGGTGGCAGGTGTTCTCATGGCGTCCTTAGGAGTGTTTTCTGGCATCGCAGGGACCGGCAGCCTTCAGTTAACCAACCACAGATGGTTCGGCAGCCTTGCCCTTTTACCCCTTTTCCTTGCTAGGATCTCCCAGTCTGTGTGGAGACAGAAAGCATCAGTCAGACTTGTTGCTCAACACTGGACACAGCATTTGCAGAAGGGAAAACAAAAGACCACGCAGATGCTTTTTGTTGGAACCCAACCCAACATTTCACAATTCACCTCCACTTTCTGACCACCACCACATGCTGCTTTAATAAACCCATGTAACCCCTCGGCGCAGTCCCAGCCGCCTCCTGACCCAGTCAGAGGACTTGTCTGAATGACGCAGGACCACTCAGCCCAGCACGAGCTGAGACATTCCCTGGAGAGCGCAGGATATGACATTACAAACTGCTCCGTGAAATGCGAGGAGCTTCAAAATCACCAGCAATTTCACAAGCACTCATTCTTCACCCCCCCTCACGTCTGCTGCTGGAAAGATGTGATTCAGATGCTGAGTGACAATAAGTGGGAAGTAGCTACAGGTTGAGTTATACTTTCCATCATTGTCAGGGTTTTTCAAACACTGCTTATTTAATCTTTCTTCACTATGGGAACTGTGGCGGTCAGGCCCCACAAAGGTGTCATGGCTCCTACTGATGCTGTTGTGGCTTTTACATTTCTCTAATTGGTATTTGGTATTTTGTTGACTAATCTGGGTATATTTGGACTCAATATAATGAAATCTACAACTTTCAAAACTATAAAATTAAGAATAATGTTAATGTCTCCAGCTGAATTGTCAATTGTGTATAGAAACCTTTCTTTTTTGTTAATTTGGTTCACTGACAATATTCTAATATATTATCATTTTAAAATACAACATATCTGACTTTCCCTTTGTCAGTCACCGATTGTTTCCTGTCGTCCAACAACCTTTTCAAGATGGGAGATACGCATATTCAGTCTCTTAGAGAAATAGAAAACACTAGGATCTTTTCAGAGACCAGAGGATAACCAAAGATACAACAAAGAAAGCATACTGTATCATAATCACAAAAAAATATATATTTTGGGGGTGTGTTGACATCTGTGTCTAGAAAACTTTTGAAAATATATACATTTTTGTTTCCTTTCAAGAAATTAAAAGAAAAAAGTTGCTTTACCTAATATAGGTGCACTACTTTTATTCTTTCGTTTCAGCTGTGTGAGTCTCTCTACTTTCATTTCCTGTCATTTCCTCTCCCCTTCTCCATGTGTGTGTCTTACCCACACAGAGTGAACCACAAACAGGTTGACATTTGATTATGTTTGGAGCAATAAAAGATTATAGCCTATCAAGGATAAAAAGGCATTGAAGAGTCTGCATTTGTTTTTTAAATGCAAACAATGTGTGGTGACAGGGGTGAGAGTAGTAGCAGGTAGAAAAGAGAAGTCCCCACCCTATCTAAAAAAAAAAACACACATGTTGCGTAAAGCAAATAAAGCAATTAAAAGAAACTTAGAAAGTTTCACTTTGGCATCTGTTGCCTGTTTTCTAAGTGTGGGGGAATCACTGTGTTGACTCAATAAGTGTTTCCACATCTTGGCTAAAGCCCTGTTGGTGGTCATCAGATAACTCCGACATGTCTCAAGATGTTTACTTAGACGGAAAAAAAGAAGAAGAATCATTTATGTTTAAATCCCTTTGGAGAAACACTGGAGACTTTGGCATTTTAACAACTCTTCATGCAGAACAAACCAGCATGAGAAGGAAACATCATTGGTAGCGGGTCATAAGGGTCTACATGTAGCCTGACTTCACTATAGGAATTGGGAATCAGTGCTCTAACTTGCGTTGATTCCCACTTGGTTTGTATCAGTTCTGTTAGAAACTGGAAACAGAAGCGTCTCATTATAAAAACCTGTAATCAGATAATTGATTCTTCATCTGATTAGAAAAACAAGTTTACTCTGTACTGATTATGTTTCTTCCCATCACCTCAAGGTGTGTTTGTGATTCCTCTCATACTGTCATATCAATTTACTGTCATCTGCCAATAATTCTTTCTATGACATGTCAGACTATAATGAATAATGCTCATCAAAATATACAAAGTGATGTCAATGCAAGAAGCACAGAATATAAAAAAAAATACATTCAATATATAAATTATTAAAATGGTGGCAGATTAATCAACATCTCATCGCACAGACTGAAGATTTAAGTGGAGTTTGTGGTCAAGGATAAATTAAAGGGAGTAGTTAGGGGAAGAAAAACAGCAATAAAACCATCACCAGAGGAGGATCAAGTCTGTTCAGCTGTTTGTTTAGACAAAACAAGTGTTAGTGTTAAATACTGAAGTTAGAGGTTTGTTTACTGTAACTAAAGCTCTGCCTAAAGCTGTTATTTTAAGAATAAGTCCTCTAAATTCTCAGCAAATGAATCTGCAGCACCGCCGTGTAAACTACGGGATTACCTCAGTATACAGCTGGTAAAAGATGAGCAGTCTGTTTTAACATTAAACAAACTCAAACTTCTCCTTGCTATTTTCAGTGCGGTGACTCTTCATGACATGTTCGACAAAGCTTTGAATAGAAAGCAGAAAAAGTGAAGTTTATACCTCTCAGCTGTTTTCCATGTCGTGTCCAGTGTCCACACTGGTGTAGCCTACAGACTCCTGCGCTGCGGTGAAACTTGTCTCTGAATAAACCCGCTCATAAAATATTCAATCACATCGATCTAATGAAAAGTGAATGTTGTTTTTCCTCTGAGAGCTCAAGAAGCCCGCAGCCAACAGCGTCTCCTCCGGCAGGGGAACCTGACTCCCATTCATGAGACACGTCCGACTGTGGTGTCCCCCAGGTTATGAGCCTCACTGCCATTCCCATTGAGAGCAACAATTTCAAGTATCGATGACTGTGAAGCTCACAATAGTTAGAGAAATAACCTGTTTCCGTCTCGCATTTCAAATTAAAACGCGTGTTGCTGCGAATCATTCGTAAGGACATTCAGTTTTACTGGATGCATTTATTTTGAAGTCCGTATTTGTGTATTTCCGTTGTTGTTATTATTAGCCTATTATTTTAAATTCTGTAATAAGAAATTAAGGCAGAATAGTAACAAAGATAATGAGCAGAAAAGTGAAGGTGTAGCAAATTGATGCAACAATTTATTTGGTCTGTTTTTTGAATTTTAGGTTTTTTTTTGTTGTTGCTTGTTTGTTTTTGATTGCGGAATTTAGATTTGGTTATAAGAACATATATACAGTAGCCTATAGCACTTGATAAACTGTTTGTAGGCTATGTCCAACCTAAAGTATATTCAGAAATCAAACAGTTACAGTATGTTTCAGTCACATTCAGTGTGCATGTGACTCAAAACTTACTATTCTATGGTGTAGCCTACATGAGAACATTAAGCATGTAATTTATAATTTTCCACAGATAAAATGTATCATGTGTAAGCTTAAACATCAGAGTCTGTGTTCACAATAAAGTAGGTGTAATTCTGTATTCCTTTGTATTTAACTTCATTGACTTTTGTCAATGCAATAGCAACTTTATGTTTCAGGATTAATTAAGATTAATTAATCTAATTTCTTAATTGGATTTTTTTTTTCTTGCGCCATCATTTCCTCTTTTATTTTGAAGGTGACAGCCGGAAGCCGGTGTTGGGCTGGTTGCTGGGTGACAGGTTAGTGACAGAGAGGAGCCGCGAGCCGTCATGTCGCTGCAGTTCACGGATGAGGAGTTCCAGGGCGCGTGGAGGGAGCTGGACGAGCCGCAGCTGGACGGAGGATGGGAGCTGTTCACCGAGACCATGGGCGTCAAAATCTACCGCCTCTATGACAAGGTACCGACGAGCATTAGTCAAAAGTGCTGTTTTCTTTACAGCAGGAAGTAGCTGCTAACCGAATGAATGAGTGAGTTCCTTCCTATCGGCCTGTAGCGTCACTAGCATCACTGCTTCTCACTCCCTCTTTTCCCAAAATGACGTGATATTGTCATTTATTTATTTTTTGTCTGTGGGATAATTTATTTTTTGCATAAAGCATTGGTGGCGGTGTCCTAGTGGCAAAAATGGGAAACATCCGGAAACTGAGCAGGAGCTGGTGTGTTTTTCCTTATTGACTCCTGTCACACCAAAATCCATTCAGAAACCTGCTGATTAATTACTGCCTCACCAATGGGGCAGATATGCACGGCTGCTGCAGCTTTATTCAATATGGTTATATAATTATGCAATCCACGTTGCAGCTCGGCATTATTCTGGTAAATCTCAGCAGCAGTCCTCAACAATTTGAAACTGAATTTGAATAGAAGTTATTCAAATTCAGTGATTGAAGCCACTGTTATTAAAATCAAAGTAGGCCTATAAACTTTACATAAATCAAATGCGATTTGGTTTCAATTCATACAATACATAAATCTAAAAAAAAAAACCAATGCAATACATAGGAATCCTGTCCTTTACCATTAAGTTTAGTCATGACACAGAATTATCACCTCCATATTCCTGTTATGTAAAGAAAAAAAAATCTTTATGAGAACCTTAGATTCACATAACTTAATACAACATAATACACAATTCTATTATCAACAGAGTAATAATTTTAAGATACCAGAATTAACTTTGCATGGCCACTGCAAAGAGAAACCAAAGCAACTTTAAATAGATGGTTTTCTGAATGGAGTTTGGTATGGGATTGCTTCCTCATTAAACCGACACAAATTCAGCCACAGAGTCGTCAAAACTTGTGACAAGAGCAGTTATGGCAGTTAAGGGTGTTAACTGTATCTGACCTTCTGAATCAAATCCAACAACACTTCCTCACTCGGTCTGAGACAGGGCGTGACGCGGAGTGGCTGTAATCAGAGTTATGTGGTTTGGGATTAGTTGCATACTGTGGGGTGTGGCTTGCAGCCTGCAGTTCGAACACCGAACTTTCATGTGCTGTTTACAGGAAACTGGACTTTATGAGTACAAAGTCTTTGGTGTGCTCACCACCTGCACCCCAGAGCTGTGTGCAGATGTCTACATGGACTTGACCTATCGTAAACATTGGGATGGATATGTGAAAGGTAAAAAAGAAAGAAATAGCAAGACGAGGTTCACGGTCCAAGTCAAATCACCCTCATTCATCCTCAGCCTAAGAAATAGACTAGTCATTGCATTCAGATTAGTTTCAATAGATGTTTAATTGATTGTTTACGGCAGCGAATATGTAGCCTCTTGTTGTCGTAGCCTAATGTTTCAGTTCTGTAAGTAACATATTTCATTTTGACTCTTGTCTTCATGCACCACTACAGTGACAAGGTAACTTGTTGTATTGTTGCTCTGGTCCGTATAGTCACATAGCCACGTAGTTACATATTCTGTTAGAAACAACTGGATTCAAATATATACTGTCAGCAAACTTCGAATGATTTTGTAGAAGTAACTACCCTGTCTTAGGATGTTCTTTTTGGATAGACTTGCTGTTTGTGGTGGAGTTATTCCCCTTATAGCCTAGCTATAGCTTTTCCCCATGAAAGTGTTTTTTTTTACAGAACTTGATCAACAAAGGGAAATGACTTATTTTGCACATCAGTCAGTCAATACAATCTGATGGACAAAGTAACAAACTTTGAAATAGCACTAGTTTAGTTCAGTTTTCAGTTTATTTCGGACATGTAAAAATAAATAAGAAAATAATACAGTAATGGACAGGCATAACAAATAAATGCTTAACAAAAGACAACACATGACAACACATAAACTATCAAGCTGGGCAAAAGGTCTTGTAAACACCCTTAGATTTCCTAGACCTACAGTTCTTTAGTGTTGTCTGTCTTTCTTGCATTATTTAAACATGAACATGGATTTTCTCATTAAAAATATCCTCTCAGATCACAGAAATACAAGTTTTGTATCATCTGAAAGCGTTTTACTAAATGTTTTTGTCTTGTCTTTATTCAGAGCTCTATGAGAAAGACTTCGAAGGACAGTCGGCAATCTACTGGGAAGTGAAATACCCGTTCCCTCTGTCGAACAGGGACGTATCCTTCTGGTTTCTGTTTACGCCCTGATCAAATGTAGTTATGGGACACATTGTCACAGAGTATCTTCCCTGACCACACGAACCTCAGTATGTGTACGTCAGGGAGAGGAAAGACCTGGATGTGGACGGCAGGAAGATCTGGGTGATCCTGGCCAAAAGCTCTCCAGAGACAGCATGTTCAGAAAAGAGCGGCGTGCTGCGGGTCAAAGACTACAAGCAGAGCGTTGCCCTGGAGAGCGACGGTGCCTGTGGAACTAGAGGTAACACAAGATGAGCGTATGTAATGATGCTACTGTCATCCTTTTTTATGTTTGCACAGAAAGGAGCGATGAAATTATTATCTGGTTAATTCGCATAATGAAACATTATGAAATTAAATTAAGAAGTTGACTTTTCATTGGATGTGTAAGCCACTTAAATGATGTCAAAAACCTATGCATGCACACAGTGAACATACAAACTCCACCCAAAAAGGCTCCAGGTATTTAACTTTAAAAAATGTACATGAAGAGATATAATGGAGTCACAGGTCCAGGCAGTATGGAGAAGATTAATATTGCAATATCAGTTTTTATATTTCACATTACACCATTTTTTGGGCAAATATATGCCAAAATAGTTAAAATAATCAGTTTGATTTGATGAAATCTGCTTGATACTGTTGCAGCTCCATTATCATGACAGTGTTAATGTGCTTTATTTCAGTTTTCCTGAATTACTTTGACAACCCCGGTGGTATGATTCCTGTCTGGCTGGTGAACTGGGCAGCTAAGGTGAGTCCCATTTGACTGCAGTACAGTACATAAACACATAAACACAGAAAAAAAAAATGCAACGTGTAACCTCCTTAAATCTGATTAACCCATTAAGTAGCTTTGGGGCAAAGGCTTCACTGAACAGTTACAGATGGGTCACATGTGGAGAATTTCCCCCTCACAGGGATAAATCAAGTGTGACTCAACCTGTGTGGGTTGAATCAAGGCTTCCTGTCAAACATCAGAGTTTCAGAATTGATTGATTTTAATCTTTTTAAATGTTTTTGTTTAGAATGTGACTCATTGTGCTTGTACTTTTTTGTCTGCCTTTAGCTGTACCATTGATGCGCAGAGTTTGAGGTTAGATTAAAGGAAGAAAAGCCTTTAAATAGAATGTGTTTATTCCACTATGTCCGAGAGTTATTGTGTGGTATTTATTTCCCCATATATAATGTTTAGACTTATAGAAATTATGGATACTCGAACTTTCACCAGCATGGGAATCGTGACGGGACCATTTCCCACCAACACATCATGATCTTTGAAATGTACACATGTTTGTTGTTGCCCTACATAAAAGGGTTCACTCACAGGCCTCGTAGAGCTCCATCCCTCCGCCTGCTTTATGGTTCTCCGGCGTTATTGTTAGCAGATGTGCGGCTGGGTGATGTCAGCAGCTCCTCACTTCGTTGCCCCTCCTGGGTGGGACCCGTTGGCACATGTGTTTGTGACGCTCACTGACAGATCCTCTCTGTCTGTTTTTTTTTTTGTGAAACAGAGTGGGGTTCCAGGTTTCTTGACAGACATGCAGAAGGCCTGCGGCAAGTACCAATCCTACTGCCAGAAGAAATGAACGCAGCTGACGGGACAGGAGCCTCGCACACAAGGGCTTTGATCCATTTTATTTTTGTTTTTTTTTTGTTTTTGGGAGATATTTTAATGTTTTTATGTTCAAATTTGACTTGAGGTGAATGGGGCATGGTGTTGGATGCTAGCATGCTGTTTCCTCAGGCATGATCTGCATGAACAGCCAACCTGCTAGATAGGCTGGATAATCAATTGAACCTAATCAGTTATGTTCCATTGTGCTGTAATATCCAATATTGTATTGTCTTTTCTGTGCAATCTCTGTAAGCTTCAGCCCCCTCCAGGACTTCGGAGCTTTCACACTATAGTATATTTTAAAGCAACTGTTTGTACAAAAACATGAAATGTATCATTACCTTGGGTGCTATGGTGAGACAATGATTAGTTGGAGCTTCTCGTATTGGTCGTCACTTATCCTTGTTTGAATTTTCTTTACTGTGTAAGTTAAATGTGATACATGCAGTATAATTTTAATTTGTTGACACTGGAATCATCTTAATGTCCAATTCAATTCACTTGAATTCGCTCATGTACAATATTGAGGTGAAAACGACAAATCTGTACTTGTAGAGGAATTAAGCCTCTTTTCTTTGGGTTCACTACTTATGCAAAGATAATATTATGAATGCATATGGTCAAGGATACAGTATCTAAGGTAGTACTGTATTTAGGCCATACCTCTAATCTGATGATGAAATGACTATTACTGTGTAATATTGCTATGTTAAAGAAATGAATAAACTTTAAATTGAAATGAAAAGACCTGACTTTTTTTCAGTACAGACCTGTTTCTCTAGTCATGGGCCACATCTCTTCAAACGACTTTGTTTGAACATTTTATTTGGAAGTTTTCTTACTTCTAATGTTTTTTCCTTCTTTAACTAGTTAAAAATAAAATAAAATGTATTGGCTCCATACTTGTACCTGTATATGTACAAGGAAAGGTGGTGATCACGATCTACAAGTTTTTTGTTCTGAGTGCCTTTTTTATCATTACTAATATAGGCTATTTTACATACAGTATATTACCAGTCAAAAGTTGTTTTTTTTAATTACTCTTTACATTGTAGATTCATACATAAGGTGTCAAACCTATGAAGGAACACATGGAATCATATTTTAAACACAAAAGTGTGTCACTTGACCTAAACCCAACTGAGATGGTTTGGGGTTAAGTTGGACCCATAGACTGTAAAAATAAGGGTTGGACCACAGAGTAAAAGCAAAACATCCAACAAGTGCTCAGCACCTCTCCTTCAAGATTGTTGGAAGATCAGTCCAGGTGATGACTTCATGAAGCTGATGAGAGAATCAAAAGTGTGCAAAAAGCTGTCATCAAAGCAAAAGGTGGCTACATTGAAAAATCTAAAAACTAAAACTTAGGCCTACTCTACTTTTGCTCAATTTCATTTGTCTTCAGTTTGAATCTACAATGAAGAAAGTAAAAAAAAAATATATATATATTTTTTGGATATTGTTTTAAAAAAAAAAGAAAGAAAAAAAGATGTAGTTAGTTGCAACATTAGAAAAAACCAAAGACTACAAACATGTGGACTGCTGAGGCCTCTGATTGGCCAATCAATCAAACCTGCATCATCGGTCAGGTGCTGTTGTTGCCGGCGGGTAAATTAAAAAAATGGCTCCTGTCCAACGCGGAGCTTTTGCCAAACCAGGAGGAGGAGTAAGGTGCTGCTGCTGTTGTCGGTAAGAACCAAATATTCAACAACTTTTGGGACTAGGGAATTATCTAAAAACCTCTGGCCGTGTTTTGTAAGTTGTTGTTTTTTACGACCTCTCTTTATGTTTTGCTGGTGAGTGGATTGTTTATTCAACCAGTGGTGTACTGAAGCAGGTTTTGATGTTAACTAGGCCTACAGAGTCACTTGTATTTCTTTGCTTTAAAATACTCTTGTTATAATTTAACAGATTTGGAGGGAAAACAGAGTAGGCCTATTATTAGACACTCACACTTTGGAGCTACAAGTGACTATAATCTGTTATCTTCTGTAATGATTATCTGCTTGAGATTTTAACTAATGTCAGTGGTTCACTCGTTACCTGGACAAATCTCCATAGTAACGTGTGTTGAACTGGGCTGTTGCTAGACTTGAGCAAGCTCGCTGCCTTGCTATGACAGCCCTTTGCTAAGCTAGCTAGCTGGTTAATCTAGTGATGTTTGTTTCTGAGTGTGACCAAAGTTGACATGAAAAACCTTTAAAAAGCAGCAGGAGTTTTATCTGAGGACATTTGTGTAACCATACAACTTTTAACTAGTTTAATCCATAGACTGTATGGTTTTATCAGATGAAACTGAGCTAGACAACCCACATTTTTGCTAACTTATACCAAAGATATTCAATAAATAAACCGTCTTTGCTTATACTAACAACCTTTAAGAGTGAAGAAGTTGTAATTCATATTCTTGTATTCATTTTTTTTTTAGCCTTTATCCTATGTAACACGTCTAACAACAATTGTAAAAGCTTCAGAATACTTTAGGACTTCAGGGCTCGAGACTGCCCCTAAATGCCCCTATAATTTCAGACAGTGCAAGTTTTTCATCTTGTAGTAAAGTAAATGTGAATATTTGTTTCACAAGTTGATTTGTGCCCCTAAACTTAATGTTTGTGCTCTATACATTTTAGGTTAAGGGCCACTGTGCACCCAGTAAAAAAAGTTAGTCTGGAGCTCTGGACTTAGGCTATTTCACAAATTGGATGAAATACAATGATTATTTGTTGAATGATATGAAGATTTCAGCCAAACTGAGACTCATAAGAATTCATCTAATCAACATGCCTTGATTGATAGGTACATCAAACGTTGTGCAATCTAAAGATGTTTTGCGCTTGTTCCTGTCACTGTGATGAGAAAATACGCCTCTGGCTTGATCCCATTATAGTGTGTTTTTACAAAATGTTTTGCATGACAACAAAATTATATAAGACATTTACAAGATAAAAGTTGGCCTCTCTTGAGGCAGACATTGCCAAACCAAAGAATAGTGAACAAGTGATTTGTGATTTATTCCCGGAGAGGGTCAGTGAGATCTTCTCCCTGGTGTGTGATACTGAAGAAGAATTTCAAAGCTGCAGCTGGAAATATTGAAGTGGGTCATTAAAGTGTCTTCTGTCTTCAACAGGTGATCCTTAGACGGTGTTTCTGTACACAAAAGCAAAGTATGGGAATAGACTGTCACATCCTGAGAAGGCTGGAGTGTGATGTTTTGC
This sequence comes from Trachurus trachurus, assembly GCF_905171665.1. NCBI lineage: Eukaryota > Metazoa > Chordata > Actinopteri > Carangiformes > Carangidae > Trachurus > Trachurus trachurus. Next base: position 9,597,725 of record NC_139905.1, on the reverse strand, counting down.
GGACAAGGCTGCTGCAGGTTGGAAACTGACTTTTATCACTGGCATTTTAATTTGACGTGATGTAAAGAAGTTTTAAAGTGGTTTAGAGCTGTTTCTCTGTATTATGAGTGGCTGGTGTCTTTATCTTTCATTTGGACATACTACACTGTAGAACATGTTGAATTATAGACCTGATATACATTTGTTCACCTCTCGCTGTCTCTGTGGAGTTCTCAGTGGAAACAATGAATTACAGGGTCATTTCCTTTTTGTCTCTATAATGCTCCTGATTACTCTTCTACCACAGAGGCATAAATGAAACCAGGCCAGAGACCTCCATCCCCTCCCTAGCCATGACACACCCTCACGCCCTCCCACCCCAGTGCCCTGTGTTTTTTTTTTTCTTTGCTGATGAGTCGTGAAACTAGTGCTGGCCCAGATGTTTCCTGATGGAAGAAGATGGTTGTAGTTTCCTATGAGGTCACTTTGCTGGTGGTGCAGTGATAGCTTTGGTGGTCTTTACTGACTTACTCCCTCCCTATTGTCTATCTAACATCATCATGAGACTGGATCTTTGCTCCTGCTTCATCAGGCACTATAAAAGCAATTAATAGGTTGCAGATCAGGTAAAACAGAATCATAATCTTGTATTTTGGTGTGTTTAACCCATAACCACACATAACTAACATTAATTGAGAAATAATGTTAAGCAACACTGGTATATTTTAGTCCAAAATAATAACGACTGTGGAGAGTGGGTCATATATTATTATGGTAATTAACATCCCAAGTGTTTATGACAAACATCAGTTTCAGATATAATCGTTTGTAGCAAATTTAAGTAGTGTTTTATATAATACAGCTTATGAGCAAACTAGGGAGAATAGCTGTCATAAAATGTCTAATATTATGCATGTCTAGTTTGAAAGGAGACATTTGGTCAGTCAGCGTAACAGAGAAATCTTTTTTGGGGACAGATCATTTCAGATCCTCCTCAATATGTTTTGTAGACAAGCAGACTTATAAGTTTAATGTGATGTGGGTTTTATTACAAAAAAAGACACAGCAGCAAAACCAATTTCAGCCCCATTAGTGAACTAAATTGTCCCTTCTGTGCAGCAACTCTTTTATTCTTGCTCACTCCACCTACTTTGGACACAACCAGCAATTTATTTGTATCCTGTCGTCCCTAGACGCCATTGTTTCTATTTCATACTTAGTGGATAATTATTGTATCTCATTTCTCTCAGTGATAGATATAGACAATAAAGACATTCCCGTGTTGCTCTGGTTCATACCTTGTTATGCTTCAGTCCATTTTCACCATGGCACAATAAATGATTGTAACATTAATCAAATGATGATAACGGTGATCCTATGATTTACTGATGCTATTAAATTTAAGAGTCCAGAGTGATAAAACACACATGTTAAAATATTTCCCACAGTAGGCTATGAAAAGAATGTTTTTTCCAGGCGCCATTATGCCCATAAATGTGCTGTTTACTATGGAAGGACCACAAATTTTCAGTACAAGGCTGCTATGTGCAGAAATGCATTTGCATGAAGTGTCACTGCCTGTCAGCTCGCTGATCTGTGATGTTTTTACTCCCTCTGGTGGTGAAAGGTACATATTACTTGTGCATCTTGGACAACCTCAACTCCTGGTCCATGGCTCAAATATGCACTGTAACATGAACAAGCTTAATGCCTGAAAAAACAATCACAATATAGGCTATAAATGTAAATGTAAACCAAATGGGGAAAAAAAATCAAATTTTACACAGTACAGTTGGATTCTGAATCAAGAGGGAGATCAGAAGTTGAGCTAAGGACATTTAGGACCAATTTACTTGAAAAATAACAGACACTGAAGTATTGCAGGTTATACAAAAGATGCTGTCTTATTATGAAAACCTCAACCACCTAATTCTACGCCCCTTTGTACGTACATGGGGATATTGTGACATCTGCTGTCAGAAATATACAAAGTAAAGTGAATAATACAAACAATAAAGTGAGATGGCTGAAACTGATAATTATATTGCCCACACTTTATCAGCATGTGTCCTATTGAACTCTGTTGGAAGGTTTAGCTCCGACACAATAAATTAAACTCATGAAAAACAGAACATTTAGAAGGAAAAATACTGTCAGGCATTATTTGTCTCCTTTTGGTAGTATAGTAAAGTGAGGTCAACAGGCACAATCTAGATTTCTAGGCAAACAGCAGTGAGTTAGTCATTAATATCACAATAAAAAAAGAAAAGAAAGTTGAACTCCAGTGGTGATGTTATAAGTTCATTTCAGTTTTTGATGTTAACTGTCTGACTGATTGGATTTGAAATGGTGAGATGTGGTTTCAGCAAAGTTCTCATGCGTTTGTTTGGGAATAACAGTGGCAGCAGTGACAAAAATCAGACGCTTAGATCCCACTTTAATGCAACATTTTATCCCCTGGAATGTCTTGGGTGAATAATATTCAGTCCTGGAGTCTTTCCACTGCCAGTCTTTCACAAATGGAAGACAAATATATTTCTTGGCCGGCCATTGTGTTTCAGAGTGAGGTTCTTTTGATTGGTAATATACAGGGCTAATTAGCTTAAGAAAGTGATATAGTTTTTCTGCTGGACTGCTGCTCCCCCTTAACGTCAGCTCAGATTTCCCAGGTGCCTCGCTGTCTGCCAGAGGTAACAAAATAATGGCTCCACTTGGAAGCCTATTTTTCAAAGTCGTTTTTTTTGTGATTTTTAATAGATTACTATTAGAGATATTGGTGTACTCGGGGGAATCCTTGATCCTGAATAGGCTTTTATGTGTTTTCTTCTTTTTCTACACTCCGCTGTGCAAACCAGCTATACTGCGGTGGAAGGCTCTCTGCCCCATTATGCATGCAGATTCACATGAAAGCTCAACGTGAGCCTGTTTTATAAAGAGGGAAAACTGCAATTTCAATGCTTGAATTTCTTTTTTTCCTTCTCTGTAACAGAATGAAAGAAAATCCTCCTTATTTTCTGTGATGTCTGACATTCCTGCATCTAAAGAAGTGTCATGCTGTAAGAGCAACAGTTTAACATTTTTTGTGATGGGGTGCATTTGAAATGACTTTTTCTTTTAATATATTGTTGATCCTTTGCATTGTAGCGGTTTATTTTGAACTAACTAGTTCATGAAACCACAAATTGAAGGTTATTAATGTTTGTTGCTGTTCAGAATGGCTACACTCAAAGGCAGGATGAAGTCAAATCTGAGCCTGTTGTTCTCATGAAACCAGTGGAGGTAGTTGTACCGGGAATGAAGAAAAGAACTTGAAGTTCAAACCCTGCCTTCTCTCTCAGTCCCTCGCACCTGGCCAATCACGTAAAGTGAGCGTGCTAGATCGACTGTCGGCTTCGATTGAACTAGAAACAGACATTTTTGGACGCAGCCCCTGCGGTTCTGACATTGGAAAGATGTGAAAGGAGGAGGTTTCAGACTCAGATGAGCTAACAAGCCTTCCGTTACTAGCACACTGACCTGACATGATGATATCTATCAGGGCTGTGACATTATTGTGGCATTTGGTATGAATAATCCACCCAATGCCAACGTGCAACTCTGACGTGGTGGCAGGCTGGCAGCCACGCTGTTTTGCATCGTGCTAATTTAAATATTCTGGTTCTTTTCTGGTGATGTCAAGAAAAAGATGACTAAACTATCCAGTGAAACATCTGATGATACTTTCCCTAATTCAGCAGAAGGTCTCCACTTTCTAAAACCTCTGGCTCATTGTCCAAAGAAAATCAGTAGCGCTGCTGCGTATTGAATTCTGAATTCCTTTGGACAGTCATGGACACGTTCAGGGGTTCACTATATGAAATAGTACATTTTCAGTAGTCGTGACTGTCTTTTGACCTTTTGACTGAATGAACTCTTCCTCAACATTTTGATTTCAGTCGTTATCACAGTTACGAGATGTAGTGTCACCACTTTGGCTCTGTTTTTTCTTTTTCTTACACAGAACTTTGAACCTCCCTTGCTTCACTGCAGCCTCTTGAAAAAACCAAGTACAACATACAGTACGGCCTGTCTGTAGATACATGAGCGTAATGAAGTAATTTTAACCAATTGAAAACCTTGGATAGGTACCAGCTGATAATGTTCTGATGCCTCCCTAACTTTCACCTTCAGGCTACATAAGTTACACAATATAGTTTTCATTGCAGTCAACACCAGTAACTTTAGCACAGCTGTATTTCTCCTGCCAGTCTTCAATGGAGTAAATCAAACACTGGACATTTTGAGGTAATTCAACCTCGGCAAATGATAATTCATCAAACTGTACAAAGCTTAAGTGCTTATTCAGATGACTGGTTTCCTAAAAAAAAAAAAGAGGGAGTTGTCTTCAGGCTGTGTAATTTAGATATGATCTATGTGTGCATTTAGGAACCTACAACAAAGTCCCGCTTAAAAAAACAAAAAACTTGCACTTAAACACATCTGTGCATTTTACTTTATTTCTACTCTTCCACTTTGTTTGAGAGGAGAAATGTTTAGCCAATAACTACATTACATCCAGCTTCTAATTTATCCATCCTGATGTCTTTTACATATCAGAAACGATTTTGGTGAATTGGATTTCAAACTTGTTTTAAATTTGTCTCTGCCGAAATTGAGGATGGAAAAACAGGCTTTCTAAAATGCCAGTATTTTAAACATGGTTAATAAATGGCTTTTCCTGTCTCCTGTTACAGAAATTACCAGAATTTGTACTTTACATTTTGAATCATGGTGACACCCTTGAACAAATTCAAATGACAATTATCTGAACTACCTTTTCTGAGGTTGTTTTTTTTATGAGCTCCAACAGGAAAGTGGCTAAAGCTCAGCAACAACAAACTGTGCATGACAGGCAACATGTGATCTGTATGAACAGAAGCAGATTGAATATGCTGGTGATTGTCACCCAGTTTCCTCTCTGAACCAGTAGTTCTTCACATTCAAATATGTTTAGCTCCTGGTGTCTGACATCTGAACAATCTCAGGTCATAAACGTTTTAACAGCGATCCAATCAAATCCTTTTTTTCTGATCCGAAAACTGTCTGGAAATCAGATCAATTAACATTTATGTAAAATCTCAGTGAAAGTTACCTGCAAAATAGGGTTTCTTTACGCAGCCCCTGAGCAGCTTCGGGTCATTGTTTTCCAGCTCCTCTGTTTTCCTCATCCCTGTTAAAGACAAGTTTTCAGATTTGATTTACTCTGGACATAATGTTCAGGAAGCTCATGCCTCAGGTGTGAAAAACAGTGGTTTTATGTGGAAAGTTGAGAGACAAAGATTCACATTAGTCTGGCTTAGTGTGGACGTGCTACTGAAGTTGGGTCAGTCCGTACTTTTCATAAGAGGCTTTTAATCGTGCATATTATCACGAGCCAAGCGAGTGGTACACCGGCTTCTGTTAGTGGTGAGAGGCAGCTACGGCGCAGTTTAGACCTCCTCCTCTTTACAGTAACCTTACAGTAAATGCATGTCTAAATTTAAAAGGCTGAACTCTTCTGCTTGTCTGTGCTGGTTTGGGTTTGATTGCATAACAGTAACGCTCGTGTGCTGCAGACTGCACGGCTAATGCCAGCTATTTGTTTTCTTCTGTGTTTTTTTTTCTTGCATTCATTAAAAATAATTGTGTTTTCTGCTGAGCAGACCACAGACTGGCACCTCCTCTCAGTCACAGCTCCTCTCTGGGCCAACATAAGCCTTGCATACCAAGGAGGGACGACTTGTGTTTACCTCACCCTACCGGCACAGACCGACGGCAGACTGAGGGTCCTCTCCTTTTTCTTCTGTGGTTTCTGGCAGCCTGCGCCAGATTCCTCCATGTCTATCACTGCAATCAGCAGGCCAGACCCAGAGTCAGCCAAGCGGCTTGAAACAAAGCAGCATGAACGGCTGAACATAAAGTAGGTGAAGCGTTTCTTTCTGGATACTGAGAAGAAGAATCTGTTTTCTCTCTCAGCTTCGTCAGTTTTCCGCTCTTTGTCATTGGAGGACAGTTCTTCTCTTTCGTGATAAGCCAAAGTGCAGTACGCTCAGTTTCCTCCTCAGAAGCGGAACTCGCAGCAGCATGACATGTCCTACAATGTATTATAATTCTCTTGAAAATGTCAGCACATCTTCTCCATGATCTGTTTGTGCCATTGGTTCCTAATTAAATTAGATTTTTTTGACTGGCTACAGAGCAGATTCATCCCTCTGTCTAAATATAACTCTCAGGATCCCACACCTCAAATTATGTCATTAACCGTAACCATCCACATAAAACCAAAGTATGTGCTGATAAGCTAAATGTCTTATTTAAATGGCAGAAGGTGTAAAGCACCTAGAAAATAAGGGTGTTGGTTAAAAATGCTTGTAATGCAGAGACATGTTTACCGAGGAATGATAAACAGCATGATTCTGCTCTGGCACCATCCAAGTGCTTTTCTTGGAGCGGTGCTTCACCTTCAGGGATTATTTGGATTAGACTAAATCATAGTAATGCCAGTCAAGAAAGAGCAGAGAAATGCTAGAGCTGCAGGAAACCAAGGTGAAGTTCTTGTCTTTGAAAAATGAAACAAGCTTTTGACCTCTGCCTGGTGGACTGGTGTAGTGTTGTGAGTAGTATTATGTCAGTCTGGTTGGGATTTTCAGAAACTGCTTTTGAATGATTTAGTTGGCAGGCGACTATAGGAAAATATTTATAGTGATTTATAGCAACTTCAAATTATTCTGGGTCAAATGAGCCAATCACATGGAGCTGTCAGCTCTTAAATCTTCCTGGCGCTCTGCCACAGTGTCAAACACAGCCACTGGAGAAGCCAGAGGTGGCATTAAAAAGTAGCCTGACGATCAGTGTCATTTTGTTTTCACTTTAGTCAGACGTTTATAGGCATATTAGCAGTTTTCTCCTGGAACAGTTAATTTTGCCCCGATCAGTCAGTAGTGCCTTGTGTATCTGCCCCGTCTGTCAACAGCTGCAGTAGCTGTTGCTATAGGAGCAGTTAACTTGGCGTTTGTCATGAAATATATTGAAGGGCTGTCCTGCCTCTAGGTCGACTCAAAACGACCTGATCGGCCATGCTTCCTGCCATTTCTTTGGCACATGGAAATGGTGTCCCCATTTCTTAATCCTGCCTAAAATGCTACGATCAGCTCGGTTGGCTTCGATCCTGGGAAACAGCCGTCAATAAGTACAAGACCAGACCCATTTAAATTGCTGAAAAGAAGAAAAAAAAATCAGATCAGAGTCCAGAACTCAGCAGGATCAGTGCAAATGGCAAACATCTGATCAGCGGAGTGACATCTTTTTACAATCTGTATATTTATGAGCTCTTACCGTTTTTATATAATCCTGCTAGAATTTTTTGTTCCAGTTTTTCTTTAAATATATTATTCAGCCTTGGGGAGCACATTGTTTTGTTGCATGCTGCATTTCACACCATAATTATCACATTAACCAAGAATGACACTGCACTGAAGTATGTGTTGATGGCAAAGAAGAAAAAGTTATGTGTAGATATGAATCTTTGTGTCTCCACTGCTATTTGGATTCCATTAACCACGCACTTTCTATTGAGCAGTGAAAGAGTTTTTAAGAGAAATGTTTGTTATTTCACACCAAGCGCACGGAGCCAGCAGTAAACCCGTCTGTGAACTTAAGTGCTCTTCTATAAACTTCCTAACAGTGTATTCCCTAGTAAAAAAAAATGCTGTGTTGGTCAGAGATGGATAGGGGGCATTTTGGGACCAATAAACCCAAAGTACACAAATGCCTCAAATGAGATGTCTCATTGTAGGCTGCAGACTGATTTACTGATTCCCAGAATCAAAGGCCAGTCACCCTCATGCCGTTGCGTTTCACAAACAAAGTGGGAGTTGGGGGAGGATGCACAATGGCTGTGACAGTATTACTGTTATTATCATTCCGCTGTTGCTCACTCCACACTATCAAATCACTGGTAATGGATATAATTGTTACTGCAAAGAGTGTTGTTGAAATCCCTGTTTAATTAGTCTGCACATAATGAGATGCTTCATGCATTAAAGCACTAGGGAAATGTGTAACTCTCAACCTGAGGCTTCATATTTGTGTTTTTAAAATCGTCAGGAATGAAAGGTGAAGCTCTCTTCCATCTTGCCTGACCTGATCTCGCTATAACGACGGCAGTAACGAGCAGTAATGACTGCACATCCTCTCCTCTGCCGTCCAGTAATGCACTCAGATATGATTGAATCCTGCTCCTCGCCGGCTCTTTTCAAACACGTGCCTGAAAAACTACCCCATTACAAACCCAGTTAACTGCAGTAATCCGGGCTGTGGCAGGAGCACATCTTGCAGTATCATTAATGCCACTGCTCATTACGGCTTTGCCCTTGAATCCACACATACCAGGAGGAATCGAAAGTGTTTAATGGCTGCAGCCATGGCAACAGAAATTCTTCCTCTTTCTCTTTTTCCTGGAAAAATGCATCTTAATCAGCTGCACTGCAGACTTGTGTTTGGTTTTAGTGTCAGTTAAAGACCAGAACCATATCTCCGCTTTTTTTTCTTGCTGATTTCACGTTGGCTCAGCAGTGTACCGTAACCTACTGCATCCACAAACAAAACAGAGTTAATAAAATGAGACTTGTGTACATAAATTATTCAATCTACCTCAATTTAATCTAGTTATTTTGTTAGCATGTTTTTGGAATCGGGAGATAGGCCAAGGTCCAGACTCTCAGGGTTTCCTGAGCTTGGCACGTATCAGCTCTGCCGCCATTAACTTTGTGTTTGTAATTAGTTTAATTCTACAGTTATTAAGCCGTCTCACAAATACTGGAAGGAATTCAAGCGGCAGGCTGGATTCTCACAGAGCTTGCCATTCAGGCTCGTCTGGATGAGTCTGGTGCCACAGTTCTTTACATGGGATGATTCCACATGTTGTAGTTTGTTTTAGCTCTGCTGATCTGAACCATCAGTGGCACACATGCTCCTCAAAATTTAGATCTACAGTATACACAATCACTAGCAGGCTGAACTGTACAAATATTGTGAGAGGAAAAGGCTTGACCCTTGAATACCAGTAGTCCGGGGTCAGTTGATCTAAAATCTGAGCTTGTTTAAAGAAAATTTATCTAGACTTTAGATGGCGACTGTAGTTGAGTCCTCTTCTGTGTTCACTCTTGCATCCTGTACCATAGATCAAAACCAGCCCCTTTATCTCCACTGGCATATTTCTTCCCTCTATTTAATTGTGATTAACTGATACCTCTCTGGCTCCTTTTCTAGACAATAATTATGTTTTTCATACTTTAGAAATATTAAATTACTTCTTGTATGAGATGCACTCCATCAAGCACATTTTTGATACCAACGCCAATAAGATAAGAGTTTTGGTACTGGTAGAAAAAGTTGTAGTTTCTTTTTTTGACACCTTTCACCTAACTTTTTTTTTTCCACAGACCCTTTTTCAATTAACAAAAAGAGGCAAAATTTTCAAATGTCTGAACAAAAGCTGTGCCTAAATAAAAGTCGGGTCTTAATTAACTGGGCTTTTGGTTACTCTAATCTATAGACACTGACAGGTTATATGGATGATCTAGACTCTAGAACAAAAGCTTATTTCCATGATGTTGATCATTTTCTGTCCAGTTTATTGTTAAATGGTAGAAATTAGTGTAAAATCTTCAACTTACAACACCCTTACTTCAATAACAGTTTAAAGTGGGTTTAAAGAGTCATAGAACAATTACCATGTAGAATAATTGACAAAATGATGGAAGATCTAAGTCTCTGTTGACTAATGACCTAATAATTTCAACCATAATTGAGGACATCGTTCAAACTGTAAGTGAGACCATGTTTCTTCTCCAAATCCTTCCGTGGCCCGTCAGTGATCCTAAAAGGACTTAATTGAGTAATGTCTGTTTTCTAAAAACAGAGTCAGGAAAGAAGAATCGGCAAGATGATCACCTCTCGTGTTGATCTTCTGGCCTGACAAAAATTAATTTGGTGTTTTTCTATCTGGTCCATTTCCTTTTGTTATTCTAACCCACCATCCTTTTTCTGCCTCCATTACTATAATGGCCTGTGTGTGTATATAGTGTTTTGTAATTGAGCGTTGTCCTGACAGATAAGTACATCTTTGAAGTGATGGGGTGTTCATCATTGGCTCGAAGAATATACGACACTGATTATTCGCGTTACCGTATCATCTGAACCCTTTAAGTGGTTTACCTGCCGCCTGCTCTGAGCACTGGTCTGGATTCAGAGCGGATTGAGAGAAGCAGCTTTGGCCTTTGTAGTCCCCAGAGGGGTTGGGGTGGACAGGGCTTTGTTTAGTCTGACCTTAGTGTGTTTCTGCTGCTCCTAAAGCCTTTGGAGATGCCAATCTCAGAGTGTTTGAATGACCGGCAGGACATCATTCACTCTCAGCTCCCCAGTGCTTCATCTACTACCACACTTCAGCTTCTCAGCTAATGCCACTGTCCTTTTAATAGACAGACATCCCAACACACCCCTTTCATAGGGAAATTACCTTAGCTTAATTGTCATGCGTTGGATTACAATACCAATTTAGATGATTTTCCATTATGTTTAGATGTCAGTGATGATATCCTGATGGCGTTGAGTTCGTTATCTTTGTCTAAGATGAGTCAGAAGTCGGGGAGTTTCTCTTTCTAAAGCAGCCAAATAGCACATCTTGTATGTTAAAATCTGTGGTAATAGAAGTATGTAGATCCTGCGCTTTAGTTAGTTGTTATACCACAATGTTAAACATATATTGCCAGAAGTTCAGAAAGGTAGTTTATTCATCCTATTTTGCTCTGCACCGATAAGTTTAAATGGTCAAACCCACTTGTAACTACAGCTGTCAGATCGATGTACACTAATGTAGGCCTAGTGGTCGAAAGGTATAAATGGAAATTTTCAAATTATTATGGAGTTATTTATTTCGTTTCAGATCCACATCTTTGGAGATGTTTTCATCAGCATCTTGTGAAATCCAATTCTTTCCTTCCAAACATCTGGCTACAGCACAGAAAGGAAAAAAAAACATCTCTTCAGTGTCTTTCTGAAGATGAATAAAACCTCTACCGCAGTCCTCACATAAACAAAGCACGGTAAATAACAACCTCTGTTTTGTGTATGTGTCCCACTTCACTCTGGGAAATGTAGGAAAGTGCTGGACTAGAGGCGGGTGAATGGCACGACACAGGAAAAGGATACATTATCATAAAATAACTCCTGGAACAACAGTTAGGGTTGTAAGTTACTTTCTGTTTAAGAACCGAACCACAAATATTTAGATTATATATACAGTACGGCAATACAATATCGACTCTCCAAGTCCCACACTGGTTGATAGTTGTTGTAGTCTACCTCGTCAGGGTACGGGAAACACCGCAGAAACCGTATCAGTCTGGACAAAGTCAGGCTCCCCACCAGGCAGATTCAGAAAGACAATAAAAACAACCTGACCACAGACTCCTCAGCTTTCACCATCAACATCTCCTCGTCTGTTCTCACCAGCTCAGGCTGTTTGTTGCTGTAGAGATTTCTGTGAAATGGGTTACAATATTAAATAAATCAGCCACGTCGAAGCACAGGATGTCGAACTACTGCCTGTCAAGCCGTGTCATAACCCGGCCTACATGGCTGCAGACGCGGGAGGATTGGATGCCACTGCCATTGTTATTTTAAAGGGCTCCACAAGGAAAGGAAAGGTAGTTTGTACAAGGCCTCAAACATACGACTTTGTTCAAACATTTTGTCCGTAACGGTGCTCAGAAATTACTTGTATGATTGTTGAAATGATCTGAAACCCCTTTTTTTTAATCTGCGTGTGTATGTTGCTTTAGTTGAAACAATACAAATTTTATTTGCTTTTATTTTCATAGTGATTTACACAAACAGCAGCAGCTCTCTGAGGGACCTGGGTGGTCTGTACTTTTTCTTTGTGGGAGCTTCTCGGTTGACTGTCTCTGAACCACTCAGGTAATTTGAGTGACTCCTAATTAATTGTTGCAGCATGGCAAATAGCAGCCCCCCCTCCACCCCACCCACCTACTTTTCTGTCTTTACTCGCAGACTTCAGTTGGCGTCAAACCGTCATTTAAAGAAGGAAGAGAAAAAAAAGAAAATTGTAACAGTGAGTCAGTTTCAGGGTCAGGTACCAGGCCCCTGTCTCTCAGCCACTATTTTCATACTTCAGTGTCTGGGAAGCTGAATTGGAGCAATAAATGTTCATAGACGGTATGATGGATTTTCACGGCACTGTTAAGAATCGGTCCGAGCAGCTGGACAGAGCAGAGCCGTGTCGGGCTAAATGCAAGAAACAGATGAAGCTGATGGTGGTGGACGCATGTCATATTTATCATAAAGACGCATCATCGTTCCAGTCAATTTAAACTCTCCAGTTTCTGCATCACTTTCCACTGATTGACTAGAGGACATTAAAACTGCATCAGCCTATTGTGAAATAAATTTCTGGAGGAGTAAAGTTCAAAATGTTTTTCCTCCTTGAAGGCAAATTGGGCCTTTATTATATTTTGGACATCACGGCAGTTTCTCAGTTTCTCTTATGTAACCATACAAACCTATTAATCAGATTAAGTATCACTATACATATGATTTGTCATGCCAGCCCATGACTTATACGTTTAATGAAACCTCCACTCTATTGCATATTTTGTCTTGTGAAAAGTATTTTATTTAGCATTTCCTCAAAGTTAGATGAAATGTCACTGCACCCCATATACACAATATCATACATGACTTATTATGTAAACCCACAAATTATTAATGTACTGAACAAGACCCCAGTGAGTTTCCATGCTAAATACCTTCATATAACTTTGAATAATACAGGGTGTATAGGGCCATTGTGGCCAATGTTGCAAATCATTGTGGGCTAGTGAGGCTGGTCAACTGAATCCATCTGTATGCATAAATCATCCACATAAACAAATTATTTTCTGTGATTTAGAGACCACAGATTACTATTTCACAGTGGGATATATCAAGTGATGATATGGTAACATATTAAACTAGAGTGGGCTGGTTTTAAATCAACAAACATTTCTTTAAGGCAAAGTTTTCTAGATTTAGTACAAAGAAAATTTATGTTGTGATTAATGTCACTGCTACTTTGTGAACACAAACAACATAAAGGCTGATGATATCGAGTGCAGCAGTACAAACAGTCTAATACATTCCTTACAAATACAAAACTTGAACTATTTTCACATTTTGGAGAATGCGGTTATTTTCCTCTTACATTATACATTTTAGCCACATGCAACCCAACCATTGTTCCTTTGAATTGCATGTAGTAATTGTGATGTGATTAATACGATAATATTTCTTGATTTGTCAGGTATTAAATTCACTGGATCAGACAAAAGACATTTGATTTTACATTATGGCTTTTACTGATATTGAAATATAAACGTACATACACCAAGACAGAGGATTTTAGCTAAACATTATCACCCACTGCTGTCCTGAATGATTCATCGTGTTGGTCCACAAATTCAACATCTACTAGAAACTTCCATTAAAGTAATATGGCCTTTTAACCCTTTAACTTGTTCAACACTGTCTCTTTTTTTTTTTTTTTTCCCCTAAAATAGCTTTTACCTTAGATGTATTACTGGTACATTTTAGCAATAAAAACCCTAAGCAGATGTTGAGGGTTGCGTAATTTAACCCTTTCAAAGGTTGGTGAGGAATGTGCCAGAATATGGCAGGTACCTGGTAATATTTCTGTTATTGATTCACAGCGTGTCAAAATGAGCCCAAAGAGTACAGTTACAGGTTGCACATGCTTATATTTTAGACCTGAAAGTGATTATTTGATATAACTAAAGCGATTTTTCAGCAGAGACTACGCCGGTCTTTGTCTTCATATGGGCATTTAAGCACAGCTTCTGTTTTTCTTTAATAAAGCACCAGCTTGAGTCACGGAGTCGGCAGGGATCGACCATTCTAGTTGCTGAGACGAGTTAAAGATCTTAAGCTGGGTGTCTCTGCTCTGCACCCAGTGGGTTTAAACATATATCACACTGGCAGTAGGCTGTTTGCTTTCAACCACCCCCTCCTTACGTCCTCCCTCTCTGCCCTCAGCTGGGCCGGCCACTGATCCCCTGTGTCTCTATCTCACAGTGAATCCCTTCTAGTCAGGGCCACAACGTTGAGTTTTCACAGTCAAACAGCACCCATGCTGGCTGAGAATTTCTTTGATCCCTAAAGAGCTTGTGTCTGTCAGAGCTACTGGATTCAGTACCTCCACCAGGTCCACGACACTTAAAACTAACACAATTAAGGGAGTCATTAATAGTTTAGAATAGGCAAATATCTGTTTTGCCACTACAATGGCAAACAATAGCAATTTGATGAGCATCCAGTTCATTAAAGTTTTTATTGCAGCTGTAAATACCAGGTGTCAGGTAGGTCTTCCTGGGAAAAATACTCTCAACTGAGAAGTGATATTTGCCAAGAAAACAGCACTGCCTACACCAACCCAAACCCTGCAAAACACAATCCAAAGATGACATTTTGGTGCCTTCTGTGTAATTTAACAAACGATCTCAAGGAGGTCACATCTGAAATTGTCATTTAGCACTAATTGGAGGTGGAATTCAGCAAAAATGCAGATTGGGCATCAGAAATAGTTTAGTCTGCAGCCAAAAGTCAGACCTCCTGAGTTCACACTGCAGGGGATAAGATGGAAAAATATGCAGTGATTCAGAAGGAGGGCTGGTATGGGTGTGAAGACTGTGAACTGTCCTGCTGACCCCTGGGACTCCTTTGATCACTGGACCTTGGTGACAGTGCACCATTCCATGCCAAATTGCCATGTCACAACACAGCAGACCATCTATCAATCTAGATTTTCCCCAAAGAAACAACATTTATCTGCCGCAGATCTGAAAAGCTTCAAGGAGGCAGCGACCGCATGGAGAACGCTGCTGCATCTCGTGCATTTGTGACTCCTTTAATTAATTGACGGACAGATTATTAATTGGTAACAAGATTTGAGAGTCTAGCTGCTAAACTGTGATTCTTTGTTTTATATTGTTGTACGTTGAGGACACGCAATAAGATCAAATGCGGAACAAGCAATTCAAAGACGTTCTCAATGTTTCCAGAGTTACTTAAAACAAATCTTAAATGCTCGTACATATGTTGAAAGAGTTTTTGATCATTCCTCTGAAGTGATCCATTTCCTGAGCAATTTCCATCCAATTTGTGATGGGGACAAAATCCACAGTTCTGTTTCTGTGGAATGTGAAGTCTGGAGTCTGAGTTAGATGAATCACATGGTTTTTTTTTCACCAAAAAGCTTTCTTTGTAGTTCCTTTCTAGTAATTTATACTTTTAGATTGGGTGTCTTGCTCAGCAGCAGCAAAGAAAAGAAAACAGGAATCTAGCACTGAAAGGATTGTAACTGTGGTATAGGCTCAGGAAATATCCACTATAATACCATGACATCTTGTCAGAATTAACTTTTATTTATAAATATATCATTTGTTATGTAGTCATTCAGGACTCAGACCAGAACAGCATAATACAACATGATGTCGCCAGTGAGATTAGTGTAGTTGTGTAGAAGTGGTTCTAGATGTGGAATTCAACATGAGAATCATTTTTGATTTACCATTATACATTTTTATCCCTCTTGTGTACAAGTAGGAAAGAGGACTATACTGTTCAATATTAAATTAATGACAGACGTCAAAAAAACAACAACTAGATCAACTGTTTGTCTGTTTATCTATGTAATTAAAGCCTTTACCAGAAACTACTCTTCCACAGTTAGGCTTTCTTTTTATTCTCCTCAGATTTTCACACATTAAGTTTTGGGAAACAACAATTTGCAAAGACCAGCTCCTTCTGATCTGCCTGCGTCTGGGCCTTTAACAATAAAAGACCCACATCGGCCCCAAAACTTAACATGGATGTGATCAAAATATCATAATGTTTTTTTTTCTGGATACACAGATGTAGCTGTTGTCTGTTATGCAGCTCTGTGGACATCTTTACATCACGTTCTGCGTGAGAAAAATTCTTCAGAAAACAAACAGCACACAGCCTGAAGCAGTGGAAAATGTCTTTGTTTCTGTGTTTATGTGATGGTCTAATTTAAACTAAAACAGATCTCATTGGTACAAATTGCCCGTTAATTTGCTTGTGTGCAGCACAGATGTGTGATTTCATAGTCCAATAAATTTGCCCACAAGAATCCCTCTAAAAAATCGGATTAAATTCCACTTTGAAAATAGTTAATTCGCCTCTTCACATTACACATGCAGCATGTATGAATCCGTGTTAAATTATGCGTCTTCTCTCTGGCCCTGCGGGCGATCCAGGAATTCTGTGAATCAGCAGGGCATATAAATCAAACTTAATTAGGCACCTGAGCAGGTATGATCTCTCTCTAGTAGTTTTATGCCTGACAAAAGAAAGATGGGGGAGAACGACCAACACATTCCCAGTGTTTGTCTGCGGGGCCCTTGGGAAGAATGTGTCTCCCATTAAAGCGTCACCTCTTAAAGAAAGCATATTACGTTACATACAAACATGTCATTTGTGGGACACTTGGGTGGAAATGTCTCCCTGGGGAGCAATCAGACTGACTCCAGCTTTTTAAAAAGTCTCCTCTCTCTGCCACTCCTCATTTTTCAGGCTTCTGAAATTAGTCGAAATTCTACCTCGTAGTATTTGCCTTCCCCACACAGCTCAGTTACATTGATTAGAAATCAATTAACATTTTCCTGTTTTGAAAGTCACTTTGTAATTCAACTCCACTGGAGATAAATCAGAGGTTGGAGCAAAGACTGTGCTGCACATTTTTACTTTTTAAAACCTGTTTGGGAAAAACTGATCTACAAATGAAACCAGAATAACATTCATCATCATTTTTATTGTCAGCAAGAAATTCTTTTGGCAGCAAGTAAAACCAATAAAAGCACAATGAATAATTGTGCAATAAGGGCATACAATGCAAAATACAGTAAGCAGTCCTTGTGAATAAGGGCATACAATGCAAAATACAGTAAGCAGTCCTTGTGATTAAAGAACTGCAGCAAATGATAGGAGTAAGATAAAATTAAGTTTTTGATTTTGTTTGATTAATGGATATGATCAAACTTTTCTCTGTGAAAATTCAAACTTCTGAAAACACGTGTCTCTCACCAGAAGGCTGACATTATTATATAATACAGTTTGGTCCATTTCACAATACCTTCTTGCGCAGTAATTTGTTGTTGTTTCCTTCAGTTAATGTTACTCCAACTGAAGGAAAAAGCATTTGTGGAGGACTATTTATTCCAGTGGCAGATTAATCTACATGTGATGCTTTCGTGAGTGTGTGATTGAGACTAAATAAACAAACTGGTGTGTTCATGGTATCCAGAGATGTGTTTTTAATAGATTCTGGGCAATAAAGAACCTCAATGACACAGATTATACGATATATCAGGCTTGAACACACACGATACTGGTGTTGTTCCTTTGGGTGTTTTTATGGGTTTTGTTGAAAATAAGAAAATTACAGAAAATCACCTACTTCATCTAATTGTGCATATTCACTAAAAGCAGTTTTCCATATGATTTGTCAAGGAGCAAATGGCTATAAATAGCAATTATCTATGATGTTGTAGAAGTAATGACTTTAAAATAAAACTTGTGGTTTGGAAAAATTTCACTCTGTTCCCAGTGCATTTGTAATGAATATGCATTCAAGGAAAGCAAACCCGGTCTACCAGCTCTGCTGTGTTTTAGACCTTTTAAATCCTTTGATTTCTGATCTGCAAACAGTTTCTCATCAGCCACCAACCACCATCCAGGCTGCTCAAACTGTTTCAAAGTTCAGGTGCTAATCCCGGCTCTGGGAACATCCAGCAGCCTCTGATTAAACCTGAGAGACTTTTGTTGTGGTGTCTCCATCATTTGGATTAGGAAATCAACTTAGAGGCTCCAGCATGTAGCCTGAAGACCCAGACCTGGTCCGGGCTGTTTATTCCAGCAACAGAAAGGGCATCTGCTCAGTGGGACTGAGGGTGACTGTATAAGGTTGCACCCTAACATTTACACACTTGGCACTGGCAACAAAGCAGCCATTCCTCTGGCAACCACCGCCGGTCATTAAGCATAATTTGTCTGGTATCCCTGTGTTGAAAATGCACAAAGGAGGGTGAGTAAAGCCAGCGTGAGGTTGTCTTCTGAGCTGTCATGTGGAGGAATGGTAGGGGCCCCATGCCGGGCGGTGGCGGTGGTGGTGAAGGGCAGACAGCGACAGAGAGGCTGGCTGGGGCAGCTCCCACAGGACTTCTTGGGGACAACAGCAACCCGAGAGGGACACCACCTCCCCCTCCTTCCCCTCCAAATCCCACCTACAACCACTGCACCACCCCCCTCCCTGCAGTTGTGCGTCTGTGACGGTTAAAACAACAGCCCCTGTGGCCAGCCAGGCTCCATCTCCCCTACTGGATTTACGCTCGTTTCTCAGTTCCCACCACCCTCGGCAGACCCTCCCCTGTGTCTCCAGCTCCGGCTTCATCCTCCGTCGGCCACAAACCTTCTCCTCTTCCTGACTCTTTGCCTCGTCTGCTGCTCTTGTAAACAATATCTTCAGGACACTGACATTAGGTTTTGCAACAGACAAGTTTAAGTCACTTAAGTCGAGACGCCGACTGTCTGAAAAGTTGGACAGTTTCAGCATCATACTGTGATGATTACTGTATAACAAATCACACAATCCCAGCACAAAATCTGTCTGGATCCGCTCGCTTATCGAACATATATCAACAAACAGCTCACCTGAACCAATTGGACCCAATATAATTTGAACCAGGCCTTCCATGGTCTTAGATACAGCTTTGAATAAAAGTTAAAATGGCTTTAGTTTTACAAAGACAAAGATGCCAATAACCAAAGTATGTTTGTAATTTTCAGTCAATGATACTCTTCTTGAGCTTTTTTGAAGCATTTGTCTCCATTTGTCACCATAGGATTAGATGCACATATCAATCATAATGTCAGAAAACAATATTTGCATAAAATTCTGTTTCATCCACATTGTTATTTTGCAATAAATCATCACATCTAAACAACAAAAACGACTTGTTTTCTTGAAATTTAAGTATCTACAGCTGTATTATTCACTCTCAGGGTTTAAAGAAGCCAGTGTTGACTGGTAGGGGACAAAACACAAAGTCCAAATTTGCATATACACTGAAAACTCTTTCCACCAGCCCATTTTAACATTCAACTACTTCCAGCTTTGACACTGAACTTAACACAGATTTACGTTGTTCAAACAAATAATAATGTTTTGTAGCTCTGAAGATGACATTCTCCAGTTTTCTATTGTCTTCTTAAAGGTTAACGTCTATATTGAAATGCAGAATAAACAAAAACATGTGTGTCTCTTCTCCCCCACTCCTTTTCAGTTCTCACTACCTCCATCATCGGACATTTCCAAGCCTCTCCCATAGTGCATGCTGGGAAAAGCACCAACCTCCCCTGATCCTGAACAGAATAAGCAACTGTAGAAAGAGGCTTAATGGATGAACTGACATCATCTGGTAGGTGCTTTAAAAAAAATGTCTTTGATTGTCTGTCGGGTAAAACTGACTCTTTGTGATGATTATTACAATATAGTTCAACACATTACAATTCGATTGAATGCTTATAAATTCAGATTTGATTATAGGTCATAAACGGTAGCTGTAAAGGAAGGCCAAAGGTAATTCCTGAGCCACAATGAAATCACTTTCATGCATGAGTCACGGTCATCCAGTAAATGTTTTTTCCCTGTCCACATGGGAAAATGACACTACAGTTTTCAAATGCATCCACTGCAGAGAGCATTACACTTGAAACGCTCTCTTTTGTGGATGGAGAGCGGCGATGTGGTGCAGCTAAAAGCCCCCAAATGAAAAGCAAAAGGACTGGAAATGGGCAGGGATGTAAAAATGCTCCTGTGGGAAATGGGTACGTTTTTGGAAATCTCTGAAGACGGAATCTCAGCTATTGAAATTCAGTGTTTAACTTGCAATAACACACAAATGCAGTAAAATATCCCACCTTGCTGGAGATGCAGTGACGAATAAACTCCAGCCATGAAAGTGTAAAGTGATCATCATAAAACACGACCAGTCCTAAAAAAAAAAACATGTAAAAGAAGAAAGATGAGTTACTTTTCCTCTTTTCTTCTTCTGTGCAGTTGAATAGCACTCAGCATGATTTACAGTTCACAAACATGTCACCCTAAAACACAAGGAAGGTTAACAAGTCTGAAAATAAAAATGCGGCTATACTGAACACTAAATGTTTAAAAAAAAGTATCATTATATTATCGTCTATCTGTTGCAGAGCTCTGATGTGTCAGTTTTTTTTTTTAATCTTTCAGAAACGCTTAATCTAAACCAGCAGAGCTTCTGTTAAATAACAGGGAAAAAAAGAGGGGGGAAAAAGGAGGAGAAAAAAAAACTTGCCTCCCAGAAACGGTGTGAAATCCCGTCTGTCTCCACGTCTGTTTGAGTTCACAGCACCGACACAGTCACATGTTGAACCAACACTAGAGGCTGAGGTGTGAATTGGAGGAAGTGTGAGGAGCTTATAGAGCCAATAAAGTGATTATAGGTTCCTTCCTATCAAGCTCACAGAGCAGCCTGACAGTTCAGTTAAACAAACATGTTGATTTTATCCTGCTCCATGAAACCCTCCTGATTGCTTTCTCATTAATTCATTACGTATTAACACGATTATTTCCCTTATTCTAATTCATTAATTCAGTCACTGTTTCAAAATTTGTTCCAGCTGAGGCTGCAGCTAATGATTTTCCATGCTTATTGATTCCACGTTTGTATGTTCAAAAATGGTGATTGTGATAGGAAACGACAAAAAGCCAAAGATGTTCAGCTTGTTGGCGTGTATGCAGAAAAAAACAGCGTGTATGAGAAGATGCAGCATTAAAAAGTTTTAATCTTTGTTTTAAAGCAAAAATTATCAAACAATGAATCTGATTAAGCAGTCCGTAGTTAATTTTTGTGGACAGACTCTTAGATTAATGGACTGTTGGTTCTGCTGTCTTAACCCGGTTGCTGGTGTGTGTGTGGAATATTATTTTAATGTGGCGTGAAAGTAGTAGAAATGTCACTATGTCGTCACAGTGATTGTCCGTCAGAAAGCTGTTTTTGGTTGGATGCTAGCATGGAATCATTCCTTCATTTTAACTTGACGCAGAGCAGTGGCTGAGATGAAAGTGAGGTATGAAGTCATGTGTCTGTCACCCGCTGCTCTGGCCACTGTTGGACCGCAGGCCAGTGAAAGTGACTGCCTGTCTGTCTAATTGCCTGCTTTGCCTCCTGGTTGTTTGACACGCTGAAGCCACGTGGAGGCCCGCCGACGGCCTCACCCCGATTTGCTGCTGCCGGAGCTGTGGAGGTGAGCTGGGAAGCGCCTGGGTGGCAGGGCAACACACGGGGCCTCCCTGGCTGGCGCCTGTAATTTTACCTTCCCATTCATCAGCCAGAGATATTAATAATAACAGCACATCTGGATTCACTTTACTGTCTCGTGTTAACCCTTTCCACTGCAGCACTGACTGCTGCCGTAGTGGCTAGCCAGGCTCAAACCCCCAAACCCCCTCCGCTCAACTCAAGTCCCATTCCTCTTGCTGTCAGTCTTCATTTCTCTGTCTCATCTTGTGCTGCGCTGCTTCTTTCTCCAGCCTCATAGACAGTCAGCCAGCCCACCTGAAAAGCTTTTTGTGTATTGACGTGCCAGAATAGCTGCTGGACCTTGTGGGCATTTGAATCTTTGAAATCTTTTCTCCTTGTTTTTTTTTTTTTCTTTTCCTTTCCTTGACGTCCATGTAAACTGACAAGGATCTTCATGGTGTTTACCCTCTGGAAAGCCACTGAAGACTGCCGGCGCTGCAAAGACACACTCTTCTACCTTACTTACCATCAGCTGCACTGCAGCTTACTTAAACGCTTCACCATTTGTTGTTACGCACACTCAAAGTAGATTATATCATGCAGTTGAATGATCAAAAAGCACCACACTGACATTAGTTTGCTTCGCCTAAGTTCTTGTTGGATCTTTGAAAGGCATCGAAGACACTGTTTTACACGTTTTGGTCGCTATACCTCATGATGAGTATCTTGACACCATATATCCCAGTTATTCCATTGGTATTTGCAATATGTCAAGGTTGTGTTGGAATGAGCCATTTTGGAGGACGATGGATTTTAGTAACTTTAACAACTGAACGACTTAAAAACCGACAAAACACTGATGTCAGCTATATCAGTATTCTATGTCACACTGACGTTGGCATTAGATGTTGAGTTTGATTACCTGATGCAACAACCTACATTTAACCAAATATCAACATCTAACCATGGTGGTGTGGCCTCCTGGGTGTGGAGATGATAAAGTATACAAGATACTCCTGTCTATTAAAGGTCCAGTGTGTAAAATGAGGGGAAAACGGTGACATCTATTATTTATCTATTGAATAATTATATTGTTTATTTATGAATGTGAAACTCTCGAAACATGCTCTCTGATTTGCTGGATTTTCCATTACGTACAAACATGGCGGCGCAAGATGGCGACACTCTCTAAGCAAGACCCTTGCTATATGTGTGTATATATAAATGAAGAATTATAAGGCTATGAAAACCAAACAGATTATATTTTATAGCGATTATACATTTATACAAATATGTTCATTGGTAGAATATTCAGATTTTGCCAATACACATTGACAAATATTACACACTGGACCTTTAAGCACTCTCACCATTTTGCAAATGCGTAAGACAGATCATGGCAATAGGATGCAACCAGGAGGAGGATATGATAGCAGGCTTTCTATCCAGTTTGGTACAGTTATAAACATCATAGCCTTTAGCAGACTCAATCCTAACGGTCTCGTTTCAGTGTTTCCAATGCGAGGCTGCCTGCAAACGTTCTTATCCCCTGCTAATTCAGTGAAGAGAGAACCAATTAGCTGAGCTGTCCATTTGATTTTTATCACTGTGTCAAATAATCCAAATGTGAGAACTGCAGCTTGTTTCATGTCTTAAGAGAAAAACTCAGACGTCGGCCTGGCTGCGTGCCGCCGCTGCTGCTGCTTAAGCGAGTGTCCGTAGACACCTCTGCATGGAGGCAGAGTAAATCACCCTGTCGAGCTGTCTATAGGTGGAGCCAGGGCCCTGCTACTGGCTTCCACGCTTGGCTCCGCGCCCGTCGCCCCAGGACTCCCGCTGGTGGCAACAGGTGACAGAGGTCTGCTGTGTGTAGAGCTGACAGCCCCCTCACAACGCATAGAAACACTTGCTTCATTACCAGACCCCCTCCACCTCCACCTCCACCTCCCCCTCCCCTCCCTCCCCCCACAACTCTTAGCTGTGGAGCAAGAGACAGGGAGACAGACAGAAGGGGTGAGAGGCTTTACTACTTTTCTGTGGCACTAAACATAAGTTTGAGAGGAGGCAAAAAGCTCAGTGTGCATCACTCATCTGCTCATGAGTCAACACTCATGATGTCACACGCTGCCTTGCCAGCCTCACACACAACTATACTGTATTACCAATTTTCGTATAAAAGACCTTATTTATTAAAAAAAGGGGAGAGTCGGCTCTTTTTCCATGCAGTGGACTGAGCCGTACCTCCCAGAGAGCCCTGACTGTTAAACCATCGTGCCACAAACAACCTGCTAAAAACACTTAGAGTATTTCTCCCATACAGAAATAAACACTGGCCAATTAGTGTTCTTATTTTTGGAACTATTTTAGCTGCCAGAGGAGTTGAAAATATAACCAACCAGACATGGCCTGACACGGAGGACTGCAATTTCAGTCCTCGACGTCTCTGTATGGACATCCAGGAGCTGCTAGAGCTATCAAGCCTATACATCGGCCTCCAGGATAGTTTATGTCTCTGAAATGAATCCTTGTGGTGGAACAATAGTGCCACTATTATCCAGCACAGAGAGAGATGAATTCACATGAGGACAGGCCATCTTGATTTATGAAGTGTGAATTAGGAGCTGAGAGTTTGAGACCAAGGTGGGGTCGGTGGGGGTGTTGCATGGCACAAACAGCCGTCTGTGTTGTAGGGGAGCTAGAGACACCGCGACCTCCCGTCATCCCCTCCCCCTCCTCCTTCCCCTTCCCCTTCCCCACCACCACACACCCACCCACCCACCACCACTACGCTCTCACTCCTGGCCTGTTCGCTCATTCACAGGAGCATCTGGCACGGCTGCAGCCTTGGCTCCTGATGATCTGTAGAAATGCAGCCAGATCGCCATGTGGGGATCAACGCCTCGGCTTCGGCAGGACGTTGAAATGCGCGAAATGCCTCGCTTGGCTGCAGGGGACGCCTGCTGTGTGACTGCGCTGCTCGTCAGGCTTCATTTATATCACACGGCGGGTTGATGGAGTGCTGAATCATCCATCAAGGGTCCAAGTATTTACTTTGATTCCAGTAAAATAAAGGCTGACCTAAAACTGCTGACTTGGCCACCATGGTTAAATAAGAGGGGATGTGTGAAGGTGTTGCTTTATATCAAGATTTGACCAAGCTGATGAAACTCCCGTTGAATTATAGTCTCTACTGCAAATACACACAAGTGGCCTTTGATAGGGTTAATGTCTTGTCTATGGGAAAATAATTTAACAGTGACAATGCACTTAAATCACTTTGGGAGAGAAAAAAGTAGCTAAAGATGGTTACAGATGTGGTTGCAGGTGAAATATAGCCTCTGGTATTGTTGTGTGAATTGTCCCTCGTGGTGATGTGGAGATTTTTCTGTCAAAAGTTCAAGAAAAACACCTCATCTCCTGTTTGAGCAGGAATGATAATATATCTATCAAGATTTGGGAGTGCTGCTTATGTATTATTTCAAAGCGGTTTTCCATCAAGGTTATCTTGTGGAATCCCCTGGTATAAACGCCCTGGATTGGCTGCTTTTTGCAGTTTATTTCAGCTCCTGTACACCGAGTTGTGTTGATTTTATTAGTGTTGGTATTGGATTTACATTTGACTTAGTCATTTGTTGGTGACTGTTCACTAAATGAGCGCAGCAATGTGCTGGTGTAACTTCTGAATCATCATTACTGAGTTTGTTTTTCTGTGTTAGAAGCTGTAGAAAATGTGTTTGGAAGAAGAAGCCACAGAGGTTCCTAGATCTTATCCATCGTCCTATCATCACCCTGTGAAATTGCCAATAATCACTATGATTGGCGGAGTTGACATTGAGTGTCTCCCTGCTTTCAAGTATTATTTACAACCATGAAAAACAAAGGGTCTAAGAAACCATGTATGTGTGCTTCGGTGATACAAGCGTTGGT
This sequence comes from Trachurus trachurus, assembly GCF_905171665.1. Classification (NCBI taxonomy): domain Eukaryota; kingdom Metazoa; phylum Chordata; class Actinopteri; order Carangiformes; family Carangidae; genus Trachurus; species Trachurus trachurus. Next base: position 9,572,367 of record NC_139905.1, on the reverse strand, counting down.
TATATTCATGTGAAGCTATTAAGTATCTTTAATTTGATTTTAACTTAATGCTGCAAATAATAATAATTCAATACTTCAGTGATAAAGCAAGCTGAATATAGTCTTACCATTGGCAAAGGCATAAGTTATTGGAGACGGTGATAATGTTGTATATCACTGAGAGGTAAACGGTAGAACTTCAGCGTTTACATTACAGACCTACGTACCACGAGTTTTCACTTGAATGTATTTGCTGGACTATCCTTCCAGGTGGTAGCATGTTGCTTTCTGGTAAACCTTTAGCTAATCTCAGCCTGACCGTGGCCGTAAGCGTAACTTCCTGTTTACTTGATTTTTTTGCTTTTTTCCCGCAGTCACATAATGGGAGAAATCTCTGCCATTATTTGTGATCTTGGAAGTTTATATACTGTGTGTAAAATTTAATTCAGATCGACCTTGACAAAAAAAATGTTTTTTCAATAAAATTCAAAATACTGGAAAAATTATTATAGCAGAGAGGAAAATGGGTTCACACAATGAGCCAAAGGCTCTGAGGGGGAAAAAGTTAAAAAATAGTTCATAGTTCAGGAGTGCGAGCCAAAACATAAAAATACTTGTTACAGTGCCACCAGTTGACCAATTTCAGTACTTTTACTTTACATTGTGTAATACTTGAGTTTTGAATCTTACGAATCATGTGATCGCTTCAGGCCTTTTATTTTGAAAATTAGAGGAGTTAATTATATTTCTCCAACAGCTTTTTCTGAACCAACAAAAGAGAAATATCACGCTGGTTTCCTCCATTTTCATATTTAAGATAAACTCATGTCACTTCTGTGTGGAAGCACAAATTCAGTTTCCTGAGGATGACTGAGCACTTTGTTCTCAGTTTTGGTTTAATGACTTTGTTTGGATGCAGAGTTTCTGTCTGTTAAAGTTTATGGAGGAATGGAAGGAACATACACTCACACTGAGATTTGGGTGCAGCTTTGGGAATCCACTCTGCAACCTGTGGGAAAAATTAGTTAAATGAACTAATAATAGTCCCTGTTAAAAGCCACAGATATTTATGAGCGCTGTCTACAACCTGAGGACGACTCTGTATGGATTTAGAATAAAGGTTTCATTTGAATAATAAATCACGTGGCTAACAAAGGATTTTTGTGAACTGAAATAACAGACCAAATCCTCCTGTCTCAGGTTGACACATGACTGAGTGAAAATGACTGTTAACAGTATTGACAATAGGTCCTTATATTCTCAAACAGGAACGGCGTGACATGCGAGAATGCAAATCTGCCCCGCGACTCATGGTCAGTGGTCAGAAGCAGCAATTAATTTTAATTAAGCTCACAGCAGGAGTGATTATTGTGATTGTGTGCTTTTGGATTGCAGAGGAATGGAAAAAAGTGCTAAACAAACTAGCAAATTGCACACCTCCCAAGTGCCAGAGTAAACAGAATAGCACCCACTTCATGTCTGTGTGTATTCAGCTTGGCAGCACGGCCTCAATTAGCACGAGGTGAGAAGCAACGTACTGATGGAGATAAAGCACGGTGAAAGGTGCTTTGTGTTTTCTAAGTGACACTGTGACTGCTTTATGTCATTGATAACCTCCTGCACAGAGCCACAGCAGAGGGGACATCGGGCCTCACATGGCCGCTCAGGTGATTTAGTTCAATAAAATGAGGACCAAAAGAGACTTCACTACATACGCCAGGTCCTTTTGTGTGGATGAAAGCTATCAGAGTCCTCTCTGCGGTGTGTGTTTCTACCTGAGCGTGCCTTTTCTTGGTACCGGCAGCGAAGGTGTCTGCCAAGAGAGAAGTCTGCTTTTCCTCACGAAATGAGAAATCAGCAGGGAAGGCCACAATGTCCTGTGCACGGCTCAAACACGGAGATTCATTTTGAACGCATATCCTTAAGCGCAGGTTTTAAAGTCTTCAAGAACCAGACCCCGCCAAAAAAAAAAGAAAAAAGAAAGGTCATTATGTGGGCCAGATTATTAGCCAAAGGGAATTGTGTTTAGTTAACTTAAGAATGAAAAAAACCTCTCAATTAAGCAGGCGTCTGTCTCAAGTAGCCTGTCTTTTTAAGGAGGAATATTTCACTATCAAAATGTTCCTGTGGTAAAACAGTAGGAAGGGATTAGAAGAAACAAAAACAACTCGGCGTTAAATGAGCCTGGCAATCCTGATGACACTTAATGAGAACCATATTTGGACTTCACCCATGCAGCCACATTAGAAATGAAATATTCCAGTGTGTGAAATATGATTTCTTAAGGGGGAAAAAACATGCCAATTTCATTTTGAAACTTCCTCAAGTGTGTGATTGAGCACTGCAGCTGAATTCAGCTACTTCATTTTAAGTTGTCAGGAACAGAATAAGTAATTGCTTTCAATCTTTATCTGTATTGAGCCTTTTAAAAATCAGTGCGTTCTAGAGGATTTAATGGACACATACATTAGGCTTGTATGTGTCTGTATGCATGTGTCGTTAACTCTGCACCGTCTCATGTGTGAATGCGCTGGATTGAGCCTATCTGTCAAGGAGCGATAGTTTATGATACGTGCTGGTCAGATGAAAAATATAAGGGTGACATTTTCCAGACTTTTCACCATCATTCGACCGTAAACTAAATGAGTCGTGTGCTCAAGTGCTTGTGTGAATTAGCTCATTCAAAATGAAACAGAGATGCATTTATCTAAAGCGGATGGTTTATGGCTGATGTAGCAGCTGGCTAAGTTCTTCCACTAAATTATTTTTCAAAGAATGATTCTCTGAGCATGAGTTTAGACAGGTTTGCAAATTGTGATACTTTCCATGGCTGCTGCTTAGTGAGCGTTGTTTATTTGGGAGCTAATTTGGCCGGCTTTATTGAGAGGCTCGCCGTGGCACCGTTACAGGCAGAAATATTGTCCCACTTGAGCTGGACACAAGCAGTAAATACACTGCAAAAAGTGAACTTAACAGGACATTTCATCTTTCACATTGCATATTTTCTCTCCCTGCTGATTTTGCTTGTTTACTGTGCAGTTTCATCTTTAATAAATGCATAAATGTGGACAGACCTTTCAGGTTGTTGTTGTAATGCAGCTGTCTAACTGAGTCTTCTTATATACGTTTCCTAACAAATTCAGCCTGATGAATGTGAGTTAATGATAACGATGCTGCTGATGAAGAGCCTAAAGACACATTCTGACAATAAACTAAATGATTAAGGTATTTCTGCAGGTTCTGCTATTTGGACATCTGCATAGACGTGACTCTGACTGAGAAGTGCTGATGACAGGGATGGAAGCTCAAACTACAGTAATATTGTCAAATTTTGACTGAAAATTTGAAGCATATTGCAGTGCTGTTTCGTTCGGATGGAAATGGACTGCAGCATGAATGCACACCATGTCCAAATTCAGATGGTGCCTTTTGTGATGGTGCACAGATTTTTTATTTGCAAGATAAATCAAAACATTAAAAAAATCACATTATATGTCCATGAATCCGCTGACTTGCATGTGCCTTTGATTAACACTGTCAAACTTTAATCAGACAATAAATGACTGGAACTTTCCCCAGATACAGAGAGGAGGGTTCAGATCCGTCTGAGCTGAAGCAGAAACTGTGAAATCCTGAAAGAGCGTCTCTGGACTAAATGACGTGTGAAACCACATTATGGTTTTACATGTGGCGAACAAAAATATTCAGATCGTTTACGTCAGGTAAAAAATATCAATTCTAATGTTTAAACAATCCATCACAAATGAGAGCCCTGTTTCCTAAAGGTGAGACTAATGGCAAAATGCACTGTAAGTGTGGAAAGTGAATAAGCACATGAGTTACTATGGTAATTAACTTGATTATCATTAGTGCTGCATTAAGCTACATTTGAATGCTGTTGGAAGCTAGTTGGAAGAGCTCATTTAACAGCAATGAATACATTTTATGAACAATATTTTGTAAGTTAATTCTTAATCTGCAGAGTTGTTGTGATGAAGCCTCTGGTGTATTCAGGTATAAAGTTTCACAACATGAATATATACACTTAAATTGAGTTTAAGTGCCTTAGGTTCGTCGATACTTGCTTAAGTGCATTTCCTCGTGACCACTCTGAAGAGGTTTTGGGTGTTCTGGAGGCTGCGGAGACTCCCAGCAGAAGGATTCATCAGATGACCCACACCCCTGAAGAATGAACGACTTCAGCAGTCATTCCTACTGTGAGACTGATTTAAGGAAGTCTGGAAAACCGACAGGGGGCGTCTCCTCTCCCCGCATCCCCCCCCCCCCCCCCCCACCACCACCCGCCCTCCCCTCTCTCTCTCCAGTGCGATGGAAGAAGGAGGTATTGGGGATCTCCTCCTAGACAACAAACCCACATTCAAAGAGGGGCACACGAATTGCATCACGGTCCGTGCAGAGGATATAACGGAGGTCGCGGGTTACGCTCAGCGCTTTTCTGCAGAGGAGACAACAGGGGCATCATGCCAAGCCCGCGCGCACGGAGCCCGAGGAGACATCTGAGCTTTGTCACGCAGTTCATTATTAAAAACAGGTCTCCCTGATGCTGCTGTTTTTCGCTCCTGTCACGGATTTTCATCATGGGAGTTTGTGAAGTTTGAACGGACTCTGAAGACGAGGATTTGGATACGGCTCACGCGTAATTGCGCACGAGAAAGTAGCAGCTCCCTGTGCGCACTGAACTCACCGCTGGAGCCGTCTGACATGGATCAGTCTCAGCAGTGTGTCGCCATGTATCTCCTGGTGCTGTCTCTCGGACTTCTCATGGGCAGGGGGGTTTGTCAGCACTACTACCTTCTCCGCCCCATCCCGAGCGACAGTCTGCCGCTTGTGGAATTAATAGAGGACCCAGATCCCGTCTTCGACCCCAAGGAGAGGGACCTTAACGAGACGGAGCTGAAGAGTCTCCTGGGAGACTTTGACAGCCGCTTTTTGTCCGTTTTACCGCCCGTGGAGGACAAATTCACCGGGAACGATGAGTTCGATGACTTTGAGATCCAAAAGCCCAGCGGCGTACTGCCGAAGGAGATTAGAGCGATGGACTTCGACGTCCAGTTCGGCAAGAAGCACAAGCCCAGTAAGAAACTGAAGCGGCGGCTGCAGCAGTGGCTGTGGGCGTACTCGTTCTGTCCGGTCGTGTACACCTGGACCGACCTGGGGAACAGGTTCTGGCCGCGGTTCGTCCGGGTGGGCAGCTGTCTCAGCAAAAGGTCGTGTTCGGTCCCGGAGGGGATGGTGTGTAAACCCGCGAACTCGACCCACCTGACGATACTGAGATGGAGATGCGTGCAGAGGAAAGGGGGACTGAAATGCGCGTGGATACCGGTGCAGTACCCGGTCATCACAGACTGCAAATGCTCCTGCTCCAGTTAAAAGTCTCAGCAGCAAAAATAAATTATAAGCTCAACATGTTTGTGATTTTTCTCTCACATGCACTACCGAGTGTAGGAATGTATTTTCTGTATATGCGGTGCCATGCAGTTATATATAAACTCCCTGTACAAAGTCAGTATTATTAGTAACCAGAGTCTACTTTATTTGTGGAGAATATTGGTTATATATTTTGTATTTATGGAGATATGGCGCATAGAGCCACGTAAGGACTTGCTGTTTTCCATATTTGGATGAAGCAGATCAACCTCAGAGTTAAACGTGGGTTATTGATACAGCTGTCTATCAGTGACTTGTTTTATCTTGTAAATTAAGGAAATTTACTATTTATTCTTTATATTCTGCAATAAAACGACACTGAAATCAATGGAAATGCTTTCTCCCCTTCCTTCTTTTCATCACACACACCCAGGCTGAGCGTCTGGACACCTTTCAGTCACCTGCCCCAGTGCGCACAAAGTGTGATTCTCACATAACACCATCATATGCATCCTGCTTGCTCTTACAATCACATTTACTATCATAAGTGATATATATATTTATTGGAGGAAGGATTGCTCTCTATCTAAGAAGTCTTTGGAAGTAGATATTTCAGATGCACACAGGTTAACCCCACTTGAGAAGTCCTATCTTATCACTGTTAAGCTGTCAGTCATACATCAGGCCCATTGTAATCTGATAAAGGAAGCAGCCAAGAATTGAAAGTAATTGAAGTAATCAGCAGCTGCAAACAGTTCTCACTCTTTCGCAAACCCTCCTCCTCCTCTCCATTTGCAGCCCAGCAGGAGCTGAGATGAGCAGAGGAGCTAGATTACTACGCCAGTGGAGGAAACAGAGGCTGATGCTCCACGTATCTGACCCACTGAATCTGTGACACCTTTAAAATACTGTATATCTCTTCTTTTACACGTTGGCGCCAGGAAAAAACAACCTGTAGGATGTTCATTAAAGCTTAGATCCCTGGTGTCCACTGCAGATATAGAAAATTACATACTTCACCCTTTGAAGTGAAGTCCAGAAACACAAGACTGAAACTTGTGCAGTGATGTTGGCTGTATTTTATCAAACAACATCAAAATATGAAGTTTTATTGCTTTTAATCAATTTAAGATCCCTGTTAGTGATATGAGGTTATGAAATAACACGCATACTGTTGAGTAATGTGTAAAGTTGTAATTGACGAAAACTGTTAAATAGTTTAGTAGAGGCATAAAGTAGAAATACTCACATAGTATACTTAGTTACTTCCACCACTGACTGAACTAATCAACATGTACAGTTGTTAATAACAGCTCCTCCTCCAGCTACAATAGAAACCACAAATGTTGCTTAATGCATCATTGATAATGTTGCAGCTTCATATAAATCTATACATCTGTGTCTGCAATAATAACATTTCCTTAGTACAAGTGTGACGTGCATCTTTTGGCCTCCCTCAGGCATCGGTGACTGCTTCACATCTCTTGGTGTCAGGCTCCCTCTTCTCACTTTACCACCACTTATTCACCATTTCTACTGAATCTGATGATGAAGCTGATAAATCCCTTAAACCTTTGAACCCCTCCCCTCAGGTTTCTTTAAAAATCTCATATACTTAACACCCGTATCAGCTCGTTCCAGCTCTTGATTAAAACTATCTGATGCTGTATTTTTAATGGCTGCCTGCACCACCAAATCACACAGACGTACTGTTATTAGAATTTCCCCAAAATTCAAACGGACATTTTAATACTTTTGGAAACGGTGAGATCTTCCCTGCGCAATCTGAAGTGAAGTTCTGTGAGTTGGCCAAATAACACGAGTCTGTAAAGACGGAGCCACCGGTGGGTCTGGGAATTTACAACTATAGTATTCAATGAATTACTTTCTGTAATCATCTAAGTTTTACGTAGCTGCTTCTCTCTCATACTGACTGAGACAACCACCCCCTACCTCCACCCCCACCCCCTCTCTGTTCTTCCAGAGCCTCAGTTGGGTAGACTGTGGGGCACCAGAAAGCCTGTGTTTTGTTTTAGTTGTGTTTAGTCCATAATGATGCTCCTTAGCCTCAGAGCCAGCTCTGCACGTACACATGCAGCAGACAAATCCCCGTGCTTGTCACCAGATAGCGACATAAGGGGGCGAAGATCTGCACAATACAGCTTAAACAAACACAATAAATAGCCTTTGATGTATGTATGCGTTGGATCCTCGGTGTTTGGCGGTGATCCTTTCGTCTTTTACATGATACCGTTTGTTCTGCTGCATAAAGCTTGCGATAGTCGGGCCTCATAGTTGACAAGCTCAGTGGATATCCACCTATTTCAGGTTTTGTGTGTCATAGTCGGGTGTTATAGCTCACAGGAGGATTAAAGTATAGTCGGTTAACAGCTGCCCTGGAAGATATGTTGGATTTTTATTCTGACATCTACTTTCTATTATTTTCACCTTGATTTTGTCTATTTTAAAGAACAGGTGTCAGGGCCTGAGTGTTTCTTGAGGTTTTTGTGATGAACAAACCTTCTCCGTTTCTTCTGTCATTATTTTTTTATGACCACCCTTAATGGTTCTTATCACATCTGAGGAACATGAGTTATTCCTCTCAAAGTTTCTATCTTTCTTTCCCCTCTGCTTTTTTTTTTTCTTCTGCTGTAGCACAGGCAAAGCGTTGACGCCAGTCAGATGATTTGTGTGTGGAGTAATGCGTGTTGACAGAGCGCTCGGTGCCTGCTAATACCAGCTGCAGACTGGAGGATGCAGGGCTGCTAATGCCCTTCGTCACTTCTGAGCCGGCTCCGGGCTCCCGGCATCGTCGCTCAGCGTGGCGCTCCTCAGCCTCGACCGTCCACAGATCTTTTACCCAAAGCTGTAATGCTTTTAGCCAACAGCAATCCATTAACTTAATGATCTCTTTGGGTATGGCCTCGCTTTATTGCTCTTTTTTTCTTTACTCCCTCCCCCTTTAACCTAATCAACTTTATTTTTTTTCTCTATGCAGATATTCTGAAGCCAAAACATTGTTACTGATTAAATTCTCCTACAGGGTTCAGATATTTCCCTGATCAAAGCAAACTTCTCCTTGTTAGTTTTGCCAACAATATCAAACACAAGTCATTCATTTTTCATTACAGATGATAAAATTAGTTTTAATAACCTTCACTGGCTCATTAATAGGCCAAAGGTAGCCTCTGTGGCACCTTCATTACGAATACAATAACAAGCTGAGCGTGCCAGTCGAGTTTGTAAAAGTCAGACTGCTTAGTGATGTTTATGTAGCGAAAATGACAAATTTCAAATAATGCTGTTAAACAGTTGAACACATGAAAGGATGTGCTGTAATGATGAGGTTTGAAAACCATGAATACACATCCACCACTGTACTTGGATCACAGCTCTGTAATAAAATGATACACAAAGTTTTATGCAGTGATGAAAGCTGAGAAATATCTTTTGATCTTTGGTAGCTTAGAGACAGTTTTGACTCTTGCACTAGATACTTTCTGTCATAAGACACATTTCATATAAAATAAAATTTAAATGTAAAAAATCAAGGAGTTGTTTAAACTTTAACTGGCTTAGATGTTTTTGTTTTTTTTAATAATTTGGAAAGTTTGACAATGAACTGCTGCTATCATTCATCTACCCATAATTGCAACAGTTGTAATGTCTATGTAGTGTATTTTTGCCTGCTATGACCTCAAGCTATAAAACTATTTCTTAATTTTTTTCTTCTGTTTTACATCCTTTAATAGAGTCTTTATATTGGAAGTAAAACGATTCATTATTCAAATCAACAACTGATAGGAAAAACGAAAACTTATGATGGCATACTATAAATGGTTTACTTTGTCCCGAAGAGTATTTTAAGGTCGGCGTTTCAAGCTTATTCCAGAGCTTTCATCTGCATTTCATGGTCTTCCTCTACAGATGGTGTTTGCTTAGTTGTCTTGGTGATACCTCAGTTGTCAAGTTGACATCATTTGACTTTGGTACAGAAACAGATCCCTCTGAATGAGATGCAGGTGAAAACTCTGAGTTGACCTTGAGTTTCTATGATCAAAAGTGAACTTTAATATTTAATTTGTGTATTTCATGTTGGAGATCTACAATAAAAACAGCTGCCCAATGTATACACAGGTACATACTGTTAGGTAATACTGTTGTTTTAAAAAATAGTACACTTTAACAAGATTAATCAAAAATATGACAGAAATTCAGCCAAATATGAACACATTTTGTGACTTTTCATTTAGGTCTAAATCTGAGAATTGAACCTGTCTGACCTATTTTTAACTTACAGTTCATTAGTGTTTCACAGCTTGTCGGTGTGGACAGGCACTGCTTTAATGACCTGAGGGACGTGTCTGCGTACATCTGTCACTATGATTAAATATAAAGAGGTTTCATTCATCCACTGTCCAGATGTCCAGCTGTGGCTGCGACAGAGGCCTCGGGGAAACGTCCCTGAATGAAGCCAGGTGTTCCCTCCCCAGTGGAGCAGGGAACAGCTGTTTCTGTTGTTCACACGGCTCAGATATGAACCTGTTGCTAGGTTAGGCTCTCATTTTTTATTCCTCCATTTTTGGTTTGTTCCCATATAGAGGCTTATTATGCCTGAGAATGACCAGAGGCCTTTAGACTAGAGAGTGAGAGGTCAAACGCATAACAGGACACATGACTCGGAGCTTTGAATAGTTTGAAGCAGTGAGTTAATTTGCCGTTAGTTATTTCTTATTTGGGCCCTTGGACGTTTTCCCACACCGTGACATTTCACCTCTCTCTGTATGATTGCAGGCTTTTACTCCCACCTTTGAGTTTGAATTTTCCAAACAGTGCAAAACACTTTTTACCTTCACATTCGCCTACGCAGTATACTACACATCGATTGAGCACTACTTTTATTAGATATCCTTACATTTCTAAATCTGAAACAAAAAAGCTCATCACTTGTCTCACAGTTCATGGCCTGACTTTAAACCTAATCTCACTGGTGTCGGTTTAATTCTTTCAGGAACTGTGATTTAAGGTGAGCAGTTTTGATCTCAGTGTCTCAGTATTTTTTTTTTTTTATCTTTTTGGGAAAAACATTCATATTTCAAATGATATTCGGCTTATCTTGTATTTTCACCATAGAAAAGCATCTTTTCTTTTTGTATAAAAGTATAAATTCAGTTAATCAGTGAGCACTAAATATCAGCATCGTTGAGGAGCAGTTTGTTGGTGTGCAGTCCTCTGAAAGGCAGACACGTCCTGTCATAAGTTTTATTTGTTTGGTAAAGGATGCTGTTTGGCATGCGGCCCAGTTCATTGTGCTCTCCCACACATCAGATAATTGGAGGCTTTTGAAATATCCTCTCTGCTGCTGCTGCTCCCCGTCCTGGTCACGATGTTCAAACTGAGATGCGTGGCAAGGTTGATGTTGATTTTTCCAGCATTTTTGTCCGCCGTAAATTTCGCCGAGCTGGGTTTGATGACTTGTGGGTGGTGATCCTGCTGTTTGATGTCCAGAGCTCGTTAATCCAAACCTCATATGGTATGCAAGGTCAGACCCTACTTTGATGTGCACGGGTCGGCTCTGCCAAGTCTGCAGAGTTGAGAGGGCACTGTTCGTTTACGAAAGATCAGGAACCGTAGCAACCCTGACACATTTTGGCTTTTGTCCATCCACTACTGTGAGGATGAGGTCTGGTTTGTTAAAGGGGCCCCCTTAGATCTCCTACTGCTGATAATGCACACATGAACATTTCCTGAGAAGCTGAATCAAATACAAATCATTTCCTAAACACGCAGGGTAATTGGAGGAATGTGTGGAACTTTCATGTTTCCCTCAGGGAGCCACCAATGCAATTTATAAGATGAAAGCGCCATGATAACCTATAATATATACATAAAATGTCAGCGTGATCTGACCTGCTGCTTCCTCCTTTCCTTTTGTTTGTCAAGATGATAAAAATTGCACTCATTTTTCACATGATGACAAATAACGCTCGTTAATTGCTCATTTTGTGGGGAAGGGTTTCGTCCCAAGCTCGGAGCCCAAAACCATCTTTGCATCTATGGTTCAACTTCCTTGGAAACCCAGTGGAATGAGTAGAAACAGTGTGTTTGTTATGTAAAATAAAGCAACAACAGCCCCCACTTTGCACCCAGCGCAGGAATTCAATGCAATTAACTCTTGAGCGCTTGAGCGTTGCATGTAAATATGAAGGTTTGGGGCTCCGCGGGCAGGCCGGCGCTCACTCACTCACTCACTCGCAGGGATGCTGGGTCTTTGTTGTCCCGGGGCTTTGGCTGGCCGCCACTCTGCCTCAGTTGGCGGCACTTAGCTATAATTTTCTCACAATGGCTGGCGTGTGAGCCGTCCATCATTCCTCTCCCGTGTCTCCCTGCTCCTTCCATTGCAAACCCCCCCACTCCCCTAGCCCCCACAGCCCCCCCTCAGCCCCTCCACTGGCACCTCTCGAGCACATTCAGGTTTTACCCGCTCCTGAGTGCGTGCCAGGTTTTTCCTATCATCCTGTCATCTTGCAGCTAAACAAACCGCCTAAGGATATTTATTAATTCACTCTGTTCGCACTTGGCTTTGCTTTGATCAGATGTTAAGTATCTAAAGAGGATCATTTCTGGAGGTTTGTGAGATTCTCAGATGAACTGAGGCATCTCTGCAAATTGTTTCCAGGCCCACCTCTCTCTGATTCAGCCTCTTACCTCCAATAACTCCAGAAAGTAATACCAAGGAGGGCTGCTCTGCTGATATTATTCCTGGTTCCTTAAATACCATTCAGTATTCACTTCATACCAACAACATGATACTGGAAAAAAAAAAAAAAAAACTCAGCGTTTAAAGGAGGGGCCCACAAGATCATTGCAGAATGTCTTTTTCCTGGAGTTGTAGCAAGTTCTAGTTTTGTAAAATGTATAATTAGTGGTGAGAATAATTCAGTCACTCAGTGCATAAAGATTTTCAATACTGTAATAATTATGCAACAAATCACTCTTAAAAATGCACATATTTGTCTGACATTTCTGTCATTTAGGTCCAACATGTAACCGCAGTGTTTGACTGAATCTGGTACAGATTATCGCCCAAGTTTCTTTGATTCTCTATTGATGGGAGAAAAAAAACATAAAAGGCCAGAGAAGAATATCATTAAGAAAGAAACAAGAGGCTCTACAGGACAATTGTATCATATTATGCCGAAAGCAACCAAAGACTGAGCAGCCGGGAGGAAGCTGGGAGCCTCCTGTCTTGGACTTGTTTTGTAATCAGAACCGCCTCCTACAGTCTTCATCTTCTAGTCAGAGGTCTTGGTTCAGGATGGTTTCAGGACGATTCACAATGGGCTCTTGGCAACTGTAGCATGATAGGAAGCAAGGTGTTTGGGAAATTGGGGATACGTTTGGCAGCTTTCCTGGATAGGCTCAGCTGGAGTGTTTGCCTTTCTCTCTTTTCTGCAGGCGTTGAACATTACATGGATACACATAAGTGTTAAAACAGGTTCAGTTTTGTTACAGAAGAATTTAGAGTGGTTTATGTGTGAGAGCCTGAGGAAGGCCACGACTGGTGGTGACCACTCACAACGCTGCCTCTGTGTGTTGGCAGCCACGTTCTGCATCCGTGCATCATGTGGCTGCAGCAGGATGGCTGAGCAGCTCAAGCTTTTTCTGAAAATGTATCCCAACCTAAAGGCAGAATTGCTGTGTTTTCTTGGCAGAACAGGCCTTTTGCTAGCCTACATATCCTTAAGACCTTTGTTAGTACCCAGTGTGGCTTCCTTGACACAAGCCCATCATGTCCAGACAAGTATTTTATCTTATCTATAAGCATACACGTACACTGAGTCGTGAATGTCTACATCATGGTTTCAAAATGTCTCAGTTTGGGTCTGTCCAGACTACAAGACACACAGACACAGAGGTTTCAAACTAAAACTGGTCAAGCAGAGTTTCAGTGTTGGGTCCTCGGAATCTCTGGAGCAGTCTGGATGCTGAGAGGAAACCTCGTAAATTTAGGCAACATCCACATGCTTAAGATGCATCTTCTTGACAAACTTTGGCTTTTACATCATGATGCTTCATGTCTCAAAACCTTTATTCCAGGAGCAGAGGGTAGCATTGCAACAAATAGCGAAGAGGAGGGCTGGTTGTTTCTCTAACTGAATTGTGTTTGCTATATTACATGAGCAGTGTTGCCAGAAGTTCGACATAAAATCACTTATCTAGGGCGAAAGCCCTAGAGCACCACACAATGAGACAAAATCAACTTTACGTCTCCATAGTGAAGGAGCACCCTCATTAACACGCCTGTGGGTTGCTGATATAATTGCATTCTGTCAAGGTGCTGCACAAACATGTCACATAAATACTTTATGTGTTACGGGCAGGACGGGCCTCTACTTCAGGCAGAATCCCAGGTTTCACCAGTGACATTAATGACTTGATTATTTATGTGGCAGTTATTGAAAAGGAGAAAACCTCAAATGAATGACTTACTCATCGTACATACATCTGGTTTGAAAGGCATCTCTGAAGTCATTATCTATCATGAATTTGTTCCCGTCAAAACCTCGCCTTAAACCACAAATGTTTGTTTTAATAGTTTGCTTGTATGCAAATTAAATAAAGAAGATAAAACATGTTAATAAGTTAATTACAGCTGAAGCTGAGCATTGTTTTCTTTGCCTCAGAGAGAAACAGGTTCCAACATTTTCATGTACCTCTGTGACAGAGGGTAAATAATCCAATTATATAAAAATGTTGAATTATTACCTGTAGCGGAGCGATTTCCAGGAACAAAACCTAAAGATCACTTAAGCTTTTAATCAAAATGACCTTTTCCTGAACAAAGAAGTGTAATACCACTCTCTAACACCTCAATAAGAAATGTGCACTGATGCACATTGCTCTGCATCCATTGCAGATTCCCTTCAGCATCTTAGATGCAGCCGTACCTTGGCCTCCGGTCTTGAGCTTCTTCTTTACCTGTTTTTTTGGGCAAGGCAATCTGTCGCTGCCCGAGCAGAGAGAGAAGAGAAGAGGCTTATAAAAGAGAAGCAAGGGAAGCAGGCTGTAGTGGAGGGAAGACTGAAGATTTATCATCCAGCCATGGAGTGGAAAGAAGTGCTGCTAGTCTGGAGAGTGGGTTTCCACTTCACTTTAATTTGGTGTGAAGTGTTTAAGACACATGAGTGTGGTTTGGGGAGATAAATGGGAAATCCAGGCTTTTTCCGTGGAGACTGACACCTCTCCGTTTTCTGATCTATAATTAACTCTCAGTAGTATTTGCCACAGTTGGTTGTTGACAGGTTTTAGTGGTAATTTGCCGCATGTTGAGTCGGTATTCGAAGTGTGTCTTGTTTTGGGTTTATTTTTTACTCAGTGAAAGTTTCTTTTTTGTTTTTTCTAACACAACTGGAAGCCATCAGCTCTGAATTTTCATTGAAGGGATATTAATGACAGCTGCTGTGTTCTGCACAGTATGAAACTGCATCAACGACTCCGTCAGGGGATATCTGCCATCTAGTGGTACAGATGTGTGCAGATGTTTCCCCCAGATCTCTCAGATCTTCCTCTGCCTGTTGTAGTGACGATGGATATGAAATGGAAGCTGCCACACTCCCGTGGCCCATGATTAAAAACCGCAAGTGTTCAGCTTATTAACTTGGGCTAATATTAGCACTGGATGAGCTCAGCTTTTATCTGATATTTTTAGATCAAAGAGTAAGACAGAGAAATCTGTTTGAACAGTTTTGACTGAGCTGACGATATTTCTTCAAAACATTTCATCGAAAAAGCTGTACAACAAGTTTCTTTCTGTTTTTGAACACCTTCAGTTTTTAAGATACCACACACGTCTGTGTATTTATGAAGGCAGAGCCTTTGTGTCTGCTTTTAGAAACCCACACTAAATGACTTGGTTCTCATATTCTGAGGTCATTGACACTTTAATAGCTGTTTTATTACCTTAGCATGTTAACCTTAAGCTCTGCTTACCATCTAAGAAGAAACCAAGAAGCTGCATGAAAATGATTACACTGCAATTACACCAGACACTTTGTTGCGACTCCTCACTGCACAGCTGTCTGCTGCCTGCTGCCAAGAAATGGATTAGTTTCACCGCTCCTCTAATAAGACTGTTCGACCAGCAGCGTGAGGCCCAATAAATGAATGAAGGCTGCAGATAGAAGGACAGAAGGAGATTAATATTGTCAGACCGTGGTGTGTCGCTTCATCTCGTCATAGCTGGAAAACTGGCAGAGGCGAGGGGAGATTCTCATTATCTCTGAAGAGCAGCGAACAGCCACGAGACTCTTACCACGATCAAAACCTGTCAAACATTCTCCCACAGGACAGGACAGCGTCAAACAGAGTGTTTTGTATCCCCACAGGGCAGAAGCACAACCCAGGCGGTAATAAAACTCAGACAGACCATGTTGGTCCTGTAAACGTAATCTGCAAAGTGTTAATTACAACCTGGCGCCTCTGTGAAGCTGTGTGTGCTGGAAGTCAGCTGAGTCGTCAGCGGCGTCCTGATCTCCTTCCTGAACAACACGGCCGAGCCATGGCGACAGCCTTGGAAACGAGATTTTCTCTCTGCTGGGGATCCTGTTTGAATGGGCTGCTTTAAACAAATTAAGAGCCAGTCAGATGCTGTGTTTGTGTGACCCCCTTTCTCCTCGGGGGTGGGGGGGTGAGGGGGTGGAGGGGTTGGGGAGAGGGGGTAGCGCAGCCAGAGATCCTGTGTTGTTTACTGTCATTCATGTGGAGGGTCGAGGGTTTGTGTGTTTACCACACACAACTCCTCACAGATGACACTCCATGAAAATGCTCCTTAAAGCTGCGTTACGGCCCACACAGCAATGAGGAACCATCGCTGTCCAGCAGCAATCATCAATCAACAATCAATAGTGTGAAAGTTAATTAATGTTTTTTTAAAGCAAAAAAACAATCATTTCCTTGGCCTGAGCTTCTCCACTGTGATGCTTCGCCTGCTTTCCTCTTGCATACATCATAATAAACTGAATATGGATAGAATAAGGAGTCGGCTGTAATCCTGAGTTTGTTTCTCTCCATTTTTAATTAATCAGTTAATCAATTTGTTTATTTTTTGCTTTACATCTACTGTTTCTCACTGTTTACATCTCCCAGCATTCAGCTCAGCTTCACCCAGCCGAGCATGAAAAGCTGTTTTTATGCACTCACTCTGGCTTTCAGGAAATTCATCCCACCTCTCTTTGGTAAGACTTAATTCAGAGACGTCTCTCTCCCTCCGTCTACCTCTCTCTCTCCCTCTCTGCAGCCCCAGAGGACAGGTTTCAGTCAATGAGCCCCTCTCTCGGATTTTTTGTTATTTTGTTATTGTGTAATGGGCCTCCAAAGGTTGATGGATGGCTCCTCTACAGGTCTCCCCGAGGAGCAAACCTTCTATCTAGACATTAATCTACTGCTGTGAGACAGACACGCTTGTTTAGCTAGCACAAAGCCCAGTAAGCTGTTGTCTCTGAGAAAAAGCTGGCCGTCTCCAGAGCCACTGGAGGCTGCGATGGCTGGAGCCAGAGTAATGACCTGTGAAATTCACCGATAGAGTTGTCCTGTTGCACACAGGTCCGCCAGCACCAGGCCTTGTTCGCGGCCTGTTGCTGATTTATCAGTGCACCTCTGCTGGTGCCACCGGCTTTATGGTAGTTTTATGTGGGTTGACCAAAGGACCCCTGAAAATGAATGCAGTATTTGTCAAGGCTTGGAAAAAAAAAACTATAAATGTGAATTCCTCTGCTAACTAGTTTTGTTCCAGCAGAGCTTACCTGCTGAAAGGCATTAACAAAGCTACACCATCAGTTTTTTGTTTCTAAATGATTTGATTTAACTGTGTCAGTATTTGAGACTCGCATTTCCATCGGCGTGTTGCAGCAATGGTTTCAAATATTTACACTGCTGTTGCCTGTGAAATAGTCAATATTTTCTCTCCTCCTCAATCAAATTAGGTTGTGAGTCTGAAAGTTAAGGAGAGCAGCCTTTGAAGGTGGTAAGGAGAGTAGCTGTGTCTTCCCCAGAGCAGATTATTCAAAGATCAGAAGGGCAAACTTCCTGCTGGCACCTTCTGTCTGATAGATACAGTTTGACTTTGTTACCTCAGCTTCACAGCAGAGGGAGATTCCTCCTTGTTCCTGCCCTGTGGGTGTTAAAAGAAACTGCTCGCTGGGAGAGAAACAGCTTTTCGTGTCAAAAATCGCTTTTGTACAATAACTCCTCAGTCTCTTTTTTTGTACTACTGCCTTCTTTCTTACTTTTTTATTTTGGTTTCTGCTGCTCCCCCTTGCTCTTTTGTAGCAGTGCTCTGCCATGTTGTTATGACTCGATCATTAGTGTTGATATTTGGCGCCGACACCAGATTCACAGCGTTATATCTATGCACTCATTAGTTAGTGTGCAGCCAAGTTAGTTGCTGTGTGACTCTGCATGGCTGGTGTTGAGCAAAATGCTAAGGCCAACTTGTAAACTGTCTGATGTTGCCGTGCCTGTGTTAGCATGCTGTCATTTGCTTATTAGAACTAAACACAGAGCAGGAGAGGTATTTGGCCCTCCGTGTTGATATTTGTCAATATTTCAGTGATGAAACAACCCTGGTTTCATGCTGTCAGTTAGGTTGAACCATGTCAGTTCATACAAAGATAGAACATACGGTAATTTATTCCTTTCTTTAGCTTCCAGCTACGTGATCAGTACCATGTTTCTTTGTCTGGCAAACACAGAGAAGCTATCGTACAATTTTACTGTGACCCTTGGTCAAATCTGACCCTCCCTAAGCCTCAATAAATCAGTTGCAGATATCCAACAATATAATGGGAAAGTGAAAATATAAGTCGTAATGTACAAAAAGTGTTTATTTTAGAATTCCTTAAATTAGTTATGCGTGGATTTATACTGGAATAAAGTTTCTCAGGTTTGCTTGTAAGTTATAACATTTCCAATAAATCCGTCCCTGCTCATGATCCCCACATGCTAGAATTTTTTTTTTATTAGCTTTAAAGTAGTCGACTCTCAAACATCCTCCCATTGGAGCTGAGAAAAGCAGACAAGCTCTGACCCAAACCCGATCCAATCCAGAGTCTCTATAAATCATTTCAATCTGTTTTATCTTTTCTGCATCAGGTTGCCAGCTCAGTAATTCAAATCTCTCATGAAATGTAGTTAATTGAAAATTTTCTTGAAGTTTTTTTTCCCACTTTGTCATTTCTTTCGCACAACTCAGGTTAATTATTTTTGTACAATGTGGCTCTGACACGTTTTACAGGTAGCTGAGCGACAATTGAAAAAGTGTTTATGGAGCCAGGATGACATCAGATACCGTGACTAATCAATAGGTTTCTCCCTGCCTGCTTGCCCTTCAGGTGTCCGTGAATTCAGAGGGAAGGAGGCGGAGTTCATCTGGTGTAATAAAAGTAAGCTTGGAGGAAAATGTGACAGATGTGGAGGCCTGTGCCAGCGAGAAAAGCGAGAGTGGGACTGTCAGACATGTCGACTCCGGCGTAGTGATGGATGGAGAGTGAGGTAAGACAGATGACATCGTCTGTCTGAGGCCATGTTGTCATAGCGGAGGATTGCCGCTTGTCTTAACCTCTCAATATCAGAGAGCAAACTGAAGTTTGTTTACACTGCTCCAGTGGAGTGATTTAGAATGAGGGGCGAGGGAGACGTGGGTGTAGAAGGTATGCTTGCTGGAGGGTCGGATCAGGTTTCTAAACATTCCCTTTGAAATCGAATAGCAACCATCTCAGGCGTTTTAAACTCAACCAGCCCCGTTTGGTTACAATCCTCAAGGAAGAGAAGAGCCCAAACACAAATACAAACAAAGAAAATCAAACATCAATACCAGAATTGGCCTTTTAATCATCTTAACAGTCAACAAAGCACCCTGGATTCAGGCCAATGAGAAGGAAGGAAATAAAACAAAATAGTGAATTATTCCCTGCAGTTTGTTAAAGAGCCAAAATAAGTAATAAGTAATGAAAGAAAAAGACATAATATCATAGCTTTTGTATTTTATAGACATGCTAATGTGTGCTGAATACTGTTTTGTGTTAGTAATTCATGTAATGAAGATGATTGTCTCCCTGCAGAGGTAAGTCAAATATTTTCTGTGAACAAAAAGGTAGGTAAAATATGTCCCTAATCACGTCTTTTGTTGCCTCTTCTGTATCAGCTGTTTACTTTCAACAATGCATCGTGGAAACAGCTCATATCTGGCTTTTAAACAAAGGCCAGAGCGAAGCAAAGAGCCTGATTGATTTACAGCATCTTGTGTTGCTAAAACAATAAGACGTCCTGGGGAAAAAAACAAAAACATCCCCGGAGATGAACTTGCCGAACACTCTTCATAACAACATGGTTTGGGGTGTGTGTTATTGCGATGGAAGATGGATTGGAGTCTGGCTTATTTTGCCAGGAGTCAGGTGTGGGGAGGGAGGGTGTCAGGGATCGGGGTTGGTGCATCGGCACTGGGTGAAGTGGGGGTTTAGGCTCATTTCCAACCCCAGCCAGCCTGAAGTCAGAGCTGGGCTGGGTTGTTGGGTATGTGTATGTGTGTGTATGTGTATGTGTATGTGTGTGTGTATTGGGTAGGGGGGGTGTGGAGTTGGGATTACACTGTCACACTGTTCATACTGTTTATGCATACCAGGCCACTGTGAGTGCCTCTTTGTCGCATAAGTGTTTACTTGAATTTATTTTGGGAGAATTCCACATGACTGGGACGGGGATGTCTATAAATTATGGAATCGAGCGCTTTGTGTAATGATAACTTCTGTCAGTTAGTCAGGCTGTGTGACAGTGTTTTTAAGAGTATGTAAATACAGGGGTGGTGAAAGAGGGAGAGGGGCGTCTGTGTGTTGAAAAGTGCTGCAGACTTTCTTGTTCATTTAGTCTCTTCAGCAGAACAATAACAACGTGTTCAAATGAGCCCCTTAGACAACTTTCCTCCTTCAGTTATGCTACGTTTCACTTCAGCTCCTCTGCGTTTCAGTGGGGATTAATGTACTTGTTACTGCTTATTTTACTGATTCAGTTTTTATGTAAAAAACAAAAAACTAAAAGATGTATAGACTGAAATGCCCAACAGCAGCTCTGGCTCATCAGTAACAATGATTCAAATAGTAAATACATTATAATAAAACCATGAAAAATGCTGTTCGGCATCTAAAAAAGTTAAATTTGACTCTTTAAGTCATTTTTATTCATAATACAGTAGTTATTTTTCCTAAGAAAGACTTGGAATATAAGTGTTAACTACAAGAAGTAAAATATCTTGGCATTTCTTCCATAACTACTCGGAATAAAATATGTCCAGTTATATTCGTAAGGACTGTGCCATGCCAGTGATGTATTACCCATAAAGCCAGCATAAACCTTAAGATTAGGCTGCATTAGAGCATTGTGACCTCCTCCTCCAGATCAACAGCCACAGTGTGCCTAATAATAATTTTGTCTTTTTTCTTTCCATTAATTGATGAATTGTTTCGTCTATGAAATGATACACGGTTCAGTTGAGATAATATAGCACTTTTCTCATCCGTTAGGTTTGCAGGTCATATACTTACAGGCAGGTCAAGTGTGACACTAGCTATCGGGGATTAATACAACAGAACGGCCAGTGTTGGTGACTGTCTGCAGCTGAGGATTGATGGGAAACTGTTGAAACTGTCAGACGGACAGACTGGCTGTATTGTGCGCTGTCTTGTTACTGAGCTTTTTCTGCTGTTACTGAGAGATTATTTGATTTGAATGCACCAAATCAGAAGCCGAGTCATTCTGCTGTTGCCTCCAGCACCAGAACTCTACTGTTCTCAGTGGATACCACACGTTTGTGGGTTAGAAACACTAGTTATTGCACAGCCAAGCCATGCACACACCCAATACCTATACAGACCTGAGGCAAATCAAATGGAATGAGAGGCTGAAATTTAATCATTGGGCATAAAGTGAAAGAGTTTTCAGTGTTAACAAGATCATCAGATGCGTAGGCGGTTGAAACAGAGGACATCTAGTTCTACATTTAGTTTAGAAACTGTGGTTATAGATAAGTCAAAACTCGAGTTTTATAGGTGTCACTGTGTGTCTCTCAGTAAAGAAGTATTTCAAGTATACAGCATGTTGTTATGCTCATCTATTATTGATGAATGAATAAGGAGCTTTCTAAGTGAGGAATCAGAGAATTGGCACTTTATTTGCTGTCTATTATAAGACAGATTAAATTTTTAAGTTTCTTAATTTAGTTTTTTAATTTCAGTCTTTAGTGTGTAAACTAACAGATTTCATAATTATGGTTAATTAAGAAATTGAAGCGGTCTCGAGTGTCTTTGCCCTCAAGTACAACAGCACCATCTAGTGGCCATGTAGTGTAGTGAAGGGTCTCACAGTGGAAAGAAGAGACACTATTGATTGGGTGTTTCTCATTATGTTTCCTTATTCATGGACAAACTTTACTTTAAGCTGTGCGATGCCAATGAGGATTAAAACTATACTGCTTCATTTGTATCATCATGGTAAATAAGTCACATTAAATGTCCATGCAACTAGTTGAAAACTCAGACATGTTCCGACTCACACAGGCTTAAGTAGGGCTACAACTAATGATTATTTTCATTAACAATTTGCTGTATGTAACTGGTTAGGCTGTGAAATGTCAGCTAATGATGAGAAACTCAAACTGCAATAACAGAAATCCAAACATATTCACCATATATAGAATATATGAACTAAAACAGAGAAAAACAGATAATTATCACCTTTAACAAGCTGGAACTAGCAAATATTTTAGATTTTTGCTGAATAAACTGCTGTCAAGAAACAGGCAAAAGGTCAGTAGGTATAAGGTTGTACCATTTTATTAGCTGACAAGCGGCACAATACAAGGATTGATGACACTGTCCTACCCTGAAAGGCTCTTAATTTGAAATAAATAGAGTGTAAAGAGAACAACATTCCATTGAAATGGTTAGTAGATCTAAAAAATAAAGACCATAACTGCAAAAAAAGACAAGTTATTTCTTTTCATCAATAAAAAAAACAAAAAAAGAAAATCATATAAACACGTTGCGTTACCCCATAGCCTATTACATGGTAGTGATAAGTGACATTTTGATTGAGCCTAGACTAAACTTAATCTACTGCATTTCTTTGACTTAAAAAGTATGTATGCAGGAGCTATACTGAGAAGAAGAAACCAAATACTGTGCACTAACATTTTCCACCTGTAACACATGCAATATGAGAATGCACTGTTTTTCAGATGATCCTGAATGGAAAACACTTCTATAAGTTGAGCCTAAACCACTCTTATTGTTTCAATAAGGCATCAAATATTTTTGTTCCATAAACTTGTGATAAGTCTTTCAGCCGTTTTCTTGCCATTTCACAACAATATGGATGTAAAAAAGGTACAGTCCCCATGCTATGCTCTAGGGGTGCTCCTTTATTGAACAACCTGAAATTCTAGCTATCTTTGGGGTAATGCCTTTGTGTTTAGTCTTTGAGGGAAAGAAAGGCACAGTCTGCGAAGCAGGATTACACAGAAGAGTTCAGTTGAAGTGCTTTGTTGCTGAACTCCTCTCACGGGAGCAGAAAGTAGCGCACATTGTTGTGGTTTCTTTTCCGTTATATCAGATAAAGACCTTTTTTCTGTGGGAGGCTGGGCCTGCAGCTCCTGAACCCATGCAGGCGGGTGAAATGAGATGTCTGCCGCTGCATGTAAAGTAAAAAAAAACAAAAACTGAAAAACAAAAAAGAACACCAAATCAAATGTGGTATTTCAGCACTAAAGATTTTTGAAACACCAGTGGCAACAGACACAATGAAATCAGGCGTTTTGTGGTCTGAGGCAGACAATACTCAGCAGTTAATTGTCAAGCATTGCCAACACCCAGACCTTCTTCCATTCCCCACACTGAAAGCAGTTGCCTTGAGCGATCTCAGAGGCTCATGGGAGGCTTTGACAAATTGAGGAAGAAGCTTCGTCAGGTATACTAGTGTCCATGATCATCCAGCCATGTCAACAAAAGCACTCATTCTCTGGTTTGTGTCAGTATTAATTACGAGTCTGAGAAGATGAAAGTTGCTGGTGAATACCTTGATGAAGGACAGAACTGATGCACAGGCAAGAAGAGCAACCCTCAGCCAGAACTGAAGTCTTATCTGAGCACAAGGGAGGAACAGAGATACTGTATCTGACTCCCCACATGCTTCAGCCCATTTGGAAAACGGTGCCGATAAACTGGCTGCACTGTGGAATGAAGCTTCTTTTCGAGGCGATAAAAGTGTGCACAGGTCAACACCGGGTGGAACTCGGGTCCAGTTCTGATTGAGTTTTACATGACATTGAAACAAAGCTGTTGGTTGAAAACTGCTGCTCAAGCTGGTTGCTAGTACTAACACAAGTTTATACAGCATGACAACTCAATACATCAGAGCTATATAAAACAATTATATGGACATAATGATGTAGTATACCCTGGAGGGAGAGGTCTTCCTCTCCCAGAAAAATGAATACATTTGCAGCAAATGCTGAGAAAACAGAGGTAGCTAATTTATGAAACATGTAAAAAACAATTCTATACTAAGAATTAAAAACTGGTTTACATTAACTATTGATATGGATTCACAACACATTATGACATAATGAACTAAATGTCTGCCATCCTCAAAATAAGCTAGCCCTTCTGCTCATGTCTACCTTTCTCAATTTCTTCATTAGATAATTCCTCTCATCTGCTTAACTTAATTAATGTTATAATAAAGCAGATAGAAATACACAAGTGATCAATGTGAATGTTAATATTTTTTGCACAGATTCAGCAACAACGGATTATGAAGTTTTGTTTTGACATTTAAAAGGGAATACCTGAAAGTTTTTTTTTTCTCCAGGACCCTGGTAAAGATGCAGTGTTGGGGTCACTGAGACTATGAAGACTTGATGAGATTTGAGCTAATCAGACTGTCAGGTGTTGAACAATTTGTAGACACAAGAAAATAAATAATCACAATTAATAACTGGTGTTCGGTCCATATTCCCCCCATAAAATTAGTCTTTTACTAAAAGAAAATGTGGAGCGAAGAGACTTCCATTCCCCGATGCTCTACTCAGGATTTCTCCAGCCAAAGGTTAATCCAGTTCCTTCGGAGCCCAAAGCCCGCCTTTTTGATCCAAAGCCCATCTGGTTTGCGGCATCTTGAATCCTTGTCAGTAGTTGCGAAGGCTGAAGAAGCCCACGCTGGTCGGTGACTCTTTGACTGTGACGGTGACTAGATTAGCAGTGACATCTGTCACGAACACATGCTCTATCAGACTACGCGTGGGCTTCCAGTCCTGGTTTTGGACTGCCACTGAACGGTCCTGTCCAGTGTAGGAAGAATCCTGGTCAGAGTCTGAGCTGCTCTCCTCTTCACCTGTGCTCATGTCGTTCATTTTGGCTTTCTTGCCATCTTTGTAGGCCGATCTGTCTTGTTGGCTCTGGACCTCTGTGGAGGATTTGTGCACACTGCTCTTCTCAAGCCTGCTTTGGACTCTCGAGGTCTGGATTTCATTCGCCTCCTTGACCTTGTCTCCTCCAGCATGGTTCTTCCTGGTCTGCAGTCTTCCAGGGGTTGCTGGACTCTTCGGAGAGTTATACTCCTGATTTTGTGTGACAGGAGTTTTCCTTGCTGGGTTTGTTGCGTTTCTCATGCCTGACACTGGGGTAGTACCATTCCCAGGGCCGTCGTTGCTTTGCACTGGTTTGCTCTGAAGGTTCAGAGGCTG
Source organism: Trachurus trachurus (assembly GCF_905171665.1). Taxonomy (NCBI): domain Eukaryota; kingdom Metazoa; phylum Chordata; class Actinopteri; order Carangiformes; family Carangidae; genus Trachurus; species Trachurus trachurus. The sequence continues at coordinate 9,547,208 of NC_139905.1, read as the reverse complement.
AGGGCCGGCACCCTGATTGGAGGAGGCATTCTTAGATGGTACAGAAGCCACCGCTTTAGTATTGGGTATCCGCTGCGGTGTTGACACAGGACCCTGGGGTTTCTTTTGTCCGTTGGGGGAACTTAGTGTATGCTGAGTGGTTCCTTGAATGGGGTGTTTGGATGTATTCAAATTCAATGCTGCTACTCCTTTTGATTTACCAGCAGCTGCTTTCAAATCCAGACTTGTCCCACTGCTCATACTGGAGATGGACAGTTTACCCTCGGTGACATTCCTGCCTTGACTGGATTTGTTCACAGAGAGGGAGGCAGGTTGGACTGACCTTCCAGCTCCCACAGAGCTCATGGAGTTTTTAACAGCTCCTCCCTGGGTCAGAGAACTCCGGTTCTGACTACCCGCTGTATCCCTCGCCGCGCCCCGATGGAAACCCATGAAGGTGAAGCTTGCTGCATGAACAGGCTTTTTGATTGTGCCTGGAAGATCTGTATCTTTAGACGTCTTCAGGACTTTGCGAGGACTCTTGTTCGGTTGAAATTCCTTCACTTCAGGGGGCAGAGGTTTCCTGCTTCGCTTCTTTGGGGGCTCCTGTTTGGCCACAACAATCTGTGCTTTCTTCTGAGGGACGGGATGAAGGTCTCGTGTTCTGACACTGGGGTTCGCCTGCTTAACACCACCATCTTCGTCGTCGTCGTCTGATGAGGATGAAGAGGAGGAGCACGAAGAAGAGGAATCGGAGGACGATGATGAAGAGCCAGATGAGGAGCTGCTTGATTTCGTTGCTTCAGGCACATTTTCCTAAATTAAAACAGCTACCATTAGATCCTGCATACTGAAACCCTCAAAGAATAATGTTCTGGTTTAACTTGTACTCACAAGGATTTTCCGTGGTCGTCCTCTTGGCCTCTTCCCTCTTTTACGCAGCAGGAGCTCCCTTTCTTGCTCTCTATAAACAAAATGAATGTCTAATAATTAGGTTTTTTCCATATTTCAGATTTTATGATACTTCCTGATGTGAAGAAAATCAAGATCGTGGCTAAAAATACAACATATCTGTGAACACTAGGCAAAGATTAGTGTATGCACAACATCCTGACAATCAGTCGTACTGCTTAATGTGTGTGAGTTTGAATGCTACAAAACAACTTCTACTTTTAATGGATTAACCTCTTGTTAGTGTGTTGACCTCTTTGTAAGGACACTCACTTCTTGTTGAATGCAGCCAACAGTCTTGGATCAAGGATGTTTTCTTGGGGCTCCCAGCTGTTGTGTCTGAAATAAATTGACATGAAGAGCGTTACACATCATGGCGTTAGTCAAAATAAAGGAGCAATGTGGCCCCCGTGAGATTAAATGTGCCTTCTAGCCTCAGCAGTGAGCACTAACAGAGGACTCTGTTGTTCCAGCAGCCGTGAACTTACTACAGGCAAACTTTGAGTTATACTACGCAAATTATTGAGGGATTGGCTGAAAAGACCATTGAGGGTAGCTCAAAACAGGGCAAGAATTGAGATGTAGTAGTCAGCAGAAACATAACATATAATTAAACTATGAACAATGCAGCATACATGAGTAGTTAATGACAGCTGTATGACTGTTAGCCATATCCTAAAAGAGGAGCTGCTTCTCCATAACAAGAAAAAAAGAAAGAACATCTCATCTCTTTATCACCTGCGTGTGTCTGTTTTGTAGTAGTTTGATATGTAGTGGAAATGGTGGTTTGTTAAACGTTTACTTTACTTTTTTGACAGCAATTTCAGAGCGCTGTAACCACCTGAAAAATTGCAATTGGTCTATTTTGTGCAGCAACTGTCCAAGTGTACAGAGGCAAAAAAGTGGACAAATTCTTAATCTTAATCCCTGTTCCAAGATAAACTGTAACAAGGTCCGCGGTCAATTTACAACCACCCTTTCATCTCTCTATGGCAACTTATATGAGTGGCCATTCGGAACAGCTACAAACACTTTTGAATGTGTTATCATGCACATTTTATCACTGCAGAATTTGGGTTAGAGGATTCTTTTGGAAAGTTTGGTTAATTCACAGAAAAACCACAATGGGTACTTCACAACTTGTCGCCCACAGATGCCAGGTCAGATTTTTGTTTGTTTGTTTTTTTTTAAGCTCAGTTGTGAAAACACAACTGTTCTTTCTGTACAGCAACACTTACAACCCAGGAAGGAAGCCCATTTTTAGATCATGGAAGTGCTGTTACGTTTATGGGAAGTCATGAAAATAACAGGTTTGTTGTGGTCGTGTTGGCACGGCACTGAGTGTCGACATGGCGAGCGAAAACAACTTTGTTTTGCAGGTGTTTTCTCTGCTGCATCTGTATGACAACACTGACAAGGTCCAGTGTTGTTTTTATTGGATTACTCTCTGTTGCAGAGACAGGCCTGAAAACAGGTCGTTGTTTTCTTTCTCCTTGAAGTGATCTGAGCTACATGCATGTGTAATGACCTTTCTCCTCATCACTTGTTGTTGAATGGCCCATTCTGATCAGCAGTCACCAGTGAAATAATCGACCCCCACCCTCTATCTACACACACACAGACACACACATACACACAAAGGATGTGGTTCTAACAGAAAGCCATGGAGCTGGCAGGCAACCATGTGCATTGATGGTGGATTACAGCAACAATGTGGATTGAACAGAAAGGGCAAATGACAAGAAATGAAGTCAGAGTGAAGCCTTCCCAGCAGCAGCGCTAATTCTGATTTAAAAAAAAAAAAAGATAATTCATCATAACTTGTGCATTTTGAGTTATGTAACGAATGTGTAATGATATCAAGAGGGTAAAACTCAAAGATGAAATTTGTCCGAGCAAATCGGACTGCAATATTGATTGTCGAGCCCGAGCCACACACACACAAACACACAAAAAACTTGTTTTCGGGTCAGCAATAAAACAGAGTCAAACATCGCGATTATCTGAATAAGGAGAGGAATTAAAAACACCATAAATGCAAAATTGATTAAGACTAAAAGAGTATCTTCTCTCGCCTTCGGCAAAGTTGCCAAATTTGGGGTATTATGAACAAAAGAAAGCAAATGCAAAGGTAGTGTTTGGTTGCTGTATTTAGAGAAACTGCGTAAAGAAACACAACGAAACAACAGCCCGTCGCTGCTCCAGTCCGGACTCGGTGCTTTTTGCAAGAAAAAACGAACGATTTGGCTCAAACTGTTTCACCAAAAGCAACAAGCGACACGTTGTTGTTGTTTTCATTGTTTCGTGCTGAGCAGCTCCACTTGTACTTACTTGGATGACCATCCCCTCCACTTCACAAGAAACTCCAACTTTCCCTGAAAGAAAAACCAAGAGAAGAAGAGGCTTTGTAAACACCCGCCGGAAAAAATGGAAACGCGGATAAACGTGAAGTCGTTTCACAGCTCTGACCTTTCTCAGGCGTTTGTTTAAAATGCATTCGGCATCAAAAACCTGCTCTCCCACGGCGCTCAGTTCCTCCATGTCTGCCTTCGCCCTGAATAAGAATCCTTTATCAAAAGACAAGAGCTGCGTCGAGCTAATCACAGTTACGCACCGACAGGGCCGGATGTGCACAGCCGTGCCTTCAAAATAAATGCATAGTCGGTTACAATCCTGGGGATGCTCCCTGGAGCATTGCCTTTGTGGTGATAAAACTTTATTTGAGTGTGGATCCATAAATGCAGTCTGACGAAGATTCTTTGTTTTAGCCAGATTTGTAATTTCTTTGTGTTTTTTTTGTGAAGGGACAAAATAATATGTTGTCTTTCACCCTGGATGAAGAACAGTGCCTCTTGTCTGTCATACGAAACTATTTATTTCATTTATCTTGCACTTGTGAGGAGCAAACTCAGGCAACTCCATCAATATCAGTTGTTTTGGGCTTGTTAGCAGGAATACTGGCAATATCATTATTATTATTCCATAATGTAAGGGTGAAATAACTAAATTCATAAATTAAACAGAAGTAGCAAATTCAAAATCGTGTTATATATCCATATTGGCTATGCTCATTAAAAAATATTCAGTTAATAAATGTTTTTTTAAATAAAGATAGTTCATTAGTGAAAGCATATATTTTTCTCATAATAGAAAACAACACATTGATCAAAACATGCATTGAAAAAGTGAAATCATGTTTTAGAAACAGAGTTGTTCTGGTGTTTTTTAGGTAATTTTTTTTAATATGGTGTCAAGCATTAAGGAAAAAGGAAACGCATTTCACAGCATAGTACATGTATAGTTTCATTTTGAAATGCGTAATCGGAAATACTGTCCCACCGTGCGTAGCTTGACGCCACTACGCGGAGAGAGGCGGGTAACTGAGAATGTGGTTGCTCAATTATGTCCCTTGGCAGACACCGTCGTCTGATGGAAACATATTCACACATTGCAAGTGAAAGTAGAGACATGGTGGTGATAAAGTAATAACTGCTTTATTCTCAAATCATCTATTTTTTAGACTTGCACATTATCTTGTAACTTCTCCGTTGATTAAACTTTTTTTTTCAGTCGTTTGTGTTTTTAAAGTTATTCATAGAAGGAAATTGATAGACAGGTGCTTTTATTGAACACATAATTTTAAGACACTAACCATGAATTAAGTATAAGTAATTAACGGTAAGACATTTAATCACAACATACTGTGAAACAGACAGCAATAAACATATTAGCCTATACGTTACTTTTAACTATACATTATTTCACTCACACTTTGCCTCAGAGGTTTCAACAAACTAGTAGACAAAATAACACACACAGTGAGCTGTGAATTCACTTAATAAGTTTGTTCCATTTTGTTCATTCTCCACTTGCAGGCATCTTTTTTTGGTGCCTTGTGCAATTATTGAAGTGCATTATGTCATAGGATGAAATGGAACCACCCAGAGAGACTGTCCAAAAGCAGCTGTTCTTAGTCTTGCACTGAAGCATTATGTTTGCACATGATGATCAAAATGAAGTTTGTTTTGAATTTTCATTCTCTTGAGGATCTTTCAAACTTTCTGATCTGAAAACAAAACAAACAATTGTTATATAGTAACATTTATATCGATATTACAAATAATATTGTTATTGTTGAATTAGTGAATCAGTGAAAAATAAAATAAATTACTTTATTACCTCTTATTCTTGTGTTTGTTCTTCAGTACTGTGCGAGTTGTCAACCCTATAAAAACTAACACAAGAAATCCGGCGACTGCAGCTAGTCCATTGAAGACATGTGGCAGGTAACTGGTTTCTCTTGAAGCACCAGGAGGATTGATGTCATCACCATCATCACCATCACCACCATCACCACCTTTGAATAGCAAACATATGCTTACAGTGTTTTTTCATACACTATAGTTCATACTTTGAGACTTGTTCTTCAAGTGAAAAGCACTCTATAAATACAATTAATTATTGTTGTTACTATTATTATTATTATACAGTAAGATAGTATAGCCCATGTCTCACTTGATTTGCTCTTGTATTCATATACATAATAATGGAATGATTATATCCCATTTGTTGCACAAATAAATAATTTCAAAAGCAGTAAATAAATAAATAAAAAAGTGGCTTGTAATCACTCATTTTAAAATCCCAATCCTTATTTTAATTTCCAGGCCAGGGCGTAGTAGGCTACATATTTACACTGTGGCCTACTACTATACTAAGGGCCAGTCCGGGCCTGACAGTAACCAAAATACTGACTCTAATAAAGTGCTTGACTGCATCAAGTAACCACACGATGGCGCTACAGCAATTACTTTTACATTTTGTCCAGTAATGTCTTTGTGTCACATAGGCACAAAGGTCTTCAGTGATGTTGTGGGCTTTGCTCGCCACAAGAAGAGCTTGTTAAATAAAAACTGCTGTAGTCAGAATTATCAGCATAATCCCAACAACTTTTAGTTTTGAGGACAAAATTTAGATGAAGATCAATTTAATTTCCATATATATCCAAACATTTAGATAAAGTTCACCACAATAGGATAAAAATATGTTCAGGCTGTTGTTACGAGGAAAGACAATAACTGCTTATGCCAATGGGATTAATATTGATGTCTAGATCCGCCCAACCAACAACCTAATCAAGACATTTAAAACAACCTGTGATATTTTAGTAAATAAAAGTATTAAAATAAAAAAGCAGGGAGTCGTACTGCACTTACTGGACCCCCCCCCCCCCCAAAAAAAAAAAAAAAAAAAAAACCCTTTAAAAGAGCCATAACCATCAATTATTGAATTTATTTTAGTGTTACATAAGTGAGCCACACTGTCACATTTTGTGACACGTTCCTTTATTACCATGAACACATACTCTGTACTTTCTTTTTGAATTGATGCTGCCCCAGATACTATGTCTATTAATCCTCTACTGAAAATAGTCCCAAACAAATGCTTTGTGTATTTCCTCCTGACTGAGCAATGTCTGCTGAAAAAGTTCAGCAAAGAGAAGTTAAAAATCAAACAATCTGAGTGACCTTTCCTTCAGTCCAGACCTGATCAAACCTTTAAAGGGAAATATCTTGAAGAACCTCGAGCAAGTCCAGTATCTCCATATAGTGCTTAGAAATACCGTGACCTGGATGGCTGAGAATCATGACCCCCTTTAAAGATTTACTTTATGTCTTTAACCTGAACCAGTAGGCTAAATTTAACAAACTGAAAAGTCAGAAAATATTAAAAGATGAGCAGGTGCCTAATGGGATTTATTTACAAATGGTAGTTTGGCCAGTATTGTCCTTTAACTATTTAGTACTTTGTATCTAATTCTCAGACCTCTTTTCAGTACTTTCTGTGACCAATGCCAGATGTACTTTCTAGTTTTAACCTACAGTAACTCTACGTCTGATTTGGACATATGTGAAGCTGGAAATGATGGATGAATGGCCCAGTAATGAAGGAGCAGGTGTTGGAATGACACAGTTTCGAGGCCACGGGGAGAGGCTCATTAGTCAGATATAAACTCACCCTCAGTAACCAGCATGTGTTTGGTGGCATTGAGGTGGCCGTCGTTGACCTCCGGCTGGATGCCCAGGATGTGACACATCAAGGAGTAGATGTTTACAGTCTCAAAAGGTCCCACCTCTAGGTCCTTGTGAAATACTGGACCCACTGCCCTGAAGAAAGGTTTCATGTCCAACTCCCGATTGTCAAAGCCATGCTCTCCATTGTGGAACTGAACTGGGAAATACTGCAAAAACACAGAGGGACAGTTACCACAACTTGCATGACCCAGTTTAAATTCAATTAGACAGCAGCACATTTAAGCCAGTCATTTTTATTAACAGCTACAGAGTTCATACATCTTGGCCTACTCTTATTTACTCAGCAGAGGGAGGTATTGGCCAAGTGAAGGAGTCATTTCCAAAGTGTAGAATGAAGGTCTGTTTGTAATTACTATTATCTGTGATTACTATTAACTGATAGAAAGGGTTAAATGAGCATTTTAATCAAATTCCAAACTTCAATTTTCCTAAAATGCTTAAAAGACATACATTTATTTGATAATTTTGTAGCATATATTAGGTTAAACGAGACAAACTGTAATATAAATATCACTCTGTGAAAGACCCATTTATCTTAGCTATTATGTAAGGGTCTCTACATACATTTTCCTTCCTGGAAGCTAGAAGGAGTTTAAGTGGCCATAAAGTGAAAGTCAGATAATACAGTCACGGCAGGTCATAACCTCTAGTCTTTAGATAACCCATTTCATCAGTGAATTCGCTAGACTGATTATTTTCCTCATCCTCAGCATTTAAAGACATTTTCTATGATTTCAATAACTAACACTTTAAATTAACTTAAGATTTGATGGTTCTCAGCACTGACTGACACATTCACTTGCAAAGTTGCTGCACAGTGAAGTGAGTGTGGAGCCAAATGAAAATGCTAATTTTGAATTTTGAGGCATGAATAGCTTCCTGAAGCATTTGAGAGCACTGCATGTCATCAGCCAGGCCTGGATTATCCCGAGGACGTGCAAATTCACTTGATTAAAATTGTAATGTACTAAGATTAGAATTTAACTCCTTGTTTCTAGTTAAAATGGGTCCAGATTCACCATTTTCTTTGGGCAACATGCAGCTGGTAACTTAAGTAGTACTGTCAAGATGTCAAGATCTGAGGATATTTTAAGGAACTGGATGGCATGTTCAGATTGTTTATCTGGCCTTTATCTGTATCAGTAAATCAATGTTGTCACGTGATTTCCCTTTACCGCTTCAATAGCTCATTATCACTTAAATTACTGACTGTTGTTAATGTGTTGCCAATATTACAACATAATATGTAATTATTGTTGCAGCACTCTTTGCTCTTTGGAATCTATTTTTACATTATGCACTCTGCAACTTGTCATGTTTGTAGGAACACATGACCATATGAATTAACTACTTTAATGGGTAAATCAGTGGGAGTGAGTCGCACACTATGTTTTTAACGTTGTTAAACACAAGTCAATGATGTCAGACACAAATACAGTATCTGATCACTGTTCGAGCCCCTCAATGTTTAGATAACAAGGAGCAGTTGTATTTCTGCAAAGCCCCTGCCCTCTCAGTCTTACAGCTCAATGCACTTGAACCAGAGATACGTAAAAAGAAAACAAGACCTCATATTAAAAGAATCAATCAACTCACCCCGTTGATTACATAGCCAGGGTCAGACCAGAGAATGATGGGGAGGATGCGATCATTTTTGGCAAAGTGGAGGTGCTCTGGCATGTCCTCCTTCTTGTACACATGGAGGTTGGGATGGGAACCCTTCAACGCATCGTAAACCTTCTCCAGCCTGCCTGGTTTTGGCAACAGCATCCCAGACGGTCCGAAGTCCACCAGGTGAAAGCTCAGGTCACTGAATGAGAACCCAGGGATCTTGGACAGGGTGATTTCTTTCACTAGACCATTGCGGTACACCGAGCTCATGCCGTGGTCTGCTGTGATGATAATGTTTAGTCTGTCGGTCAGCCCGTGTTGTTGTGCCGAGCGTCGTATATAGCCCACAGTTCTGTCAACTTGTCTGACCATCTTTTGTCGCTCTGGGGAGTCTGGACCGAATCGGTGGCCTGTGCCGTCTGGCTCACCAAAATACAGGGACACAAAGTCCAGATCCTGGTCTCTGAACCAGCTCATCACCTTGTCTACGTTCTCTTGCCAAAGAGTCTCATTCTTGTAGTTGTAAAGCGGTGGCTCCACTTCCCGCACCATAGCAACCTCTTTCTGGTAACTGGCAGCCGTGCCAGGGAAGTGAAGAGAGCCAGCTCTTAGGCCCTTGAAGGTTAGGAAAAACAGGCCATATTAACGTCACACACATGAACATGACACATGCACTGTGACATGTTTACAAGTCTGCCAAGAATTCAGCTGTGTTCACGCTGCAGGTCAACATACAAGTAAAGCAAATCTGTAGTTACCAATTTTTCATTAATTTTCTTAAACATACTGCTGAACTTTTCAGGCTGCCTTATTTGCATGCAACAGCTATACCTGCAAAACAGTTTGCAATGTAACTCTAGCAATCCTACTCGAAATCATTCAGCAGGCTTTCCGAGACGTTTTGTCAAGAGAAATGGTTTCTAGTGCTGTAAACAGCAAAACAGTCTCTCAGAGATAAGATGGAAATTGTGCTGCACACACCTGTCTCTGCGCTGTGATCCAGATAGGCAGAGTGCCATTGTCCCACCATTCATCCACAAACTGAGTCGGATAGTACGGCTTCTTCTCAGTGGTGGTTGTGTTGAACCACATGTTGTGGATTACGCCGTGATTCTCAACGTAGCGGCCTACAGAAGAGAATCACTGTCAGTCCGCTTGCACTCATTATTCATAGCGTGACACATTCACATTAAAAATTCTATCAACTTAACGGGCTGAGTGGCATGACGCTTTTGGACAAGGTCTTACGACCAACTTTCGGAGATTAGAGGAATTTAATTTCAAGGAAGTTAAATTTCTTTTAGCTGGCACTGATGATTTGAGAGTCAAAATAAGAAAGGGAGCAGAGAATTCTTCCCTCAGTCATCCAAGCATAATCATCTTACTCAGCTATAAAAGCTGTTGGACCCTGGGACATTCAATTACAACTAATTCCTTTTTCCTGTGGCTTTTTTCTGTCCTTGCAAAGTAAACTCAGAGCAGTTCCCTGTTCTATCATGATATGCAGATCCCCTGCCAACTGAAAGCACTGTTGTAGAAAATGAAACACTTTACCTGTCAAGAGGGTGAAGTGTGTAGGACTGGTGATGGTGAGGTAAGGAGGTGTGACATATAGGGCTTTGACTCCATCCTTCGCCATTTTGTCGAGGTTTGGTGTGTCAACATCGCGGTCGTAATCCCATCGGAAACCATCGAAGGAGATCAGCAGCAGTTTCTGTCTCTGTTTGTTTACCGGCGCTCCGAGGATGGACAAAGCCCAGAGGAGGCAGAGACTCGCAGTCCACAGCATGGTGAACACAGGCACTTCACAGATCTTAACTGACTCTATCCTCCAGCTGAAGCTCTCATTTACAAGAGGATCCACCTCTTGGCATCTCACCTGAGGTTTCTGAAGCCAATATATTCTGAGCAAAGTTTCACCAATTTATCTTATCTCTTAGATTGGACAGACTTTATCTCAGCTCTTTCCTGCATGTGGCCCAATGGTGTTTATGAGCTGATTTTACTGCTGAGAGTTGTGTTCACAGTGAATTTTCCCCCGTTTTGCTCTTGAGGACTGCCAGTAAAGCAGATTAATCTCTCCGGGCATCACGGCTGTTTGTTTCCCCCCTAACTTGCTTGTTGATGCTGTCTTTCTGTTTGTCTGGCCGCCCGTCTGTGTGTCGGGACTTCGTGTGAATCACTGACAATGGGGGAATGACACTTTGATGGCTTTCACCTTGAGTTGGGATGGTGCATGATTGATCTGACACCAGGAAAATGAAGAGGAAAATGAGAGTATATTCTTCGTCAGCTAGCAGTGGTCTCTCGGGAAGAAGAGACCCTAATAGACATATTCATTTTAATAACTCTAATGTGTATGTTAGCCTCAGGATATTGTTCAAAGATCTTTTAAAATCTACATTGATTTTTTTTTAGCAATGGCCATGACGATGGACAAACTATTAAAAATGAACTGCAGTCACCTCAGTGTTTCAGCTCAGATCATACCCAGTGTTCCTGTCCAGACATTATATATCATGGCTCGTGATGTAACCTTATCAACGTCCATCAAATTGCTAGACAAGCTCACTCTTCAAATTTGTTCTTTATTGTGTATGTCCTTGGCAGAGGTTCAAGGGAATTGTCTAATCTTTATGGAGATAAGGGATAACACTCATCAGCTTTCATTTACCTCATTCATATTCATTAGCTTTCTCATATTAACTCTATATGCTCGTCGTCCACTGTCAGCAAGATTTGGTGGAGTGTTTAGGACTGCTGAGACCGGTGCAAGTCTCAGATCTCTGCTATGAGAACTTTATCAAACACACACACTCTGAACTTAAGGGGCAAGCAAACTTTATCCGACCCTCTCAATCCTGCACAGAATTTCCACAGGGAATCTCACATTTTCTTGAAGAAGAAAAGTGAGGTTTTTTGCCTTAAGCACTCCCCGCTGCCCATACACAACCAGTGTAGTACACCTTCCTGGGACGAAAAGCCCAAACAACTTTGTCCGTTTAAGCCAGAACATTAATGCACAAATTAGGAACATGGCAACTCTCGGGCTGTAGAGAGTCTACTGTGTCTTTTAGAAGATATTCTGCTTATTTACATATTTGTTTAACTTGCATATGATCTTTGCATCCTATGAACAAGTCAAAGTTTTGTTTTAGACTCCTAAACAAAGTGACAAACTTATTTATTTTATGATGTGTACCTGAAACAGTAAGCGTTACAACATTTCCAACTATTCTAGATACAGGACATAGATGCAAGGTAAATTGTATGTTATATCTGCACACAGTCTAAAGAAAATAATAGATAGGTTGAATATCTACTGTGTCCCATTCACCAGTTAATTCAATTTGATGGCAAATTCTGACAAAGAATTTGTCATTTTTTATCGAAGATGCATCAGTGTTCAGATGTGTAAGAAATGTCTCTGTTATTTGATGACTTATTATTGACTCTTTATAGATTAGTCTCTTAAGATCAAGCACCAACCACCAAATGATTTCATTTCATGATCCTCACAGCTTATCAGGTTTTAGTGTAAAGTAAATCTGCTCGGTTTTAGACAGAAAATGTAATGTATGCCTGGACAAAAGGATTTATTCTAATCTCTATGCAATAGACCTAAATGTCATCAGAGCTGTATAAAATTATGTTTTTTAATATAAAAACATCTAATAAGTGTGAAGAAAGTTCTAAGAAGTGTCAACTTTAAAAACATGAACTATCTCATCTCACGATCAAGCAAACTGTTCAACATTTGAATTTCTACAATGCATACAAAATGTTTACTCTTAAATCAGAATTGCTGATGAAAGAGGAGTCGGATGCAGACACAAACACCACCACCCCTACGTGGGTGAAAACAAACTCTTAACTGCATCTGTATTCTGCTCACTTGGTTTCTGAATGGCAAGCTGCTTCTTTCCCTGCTGTGACTGGAAGTAGACCATCAAGTACCACACCAGCGTGCCGAGATCGATGTGTTTTGAATTGTGAGCAAACAAACTTTTGATGCATGAGTGGCTTATTATCAGGTTACATGCAAGCAAGTCCAAGCGTAAAACTTCAAACCAAAGAGAAATTTCAAGGAGGTATTATTATTTTCCTATTAGCAAATTACACGTTTGGAGCAAACATCATGTCAGCCTGGTTAATGTCTTTTCCATTACAAATCAGACACAACATTTATCATAAACAAAGCTAAAAGAAAAACTGTTCCCTGCCAACAAATTCAGTCGGTCGTTTTGTTGATATATAGACATCTCTGAACTCCAGTTTTGGAGATAAGTTTTCCTATTGTATTGTCTACATTTTGGCAATTTTCATTGCTATTCAACTTTTAGGATTTGTGTTATTGATTGACTTGCACAAACCAAATGTTACAACCTCAATTATTCAACACTGACTATTGAAATAAGCTTACAAACATTTGTAAATAAAAGAAGTACAGTACATTTTTCAGTTCATATCTAGTTTTAATTAGTTTCACTACCCGCTAATGCTGCTTTTACTTAATGTTGCTATACTCTACATTTGTACAGTAACATGTATAATGCATTAGCTGACAATGTGTGAAGGGGTCACTTGTAGTAATGAACCTACAGACAATTATCACCTGTCTCTGCAGCTTCCTTCGACTTCACACAGTTTACTGTAAATAGAGGGTAAATTACCTTTTAGTTAAGTTGCCTATAATCTCACAGTGTTACTATTTTAGTACATCTCACTGCTCTTATGATGTTGTTTTCAGTGTTTCCTGCTCAGCACCAAACAGAAGGATAGACACGGTTAGCGACTAAGTGCACCACAGAGATGGGTATTTAGTAGCTAAATAGCCACATATTTCCCTCAAGAGCTGGTGGAGACCAAAGAGAGTGGACACTGGTCTGGATTCATCAAGTGAGCAGAAACACATCCTTGTGGATGATGTTGTTCTTTAACCTCCAGATGTGTTTGTCTATTGACTCCCGTTAACTGCTGCATAGCATCAGCAGCTATTCTTCCTTGGGTCTCTACAGTTTCCACGGTGACGATGTAAAAGTAGCTACACAAACATATACAGTAAGCAACGATTATCAACACTGTATAAACCTAAAAGCTAATGATATTCCAGTAAAGTGCACCGTTTGTTCCTACCGAGTCGACCCCCCAAGTGGTCAAGAAAGTTGAACACATCACCCCTGACCTCTGCTACTGTTTCCATTAGATGTTCTGGAAATCTCTTATGCACAGTCGGTGCTGACTTCCTGCACTGGCACCGACTATCTCCATTAAACATACTGTAACTGCCCTAATAGTAACATTAGAACAGCACTCATACAATACTCCTCAGTGTTTGGCACATTGTAAGTTGTACGGCTCCACAGTGGATCAGGTCTACAGCCTCCAACAGGCCCTCAGTCTTTTATTAGGGAAACAGAGCAGATTTAAACAGCAGGATGTGAAGGAGGGTCAGGAGCTGGAGATGCTGCTGACCAATGGCTGTGGCGCTGCAAGAAGGCAACTCTTTCACACCTGTCAAACAGACTTGCTGAAACTGAAAAAGGCAGAGGAGGCTTTGAGTGTATGTGTATGTGTGTGTGTGTGCGTGTGTGTCAACCCACATATGGTCAATATGTGGTGACAGCATGGAGCTGAGGGCAAGGCTCAGGGTCAGAGATTCACAAAAAAGGTGAGCATACACAGGTAAATCTGCTTTTTTAAATAATAGAAATCTGTTTCATTCACAGCCACTGCCGTCGTTACCCACTAGCATTAACTCTCTAATATCTATGTCAGCACTTTATCAAACTGAATTTACAATCGCACTGACCTTGAGTCGCTGTCTGTATCCTTGAACAAAGCCTATATGTGAGTGCTGCTCCTGTTGTGTGTGTTGACTTTGATTTGATAACAATGAGATTAACATTTAGAGAGGGTGGCAGTCAGTTCCGGCTGAATGGCACAGTGTATGTAACGTACTGTATTAAAATCGAACAGCAGGAATATGACAGCAGATAATATAGTAGCTCTTCCTCCAACAGGCCACAACCATGTAGTAATTCTCTTTTCAGTCCAGCATCCTGAATCTAATCCAAATGTTTTTAAACTACAACACTTAAAATTTTTCATTGGCTCTCGGAGCACTGTCTCAGGTAAATGTGTTTACTGTTTCTTTGCTTGTGGTTGAGCTTTAAAAGGAAATCATAATGTAAAAAAAAAAAAGACTTTTGGTTAATTATCAGCTAAAGCCCTGGACCATAAAAGATGCCATAAACATACAGTAAACTATGTATTTAGAAAACAGTTGATTTGAACTTTTACCCTAAAGCTATTATTATTGCTCTGTTGTTAGCAAACTAACACGCTCTGATAAGAGTGTGGGTTATACAAGAAAAGCAGTAAAAGTATATTTAAAAAAACAACTTCATTTTTTTTGAAATACTGTTTTGAATTGTTGTCCACTAGAAACACGTGTGTAATACATGTGAATGGATCTTCAGCTGAAAATAGTCCCCTAAAAGTGCACTTTACTATCTTGTCTGAGTAATGATTGCTTAAAGGCCAAAGTTCTCTGCCTTTGTTTTGTTTTTTAGGAAGATATGACAAGATAGTTTAAATTCACATCTTGAATAAAAATAATGCCCTTATTCATACAGCAATTAAGGATGAAGCAGAAAAAATAAACCTAAATCCCAATTAGCAAGGCTAATTTGACAGGGAAAACAATATAAACGCATGTAAAAAAAAAAAAATAATAATAATGAAAAGAAAGAAAGAAAAGTAGGTAAAAATTCAAACTAAAAGCATTAAAAATTAGTTGGAGGTCAAAGTGTGAAGAATTTCATTTGTTGACCATAAGAAACTTAAAATATAACATATAGAAACTTACTTTGTCTTAGTCCAGCACCACCTGCAGGCTGCAGAGATTATTACTTTCCACAAAATGAATACAGTGGCCAAAAGGTCAATCCTGGGCAGCATCCTGAGCAAATTACATTACTTGTTGTTATTGTTGTGTTAGGAATATTTGGATCTTTGGACCAACACCAAAGTATGAATATGTCTTGAATAAGCAGAATTGCTTTGGTGGCAACAAGAGAAATCTTTGAAGTGGACAGCAATGATGAGTGAATATGCTTTATGGAGAACGCAGTAAATGGCCATTACTATCCTGGTCTGGAATATCATTAACCTCAGCATGTGATCTGTTAGTGTGTGTGTGTGTGTGTGTGTGTGTGTGTGTGTGTGTGTGTGTGTGTGTGTGTGTGTGTGTGTGTGTGTGTGTGTGTTTGTGTGTGTGAGAGAGAGAGAGGGACACTGAAGGTGAGAGAATGAGTAAGAACTGGGAGCAGAGTGGAGGAGGCTCAGGCTTGTGGAGGCAGCTCGGCTGATTTGCGGCTTCATTCCAGCGCGTGGGCCCTTTCAGGCTGTGTTGCCTGTAACAGGTTGACGTGATAAACTGTGCAGCCGAGCCAGTCAGATGTGGCACAGTGGAGGCGCCCTCCTCCTCGCTCCTCTCCCTTTGGCCTGGTGTCTCATTGTGGCGCTGTGGGGCTCCGATGTGCTGGCATTACACTTTCACACGGCAGTAATTGATTTCTTTAATTTGCTTCAAGAGAAACTGTTGTCAGCCAACCAGGCAGCCATTTTTCAGGCCACTTTAATTAAATGCCAGGTCTTTAGGTGTGATATGAAATTCGTTTGGCTCTTCTGATCTTCTACTCCTCAGACAATTCATTAACATTTTCGTTTCTGCCTTTATGTTTTACACAAAGCTTCAAAAAGGAGCTCATCAGTGACATTTCGGTTCCTGCGCTATACATTCAATCATTTATTTAAGTGCATTTAAACTAGAGATTAAGTGCAGTGTGGCTGTTTCACTTGAGATAATACAGAGTCTCAGTCGGCTGAGGAATTCAAGAGAATAAAAAAGCAGACCTTCAGTTGGGTGTCTTTTATTAGAGGCTCTGTTATATATTGTAACTGTTCCAGGTTACTAAAATGTACCTGAAGACAAGGAGATAATAGAATTAACTGCAGTGAATGTTGAACAAAGATTCAGGTCCATGTTCCTCACTTTTTAAGAAATCGTCCTCACTCTGCTGGCTATAGTAGCAACATTACTCTTCCTCTGTGGTGAACATGCTTCATCCTGGTGGCTTTTGTCTCTCTCGCAACAATCAAAACTGTCTGTAAGCCTATAATCTGATGCGAATTATAGGTTTAATAGTTTCAAATCTCTTTTGCATCTCGCAGTAGCCGGTGAAACAGCACAGGGCAGGTGTGTCTTTGGTCTACAGCAGCAGAACCATTTATTTCTGCAATAATAGCAGGGCAGCAGGCACACCTCCCTAATAATATCCTGATGCCTCCCCACTCGCTCTGACTCAGAGATCTTCTGAAATGCCCCTCTCCACTCATCCTCTCAGAGTGGCCTTCCTCTCATGGAGATGAACAGCAGCTGCCTCTTCCTGCCTCCCACCATACGTCAACACATCAGCACCACTCTGCCTGCCTGCCAGCCTTCAAACACCAGAAAATAGGAAGCTCACTAAGCCCGGAAGAATGGCCTGTTGCAGATCGTATTACATACTGTACTTTATATAAATATATATAGATAGACAGATCTTAAGGAATAGAATGGAAAAACTTGGAAATGTAGAATACATGATAATTATTTTGAAGCAGAAGGCATAAAATTAGATGTTTTTTTTAACGTTTAGCCACAGTAGCAGCTTGGCTTTCAGTGGAACAGCGTTGGTCAGACAGCTTGTGCACTGCTTTTATCTAGACTGAACCATCTGAATAACTATTGGATTAATTGCCATGAAATCTTGCTCAGACATTCATAGTCTCCAGAGATGAGGCCTACCGACTCTGGTGATCCTTCTGATGTTTCCCCAAGTCTTGTTGCTGCTCATGTTTCAACAACTATTGGATGGACATGGTATTTGATACAACTGTTCATAGTGCCCAAAGGAGAAATCCTAATGACTCTGACCCTATGACTTTTCATCTACCAGTAATAGCAGCTCAGATTACACTTAGCTCATGAAAAATGGCATCTAGATGAATAGACCTGGTTCCCTCATGGTGAATAGTATGGTAATATTGTGAACCTAAGCATGTTGTCCTTCTAAACATCTTGGTATGTAGGCTGGCTACCTTTTCTCTAATATGTTATCTATTAAAACCAAACCTCTGTAATAATAAAGGACCTCCGTTCACACTAGCAAGCCACCACATAACTGTTTAATTTAAGTACACTGGGTATGTGCACACCGATGTAAACACAGGAAATGGACTGAAACAAAAGCAGCATGTTAGACCTGAGATTTTTAATTTTATTTTTTTGCTCAGACTGAAACCTTCATGTAAGTTTCTGCTCGTTCAGACTAAAATGCAACCCCTGGGTTTTTAAAGTGAAACTGCCAGCAGTTTTTAAAAAGTTTCCAACTGCTAAGCTGAATTGTTGTATGGATGTGTTTTAAAAATCTTATGTGTATTTTTCAGCTGTATTTTTTTAATAGAGTATTGTGCATCAGGAGACAAGAGAAACTACATTTTTTTCTGCTTCAGAGATAAAAAAAAAAAAAAAAAAAAAAAAAAACTTTTGTGTATGAACAGTTTAAAGCTCAATGTAAATTAAATGCATAATTCAATATTAAGTTAATATACATTCAATAGTGACGCAAGCTGCTACTGCATGAATAGACATGAGCATTTCGGGGGAAAAAAACAACTTTTTGTTAAAAAAAAAAGTTGTCCGTGCAAACATTTTGGTTTCTCAGAAACCGGAGAATCATGCTGCATGCAGTGTCAGAGCTTCATCCCAAATGCATTTAAAGAAAGGTTTTCATCTGGAAATAGAGCGGGAGGCATTGTAAATGGGACATTAAAAGGAATCCCACATCAATTTCCCACACCAAATGCTGCATAACAGGAGTAATTTTGACAAAGTAGCCGTGTGATTATTTTTTATTTCCATTTGAAAGCAATTAGCTGAAAGGTCCTTCCCTTGAGTTTCTGTGGCAGAATGTGTGGAATGACTCAGGATAATTGCTGTGAAATGAACAGAGTGCCAAGTTGAGAGAAGCACGAAAACCGCAAGGGTTCCCTCTCCATGGAAACGCCCTCTGCCTTTGTCAGTGCACCAGGAAATTAGGCAGGCAAGTGATAACGGGGCTTGAATGAGTAACAAATGCAGGGGGGCGAGTGATATTTACTCCATTTCAAGCCATTACAGAAATTGAGTGTTTCCCCACGTCTCATGCTGTGCCTACTGAGTGCTGGATACAGGAGGAGGAGGGTCATTAAACATGGCAGCCGCTAGCGACATGCTGGAGAAAGCCGGTTGAACAACATTGTTCGCACCACCGATGGGCAGGACAGATATAATGAAGCCCAGTGCTGTCAGTGCATGGCACCAACTGATGATACTGATGCCTGAAAGGAGGACAAGGTGTTAGACGAAAGACAAGGCTGAGACAGTGTTTGCAGCTCGTCTCGTGTCTTTGCCACAAGCTGCCTCCTCAGCTTCTGCCCTAATTGCTGCCTTGCTTGGAGGCAGCTCTCCCTCGGTATGCCTTTCATGCCTCCTTTAATTACGTCAGCCGGAAAGAAATGTGATTGTTATTGTCATTACTCTCGTTAGTAATTAAGCAGCTATTGACTCCTTCCCTACATTCAGTCTGTTTGATTAGGCCTGAGGTCTGGAGATATGGATTGGGCTCTCTCAACGTTGCAGCCGTGCAGCGCTGCAGTCTTTTGTTGGCCGGGAGCCACGTGGCCGTACACATACAAACCGAGGAAGATGATGGCGATGGGAAGAGGAAGGACTTCACGTTGCCTGCTATTTCAGCCAGTGAAGCAGGCAACTGTCAACACATGCTCACCATTGGAACACCTTTACCCTTCATGCTACCTCATTGCTGGTGACACCCGGCGTGCGCACATCCACACACACGGTGCAGGAAAAAAAAAATCATCCACGTAAATCACCAATGCAGAACTGTCAAGAACCTGCAGAATGAACACTTAGGTAGTGGTGGTGATGGAGGAGAAAGAAAGTCATTTTACAAACTGGATGGCCAAAGTTTTCTGAGTTATTATGCCCTCATGTCTCCTGACAAAAAAAAAAGGCACTGAGAGCCAGCATGGCTGAACAGGCAAGAAAAGAAACTCAGTAATTCAACGCAGCGGTTTAATGAAAAATCTTTTCTTGTTACTTACTTGTGCTGTTACAAGCTCTGTAAAATCCTCGTAAGCGGACCTACAATTATTAAAAATTTCCACAACACTACAGTCCACTGTGTTTTTCATAGAGCCGTTTATTCAGCTACTTTTAATAACGTTTGTAATTTTGGACAGATTCCCTGTGGATGCTCTCAACTGCAGGGGAAATAAAACTTTTATTTTTTTACAGTAACAGGCTCATTAAACTGTATAAATAATAGTGAAAAGTGGAGGTCTTACTGGGTCCACTTTGTTGTGACCATGTCTCGGCATGGTGACCCGAGTCCATCCGAGTCCCGTTGTGTTGCCCATGGTCTTTGGTCAGTGTGACATGATCATTAATTGGTAAAACATCATGCTGATGCCAGTGATGGTGTTGTATCTGGGTCAGTTTAGGTCCACCACACTTTGGATCAGATCTAATCATCTTATTTCATGCACGTCTGTTGGTGGCAGAGTGCTGAATTTGTTCATGCGCATGAAAGACTCTGAGAAAAACCCTTTGCACAATGAGTGTTTAATTTCATAAGCCATGAGAATTGTTACTACATTTCATTGGCTTAGTATATGAACACAGAAATCACTGCAGTGAGAACTTCTTACCAAAGGTGTCACCAAAATCAAAGACACAGAGTTTAAGTGGGTTGCAATTTTAAAACCCAAGGGATTCCCTCCCTTTGGGAAAGTGGTAGAGGAAGACAAGAATAATAGTCTGAGTATAGAAGAGGGAGTTCAATAATCATGCAGGAGTGACAAGGACCCAAAAGCAATTCCTGACTGAGCACTAATCCCCACTTTTTTTTTGTGAGACGCACAGAGAGTGAGATAAGCCTGGAGGTTAATGCAGAGGCGTCTCTCCTCCGTCCTCGGTGGTGACAGCCCCTGACAGGCGGACCCCAGCAGCACGCCTTGTTTATGTTAATGTAGGTGGCCCGGGCCAGCTCCCACACTGAGCAGCACAGATAGAGACGTCAGAGGCTCGTCAGAGTGGCACTCGCAACCTCTCGCTGGGCTACGCGGGGACTTGGCGTACGCATACGGGGGGTCGGCAGCGGAGGAGTACCCAGGGTGAGGGAAGATGGGTGAGGTGACGTGGGCCTGCTGGGACTCCCTCCCACCTAATCATCCATGGTTGGTTCATCTACTTCTTCACACTTCGTTTGAACCACAAATGACATCTTGGAGAGGAAGGGGAGAGGATTCTGCTACTAATATATGCGTATTTGAATATCTACATTTTCATACCAACTCTATTCTGTTTCATTTTGATAGGGTCAGACCCTGACAGTTACAATCAAAACCAGCTATGCACTGTCAGTTTTGCCTTTATTTCCTATGCACATGTTACGTTATTCATAAAACTGGCATATCTGATGGACCAAACACCATACAGGAAAATGATTCCTTACTTGAGTGACATGTGAAATTGCTATTCATTTTTGGTGGGAATGAAAACATGTAACTTTTTTTTTTTTTACTTTTACCATTGGATTTGTATTGTATTAGCATTGGTATGGTTGATTCTTGTGGTGTATTGTCTTTATAATTTTAAATGTAATATTCATGGGTCTGGAACCACTGATTGGACAACATGAACAACTTCTAGATGTTAAAAACGTTTTAATTAACGCGAAATAATCAAAAGATTAATCACTCAGAAGTTTAATAAAACTCAAAACTGATTCATAGTTTTTAATAAGTGGAGAATCTTTGTGAATAGATCTTTATTTCCTCTGAACCTCCAAACATTTTCAGCAAGCCAGGTTTCCCAACAGATTTATTATGAATCCATGTTGAAACTTTTATCCACTGTGAAAGAAAAAACGGTACCTGCAGGTGTGGCTGTCTTGTATCAGCTCTGCACTGAGCCTACCCTCCATTTTGTTGTTGTTGTTGTTGTTGTCGTCGTCCCCTTGTTTATCTGTTTGCTTCTCCGAGGTATCACCCTCATCATATGCCTTGTCTCTCACTGATGAATGGTTGTGCTTTGGTGACCCGCACCCCCCCCCCCTTCACCTTGTTTGTGTCAGTGTGATGTAGGGCTGACCCGTGGAGGGGGGAGCAAGGTGGGGACATTGAGACAGATGAAGGGTCAGAGACGAGTGCCGAGAAGCTTCTCCTCTGGGTCTCCTTCACCCCGTCGCGCTCGACCCGCACCAGCTTTTCATTCTAATCTGATGATAATGATATTTGCTCAGGACGACCTCTGCTTGCACAGTGTAATTACCCCCCCAGCTTTCTATGATCTCAGCTATTGGAAATCGATGGGCCATAAGAGGGCCCCATCAGAGCTTATTATTATCACTGCTCGCTTTTCGTTACAGTGCGATCAGATTTAATATGTTGTCGAGTTTTTTTTACTGCATGTTTTCCCCGTTTTTTTACGTGGACTACTTACTTACTTATGTCAGTGTGGTTAAATCAGCGTCGGGCTACTCTTTGTATAGACAAGCCGCAAAATTCTTGCAAACATTCCTACGGGCTTTCGTCTCCTTGATTCTGCAAAGCAACAATCCCGATCAAAGGTTTAATATCTCGAAAATCTCGAAATTCAAAGTGTTTTTCTTCTTGATGATGCGCCGTTAACTCAGTTCAGTGCATAGCAAAACATATTCAAAGGATATTGTTGAGTGTTATTTTGTCCTCTTAATGGCACCTTTGCTTAGTAGCACTCAGCAGCTCCACGCTTATCCTTGCATTTGTGAGTGGATGCCTATTTAAATCAGTTAGGCTAGTCTGCTGTGGATGACTGCTCTGTACGACTCCATCCATTAGCTACTCATCCAGGGTTAAGTACCCTGTGGAACAGACGACGCTGGCCATCGGGTGACCCTGCCTCTGCGCTGCCTGGGCTGAGACACTTCAGTTGAGGCCTTGCTTGCTTGTGACCTTCCCGAGAAGCCTCACGTAAATAGACCTTTCTTGTACTACCAAGGGTATGCGTGTGGTCCACTGATCTGGACAATATTGCTACTACATCTTCTGCCTTATGAAACCCAAACTTGTTTTTTCAAAGAGTAAAGCAGTGTCTTTGCACTGACCTTCATGCTTGTTATTGTCGTGTCTTGTCAGATAGATAAGAGAACCCCAGGTGAGATTTCATCAATAAGGGCAAATGAGGGCAAACTTAAAGCAGATATCAGCTTCACGGCCGTTTCGGCTAATGCTGCGTTCAAGGCAGGCTTTTGAAACCGTAAGTTACAGCTTCAAGTCACAACTACGACTTGGTAGCGTTCCAGGTAACCCGTAGCTCGTGTTTTTACCATCCTGTTGTCTGTGAAAGTTCCCTATAACGGCCACTCGTAACTTCCGACCCGTGAACTCGTACCAGATCGAACTGGTATGACTTCACAGGAAGGAAAAACACAAAGTACGAGTTTCTTTGAACGCACCATGAGTTAGCAGCCCCCGCCCTTGTCAGGCATCAATTGGTCCTCGTGCTACGTCACCACATTCACGCGCATCCCTTGGCTGCACACACAGCCCTTCATGCCGTTCTCTCTCCTCATTGGATAACACTTGTATCCCACAAGGAAAATTTTCTCCTCGGGTTACAGCAGAGCAGAGTGACGGAGAGACTCGTGTTTAGGCTGAAATACTTCATGTAAGTGATTGCTGACGGAAAATAGGACTATTTAGGACTTATATTAACAAAAACATTCCACTGATATCTGCTTTAAGTCACATTTTTTGCACAGAAGACTGAGCCTTGCTGTATAATTAAACAAAGATAATGGCCGTTCTTCATGGTACATCATAGGCCAGGTCATCGTTGTAGTTGTATACCTTAACTTATACTCCCACTGCCTCTTTGAGCAGCAATTTCTTTTTATTGACCCCTGTAAAGGGCCTGGATCTGTAAACATCTAGAGGCTGTCATGTTTTTATGAGCTGAAGGAACCTAATAACACAGCAATCAGCATTTATTAGAAGACAGTGCATTTGTGGGTTTTCACGAAGGAGTCAACTGCAAAACATGTCCCCAAATGGACAGGAGATGATGTGACCTCAGAATAAACACGGCGGTATCTTAAGGTCACAGAGTCTTTTGATAAAACAAACATTTGAGACTGAAATATGAAAAGGATTAAAAACAAAGGAGAGGGGTCAAAGGCTGAAGGAGAGAGGATTGGAGGTGGTCGCCGATGACACGGATTGGTTGTGAAAATGTATTTTTAGCCCAGGACAGAAAAGGTGACAAAGGAGGGAGAGGTGGAAGTGATCGATATGTTTGTGCAAAGGGCAGAGGACTGCCGAGACACAACAGTGGAAGTCATGAGTGAAGCAGTCTCTCGAGGGGACGGCAGGCTTGGCCAATGTGGAGACACAACAAATGAGGAAATGGTAACAGAGACATGGCTGATGAGCAGGGAGTGCGGTGGAGTCGTGGGGGTGCTGCTAAGTGACAGGAAATATTTGTTATGAAGAAACTGTGGGCAATTTCCACACCAGGCTAATAGGGGACAAAATGTAAAGACATGTTGGCAGAGATTGCTTAAAACTTTTGTTTCTAATTTATTACAATGATGGCATTTAAGACTCTTAAATCATGGCCTTCTTTTGCTTATTCGTAAAAGACACTTGACTGTACTAACTGTTCTACCTTTGATTAGTTGGACATTGCGGGGTTGGAGATCAGGGATCCAAGATGTACCAAAGAAGTTAATCTAAACAGATGCCAAACTTCCTTATGGCAACACAAGTCCTTCAACTAAAGTTATCTTTACACTGGTGAATAAAAAACACACTGGTTAAATGTTTGAGCCTGAGGGATAAGGAAAAAAAAACAAACAAATGTTTGCAGATGCTTCTTCCCTCTGCTTTTCCTCCACTAATGCGTTTTCTTCTCCTTAAGCAACACTATTTAAAGAGCCCAGTTCTCCCAGTTTATCTGTCAGTGTAGGAACCTTTTCTCCACTCTTAGTCAAAGACAACATACGTAATGTACTTGACTGGATTTATGTCACTTTCTTTTGTCATATGTTATTGTTTTAATCCAGTTTAACCAAATCCTTCTCACAATATAGTCCCTCTTTCTCCATGTTGGCCATTATCCATACTTATAACAATGGCTGAGTAAACTCCATCTGTTGAAAGCTTTGAGATGTGGTCAAAATCTAGGAAATGGACCACAAGTTTATTTAGGCAAATATCCCTTTCACGATTTATTCACACTTTTACATCACATCTATTTTTAATGTTTTACATAGCCTTTTTTATTTTTAAAAATCCCTTCAGTCAACATAATGAAAACAGTTTTTAACAGAGGTAAAAGAATTAAACTATAGATCACATAAGGTCAATGTCATTCCCACAGCCTCAGCAGTAAATCATAGCTTTGACATTTTATTTTACTGTTTAGACACATTGCACGTTTTCGCCCCATCAACATGATTCACATTCTTTCACACAACCTTTCTGTGCTTGTAGACAGATTTCTAACACTCCAGACTTTTCAATGTCTGGTTAATATATACTAGCAACCTTTGGTCTTTACTGTCCAACTATACTCTGTGTATGTGTGTGTGTGTGTGTGTGTGTGTGTGTGTGTGTGTGTGTGTGTTTGTCTTGACTTCATGAGTGTGAGCGTGTGCATGCATGCGTGTATTTCTCTCAGCTGCGACTGGTTAAATGATTTCTTGAAGGGCTATAGAGCGGCCATTTCATTTTGGCACCTAATAACAGTCAGGTCACACTGTGCCCCAGCTGATCCTCTTTGATATGGTCCGTGCACTTGCCCAAGCCTTCTTTCACAGGTGCCAATCATTATAATCAAGCCCCCACCTCCAGCCCCAACACCATCTCCACCCCAACCCCAAAGGGCACGCAGTGGCTTCACAGTAGTTGTGTTGAGGAAGAGGAGAGTTTAATCTGCCCCCTGTTCTGGCAGACAGGCCATATTCTTTGACCCCACCTAAAGCCAGTTGGCAGTCTAATACCCTATCTCAGCCTTCTTCAAAATACACTTCTGAACAACATATTCTCCAATATTATCACAAAATTTCTGCTGCAAACTCATGCTGTGAACATTGTTACGTGAAATATTTCTTCGGAGAACAAAGCATGCACGCTCCTACATTAGAGCAGCAGCCTTGATCAAAGGCATTATGACAGTAGGAACTAATGATTTTGGAAAGCACAGATTTCCCCATTCATGTACCCCAGACACATCTCCCTGCTGGCATGGGGATTCGAACGGGTCACCTGGCAAAGGTCATCCATTTCAAAAAGGCCAAAGTGCAAAGGTGAACCCGGTTTCCAGATCCCATGAATCACTGGCGGCACATTATATTTAGCGACTGGCTGGGTCTGACACTGCCCTTTTCTGAGATGAATTACTAACTTCATTGCTCTCCCCAGTGGACTGGCCAGTGTTAAACCAATGACAGCAAGACAGAAATCAAATTGAACCCCAGATCAAATCAGGGCAACAGGCGCCAAAGGCGGCCTCACCTTTTAATGAAAGCTTGTAAGACCAGCTGATTCTAGCTTTTAATTTTTTTTTTATCCTGTTTACAATCAGAGAAAATGGTGAAACTGAAATTTGGTCTTGTGTTGGTGAAGTAATAACATCGTACTGGAACTTTAATTTTGTTGTCAGCGTGTCTCTGTATCTTGTTATTATGTCATCAGTGTGTTTGCCCACATTGTCATTAGTAAGCTTTGATGTATCCCTATTGATTATCTTGTCACAAGGGAAACAAACATGTCTCCTAAGAAAATCACAACTAAGTTGCAACAGCAAATGCATTTGGAAAGAGATGCAATATCAACAAGAATATTTTTCAGCACAAAATTAGGGAACAAATTTACACTTCAAGTGTCCACATAAAAGATGTAAATGCACCAATTTCATGTCTTTGTCCCCAAAATAATTAACATTTTCTGGTCGTGTTTACACGCTCAAAGCATTTTTTATTTTAAGATTATGAAGTAAGTGTTGGCTAGAGGTGTGGAAAATATTTCAAATTTCAATACTTAAACAATAACTCTCCCCCCAACCTTAACTGAAGTGTTTTGTTGCATGTGTATAAAAACACTGAACTGTGGTGTTTTGAAAACACTAAATTCAATGCATTGGGGATATAGAAGACACCTAGTGGATATATGTGAAAACTCCATCAAGCAAAGGCAGAAGTACTACTATATACATGGCTCAATGAAAGAAGGGTGGATTGACCCTTTAACAATCGCCAGCAACATGGGAAATGCACCAGTTTCAGAATCTCCTCAGCTTCTCATAATATAAAACATGTAAATCAAAGAACCAAGCCAAACCCTGATCGTTTTTTTCTTCTGCTGTATAGAAACAGGGTTTACACTTTATCACACGACAACAAAGGATTGCTTATTCATTTATTTATTCATATATTCATTCCCTGCACAAGGCCTGCTATCATATAGCTTATTTTCATACTTCCAATGTAACACATAGAAGGAATCTATATGCGGCCACAATGTGATGGTTTTCCTTTAGTACCGTACTTTCTAATGGCAAATGTGAAAACAATTCAGTGAATCAACCATACAAATGTACGAATTATAAAATAAATATTTGATTCTAACAGAGGCACAGCTAATATAATCTTTATATCGCTTCTCGTCTCTTTTTTATGACTTAATTTCTTGTATGTCAGTATTGTAGTTTTACCTTTTATGATATTAACATTCAAATCCATTGTGACACGTTAGCTTAATTACTGGAAATCACCTTTCTCTCACACCACTGCCCGTTTTTCCCCATGCACTGAATTACCCATAAACCCTGCTGTTTCCTGTCGCATAGAGGACTGTTCCCCTTGCCCATCGTCCCTAGGGACATGCATTCTCTTAGATGTTTGTAAAGAAAACAAACATGTTGGATGAGCTTTTTTATTCTCCCCAGTCCTTCCTCCATCTGCTGTTATCAGAAACTCCAAAAGCTTTGGTGGTTTGACTGCCAGAGGAACAGCACCCGCTCTTTTTTGTGCTGTAAAGAAGAACCACCCCCCACCCCCACCCCCCCTCTTTTTTTTTTTTTTTTTTCAAAAGGATCCAGCAACTTTGGAGCCAGATTTCCAGTCCCATGGCATTCATTGTAGTTGAGAGGCCAGTGGGGGCTCCCGGTCCCCTGAGAAAACTGAGAATTATGATGATGGTGATACAAAACATTTCAAAACTGTAGTAAACAGGACCAGTCAATTTATTACCTGAAAGCTTTTTAAAGTTTTCATATTCTGATTTAAGGTGGAAAGTCACTGTACCCAGTCACTTTATTGGATAGAAGAATTAAATGTTATCATTAAAGGATGGAAGTGAAGCCCTACATTTTTTTCATGCTCCTCTGTCTGATGTTGTGTTGAGAAGTAAGTTTGAAACCAAGTTGATATAGTGTTTATTTAAGCAGCCTGTCGCCTAACTTTGTAAATGAAGGGAAACACTTTTATTGGAATCAGTTGAGAGATTTAAGGAACTCTGAGTCAGTGATAAGAGTGTGTGCATAGATTATAGGTTTGAACCATTTTTATGGGATTTTATGTCTGCAAGTGATGGTTGGTTCGGTTGATGGTCTGCAGTAATACATTTTTCCTTTGTGTGACACAAGGCTTTAAACATAATATTTGATTTAAACTCAATAAAAAGAAGTAATAGCTCCATTTCTATGTGGTGTAAAAAAATTAAATAACCTTTAAAAAGGTCAGAATTGGCCGCGGTGGCAGGTTCTGTAATGTATTTCTATGCCGTGAGTGAGGTGTCCTTCATAAACAAGTTCCTTCTGAAATGTGACTTCAGAGGGTTCAAGTCTGTATGTTGCACCTTATTAGTTTATTTACTGTAACTTCACCTTATTTGACTAGTTTACATAGAGGACATTACCCCTGTTTCTCAGTAGCCTCTGTGTTGATTTTAGTCCTTCTCACACTGCTGTATATTCACTGGAGGCTGGAGCAGGTGAAGATGTGGTAGCAGCATGGACTCAACCTGTGTTTTAGCCCTAATCTGTAATTGCATCCAGTGAAGGAGGAACAGCCTCTCTGACGTGACCAGCCATGGAGCATGAGGCCAGTGCTGCCGCGCAAAGCCAGAGTGAGATGGAGAGATTGAGCAGGAACGGCAAACACAGATAAAAATGAATAGAAAAAAAAGAGAAACCATACGGATTGACTTTGGTAAGAGGTCACTTTTGAAAGTCCTCCCAAGTGATTGTTCGAAAGTACCATTTTTTTCTCAGTTCAGGACACCCCAGAGATGTGAAGTGTAAGGTTATAGTATGGCCCAGTGCTCTATATTAATGGTGACTTTGGCTCACCTAATACGGATTGTCAGGGTTATAGCCCCCGGGTGCCTGCTGAGCAGAATGTGAATGCAAAAAGAGCCAATCCCTCTCCCCATCCCCTCCCTGGTCACCAGGGCCCCACCAGCCCTCGCTCAAGGTTACAGCCCATACAGCCTGGCAGCGATGAAGCCATCACTGCTGATTTTAAATGATACCCTGGACTAGCCACCACTTAATGCGTTCCCACTCCCTTTACTTTTTCTTTAAACTCTTGATTATCCCCTTTTCAAGTTGATATTGTAATGCATGATCAGAGGAGAGGCTGAATAGGAAAGACGCACTTCTCCTTGAGTCGATCGCGGAGTTCCTGCTGGGAGGGGAAAAAAAGAAGAGGTTATGATCAAGAGCCTGCCTCTTAAGCCCTGAGCTATGTGCAGGATGTTTTTGCATCTCTGTGTGTTTCAACGTGAACTAAAACCCATGGTATTTATGTTTTGCGGTGCCAAACTCCTGCACAATAATTCTCTGTAAGACTCACACATCATGTGCACATTTTCCTGCAAAACTACAGTTCCCATTCTTTAATTACACCGTTCAATATCCCCAGGCAGAATAAAAAAAAAAAAAGGCTCCATACTATGGTTGTCAAACGATAGTGCCGATGGACACTGACACTTTTTTGTGTTACTCCAATCTCAGTGCTCATGTAGAATCCGCTAATGCTTACTGGACGAGTAAAAATGTTATTCTAATGATGGTCGAGGGAGCAGGGTTTTTTGCAGGTAGTTGTTATGGAAACTGCAGCTGCAGCTTAACTGTACGATAAGCCTCCTCTCTTACCTCCCACCCCCCCATCTTCTCTTCCCTTTCGATCTAGTGAACACAGCATGTTGGAGTCATTACCAGAGTACAAATGGTTAAGGACAGAGCTGTGACATCGAGGGACAACATTCACTCACTACGTGTTGCTATCTGTGAGCCACAATCTGACCCAGACAGATGTGGGTTTTCAAGTTTGTCTATTTACCTTTAATTAATTTATTCATTAATATTATGTTAACTCATTATAATTGATAAAATAAATACATATTAGGCCACGGTGAAATCCAAAATGACATATGTACAATATCAATTTTTGGAGACTTGACTTTCTCTTGCTTTTGAGAAATTATGATTTGGGTTGTCGGGTTACAATTGTGTTATATTTGTTTTTCTCACTTTAGTGCTTAGTATTGATTAACCACTAAATTGCTAAAATAGCTCATTATATTCCGATTTATGGGCAGTAATGTGTAAGTGCTGCTCATTTTGCAGCTGGATAATGCACTCAACAGGATGGAGCTAAAATTCCCAAATTGCTATCAAATTCTGAAACGGTTGCTTTGTAGTAAACACTGGTAAAGTGCTGTTGCTAAAGGGTTATGTCGGTCTGTTTTGTTTTGCTTACCAAATGTTATCTCTATTCAAATTGCACTAATAATCATAATCAATTCCAGATCCCGAAGCTACTTCACTTCCTTCTACCCACCCGTTAGACAACATTTTCAAGTTTTTCCCAAGGTTCAAGCTGCAGTAAGATGAAATTCAAAACAGTTTAGAGAGAACTAGTTCCTACTGAGATAAATACATGAGAAAAGAAAAAACATGTACCAAACCCCCTGAAGTAATTGAAAGAGATAATCAACAGAGAAAGTCTCTTAAATATGTAAACACTCGCCACCACTGCTACGTTGACATGTGACAATGAAGTGTTCCACAAAGCATTTGACACATCTCTCCAAAACAGAATCACTGTTGCCTTCACACACTCTAGCGTAGTATTTATATTAAAAGAGACATATTTTGCCCCCTTTCAACAAATTAAATTAGTTCCCAGGTGTCTTAAAGACATATCTGTGACATGCTTTGGTCAAAATACCCCAAGGATCAAACATCACAGCTCTTTTCATACTCTCAAAACAGCTGGTTTCAGTGCCTGTCCCTTTAAATGCAAATGAACCACTGCTTGCCCCGCCCTTCCCCTTCAATTATAATAATATTGTGATATTATGCAAATTTGAATCCTAGTTACATCACTTTAGATTTTTTTTTTCTCGATTCTCATATTTTTGGGGCCGGAAGGCAAGACAAACACCCAAATATGTGTTAAAGAGCCTTCAAAAAGTGATATTTCCATAATATGTCCCCTTTAAGTCTTCATCTGCCAGAGACTTTTCTGTTCAGCCAGTTTCTGGTACAGTAACACCTGCATCTAAGCTTGAAGTGACCTTTATCTACTTTGAGGCTCTTGTGTTGAAATTATTACCACTGGTTCAAAATAGCTCTCGCCACAGTGAGAAACTTAAATAATTTAGTGTTGTGGTACTTTTCAGACCAACCAGCCCTCTTTCACAGATTTACAGTTCAGAAGAATTTGGTGACATTATCTCAGACTGTATAATAGATATCAACAGCAGTCTAACTATCGCTGACTTTATACTAGTATAATACTATAATAATACTATATAATACTCACTGCATTCTATCAGGTGGAACTGGTGTCTTCTGATCTGGCAGGTTCATTAATAACTTCCCTGTATTCCAACAACAACTAGGTGAAACTGTTCACAAACACAGCAAAATGAACGTTTTATTATTTGATGCCCCTGATGGACACTTTGTTTGTGTTTTCCAAAAATGATTTCAAGACCATAACAATAATGATTTACGTTACTTTCCACCAATGCTACAAGAGCATGTTTAGATTTGGGGATTAGGGATTTTAAGGGGTCTCCTGTGTCAATTTTTAGCCATTCATCCCAGTGCCCTCCT
Source organism: Trachurus trachurus (assembly GCF_905171665.1). Taxonomy (NCBI): domain Eukaryota; kingdom Metazoa; phylum Chordata; class Actinopteri; order Carangiformes; family Carangidae; genus Trachurus; species Trachurus trachurus. Next base: position 9,515,288 of record NC_139905.1, on the reverse strand, counting down.
TTGTTTTGTGGAGTTGGAGTGTCACATGTTTTCAGCTTTTGATTTGGAGGGACATCTGTCGTAATCTGCATGGGCACATGAGGTCCATGTCAAGTAAACATAAATACAAATCAAACACAGGTGTTTGAACAAATGACTGATTCGGTCATTATGTCTCCAGCACTAAATAGTCTGCTGTTTTTCACAAATTGTACCTTTTGACAACTGAAAGGAAAACATTAGCTTGATTGTTCTTTGACATTACAGTTGTATAATAGCTAATGGTAGCCGCCCCTGCCTCTCCTGAGGTTAGGGGATATTACTGGCAGAGCAATTTACCCAACCTGCATCCTCAACCTGACACAGACCAGCCTGTTTTTCAGCTTTCACATGTCAGGAGAGGCTCTTAAGTCTAAATCAAGGCTATGAATGAAGTCTTTTTTTAGGGTGTAATTTCAAACAGAATGGGTTTGCTTGTCTGGGCTCAGTGTGTCTCTTTTAATTAAATTATTGATTAAATAGACATGTTTTAATTGATGGAGGTATTATCATAGGGTGCTTAAATGATGCTGAGCCACCCGCTGTGAACGTAGGAAGATGCAGCGAGAATTTATTCCAATTTAGACTTCTTAGTCCCAACACAAGCAGTTCAATTTGTCAGTAATGGGAACCTTTTATTAAAAAGTACCTCCAGATATGTTCTGTGAAGCAGACCTCTCACATTCTCGGCACAGCTTGTCTTTCACCGAACAAATGTTTAATTCAGAAAAGAATTTAGATTGGAGACGAAGAATATCTCAGAAGATTGAAGGCCAAACAAAATGTAATTACTGCGAATAAATAAAAAAGTGGATATTTTGACATTATTTTTTTCCTGATTTCGACATGGTTTATAATGGGATTGAACTGTTTGCAGTGACTAATGAGCTCCATGTGAGATCACCCAAGGTTATAGCCGGCAACATCACAGCTTAATGTGACTCGGTGTGTGACAAGTTCCCTCAGTTTTCCATCGAGCCTCTGTCTTACTGAACTTCCACAAACTTCAGCTGAAACTGTGGTGATGTCAGTAATGATCTCCAAGTAAACCCAGCTAAAATAGCACAGTGACCTCATTATTGTTTCCATAGTTACAGAATGGCAGGGTTACAGTTCCTATCTATAGCGGCATTCACTTCACACAAAATACTGCATTTTCACAGATGATAGTGGTTAACAGCTAAAATTGCAAAAAAATTGCTCATGATAATCTGATTTATAAGCACTGTTGTGAAAATGCTGCTTATTTTGCAGCTGGATACTAATACACTCACTCAGAAGTGTAAAAGCTCAAATTCCCCAAATTGTGATCAAATTCCCCAACAAATGCTTTGATAAATTGAATATTTGTGGTAAATGATGGCATAGTGCTGTTGATAATGGTTTACATCAGCCTTTTGTGTCTTGTTTATCAAATAGTATCGTAATTTAAATTGCACAAACAATGATATCAATTCCAGACCCTGAAACTGCTTCGCTGCCGCCCACCCACCTATTTTACTTTCTGTGCCAGAGAAAGCATCACACACTTAGCTGAACCAGCTGGCTTTGTCAGGCAGTGATCCAAAACATGGATCTATATTTACTAGGTTATATCACTGTACATGAGTCAACTAAAATAAAATTAAACTTAACGTAATGATAGAAGACCTCATTGTCTCTCGGGCCTGTTACATTTTGACAGTTTGTTATTCCCATGTGTTTTAAATGTAGAATATTTCTGCAACTTATATTGGTGCATGTGAGAGATGGGGGTTTGGTTTCAGCAGTGCTGTGGCTTTTTATGTTGCCTTTGTTGGCACAATCCTGCTTTAGCCTGTTCCCATTCCCATTTCTTGGTGAATCATTGTAAAGTTGACTGTGCCAAAGTTGGAGAGGAGGCGCAGCGGGGGGGCACATCTGCAGAACTGGGGCAGATTGGTGTCAAAAATAACAAAAGTCCTTTGGAACCTGGTTGCAGGGATTTGCCCCCACTCAGCCGCAGAAGCGTTATAGAGGTCTGACGCTGAATGTGCGATTAGGTCCTGCCTAGTTCATCCCAAAGGTGTTGGATTCAGTTGAGGTCTGGTCTCTGTGCAGACCAGTCAGAGTTCTGGTGAAAACTATTTCTTTGTGCATCGGGGCATTGCTGCGTTAAAACAGAAAAAGGCCTAAGTTGTCACAAAGAAAGAAATACACTTTTATCTAAAATGTCATTGTGTACTGAAGCATGAAGAATTCCCTTATTGGAACCAAGGTCCAAACAACCATAGCTCATAAGTACACATAAGTAGACACAGTGTCCATTTACTTCATGTACACATGCTCTATTTTGGTGTCTCTTACAGTAGATTTGAATGTGAAGTTTAAGAATTCACCACTGCATGAAAAATGAAAGTATTTTATCTAATTGTTTTGACAATAGTGGAGTCAACAAAACCAAACTTAGAATTTCTAGTTGAGGCACTATAAATGAAGACATCCAAGGGAAACACAAACATTATCATACAAGTGTGGGTGAGCTTTAAAAAAAGATTACATTTTTTCAACAAACCGGTGCGTAAAATGTAAAAATAAAACATGCTAAACCAGCTAAATTAAGTGTGTATTCTGATCAGCACACAAGCACGTAACCTGGCACATGCTTATAATTTCTCATTTTTATAGAGTGTAGCAGGACTCCATCTTAGAGAGTCAAATTGAACGCTCCAACCACGCATTTGTGAGCCGCTGGTTCAGCTGCAGACAGGTGCTCTTGAATATTCATTGGCAATGAGCCCTCACAGATTCTAATCACTGTCAATATGTGTGCACTTTGCAACTGTCAACTATTCAGAAAACAAAATATGCCCCCTGCTTCAACTGCTTATGAAAATTTATGACGCAGGTAGAAAATGGATCATTCCCAGTGTATGTATCAGAGATTTGCAGTACGTTGAACAAAGGGATTGTTTTCAAATTATGTGGTGTTATGTGGAGATTACATGTATGTGTATGTATTAATCTATTCCAATCTTGTTAAAATCTTCTATTCAATGCACAATTTCTTTGTGAGACAAGGTAACTTTTGACTTGATGGTCAAAAGTCTCTTCTAGCCTCAGGGGAACTTCATTTCCTTCAACTCTTCCTCTGCTGCTCGTCTGCAGAAAGAAGAAATGTTTTGGGCACCCTCACTTGAGGTGATAAGCTCTGAGATGTCATCTTCTTGATGCTTGTTCAAACTCCACCCACTCCTTATTAGGGTGACATCCAAACACTCCTGTCCTGTTTGTTCCAGTAGCTGTTTATTTGAAAAGGTTAGTGTCCAGAAAATCTCCATGGTGATGTGCAGGCATTTGTTACGAGCAACTATTTCCAGTTTCTTGTTGTCATCTGATGCCATTCGGAGCCACATGGGGGACGAGCATTTGACAGGGTTGTGTTACAGTTTCAGTTTGGATGATACAGCTAAGGATCCAATTTTACATAACAGCTACAGTGATGGAGTGTCTAAAACTTGCAGCAAAAACCTGGCTTTTCTGTTAGAGGCTCACAACCCACTTAAAGACAGCTGGATGTTGTTGGACTTGCAAATGTCCAAATCCCTGATTTCTGGGGTGTGTGTGTGCGTTTCAGTTGGAGAGTTTACTGTTTTATTTTTTTTGTTTTTAGTTCATTAGACTCAGACAACAGCAGCAGCGTTTGCTCGTTTGCACACCAATGGAGGCTTTTGGAGAGGAGATCTGGGTGGAACGGGTTAACCAAGTGGGTGACTTTGACACGGGAGACAGATGTTCACATCCCATTTTCAATATACAGTCAATGATGGATTCTTTTAATCATGAGCACCATCATTTTTGTTACAGTCATGTGAGTTATGGGATGGCACTGACAAAGCATACAGTCCTGCCAATAGGTTAGCAAGGTCATAAAACGCTCAAATGTGAAACTCTTGCGTCACTTTCGAAGGCGATGACAAACGACCGGTTTCATCACTTGCGTAGTCTGGAAAAACTTGTCGAAATCCATCCTCTGTATGTAAAGCAGTGTCGGAGGGCTTTATGTACATTAGGGGGTCTGGGGTTTTTTACAGCTTTTTAGCTTTTGTCGCAATCAGCAGGTTCAGATATTGTCCTACAACCAGCTGGCACAGTCCTCCACCTCAGGACTCCACTGAACTGGGATGAGGAATGCGAGGTCAGAGCCAATGCCATTGCCAGGGCTGACTGAGTCATTTTACACTCTGTCATCACTCTTATCACAATTTTACCCCCTCTTTCACTCTATCTTGATTGGTCACTCCTCTCTGGAACACGTCTGCACCCTAGAGGCTTTATCTATGATTCCTTATCATGCCCAACTCTGCCTATCTCTCAGAGCCCCCCCCCCCCCCCCCCCCCCCCCCCTCCTCCTTTCCCTTCTCCTTTTCTCTCTGCACCTCTCTCTCACTCTTCCTTCCCATTTGTCTGTTGCTCTGTCATATTTGTCCTTCTCTATCTGCTGTAATAGAGTTGGAATTATGTGTTGAAAGTAAATAGTGCTGGAGGTAAAATAGATGTAGGTTTCAGCCAGGCCCCCCTCCAAAAGTACACACCCATAGCTCCAGAGTTAATTATATTATTCTTTCTTGGGTACATTTTGTGTCATATTTCCTAGTTTTACACTGTAATCACAGGGATGAACTTATCACTGCAGTACATCAGTGAAGATAACTAGACTTTACACTCTGGACAGTGTCAGCCAGGCTTGACACTAATTATGATATTTTCAAAGTCAGTCAGATTCTCAGCAGAAGCACATTTATGCAGGATCCATTTGAATTCTTAATTGTGCCTTATACTGTTAAAAGTAGAGAGTCCGGGTATTTAGTGTATAGCCTTAGGAGCTGTTTGCCCTTGGCGATTCTTTCATCTTCAGATTTAATAGCAGGAGTCAAACAGTATTTGGTAAATTTGACTGGGGTACATCAAGTAGCTGGAGTTCCTTGTGCTAATATTGACCTGAGGGAGTGGGTGAAAGGGAACGTGTGGGACATGAAGATCCCTCCGAGATGGAGCGGGGACCGAATGCAATGAACATTTTGTTAGAGGACGAGTGTTTTTGATATGTGTCCTTTGTCTCCCTCGTCTTGAAAGTCACAGATATTCAAAACTTTTGTTTGGCATCGCATTTTCATAATGAAGATGGTGGGAGCCGCTCTGTGGCTTTTCAACACTGCCTTGAGGTTTTTACATTGAAGTCACAGAGTTCACCTCGGAGTGCGTTTTGAAGGAAGGATAAGCACTGATTAGATAGACACTGATATGGATCTTAGGGGCCAATAACAAGAACCAGTCACTATCTCTTAGCTGTAGCCAGTTACAACACAATATGATAAGATTGCTCCTTTGATTAGGGAAAAAAAACATGGGAATAAAACTTGATTGACTGTTAATTGTGTGTTTACAGGAAAGGGTACTTTCATTTGCATGCGTCATTGAATAGCTGTGGAGCCCCCGCATTAAATACTGTTAGATGCAACAACACCCAACACGTGGTGGAGCCTGATGGACATGTGGTTCTTGCATGTGGCCTGGACTTGCACTATGCAGCACCTTTGCAAGGCCAGCAGGGTATACAGTAACATGCATCTACCTCCCTATGGCACAATATCACTTGTGTCTGGAATCACTGACACTGTTCCACCTGAATATCTAATACTGGAACAATAATTACTTACTTACTTATTTAAGTTTTTAGATGTTGAGATTCTTATCTTATCATGGAGAGGTCTGGCTGGTCATTCAGTAGCATGGTAACAATGACTTTTCTCAACCACATGAAGAGGAGGGAGTCTTGCAACAGATGGCCTGGCCTCTAGCAGGAGAAAGTGAGAAAGTCTAAATCCAAAGAAGAACCAAGGCAGGTTCACTGAGATGTTTGGAACAACTGAGGAGAACTGGTGTGTTTAAAAAAAAAACAGCACTAAATATGAATTTAATTGATAATGAAAAACTATTCATGGCATTTTTTTTTTGGAAACCATCCTCACTGTACTTTTAAAACCTTTCTACTTTGTTCTGTGTTGACTAATTAATTGTGCATAACGAATACTGGCTGTTTTTGAAAAGCATTTGGTAAGGTTTCAGATGTTTGAATGTAATTTAATTGAATTCTTTCTTCCTTGCAGCCGTTAATTTCTATTCATTTTTGGGAAGGGTGTGAAAATCAATTACCAGACTGTTGAAACTTCTCTCAGTTGTTTAATCCATCACAGGAAATGTTAAGTCTGCAGATATTCGTTTTCAATGCTGTTGCCAGGTAATGCCACAAGGATAATGGGACTTTGAAAGAAAAATAATAATGGGACTAAACTTCACTGGGATGGATTACACAACCTTTAGCAAGTTTCAACGAACCACAGAGAAATGAATGGCTGCTTGGGATGGAGGACAAATGTTGTTTTCAAAATGGTCTCCAGCTTTGTTATATAATTACGCATATGGTTTGTTTTGTTGATGCTTCCTGTTTTATCCTCATGAAAGCCCTTAAAGAATCTGTTTGACATTTTGGGAAATACACTAATTTGCCTTCTGGAGGAGAGTTATTCAGGAGTATAGACACCACCCTTATGTATGTTTATTAAACAAAACTTCGAAAATAAGCCCAGAGAGAGAAAAAAAAAGACAATTCACTGTTTAATGTGTGGCTATGCCATGGGTGTATTAAGAGAGCTGGATGGGGCACTCAGGCTTTCTGCCAGTTTGGCTGAGTGGCCTCTCATGATGCTGCAAAAAAAGTTTCCCAGGCCCTAGAAAAACTATTTTTATGTGCATGGCATCATCTCAGTGAGATTTCTCTGGGCCTTTAAGAGAAACACAACAGACTCACAAATAGGGAGTTGGCCTCACAGTGCAATTTTAACCAAATTAGTGTGTTCAGTGTGCCATCTTTACCAGGCGTGTGGTTGGTATTGTTTACTCCTGTGTGTGTCATCAGGGAAGCATTTGGTCCTGGAGAAACATATTGTAGGTTACCAGAGGCTGTTTGGATGCTTTGTCATATGTCTTCATATTCTGCTTTCAGTCTTTGTGTCAAGCTAGACAAAGTAGTTGCTAGCGGTAGTCAGGTGTTTGTCTTCTCACCTAACTTGTCACCACAAAGGCCATAAGCATATTTTAAGGTATAGGTGGTCGGGTTGTGTGAAGTAGTCATGGGCTCTGTCAGAAAGGAACATGTGATGCCAGCAGAGTGATGTGCTACTGCTTCTACCTTACTAAAAGACGGACACCAAAACAACACAACAGTCAGTGAAATGCCCTCATCATATAGAATATATTCAGTGTGCTACTTTCACATCCTTTCCTTGTTTCTACATCTTCTATTGCTTAGTTACTGTATTGCAAATGCACAAGTGCACAAGCTATGGCCTGAACTACATCAGACTGCAGCCATAGCAACTATTACTTTAATTAAATGTTGAAACGCCATCTGGATGTACAGTCATCATGAATTGTACCTTTACTGTAATTGTCATTCAGTTTTGAATGGCCAGGAAGTGTCATTTCTAAATATCAGACCATTGACATTTACCTTTTTTTTTAATTGTAGCATGCTTTTTGTTTTAATTAATGCAGAATGTTTTTAGAGCTTGAAACACAATGATTTAAATCACTGCTTCAATTTTACCACGTCTTTTGTTTGTTTGGGTGAGGTAGTGTCGGTCTTGTCGGTTTAGTTTGAGTTGTTATTTCAGTGCTGTTGCATTAGTATTTAGAATATGACATTTTAGTGCTGCAGTTGTTCTACCTGGATGCGAGCGATGCGCTACAGTGGCCCTGGACTATGACAGTAAACACGTTCATTATTTCAGAGCAAAAATATTCTTAAATCGGTGTTTCTTCATTATTAGTGCATCGCTTTGTGTTTGATTCAGTCTCTCATTCGTTAATGTGTGCTCTTGACTTTTAATGGCACATTAGTACGTGTGTGTGACTCCCCACCGCTCACCCCCCAACACCTGGCTTTCCCATCCCCTCCACTCCAGCTCATTCAGTAACACATTTTGCTGGCACAGAACTTACTTTTGATGATTATTCTGGCACCAAACACATTTTTATACTCTTTGAAGTGAATATATTTTAGAAACAGCTTGAAGTCCTGGCTGCCTAAGTTTAGTAAAGCTGTGGTTATCGTGGGTTACAGATCTGGAGACTTCCCTCATTTCCCTGTTTATCAGTTATTTCTGGCCAAAATGACTTATTGTTACTTCTGCTACTTGTCTAATGGAACAGCATTATCAAGCCTCTGTTTTTATGAGATAATGCCTGGGAAGACACTGTTCAAGGTCTGGCATAGTCTACCAGATGTCAGATTACCACAAGAAAAGGCACTGTAAATAAAAGCACAGTCTGTCCTGCTGTTGCATACCACATTGTGAGATATCAGAATTATCAACCTATTACAGTCTTGACTGTGTTAAAATCCAATACATGGGCTTCTTGTGCGTAGTGAAAATCACCATCACTTCATCCATAAATAAAGCAAGTGAAGGCATTGTACAGAAAAAAAAAGACGTGTCCACTCTCCAGCGAGCGCCATTCCATTTTTTTTTCTTCCTAGAGGCGAGTCACAGCTTACATCGTCTTATGTTTGCTCCATGTTGTCATTCTCAGCACATTTCATAATGGATGAACATATTTCCTTCGTATACAGGAAAGCGCTGATAATGAGAGTTATCGTTCTTTAGAATTTGCACCACTGATGATAATGGACTTCATTATGTCCCTCTTCCAGTAAGCTGTCACCCTGAACAAATTTAAATTAGCCAGCCCCGAACAGATCTTACACCAAGATTATTTCCATTCAAGGCACCATTTGGAGCTGTTTTGATTCCCTTTAATACAGGACTTTTCACTCCAGCAGCCCTGTTTATTTGACTGTCACAACATTATAAATTACTGGCAGCTTTCTAAGCAATGACAAGAGGGGAGAAAAGTCACCTAGAACCAGCCTTGGCTATAAGAGAACGGGCTGAAGTGAAGGATGCTGGCTCACTGGCTCTCGAGCAGGGCAAGGTGGGGTCTTGGGCGAAGGACCCTGAGGGAACTATAGTGGTGGAAACCATACTGTGACTCATTCAATAAAGTTAATTAATGATATTTTATACATAATGAGGGTCGGCCCTCCCCTGTGGTCCTCTCTCAGGTTGAGTTCATGGAGAGACAGCAGTGTTGCAGCAGCTGAGGGGACCATTTTGGAAACAAAGCAGGAGTTGTAACATGTCAGGTTGTGTTAAGGTCATTTTCTTTATGACTTTGCCTTTTTGAATCTCACATTTTCCTTGACATGATGCCCTGATGTTCATTGTTTTTTTGGATAATAGACAATTTATAAATTATCAGCTCATTCTTGCTAATAGCAAAATGTTACATTAAATGATGTACCTGCGTTAAAAAAAACTTGCAGTCTGGAAACCACTGTGTTGCTGGCCATGATAAATGTGAAATATAGTGATAATGAGACTCATTGTAGGTAAATTAGTTTCTATATTAATTTATTTTCATTTTTCATTTTGATTTATTAAGGAGTGCACAACAAGTCGGCAGAATTTGCTTTCAGCACAACATAGTACTGTGTGGCAACAAACATCAGTTATACATTTAACATGCATAAACAGACTCTAACATCAGACCAGACATTTTACATACAGACTATACATTTAACACAGACAGAGTTTGGAGATGAGTGGAGTTCAGTAACCTGATGGCAGTATATATTAATATCAACACAGTCGTGCATCAACACAATACCAAAAGCAGCATGCATCAGTTAATTATTACTGTGTGCACACGTAGCAGGTTGAAGACAGTGACTTAAAACTGAGATTCAACACCAGACACCAAGCGAAGACATGTGTGCAGACTTTTAACAGATAAACAGAAAAGCAGGCACATGTTTGCATGGCAAATGTTACAAAGCTGACACACATAGCTAAGACAATACTGCCAGTTATAAATAATATGTTTTCATTTCCAGATGACATCCATTTCCCTCAGCTCACAGGCAAAAGAAAATATCATTCACTTTAAATCAAATTAATTGGACACACAAACCTACATGTTCGGTACACACACACAAACACACCAAAATGTAATTACCACTAATACATTCAATGGATTAAAATTATTGAAATGTTCATTTTCCTCATTCCTTAGGATTTTTTTGGGGACATGTGCTGATTGGCAGTAATTAATTCCATTGTTTACCCTAATGTCTTTATGTTGATGTATCAATACCTAAACTTGATTTTATACATTGTATTGATATTTGCTTTTTTTCAGATCACATTGACATAATGTTGCTGAAAACATTAAAAACAAAGTTAATCCTGAACTGATGGACTTTTAAATGACTGCAACATGGTCTGTTGAAAGAGTCTATATAATATGTAAAACTTCACGTCGGTTTGACATTGACATTCAGCTCTTGGGTTCAGAAGCAGATACAAGTGGAACAAAAGAGAGAACAATGTGGACTCATCCAGTATTTTACCGTGTTCCTGAAAGCTGCTTGCTGCAGTTGAAACTAATGTTTTCGGATTTCCTTGCAATTTCTGAACGGTGCTTTATCCTCGTTAATGTAGAATACACTGAGAGAAAGACTAAAAAACAAACACATGGAGCACCGCATGCGAAGGTCCCTTTTCTCACAGAAATGAAGTTTAATGGGAGATGTAGTCTTGTTTCAGAGAAACAGAACTAATAACAAGACTGTTTATAGGAGACAAAGCCTATTAATCATCTCTGTCATGTTTAATCTAACAATAATAGTGTGGATGCTTGAAAATGCAACATGATACATGTGTAAGGAGTCGGACATGAGCTGTGTGGTTGTTAACAGGTCATATTGCAGCTCGTGCTCTGGGGTTGAAGGTAAGGCCTTGGCAGAAGAGTGCACCAGCTCAGAGAGGAGTGAACTGGATTTTTGACACAGCCAATTACTGAGAAAAGAACAAAGATAACACATGGCACTTGCATCCTACTGTGTAGTTTAAACCATTCTTTCTATCTGGGTAAAAAGATGCCGTCCACGCTAAAATAAAATAAAAATCACAAACAAGCTTTTCCACATTTCCTCTTTGTTTGTGGACCTTGGAGTCAGATTTGCTGCCAGTCCGTGCTTCTGATTAGCATGTTTTTAGCCGTATTGACTGATGGTGAGACTCCAAGCTGGCTTCCCTCGAAAGGTGTAATAAACAGAACCTGGGAGGCTGCAGGATCTGCATTAACACCTTGCTGGGGCTGTCTCCTAGGGCCCAGGAGCCGAGGACTGTGCTTTCCCTTCACACCTCGTTACTCCTGTTCCCTCCCATGACCTTTCCCTGCAGGCAAACATGCACCCCATGAGATGGCAAACCAATCAGTACCCGTCTTCCATCCAGCCCCACCCCTCGCAACCCTTCCTCTCTGTCTCATTCCTCTCTTCCTCTGCCCAAACACACTGTCACTGCGACTGTCATAGACCCTTTCACAGAGTGGTATCGTTGTCGCCGGCCCCCATCATTGTCCCCCACTCTATCAGTCAGCGCTGTTTACGTTCAGGTGATTTTTTGCTTTGAATCACTCCAGCGGAAACTGATGTGACCTTGAAGAGAATGTCTCTGTCTTTTCAGACCTGAAGGAAGGAGAATGCTCTTTGAAAGTCTTGTCTTTCATGTCACTAATAGACAGGAGGCTCTCTGAATGACTTTTTTTTTTTTGACCAGTCATTACAACGATCAGGATGGGCTTGAATGCATCAAGCCTTGGAGAGTGAAAATGGAGTTCTCCAGGTGAAAGGAAAACGGGCCCTCTGGCAAGGTTGCGTGGTTTGTCTTTGATGCTCCTGGCTTGACACAAGGAGCTCACCTTGACTGGGTCATTTATTCAGACACACACTAAGTCACTTGGTACTGGCAGGCTGAGACACAATTACATTTAGCCTTCATGGCGCAATGATGCCAGGGCACCAGAAAACATCTATATTTTAAACTTTCAATGGCCTGTCTGTCTGTTGAATGGTTACCGACAATTAATAAACAACACCTTTTGTCCCTAAGCAGAAAATTATAAATGGCTTTTTCTCTCAACTTTAATTAATTCACATCTAATGTTCCTTCTCAAAGCTAATCAAACTACAAAAAAAACACCTTTTTGCAGTCCTTCCATGTCTCTATCTTCTAAAAAAAGAAAAAAAGAAGAGTAAATAAGTGAGAGGAGGCATGATATGTAAATGGGAAAAGCAGCACTGCCCTCATCTCTTAGCCCTTCTGAACAAACCATCCCAATCTGACCTAGGACATCTGCAAATCTCACACCATAGATGAGTGGCAAACTGCAGTGTGGCGAGTCAGAGCACAGAAAAACCCTGTTAATTGGTCCAGTCTGCCTGGCCCCTGTCAGACGAGGCCTTTCATGGCCTTTTCATGAGCTTCTCCTGGGAGAACTGAGGAGGCTGCCTGTAATGAGGCACCGTACCTGGCTGCAGAGGGGGGAATCAGGAGGGTCACTCGTGGACAATTAGGGAGAAATAATGAGAGCTTTCTCTTTCTCTCTGTCTCTGTTTCCTCCCTCCCCTCCCCTCTCTCCCCCTCCCTCTCCTCCTGTTTCCTGCGAGGACGGTGGCTCATCAGGTAACTTTTTAGGAAGGGGGGGGAGCAGAGTGGGGTGGGGTGGTCCCGCGAGAGTCGGCCTGCAGCCAAAACTAGCACTAGCCAGAAGAGAGAGAGGGAAGTGTAGACTTTCTACAAATATGCGCAAAACGGCTTTCAGCACACACGCTGGTGACCAGCCGGTGAGATTGCAAACCTGAAAAGATGAATTATGTCAACGTGACACCTATTCTGAGAGATGCTTAAAGGAACACTTGATATGTTATCGACTGAACTGCCATGTTGTGAGCTTCTGAGGAGATACCATAGCTTTGCTTCTTTACATTTCACCATACATGCCCAAGATGCTAGATACTAAATGTAGGCTAAGTTCATCTTGCAGCGCTAGTTTCCCCATCACTTGTCGGATATCAGCTTTCATGCAGCCCGCTGTCGGGCTTTTGTGGCTGCTTTCCCGCCGCCGCCGCTCCTGTCTGCAGACGAATTTCCGCCTCTCTGACAGAGATTGATGTGCTGCCTGTCCCTGCCTGTAATACCACTCACTATCCACTGCACTTAATATCCCAATAGCACCAAATCAAAATCACCGCCAGTCTGACACCAGGGTGAAACACTTGGGATAAGTATAGCACCTTATTTACATGCACTGAGCCAAAGGTGATGAAAGGTGATCAATAATTTACATGCAGGTAAGTGGCTGATAGGTGTGAAATTGTCCACTCGCCTCTATGAGTAATGAAGTATCTGAATTGTAATACAAATACTTAGAGCTGTTATTAGCTGAAAGGAGCCATAAAAATTGATTAAAAATCAAATTGAAATTGTACAGGGCAGCGAGTGCTTTTGTTGTGCATTTGCAGCTTAAAGGAACCTAATTAAGTTTAGAATATATACGAATAAAATCATTAGTTTTGCCTGTTTAGGTGTGAAAAAAGCCGGTGATTAATGGACCAGAATGAACATTCTTGCTTTTGCGTGGCCCTGAGGTTTTTTGCATCAAACTGAGACCCACAAGCAAAAATCACCATGAAGCCAGGTCCTCCCACTTCCTTCTACTTTAATAATGATCACAGATTCCCTTTCTATACATGCCACTTTGGTCTTGCTCTTGTCTTGCGGGAGGATGAAGAAAACCAGTTTGAATACATTTGTAGTTGTGGGAAGGCTTAGCCACCGTGGGCTGAAGTGTAGCTGCTTGCCCTTTCTGTGGACTATGGCCTTGAAGGAGGAGAAGAATGAGCGCAGACTGGTACTTAAAGCTGTGTTCAGTTGCGTTCAGTTTTTTTTGTGTGTGCATGTTTTGAAGTAGTACGACAACACTGACGGCATGACAGATTTGGGTTAGGATGCAGACCTTGTTTTGGATCTTGCTGTTTTTGCCTCGGAGAACGGGCCATAAATGTTATAGCAGTAGTGGGAATCCCTGTCTGGTAAAAGCTCCATCTGTGCACATGAGTAGCAGAACGTGTGCGAGGCAGTAAAAAATGAATGTGAGGATTGTGAGATGGGAGTCTGTTACGCTGATAGAAAATGTAAAGTGCTATAGTCATGGATGTAATGTAGAATGATTGTCTGTCTCCCCTGTTTATTTGCCAGTGTAAGGGCTGTAATGGAGACAAATGCTCGTCTGAGCCTGTGAACCTGCTGCTTTGGCAATCTAACTCCCCGGTATATGTGGCTGCTCAGACAGCCTGCACTGAGAGGACTGTGTGAAGGCAGGTGAAAGGTCCTCAGGTGACTAACCTGGGTTTTATGCCTTAATGACTCCTTGTTACTCTCATAGCTATTTCCCAATTGCCACCAGCAATTCCACCCTCTGTGTCCATTAGATGCAGGGAACATGGATCAATATGTGATGCAATTTCCCAGGGGAATGAATGAGGCTTCTTTAGGGTGGCCGGCCCACTGTCTCCCCTTCTTTTTCACTCTCATTGTAATCCCCCCTTCCCTGTCTCTCCCCCTTCCATTCCTCCTCCTATTCCTCTTTTACATGCCATGCTGAGTAAACCTTAGGTAGGCGTTGCAAAAACAAAAGCAGATTTTGCACAATCATTTATCTAAATGAAGGAAAATTCACAGACGACAGGAAACACTTTGTTTCAGGAGCTAAAACAGAAACCTGTCACCCAGGTCTCTGTAAAGCCGATGAAGAATGAGTCATCACCAGTCCAACACCCACCCCATAGCGAGGCTGGCACTCAGCATGCCAGCAACATCATCTGCCTTATAAGGGATGTTGCCCAGCTATTATCTTTGAACAATGAGACACGGTTTGCTAGTATTCGATTTTGCAAAGGTCAACATCATTTTGCCACTGGAGTAAAGTGTTGTTTTCATAATGAATATGCCCTAGATTATGCGCAGACACAATATAGCCTATAGAGCCTCAGTGCATTAAAGCTCACAGAGCAAAAGCACATTAAAAAGCAATTGCATACCTTTTGTTAATAGTTTTTTTTTTTACAGTTTGGTGTCATGATATTTTACTGCAAACAGAGCTATTCATTTGGCTGCTATAAAACCCATGAATAATTGAAGGAATGTGGAGTTACAGAGGCTGTTAAAAGATGCTTTTCATGTACCTGGACCCACTTTACTTGGTGATATGTCAAGGCTCCACATGTATTGCTGATTTGTGTTTCCATGACAACGTTACTTTAGTTCTAATTTTGAATATCACAGTCAGGGGACCCGGTCTGGACCATGATGAACACCGAGATAATTAAAACTAAAATACCTGTGGTATTGGGTATCAACTCATCTCTGCCTTTTCCCGTACTGTAAACATCCAGTGTACAATGTTAAACCAAGACAGCTTTAATGAAACCCAAAAGCCCAAAGGTCCTGGAGATTTTTCACAACCGTTCTATTTTGAATACCTAAAAATAGACCTAGAAATCCACTATTAATACTAAACATACCTGACCTAAAACAACCGGTGGTGCAGTAACTGACCCTGCTACTTTTCTTAAAGACTTGAAAATGTACTGTGCATGTTTTCACCAGCAGAACCGTAGAAGGAAGATATATGTTGTCAACTGAAAAAATAAGCCTTAAAGGGACAGTGTGTAACTTATTTAGCTCTTTGTTATCATATTTACCAAAGTCTAATCACAATCGCATACAAATGAAAGTCTTGTAGCTTAGAATGAGTTGTTTACGGTGGCTGGTGCACCCACTGGAGGCTGCCATGTTGCATCGCCATCTTTGAATACGGTACGCAAAAGCGGACAAACTTGGCTCAAATGCTCTATTGAGTGTCTGTGACTAAGCTTGTGCCCGGAGGATGATCGACGTCGTTGTTTTTGTTTCTTTCTGCCGTTATAAAATGCACACAGTGCTACAGTTGAGCAGCATTAGCAGCTAGATCTTACAATGTTGAACTGTTCTTATAAAAAGTGCAGCCAAACATCAGGCTGAAGAGAAAGGGACAGCAGAGGCTCCTCTGACAGCTGTGGAGCTAGTACAGCGACCCACGTCATTATTTATTTTTCTTGTTAAAGCTGATCATACCGTATCTTTGTCCGAGTGTGTTTGTCCCCTGATCTTCCTTCATGGGACCGCACTGCGTAACTGGCACATCCTGTAAGTCCTCCTGTGTAACTTTTTGCTGTGAAATATGACTGAAAGCACAAGTGGAAGTCTGCACGTGTGTTAAAAAATAATAAGTAAATAAAAAAAACGATAGTAATTGGTATCAGTTAGCGTTAGTTTGCGGACGTGTTTGTCCTCGGCAGCGCTGCAATCTAGAATCTAAAATTTTCTGTGAAACTAACACAACCACAGAAACATCCATTCTTGGAGGACATGGAGCATTGCATTGGTGCCAAGGAAACCCAAACCTACAGAGCTCTGCCACACAAAAGTGCATTGCTGGTATATAACTGTGTAATGTGAACAAGGTCACTTTGTTGTTCACATCTCAATCATCGTAACAGAACATAAAGCCTTTGACACTTTAACATTTTTCAATTAAGAGTCGTGAAATTCACAGCTCTTTGCAGTCAAACATGTGGATCTATGGCTCAATCTGAATGGCCTTTCTCTGTGGTATTTCTTAATCTCACTAATACTTAAAGCAATATACCTACACCAGCACAGCACCTTTGTGTAGCTTTAATACAGTGGCGTTTCATTAAAAGGTGCTATATACAAGTTTTCTCTGGTGCTGAACACCGTTTCTTTAACGGTTGCCTGTGAAGAGTCTCAGCCGTTGTCATGTTTGCAAGTGAAGAATATGTCTGCCAGAAAATGCCGAACTGAAGACAAGCTGGACGTTGCAGTCACTCAAAATGCAAAGTTCTTTTATGAAACAGCAAGAACCAAGGCTAGCTGGTGACCATGCTAACTTCGGTAGAGCAGAAAAAGTGTTAGAAGAGGCAGCAAAACAATACAAAACCTTGGATTTGTTCTCTCTTCCTCCCTGGAGACAAGTAAACAGCTGTTGAAAGTTCCTGAATGATAACACTGGCTGTGTAGAATGACGCAGTCTCGCTTACGCCACCTTTAAAAACATCAAAGTAAATAGTTGGCTTCGATATAAAAGTTTTGTACAGTTTTGCACAGTCACTCCTAGTTTCTTTCTTTTAGAATTAGAGTCGGCCGGATGCTGTGTAATCTAATTGATTCATTCAGTTTGTTTGGTAGGAGCCTTGTAATGATGGAGAATATGGAGTGCTGCATTAGGATGTTCCCATGCTGTGGTAGCTTGCAGCTTTTCCCAAGGTTAATTGTTTCATGACAACAGATTGTAAATGCAAAATGCAGTGTTTACAAGGCAATAGACTCCATTTTTTTCCCTCCTCCAGTCCGCACTGTCATGGGTCAGTGATTTCCTGCGGGCTTTAGGGTTTGTAGTTAACACCCTGTAGCAGTTGAAAGATGTGCTGGGTGCAGTGGGTGATCAGAAAGTCTGAAATTGGCCCGGAGAGAGCCCCGCTGAAAGAAAAAGACCACAACATTGAGCAAAAGAAATGGAAAATGCCATCCCCTACTGAGTGAATGAATGCATGAGTTTGTCAGTGAACTTTTGGTCACAGACCAAGATCACAGCATCAGCAAAAAGCACTCTAACAGGCTACAGGTTTCTAAAGGGTATAATAAACCAGGAAGGGTTATTTATTTCCAAATGCATAGGTAACGGTGAGGCAGAAGCAGGGAGGAGGGGGTTTCGTTCCTGCATAAAAAATATCAGTGTGAAAGCAGAAGGAACCAATAGTTAACATTTTCTCTTGTCTCATTGTTAAATTTGTCCCCGGGGGGATATTTCTGTCACCCCTTCTATGCTGATTCAAAAGGATCTTGTAGGCGTCTCCCTGCATGCCTTTAATCAACGCACAATGTTATCTTCCGCCAGCCCCGGCCCTGCATTTTTTCTCTGTGACTGTTTCACAACTGTGCCTCGGCTACTGAATGGCACCATTTAAGAGATGAACGATGAAAGTGGTGCAACTGTCGTAAAACCGGGGAGAAAAGAGGAGACGGACAAAGAGAGAGAGTGACTGAAATGGAGGAGACAAAAGCGACATAAAGCAGTCTCCAGTTCAGGATCTGGGGAGACATCAGTATGTGTGGGCAGTGTTAAATAATTTACTCGTCCCTGATCAGACTCTGTTTAATTAGCCCTTGTTCCTCCGATTTAATCAGGCCCTCTTGGTTGGGGTGTTGGGCTATGAACTGTGAGGGGCGAGAAAGCATCATATGCTCGCCTGCTGTGATCACAGCGGGGCCTCAGGTAGAGGACACAGGGACACGTCCTGCCGGCTGACTACAGTTATTGCTAACAACACTAACAGGGCGCAGCAGCAGACCCCAGTGACTCCTATAGGCCTGCTAACAGGCTGCTACCTAACACCTTTCATGGCTTCACTTAACCAGAGTTAGCTTTTCTCATTAGCCTTCCTTAAACACGTTATACAATTATTTTCGACCGTGCACTGGTTCGTCGGTGAGGATGTCTCTCTGCCCCCTTTCTTAGGATTAGTGGCAGCGTCTGTAGAACTTGGAGCTTTCTGGAAATGACAGCAGAGAAGTAGTGGTGCATCTAAGTATTGTGTTGCCCAAGGCTAGTTTAGAGGAGCTGCAAGCTGCCAGATCCAATTTCAGGCCATTTCCCCTCCTAAAAAAATTGTCTGAAGTGGAAAATCACACCTGATGGCCCACTAGCATGGCTTTCAAGCCACTAGATGGTAGTATGGAAGTCTTTGTACAAATCAATTTTCTGAAAAAAAGCTTATGATAAAAAAAGCGAGGTTGGACAAAGGTTCAGATGTCCATCTGTGTCCTTTGGTAAAAAAAATAAATAAATAACATGATCTCTTTTTCCCGCATAGTGAAGAAATGGACAGTGGTGGAGCAGCTTTTTCTCACACTGTAGGATAGACATGAATCTGCCAGCGGAGGACATTGAATTTGTTTTAAGCTGCACTCCCACTATGTGCAGCCGGTGCTGAGGTACACACTTTGATTTGTGACATGCAGAGAAGGGGGAAAAGAGGAGACGATGAGGAAGAGGAACAAGCAAGGGGAAGAGGAGTGTAGCGTCCCGCTGAGGTAATTTGCCTTGGGTCTTATAGAGCTTACTCGCACTGCTGGCACAGTCATATGCAGGCTGATACGGGAAAAGGAGAAGATGTGGGAACAGCATGAGAAGCCAGCAGAATCGCAAGTGTTGTGGCTTTACCTCGTAGCTTCAGAGGAAATAAGAAAGGGCGAGACGGAGGGAAGGCTGGGAGTGGAGTAGGGTTTAACTAATACTCAAACAAAGGTAACTGAGCATGTGTGCACACGGGGCACATGCACATGCGCGGGCCGTCGTCATCCCAGCGCGTCTGGGAAAAATGCTAAGGCCAATTTTCATGGGAGCGTAGCAGTTTTGAGCACACATAAGCGCCTGTGACACCTTTGGCAGCGCCACGAGCCCACACATCAGCTGGTGTTGACAGCATGGCTGGCACATGCCTGAGGGGCTGGGAAACTTCCTCTCTATAATTGCATCCCATGTCAACCTGTGACAAGTCAGGCTCAACCAGCGCGGGAGATCACTAATCACCAACCTGACCTCCTCCACCTCCGTTACCCTCGGCTTTCACCCCGCTCAACACACCTCTCTCCCTCTCCAGTTATCTACCTCCCCCTCTTTGTTTTTGCATCCGCCGGGGTAGCCCCTCCTCTCCCCAACACCCCTCTCCTCTCCGACTGAGCCGTTACATCTTTATCTCAACATGTGATGCCGTCAGCATGACTCAACAGTCAAAGCAGCTCTGTCTCATTAGTCCTTTTCTTGAAAAGTATCTGTTAATGCAGCCACTTCCCTCTTTATTCCATCTGTTATTCTCACTGGCACTTTCTGGGTGACATGTTTTACTCATTTTATGTTAATTACGTGAAAAATTTGTTAAAACAGGTGCCGGGGTGACAATGATAATAGTCTGTCTACTCTTAACGGTGGGCTGCTGCTGACTGGGGATTCACAGGCTTTTTCACACTTCCCATGACAAGCCTCGAGTGTTACCATGACACACCCGTGTTTGAGCGATGCACTTTTGTGATTTAGGACGGGGAAGCAATTTGTTGAAACAAGTTTACGTGCGTGACGGGAAGTTTGTAAAAGTCTGTACGGCGGAAGGTCCTTGTGATCTTTGATAAGAGAGATCAGTGTATGTGCGTTAGTGTGACCACATCTTTAATCTTGAGTGATGTGTGTGTGTGTGTGTATGTGTGTGTGTGTGTGTGAGACATGGTGCTAGTGCCTCCTGCCTCCTACAGATTGAGGTAAGAGCAGCCAGGTGGGGCCCGGTCGTGTCTGTGTGCCACAGTAACTGGATGTGATGGGTGGCCTCTGGGGATCTCTGCCTTAGAAGTGCTAAACGAGCGAAGCAGAGCAATCACACTGTTCCTGTGTGCATATGCCCGTGTGTATGTGTGCGTGAGTGCTTGTGCGTGTGCGTCGCAATCCCACATACACCTATATATGATAGCCAGTTTGCTCTCCTGTTGCCACTGGCTCTGTGTCTGTGTAGGCGTGCGTGTCTGCTATAAAGGACACTGCGTTTATCCCCCGGACTAAATATAAGCACCACGAGAGAGAGAGAGGGATGATGAGATAAAACAGGCCTTTAATGTATTAAATGTTGCCAGGTAACAAGGCCCTTTTTTTGAAATAACAAATACACAAACATGGCTGCCGTTCCAGGTCGGAGCGGTGATGCTGAGCGCTGCAGACGGTCCACATACGGTGGAGCTGTAGTAGCACGACTCCAGTAGCTCAAAGGTGGAGACAAGACACTGGCTCCAGTCAGGAGATTGTGACCCCACCCTCCTCTAACCACCTCCAGCCCCCTTCCTCAATATGATTGTTAGCCTCGAGCTGCTGAAAGGGCAAACTCACCCCCCGCCCCTTCATTAACCAAATGGAATTGACTTAATTCAATTAAGGAGTAAAAATTTCCCCTCCCATGAGAGGGAGTGACTGTTTATGTACATTTCTGCCTTTTTGCACGTCGGCCGCGGCTCTCCCCCCCTCGTGCATGCTCGCACATATATTACACGTACAACCTGCTTATACCTTCCCAGCTTCTCATGCATATGAAAACAAAACAAATGAGCGTGTGTCACAGGTTGTGTTCTTGCCGCAGGCCAAACCGAGGCCCCAGCGGTGACACTACAGAGGCCTCCGGTAGCACGGGAGGTCCCACGGCTCCACCTGCGCCCTTGCGCGCCGCCCCCGAGCTGAGGTGAATGCCAAGGAGTCTCCGAGCCACTCCATCAAACAGTAACCCCCCCCCCACACACACCCCTCCACACACACACACCCACCCACCCCAGGGGAACATCAGCCAATGAATTACAGATTAGATCATAGTTACAGGATCATAACAGTGATCTAATTGCCAATTTCTCTTTTTTAATTGAATTTGGTGGAGTGAAGAGGACACAGATAGGATTCATGGGATTTTGTGTGGAGTCCGCTGTTGACCGGGCACGACGCTTAATGAGGGGAAAAAATACCAGAGCTTGACATTCGGCTGCAAACTGGGCGTCGACTGTAGAGACGTCAGGCCCGATATCCTGCACAGCTCTTATTGTTCAAACTGAGTCTGGTGTCTGGAGCGTCTTAGGGTGTTGCCTCACTCTGATTAGTCAAATTGTATCGACGGCGTTATGAAGTCGATGCCCGCTCATAGTCGTCAGTTGTCTTTGTGGATTTTTTTCTTTTGTCTTCACTTTATCAACATGTTTTTTACAGAGAAATACGAGCGTTTAGAAGCTGCTGCTGCTGCTGTTCTCCGACCTGGGATCAGCTAATTGCGCCTCGGCCGTGTAATGCCTCCACCTCCATCACCCAAAAAACCCCCCCTCCTTCATCCTGTACCGACCATAAATGAGCTCCACAGTGTTGTCTGATTATAGCTTGGTTAAATTAGATGAGATAAGTTAGCCCACATCTCCTCCACAGCCTTGCTTGAGAGCTGACAAGCCCAATACATCTGCCGCGGCTATGGTAATTGAGATGGGGAGGAGAGGGGAGGGGGTTGGTGGTGGTGGGTGGGTGAGGTGGTGGTGGTGGAGGGGGGGTATGCTGTGGTTGGATGTGGAGGAGTGATTTGTGTGTGTACATGGATGTGTGTGTGTGTGTGTGTGTGTGTGTGTGTGTGTGTGTAGGGGCGTGTGAATGGGAGGGGGAGCCTCCCTCTGTCTCTTGTTCCTCAGTACCTGTCATTGATGAGGAGCCAAGGAGAAGCTTCAGCTTGAAGCTGTCATCGGCCCTCTGAATCTGTCTGCCTCACTCTATCATCCCTCCCTCCTCCTCCTTCATCTCTCTCTCTCTCTCTCTCTCCTTCTCTCTGCATGTGTGTGTCATGTGCATGCAGAGTGTGTGTGAGTCGTGAGGCAGCCAGCGAGAGCACTGTAGTGTGCGCCGTAGGAATCCGCGCGACCGACTCTTGAGGCGTTTCAAATCGGAGACACACACCGGCAGACCGACTGGGGTGCAGGCAGGCAGCCCCGCCGCCCTGACACCGCCGAGACTGACGCTCCCTCTCCCGGACTGACAGGCCAATCGCAGGCCACCGCTCGCCCTCCCTCCATCCACAACACGCTCTCTCTCTCTCCCTCTCTCTCACTCATACACACACACACACTCCCTCCTCCTCCTCCTCCTCCTTCTCTCTCTCTCTCACTCTGGTTTTCATTCCTTTGCGTTCAATCCGTGCTTTCCCTCCTCCTCCTCCTCCTCCTCCTCCTCCTCACACCTTTTGGTCAGAAGAGGAAGAGGAAGCCCAGCCCAGGGAGAGACGCTGAGAGGATGAAACTCTGACACGCCGACAGACCACAGGGAAACAAGAGCACAACTGTGAGTACAGCAGTCCTTTCACCTCTCACTTAGGCTTGACGCTGTCACACACACCTCGTCTCTCTCTCTCTCTCTCTCTCTCTCTCTCACACACACACACACTTACACACAAACGCTCACGTGTCCGGCACATTTACTTCAAACACACACACTGTGACTTGACTCCACACTCAGATCCTAAACCCTTCTCAGCGTCCACCCCTCCGCTCAAGTGTCTTTGTCGTTTCCAGGCAGGCAAAATAACAGTCAAAAGAAGTGCAGGCGTGTGTTGTTCGACATGTGTAGTGTGTGTTTCTTTCTGTCTCCAGTTTGCATTCAGCCTCTGTCCTGTATTCATCGCAGTGCACAGAATGCAAACAAAAACAAACCAGCAAAAGTCTTTTATACTTTGCAACGCATTTGTGACATTTGTCCCCACTTTAATGGATTCACTTTTCTGCTTCTTGCCAGCAGCCAGCAGTGCATTTTTTTTTATCACTCTTTGTTTGGCTCAGATGAAAAATCACCCCAGCAATATGCAAGGTCAACTGAATAATGTTTCACACACTCCGCCTCATGTTGTGAGCTTCTTTTGTCTGTGCAGATCTGCAGCTTTTATTGGCAGTACAGGCATGCTGGATCACCACATGAGGGAAGCGTCCCTGTTCTTATCTCCCATCTTGAACGTATAAGCTGCTATAAGCCAATAGTTGCCTGCGGGGTGAAAAAAGGGGGCGTACTTTCTTCTCAACGGCACCAGAATCCCGAGCAATCCCCACTGCTTATTGTTTAGCGCTCAGCCAGGGGAGGTCTGCATGCCGGGCTGATCTGCGCCGTTTGCGCCACACTATTTTTTGATTATGTTCCTGGTTCATCTCTGGCCGAGGCGATTTCCTATTTCCTTCTCCCATTTCGAGAGCGGGGAGTATAATATGATAGTGGCTCACATGCGGGGAAGTGCAGACAGTGGAGCTGTACAGAGGACACAGATTGCATTTCCCCTGGAGAATGCTCTCGCTGTATTAAAGGCACTAGAGGGCTGCTCGGCACTTGTCATCAGCTCCGCTAGTAATGCCGGCGATGGGAGAAAGTAGACGTGGTGTTTACGGCCACTCTCTCATTTAAAGAGCTCCCATTGGCCCTAATGCCACAGCTGCATCACGCCAGCCCGTTGCAATCCAGGTTATATTACATTTGTGAGGCCCAGGATATTGTGAGGCATCTCACTTTGCTTTGACAATCCGACGAGCAAATGTAGAAAATGAAAAGATATATACATGTTAAACATCCTGCAGTATATTAGATTTGTTGTTGGACTATAAACTCCTGCAGTGAGAGGTACCATATTTGCATTTTTATGATGTGATTTAGCAGAGATCACATGCGCCACAGCACTTGTTGTTGCTTAAAACTGGATTCACATTACTCCTGGTTGAAGTTGTTTTTTTGGTCTTTTTCATGACATTTTTTTTTCATTATTATTTCTTTGTTTTTAATTTGTGATTCTAATGATTTTCTGGCACGTAGCAGCTGCTGTAGGTGATGTGTTTTTTTCATGTTTTCCATGTTGCTGAATCTAAATGAGGGATTGATTTTCACTGTTAGAAATGTGAAGTGACACATCAGTGGCTCTCGAGGCCCGACGAGCCGCTGGTTGCCGATGTGTCAGCAAAAGTGAATGAAAAAGCCTGAGACTCACTTCTTCCTCTGTCTGGCCTTGGCAAATTTACTGAACCTTTGTGGTTTCTCTCTCTCTCTCACACACACACAGACACAAAATGTTAAATCAAGGTAAACAAGACAATTATCTATCCTTTCCTCCTCTGTAGTTGCCCCCTTTTTTCCCATGCACGGATTATTGGAAAAGCCTGATTAGTTTAGAGTTAAAAGGCAAACTGATTTAGTTTCCTACATAAGAAACTGTAGCTTCATTGACCGTCCATCACCTACAACCACCATCAAAGCGATGGTTTTCGTTGCACAAGAAGATTACAAAAGCTACATCACAAAAAGTAATTTAAACTCTCTCAATTAATGCAACTTTCATTTTGGATTTGCCTGTGGCTCTCATAGAAAATTCATGTAATTTAAATGCAGAAAGCTTGTCTGCTTCTGACTTGGTCACTGACCGTCGATTCACATTTATCTTCCCCTACGTTGTATATTTCATTGTTGAGAAATATATTCAAGGAAAGTTAATAGCCTTTTTTATGCTAGGAAACATGTTTAATTACACATATCTTTCACTGCAAAGCATTTAGCCCAGAGGTGCTGTTAATATAACTCTGTGATCTCTGCACTTATTAAACCACTTGTGAAGGCAAGATAAGTTACAGTCATCCTATACTTTTTTTTTCTTTTTACTATCTGCTCGTGTATCTGCACTTATTGATTAGACGGTTGGTAACCAGTCCTGATCATCAATACAGATCCTTACAAGGCGAGGGCCAGATAGTCTTTCCACTCTCCCCGAAGGCTCAATTACACAGCATGCACAAGGAAATGTGGGGGCAAAGGAGATCAGCTTCTGACAAGGTCAAATTATGTCAGCTTGGAATCATTTTGTTGAGGTATTCAGCTATGTCTGAATGTATAAAGAAAGACATATTTGGAGAGTTGATAAATGTTGTATGCTAGAGTGCTTTAAATATTCAGATACTTTGCTGATTAAATTATGGTCCACAGGAAGAGAGGGTTTGAGCCTCTCCTGAGTGTTTTCATTTATTTTCTGAAAATCTCCACCTGACTTTGGGGTATTGGATGCCCGTAATTGCACATCTTAAATAAATGAGCGGCAGAATTTACTAATTTGCCAACTCGTTACCATTTAAACAATGCTGATTACAATTGCACACCCATCATATGTTCTTCAGTCTTGTCACAAAGGCAGCGCTACTTGTGTTGCAATGTGGAAAAAGTTGATGCTGTAATTGGCGCTTTGTGGAGCTATTTGCTCTTGCTGGCATCCTAAGACAATGGAATACACAGTCTATTCAACACCCATGAATACCCTGATTCAGTGATGAAGGACATGTGTAGCAAATATTGAAGATACTTTTTTTTTTTTCGTCTGTTGGTGGAAAGCCAAAAAGCAGAATTGATTTGTTGAGTGAGCCTGGGAAGGATAGCCTCTCCTCAAAAACCTCTGTGAGAATGATGGTAATTGCAGGGCAAAGTGCTGCTGACAAAATACAGAAGGATTACCATATGACTCCAATTACAAGGCTCTGGAAGGTATACGTATCAACAAAGACATAAGTTTTTATCTCACAAAATAGCTTCTACACTGACAGCATGTTTTAAGGGTCAATTCACAGCACATTTTCTCATTTACCTTTAGTGTTATCTATCCATGCAGATAGTTGTAGTTTTATCTGCTGGATTGTGAGATAGCTCCCTCTCTCTGATTTCTGTCCACAAACCACAACAATGGAGGGAAATGGGGGTTTTGTTATTGGCGCTAAAAACATTGAAATATAATTGCGCTTGACAACTCAATAATGGATCTTAATTTAAGAGAAGTACCTTCTCCAATCAAGGGATAATCACACATATAGTAATAGGGTTACAAACTAGTTTCATTTTCAGTTAATATGCTTATTGTTTTTACAACTGATTAATGAAACATTTGGCCTTTAACATGTCTTGTTCAGTCCAAAACCCAACGATATTCAATTCGTTGCCATAGAGGACTTGGAGAAGTCACATTTCAGAAGCTGGAACCAGTTAATTTTTGCTATTTAAATATTCAGTTAATAACTTAAGCACTTACCATTTATCTTCTGTGAATCAGTTGAGCAATTTGTCATAATTTGAGCCAAAAACCGTTCAGTCTTTGTCCACACTAACCAGGAGTCGGACTCTTTCCTCTGGCTACTGTTGAGTTCTTGAAACGTCCTTTTTTAAATGCTGCGAGCACCACGCAGGAAATCCCATTCATCTCAATGGTTTCAGGGAGGAGACAGCGTGATGGATATCTTAAAACATGGGCAAATAAACCAAAACTATTTACACATATATCACCGAGGGGTACAAAGAAAAATGTGTTTGTGTAAATTACCTTGTTAAAGTTGTCTGGTCCTGTAGCTAAATTGCTCAGTGAGCCGAGTTTAGTCCATTTTATTAGAAAGTTTATAGCAGCCCTGCGTGGGCTTCTGCCACTCACTCGCCATTTAATCAGTCTGTACCCCCAGCGTTAACCTTCATTACCTCTCTGTGTCATTTTCTGCAGGGTCACGCAAAGTATCATCAAATATTTATGATATTAATAACTGCCTTTAGGAAGGTAAAAAGAACATAAATAATCTGCTCTGCAAAGCACACGATTAAGAAGTCCATTCCATTTAATGAATGGGAGAAGGGGAAATAAAAGGGCAGTGCCGGAGCAGAAGGGGGCAAGACGTTACAAAACCAGTGACTAAAAGATGGCGATGCCACGAAGCAGGAGCTGCAGACGAGCTTTTGTTGTACAGTGGGAGATTTCCTCCATAAATTTGTGCATTATCTGCTGTGTGATTGTTCTTCTGAGAGCTAATGCGAGCCTGAGAGAAATCGTTGCCGTGGATGGCTTGAGCATCCACGGTCCCTGGGGGGCCTCCTACATCGACATTCTCCAAATAGACAAACACGCAGACACCCACACACATGCGCACACATATGTACACAGAGCTGTTTAGCATGGAAGCCGATTGAGGCAGGGCCCAGCATTAATTATCTGTTTTTCAGCCGAGGTCTGGTGACAGTGATTAGAGTGAGGGGTTTTTTGGAGAGTGGTGCACACACAGTCTAATGAGGAAAACTGGCCTCTCTATAGAGCTCTCCAGGCACACTTGATCTGCTCTGTGGCTCTGCAAGTATATGAGTGTGTATGCACAAGTGTGTGGGTGTGACTGTTGCTCCTCCAGGCTTGCTGCTGGGAGAGACATACTCTGAATCTGAGGTTTAGAGGCTGATGTAACAGTTGAGACACTCCCAAAGCAAAAAGGTCTTTTACATAATTGCTGTTTAATTGTGTCTTATTGTGATGATTAATGTTTGGTGTACTGGTCGAGGCCCTTTTGGCTGTGGTGTTCACTAAAGCTTTAGCTGCATAAAAATAACGCGATTCTGCAAAGCAGACCACATGACAGCATGGACCAGTCTGCATCCCATGGAGTGTGTTTGGAAAAAGAAGCAAGCTGCTTTCCTTGCGAGAGAATTATAAATGGCTGTGTCCAAACTTTGGCAGCGCTGTGCCAAAAATACTCTGCACAGTAGTGTGGAATAGCAGCAGAATCTTGTGTTCATCTCAAAACAAAGGAATGATTTTCTGCACGCTGGGAAAGAATTGATTCGAGTGAGGCAGATAGAGAGATTTTAGAATTCTGAGTCAAATGCTCACAAGGTTCAGGATCCTTTTGACCTAAATTTGCACTGATCCGCTGCAGGGTTTCATATGTAAAACATTGTTTTATCTGAGCATGACAGAGTTCAAGCTGAACCAAATGCACAGACATTTTCAGCAGCAGGAGCAGCAGATTGCATGGCTTGAAATAGTAGTTTTCTTTCACCAGGAGCACTGGTCCAGCACAGCAACTCTCCAGTATCGTCGACTAAATCACATTTGTGAAAATGCCAATGTTGGTGTGCACCTGACTGATAGATTTCTGCCCGCACCAGGTTGGCTTTAGGCAAAGGCCTACACGTCATTTTCCACACCATTTTGTCCCAAAGTCGATTACTTCGCCTCTGCAGCTATGGCCGCCTCTGAATTGAACCACACATTTAGCTCGCGAGCTGCCAATAAAAGTCAGAGAGCCCAGCTTCCATCAGTGTAATGATATTTCAGCCTCAGTATTAGTTCAGCACTGTTCTCCACAGCAGTTTCTGCTCAATTAAAGATGGTCCATATTTATATACATAGGAAATCAGAACGCAGGCCCGGCCCGTGTGCATTCAGATATGCTGTCGAACGGTTAAATGATGAAGTTTGAAATGGACTTTTTAAGCAGCCAAACGCTCCACACCTTTCGAGTTTGAATAAGGGGAACTGTTCATTTGTAACTGTGAAATTTTCCTTTAACGTTATTGATGTAGATTAACTTTTAAAAAGGTAAGTAAGTGAAATGTGAAATAATTCATCAAGAGTCAGCCATGTAAGAAATGTGATTTTCGCTGGCAGAAAGACCTCATAGACCATTACCCCAAACCGAGTAAGTAGATTAAGGGTGGGGCTTTCTCCATCTCCTGCTCCCTCCCTCTTTTTCTCTCTCTCTCCCTCCCTCTCTACCTCCCCCTCTCTCTCACTCTCTCTCTCGCTTTTACTCCCCCTGCCTTTCTTTCTCTCTCTAGGCCCGAAAGTATGAATAGCACATTTCCAACTAAATTACCAGGCAGCAGTGGAGGAAATAAATTTCAGCTAGTGTCAGCCCTCTGCGCTCGTGGTTTGGAACTTCCGTTGTCTTCCCTTCCCCGGCCACTTCGGCTTTATTTAGCGGGAGCTGTCATTTCCCATAAATCCCTTGGAGGAGGCGTCCGTCAGAGCTGCCAGCTCCCCTGTGTGGAGCACCTGTAACAGGGGAGCGAAGTGACAGTTGTGCTGGGACTGTCCCATCAAACACACAGACACACACAGACACACACAGAGGATTTCTTGCTCGGAGACCTTTGCAAGTTTCTAAACAGAGCAGCAGCTTCAACAGTTGTTGAAGAGTCAATGCATCATAAGCAATTCAATAGATGTTGAGGGTGTTATTTCATTTGAATATCTTTCGAGGTTTCTACCCACTTCTATACAATATAAGCAAGCATAATTTAAATAGCATCTTCCTGGTAAATAAACATAGCACCTTCCTCCTTTTGTATTTCCATCGCCGTGTTTTGCATTTATGTCTGCGCCTGTCAGCCTTGACACTTTAATAAATGACCGTAGTAAAAAAAAATGTCCAGTGCACACAAGGTCGTGGTATCTGTCAATTGTCATTTGCCACGGACTAATTGTTTTATTATTATACTTATTAATGTCGTTTAAAAATGCCCGCATGGTGGAAAGAGTGGAGAAGTCTTTTTTCCCTTTTATTTTTTATCTGATTCAGCTGTCAGCACACATGCTCCATCATCTGCGCTCCAGGAAATTAGAAAGGAGAAACGTTTGACAGCACAATTTCACAAAACATCGCCACGGCATCATTTCATTTTCTCTGAATCATTTTTTTCATTTATTTATTTCATTATTGTCTTTTGAAAAACAAACACAGCGATAACAGTGGTTCCTTTTCAGGTAATTTATCCTCGGTGCCGTGTTGCGCTCTACTCTCGCCTTCCAAAAGCTTTAACCCCGGCTGATTAGCGGTGCACAGGTGGGCATGTCACCTAATCAAAAGAGGAGGGTCAGATTATGTAGGAGATGACTAACACGACTAAAGGGCAGCTTGGTTTACCAGACGCTGGCTTGATGGCCATTCATAAGAGCTTGGTTGGTGGTGCTGTTTGGTTTATACCGTCGGTGTGCCGGCCTGAGTTGCTCCAATGAGTCTCAACCAAGACGGTAAGAGGTCATCAGTTGACGCGCAGCAACGGCGGTTATACATCACAAATGTCAGTGGCTGACGGCTGCTTATCTCTCAGGTATTGATTAGAAGGCTGCGCTGGGAGGACCAAAGCACTGCGGCCAATCAATGGGGGCATTTCATTCTCCTTGAACGTCTGCTTTTTGATCGTCACCACTGATTGGTTGGGCTCACTCCGATGCTGAGGGGATTTTTTTTTTCTTGCTCTGTGTTATGAAAAGGAGTGGGTGGAGAGTGATGAACACTTTGGTGCTGGCAGCCTGCTGAGCTTCTCGCGGATGTGCATGGCATATGTGCGAGAATCCTGTTGTGTTCCCCCCTCACTGCCAAGAACCCACAGATCTCGCTCAGAGGTTTGATTCAAATTTGCGCTCTAATTTTGGTAGACATAATTCCATCACAGAGATACGGAAACCAAAAAGCTTTTCCAGTCCCAAAGTTTCCCTGGATTACCTCCAGTGTCTCGGCAGCTGAAGTACACGTGTAATCTGAGCAGAAACTGTGAGAGATCTTTGTACTGCACATGGTTGTTGGAGATTTCATAGAATTACTGAGCTTTGCTTTGTGCAGGTGACAGTTGAAGTTACTGAAGCCAAATGTACACATTATTTGTCTATTTTCAGAAAACTGACATTTCAATGTATTTGTTTATTTATTTTTCTAACGTGCTTAAAAGGGACATGGTGCGTTCCAGGACAGTGGTTCGCAGCCTGAAGGTCTGGAGCAGCCGGGGGTGTCACAAGATAAATCGGAGGGATTGAAAAAAAAGCTATAGAGATACATGAAAGCTTTCCTATTTTTTTAGGACAACCCAAAACCTTAAACACATACAGACTACAAAGAGACATAAGCCAATAAAGTTGGAAACCAGTTTTTTAGGAATCTATTCAAGTGACATGAATAAAGCTTTTCATCTTGTGCGAAGATCTGTGAGACTTCCTTTAAACTTCATCTTTCCCTTTGAGGGGTAGGAGCCAGTAATGGAGAAAATAACTAAAGCACTTTCTAAAAACTGAGACATGTAAGTGAGCCAATCACAGCTGGGCTCATATTACAGAAACATCCCATCAGCTCCACAAAGGAACATAATACCAAATTGGTATTAGAGAAGCAAATCCTAACTAACTAACTATGCTCTTATCATACTCATCTTATCTCATCTCATGTTAGGAAACCCTGAACACTCAATCCAACATTGGTTATCAGCTTCAGTGTTTGTACCGTATCCAACACTGTTTTTCTTCAAACTTATGGCATGTTTTGGTGTCCCTGAATTTCACCTCCTTGTAAGGAATTTAACTAACCTTTTCACACAGAAAGTCTCCTTTTGGCAAAAAAGTACATTTATGACA
Source organism: Trachurus trachurus (assembly GCF_905171665.1). Classification (NCBI taxonomy): domain Eukaryota; kingdom Metazoa; phylum Chordata; class Actinopteri; order Carangiformes; family Carangidae; genus Trachurus; species Trachurus trachurus. The sequence goes on along the minus strand of NC_139905.1, from coordinate 9,483,448 downwards.
CAAAACCTTGGGTATTCTGTAACTACAAACACAAAGTAACTGCAGTATTTCTTTGGGATCTCTAAGAAGTTCAGCCTCTTGACAATTTGCTGACTGTGTAGGAGAAAAAAAAACAGCCATATGGATGTAACAAGTTAGTTTAGTGGAGGAAAAGTCAAAGTATCCTAAATTGAGGAGAGTTTCTTTAAGACTTTTAGGGTCATAGGAACTATTCATCACCATGGTTACAAAACAGTTGAGATGGGATCTGTGAGTTGTAAGGAAGTCTCTATACAGAAAAAATAAATAAAGGTATGCCTTGGTGTTGAAATTGTCGGTTTGGGTCAGACCTTGGACACTTACTAATCGGTTGCAGTTTTCAACAGAGAATACTTGAGGCATTGATTGAGTGTGTACAGCAGGTGAAGTATCTTTTGGATGTTTTAATGGTTTTTAAGTAAGACCATTGACTGTAATTCTCTCTTGTAGTCAGTGGATGAAAGGTTGATAGAGTTTGTGCCAGTCTGGGTTTGGCGCAACTCCTGTCGGTTTTAAGGTTACCTTGAGCGGTGTTTATATTGTTCGGCATCTTCACAGTGAATATGACTTCCAGTGTTAGAGTTTGTTAATTAAACCTCTGACATTTACAGGACAATAAATCTCTGATGGAGAACACTATCTTATTTATCCTCCTCTCTGTTTATACAAATAACCCAGCAGCCAAGGCTTGTCGACAGTGAGTGAATGCAAGTGTTGTTCTCCTGAGTAGTTGCATCTCCTCCATGCTTAGTAACTGTTCAAACAGAGTTTTCAAGCCACATATCTCAGTACCTAGAGGAACTAATAAGTCACTGGTTAATAATAAATTAACCCTCAACTCCCTGCGTTTGAAAATCTAAAGAAAAATCTCTCTTTTTTGCAAAGACGGGTTGACAAATAATGATTTTTTGTGTGTGTGACATTGCCAGTTCGTGCCATTTGATATGCCATCTTTCAGTTTTTGTATTCACAAAGTACTCCGTGTCAAAGTGTATAGATAGCTCATATTGAATTCATAAGCCAGTCATGCAGGAAAACGGAGCACCTTTCTGTGATTCACTTTCAGATGGAAAATGAACAAAGATGGTTATGCCGCTCTATTTGTGGTTCTGCTGGATCCAGAGAGATCACTGTTTGCATAATATCTTTCTTATAGGTCTCCTTAACCTTTGCGGTAGGCTTATTGACTCTCACTAACCTTGCAGGGAGCTGCTGGAGGACAGGAGATGATGAGCATGCTCAGTGTATGGAAAAAGGCCCATGTGGAGGTTTTTTTTTCCGCCCCCACCCTGCCCTTGCCGAGCGACACCTCTACAAACTCTTTGCATGACCTTCGCCTTCTGATCTCTGTTACCATGGTGAAGCCCACAATGTTGTGAATTCAGGCACAATAGACATATAATGCACTTGCACAGTGTGCCTTTGATGTACTTCCAGCAGGTACAGCGAAAGTATGCCGGTTTAGATAGAGGTTAAAAGAGAGAGGGAGATCAAAAATGTGAGGAAAGCCCTGCAAATTGTCAATTTGCTGTAAATTGTAGGCTCACTGGTCAGATTTTCATGGTCCCTCATGACATATAGGAACCCTCTCTGGGTGTTTCCACAACTTTTAGCATTACCCTCCTCTAACCACTAGAGGCACTGTGGTTGCCCTAATAAACAGCTGACTAAACCACTCCACTCTCTCAGTAGTGGTGTGCCGGCGTTTAGTCATCCACTGTTTAGTCATCATGTAAAACAACCTAATGACAAAAACAGTGGATATGATATGAAGCACAAAGGAAAGAAAAAGCACATGGCATCCAGATGAAGCTCATCTCTCCTGGTCCTTAATTTCAAAAGTTGTTTCTTTTTAAATGACATATTTTACCACCAGATATATTTTTAGATTTTACCAATCTGCACAAAAAAGAAGAAGCAGAATCCACATCTTAATTGCACCTGTACAATTTCTATGAAGGCACAGTTATAGTTACCATTTCCCATGTTCTGTTCTCTGGGTCTGACACAATCACAATGATATCTAAAAGTAAAATAATAATCATATAAAAAGCCCTGAGTGATAAGTGTTTCTGCTGTAAACAATTTGTCCTCGAAGTGTGGCTCAATCACATTTTTTTAACTTTCAAACTAAGTTTTCAAAAATAGTTTTTAAATTATATCGATTAGGCTACATCTCATCCCGTTACACCTCTACTACATCTATACTAGCTTTTAAGAAGTAAGTTGCATTTTCCTTTTTGGTGTAAGAACAAAATGGTGAGCAATAGCTGTGTCACTTGTGAAGGAAGTCATTTCATTCAAGATTGAGTAATTGGGCTTCACTGTCAGTGAAAAGTCTATTTTCACCGTCCAAAAAAAAGAAAGAAAGAGAGAAAAGAATGAATCTCATGTCAAGCCACCTATCCTAAAACTCCTCTCTAGACATATTGAATGGACCTTGGGAAAGAATTCAAGGCAAGACAGGTAAAAGTGCCAGGTTGGTTGGTTGGTTGGTTGCTAAGGCATCAAACAGAGGCTATTGCAACAGACCTGCAGGTACACACTGAATTTCCTCATATTTGATTTTGAATCCAGGGAATGGTTTCCCGACGGTGGTGTTGTAGGAGGAGACTGGGGAGGGGTCAAAACAAGACAGAGCTGTCGAAACACTGAGAGCCATCCTTCACGTCTGACTGTAGTGGTTAAAGGGCAGCCAGGCTCTTAAAGAAACCATTAGCATTTAGATTTGAGACGCTCCCCCACAGAGCGGCAGGGAGTGGCTGCGTCATACCTCAGACTTTTATGCCTTGAGTGGGCCCAAGTGGCAGCTCCGTAGCCCTGATCAATCTCTCAATATGCCTAAATTGCTTCGGATGACCTCCTCCCAAAGAGACAGGATTGGCCATACTGATGTTCCTCCAATCAATAGCAGATGCTATCATGCCTCATCAACAATGAAGTGTTTTTAATGGAGGTCAGGGCATGGAAGATCTAATTCATTTTAATTTGTAAATTGTGGCATGACAAAATTCTAATCAGGGCTTTTTGCTATCAGATATGCAGACTTCTGAGGCGCTCACTCTGCCTCTTGCTCCTGCTCCTCCTTCCCAGCCTCATTTGCATTCATGTCTGTCTGTGAATCCACACAGGGCTGGGAAGCATGAATGTATACATGACATATATTAAATATCAGTCAGCATTGAGTATCACTCAGTTTTTAATATGGAGCATTTCTTTCTTTTTTTTTTCTTTTTTTTTGAAGGTGTATCAAGACAAGTTTTGCTCAGAAACACACCCTCGCACGTGTTCCACCTCATTAACTAAAGATTGAAAAGATGACAAATATGACATGTGCAATTTATTATCTTAATTAATTTACTGTCTTCCGTCAGAGACAGGCAGGGCGGCTCTGTCATCGGGAAACCATTTTTCGGTGGGGATGTTGTTGTAGGAAGCCGGCGCTGTCGTTTGCCCAGATTAGTGTAAGAGGTGAGCCTTTTCCATCTCCCCTTCCATTTCAGCTAAATTTGTCTCAGCCACAGTAATATGCACCACGGGATCTTTCCCCTCCCCGTGAGCGGAAATACAATTGGAATGGGATGCGGCCGTCCGTTGTGATTGTGTGCAGATGAACCTGTCTGCCCTTGCGCCCGGCGCATGAGTGAGGCCATGCAATGGCCATCGTCTGTGAAGGCTCGCGGTGCAGGAGAGAAGAGGGCAGGTCCGGGAGGGTCAGCGTCTCGGCATATTGCAGCACGCTTGCTGAGCTGTGACGAATGCAATCGGTAGAGAAGATCGCCACGCCATTTCAAATGGATTAGGCTTTCTTTCAACACTGAGGAAAATGGGCAAAATCGCCCTGTCATTGTTGCTGTAAACAAGGAATAGGTCACTGTCATCACAAAAAAATATTCAAGTCAAGGATGCTGCGAGTGTTTTGAGCCATCAAAAGACCTTGACCAATTCGAAATGTGAAGCATGCACATTCAGTTTGCAGGGAAGGCGGCTGAAGCGTTCCCATGTTTCAAGGTCCGTTGTACCTCCCCCCCATTGGTTGAAAACACAGAAATCTATGTGTGAATCATGGAGAATAATTACTGATGAGGAGCAAGGGCATAGTGCTGTACAGAAAAGAGAAGCTTCAGAAGCAAGCAGTACCAACCCCCGTCTTCACTCTCGAGTGTCCCCATTGATTTATCAGGACTCTATTTATAGTTGCACATGGAACAGTAATGGATTCATGGGAATTAACAATGATTCATACGAAGCTAATATCAGATATTTCAGAGGCTCGATTAATGCTGTAGGAATTCAGCGAGTCAACTCCCCAATTATTCATAATATTTCTTCCACTGCATAAACACAGACACTTCTACCTTATCAGAGAGGCTTGTTAAAGGAGCAGGTGTGTTTGCTTTCTTTTACTGTAAGAATATCTAACGGGCTGCAATTAATAGCATTAACCTTTTCCCTTCCTGGTCTGGCTGATAATGGATTATCAAAACAGCAACTCTAAAACCACATGGCTGAATTAGCATTTTACCCCTGGTGGTATCAAGCCATTAAGATCATTAGTTTTCTTTGCAGACTGAGGTTTTTGCCACGAGCCCAATACAGCGAAGGTGAATAGAACTGTGTACGTGGTGTTCGAAGTACGGCTTGTGCTCATATTACAAAAAGGTTATTTACATGTAACCTAATTTGTCCCCTCTGTGCTTTGTGCCGTAGCTTATGAAAGTGTATGTTATTATTTCCAATAGGGCTGGTTTTTCAAACCTGAGAGGTGGGATTAAGAATGAGACCGAGACAAAAAACTGGAAATGGAAAAAACTGCCCTGTAAATGGCAAAAATCACACATGAGATTGACACAGCTGTACATCTGTACAGTTCACTTAACAAGACTTAAAGGTCCCACATTGTGTACAATATGATGTCGAGGTCCTTTTTTTTTTGGATTATGCAGCAGGTCTGGGTTATATATTAATACTGTAAAAGTATCAAAGCACAGAGTCCACAGAGAGAAGCACACAGCCTGTATTCAGAAACTGAGCCTGAAAATGAGCCACCAGGACTTTGACTTTGTGATGTCACAATAATACACTCACCACTCTGTCATTACCAAAGCCCCATCCAACTGGGCCCACTGGGTCCAACCTGGCAGAATTTGATTTCTCCGAGTGTTTTGCCTCTACTTTCATCTGCTATTTTACATTCAATCACTCAGAGAGCAGCCAATCAGAAGAGAGGTTTAGAGCTTTATCTTCTGATCTACCCACCAATCTTCTGTTACGTGAGCCTCACACACACAAACCACACATGTATTGTCTTATGAATTAACACCTCAATAAAACTTGTTTACTGAAAACATTATTGACACGACAGATATATCACACTGGTTAGGACAAAATGGCACGCCCTCCCAGATGAGAACATCGTGTTAATGAAGTACAACAAAATGACAGTTCAGTGTGATTATCAGGTTTATGTAAAATCATCTGTTGGTCTGTGATTGATGTTGTTTGTTGATGGCTTTGTAGGATGAATGAGCAGTTAGTCTGTGCATCTATATGTCCATGATGACTTGTCTAATGTTGCAGATGATACTACACGAGGACGATATGGTGTTTTTGGTCCCAGACTGCCAGAGATATTACAGTACATATAAAAGTTTTTGTATCAGTTTTGTAGGCATGGATCTTTTAAAATGACATTTTTAATTTAAAAAACAAAACAAAACAGTAGCGGCATCTCCTTCTAGAAACAATGCTGCAGTTGTTGAAACTAATCTACAGATCTCACTGTGAACAGATTTCATAACACTTTGTAGAGAAGAAATAGTCCACTCTTGTATACAGCCAGTGGAAGGAAGGAGTAATTTCAAAGTCATTATCCAAACGATTGAGTTAAGAGTCAGCAGAATTCAGATTGTTGTAAAGAGAGGAGGAGCGTGTTCGCTGTGTTCAAGATTTGATAGTGTGTGTTCGGGTGTGTAATGTAAAATAGGTTGGCTTGGCTCTCATTGGCATTCTGCTTTATTCTCTTTAATTCTGTTTTCTGGCTGCACTGGGGAGGGCGGTGGCAGCCGTGAAGGCAACTCCTGCCTTCCTTCGGACAGAGCAGGTATCACTTGTATTTTCCAGCACTTTGCTCGCTGCTTGGCTTTCTATAGTACATTAACCTTAACTCAGACCCCCAGAAAGCATCATGCTGTTGTCAACAGGATCAACGAAGCACAAAAAGCTCCATTAGCTAAGTGTTGATTTTTTGAAAGGAATTATGAAATGCTTCTTATGAGTTAAGTCTTCCAAGCGAGACTCTTCTCTTATAACAACTCAGCAGTGTCTGGCGGAGGTCTCCTGTTGAGTCAATATGTTTCCTCACTGAGATCCGTCTGTAAATATTCAGAATAGAAATACTACACTGGTGTCCTGTACTATCAATGTTTAATTTAATCAGCTACTTAGCTGCTGGACTTTTCCACTACAATATTATTTTCTTGTCACATATTTAGGATGTCATGAGGTGTCTATTGAACCATACTGTATTTTGGAATAGCTGCAAAGCCTGACTATATCCAAAATTTAATTCAGCCCATCTGAAATATTACAATATGTATGGAAATGTTGGAAATGGGAATCCAATATTGTTGAAAGCTATTGTTGTTTAAGGGATCGTTCAACATATTGGCATATTGCCCCATTGCCATAATCCCTATAGTCATAGGAGTAGGTTGGTTACCTCTAATTGTCGGTGCAAGCTATTTTTAGAATGGCGGAGTAGAGCCGTGAGCTGTTCAGAGCTACAGAGGCTAATGGGATTTCTTGGTTTCCCTCATCAAATACACAATCCAACAACTCCAAAATGCTCTTGTGGACAAGTTGTGACCTGCACATTCACCAACATCATCATCAATATCTAGCTATAGCTAACAACATTCATCATTTCCTCTCCTTTTTCTGCAGTCTCCATACATTTATAAAATATGTAATACAAGAAAACTTGGAATAATTCTTTCACTCAAGTTACCAGAAGAGTCTGGGTCTGTTTTCCTCCTTGCATCTTTTTATCAACTTTATCACATTTGCATGAACTTGAATTTTTGAGTCATGCTCGGTCCAAAGAGACCTTGAGGCCACTGAGTAAACAGCTCATACAGATAAGTCAGATAACTGTGGTTCCTCGCTGCTACTTGTAGTTTGGAGCAAATTTATTCTCGAAACAAGCATACAGAATATGTGACCAAGGCATTTCAAAAACTAAGTTTGGACAAATTTTAGTCTCAAAATTTGATCTGTTTTCTACAATTACTCCACATATGATGATGCCATAGTGTTTACTTGTGATTCAAGCTCTGAGAACAAGTGGGGGAAAAAACTACATACTGTACAAATGCCAAAGAATAATAAAACATGTACAGTGTGAAAGCCGCCTGTGGGTAGAAAGAGACAGTCTGTACTAGATCCAGTGTTGAAGGATATAAGAGGTCAACAAGTTAACTTTTAGGTTATGTAATACGTACTGTAGTTGCCTTGAACATACCTCAGATTCAACAGTGGTAGGCTACTTGTGTTAGTCACTGTGTTTCAGTCACTTTATCTGAAGGATAGTGAACACAACAAGCTGAGCTGATGAACTGGACTGTGGAACTTGTGAGATGATTTATGTTTGGCATGCGCTCACTGTTATCTGGAGATTGACTCAGATGCATTTTAGCCTTTTACCTGGAGCTGTCCAAAAACAGTTGCCAAATGATAGCGCTCTGACCTGTTACATAGTCATCGCTCCTTCAAATTTGTTCTGTGAATTAATAATCGACGCACTGGGTTGACCCCACTGAATGCAGTGAATAGTTAGAGCAAGCTACTTCAACACATGGCCCTGACTCCCTGTGCTGTGCTGCAGTGCTATTATTTTGGAAGAAAATGTTTCCATCAACAATGAATGTGACTTCTCCAAAAAAAAAAGGAGAAAGCTGCAAAAGCTTTTATTTGGCAACTGTCTCCATTAATGCTAGCAGCTATATAATAGAGACTGTATGTGCAAAAGGTCTGAAGTTATTCAAAAAGGGCGTCATTGTATGTGAGGCAGATTTTTTTAGAGGATTCTTGTTTCTTTTTTTCTTTATTTAAAATGTGCACCATCTTACCTCCAAATTATCCGTATGAGCCTCCGTTCTCCTCCAAGTAACTGACAGATACTTCAGACAACCCTTTCATTTCTGAAATGTTTTTTTCTTTTTTTTTCATAGCTTCAAAATCTTGGAATTTTCTCTCAAATGTCGTCCATGAATGAACCATGAACTGTACTTTAATATTTTAAAAGCAGCATGCACGCCCTGCCATACAATCCAGTCCAATTTATTTGTATTTACAGCCGAGCTGATATAAGCTTTGATGTTACCGATCAAAACAATTTCAAAGCATGAAACATATTCAGTTTGGACAAATACTCTTAGTAAACTCTAATTTTCTAAAAGCTAAATCTGTTCTGAGATGTGGGAGGGTAAGAGTCTACTCCACTGTGCAGTGGTTGAGAGGTGGAGTCCACCTGGACAGATGGGGTTTAACTCGACTGTAGTGGCTTACCTGCCCTCATCCCAATGGAGGCTTGGTTGGGTTTAGAAAACGATCATTAGGTCAAAGTAGATTGACACACTCTTTTGCCATGGTTACTATAGTAGCAACATGGTCAATTGTTGTTGAATTGTCATTGATCATATACAGCATAAGCTGCTACTTGCTACCCTCTATATCTAAGCCACCATACTTTTCTTTTTGCTCCTGTCATAAGTACTTTGACCCCTAGATGTCACCTAACAACAAAATGTAACCATACATGTACGTCACAACAACCTGTTGCATGTCTTGGTAATAGACATTAGTGCAGCTGTTGTTACCGAAATTCAGCTTTTGAGCTTGCTGCCTGCTTGAAGGAGAGTTTGTTATCCCAGTACTTAGTGTTTTTCCATCCTCAAAGTCTGGTAATGACATGATTTGGCCTGCCGTACCATGGTGATAGAAAGTCAATACTGTTTGATCCAGGCCACTCTGATCACAAGTCAGTTTTCATTGTGAAAATCTACTTTGTACTAAGTAAATATCTCTTGTTAGAGCATGATTACAAAAAAACCTAAAAAAATATATAATTGTATGAATCAAAGGATTCCAAGGTTTTATGCATGACAATGTTCATAAAATCACCATAGAGGTTTGCTGAAAAGAAAGAATCCAATGATGAGTTCAGGGTACTAGTCTAGAGATGGGTCCTCTTTGATCATACTAAAGATTGTAAATCAGAGAAGTGTGAAGGCCCCGTGCTCTTTATCCCTGATATAAGTGAAAAAGTCCTATTTGACTTTGGCTTGTAAAAGTGGTTCTGAATTTGATTATTTTTATGTGAACGGCTGCAGAGACTAAATCACTGAATTCCTACAGCTCGATGATTTCTTCATGGATATTGCAGCCTTCTCAAAGCAGCCAATACCTGCCTGCAAATTCCTGTTTTTCTGAGATCACAAGATTGCGATTTTCTTAATAAAGAGAGAGAAGAGAAAACTGTTAACAACTCAACAAATTCTCATTAAAGCTGTTGGTCTTTTTGCTTGACCATGAGTGTGTAGCCCTGAAACACAATAAATCACTCAAACTTAAGACATGCAAAAGTGCGTCAACACCTGAGAGAACATTAAAATCCTTGCCAGTGTCTGGCCATGTAATGGGATATGAAAGATGGGCGGGAAGCGGAGGGGAGTGGAGGCCATCGTCTCATCACCTGGTCACCCAGACCGGCAGACAGAGCGCTGGCCGTCTGTCCACTCGTCTGATTTCCATCCCCTTGGCATGCTGGGTAATAGAGATCAGTAATTGGGTGCTATAAATCCTGGCCGAGGACAAGGTGGGTCAGAACAGGCTGATTACTTAGGCATTACAGTCAATCTAAGCAAGTCCTTGAATTGAAAGATTTGGCGAGGTGGATTCTCATTATCGGGCTCAGTGCATGTATGCATTTGTGTGAAAGAGTAAGGGCCAAGGTCCCCTTCCCCATCCCCTGTTGTAGGACGACATTATGCAATGCTCCAATGCCCTCAACCGCGCAGACTCGTAAACATCACAACAAATTTATTTTCCTCCTCTCCCACGGTTTTATATGAATGTTTTCAGAATCGCCGCTGAGCGGTCGGAGGGCCTGCCTGGAGTTTTAAGACCTCGCCGACCGAACGTGTGTGCATTAAAGACCTCTGCCGGGGTGACGGGTTCAATGTTAAGACCACGGGAAGGTCTTCGGTTTCAATCTGCAACCAACTGTGTCCCTCACCATCTGCCTCCATCATCCCTTCGGTTTTAGTTTCACAGAGTGGTGTTTATCTTTGAGGGGGAAAAAAACAAGCTCTCAAGGTGATTAGCCCCGTCATTTAACATGAAGCAGATTGATGGCTATATGGTGAAATGCATCTTTCTGTTATTTTTCATCTCAGGGCCTATGAGTTTAATCCATTTTAAGCTTCTCAGTAAGAAAAGGAGTCTATGGAAGGTGAATTAGAGTGTAAAGCCGATAGTCTTTCTCAGCATTCTCCCCAGCTGAGGGTGTGACTTACTGGATTATGGGAACAGTAGTTTCGGCTCCAACCCCCTTAAATTCTCTGATGTGGCTTTTATATTCCCTCCCTATTTTGATACACTTTTTTTTTTTTTTGTATCGTGAGCGCATCAACATAGTCTGACTGTGAATTTCTTCATCACAAGTTATCCCGCTCCTTTGTGCCATCAGTCCCCCCCAACCCCACCAAAAAAAAAAAAAAAGTCTTTGATTCGTAGTCTTCAAAGTCATTTGTCGTGGAAAAAAAAATTATAAAATCAGCACAAGCCCAAAATGTGAAATCTTGTTATGAATACTAATGTGGCTGGAATCTAAAATATGGGATAAATGAGCAAATGTGATAAATTATCTCAGCATACATTTAGAGAAGGAGGGGGAAAAAATCCAGAGAAAAAGATATATGACAAATTTATGCTGTGGCATCAGTGCAAACTCCTGCAGTGTGAAGTGTTCCCACTCAGAGAAGCACTCATGCTAGCATCATCCCTCGACTCCTATAACAGCATGCTACTTCACTTAGCAGCCTCCATTTGGGATGCAGCACAAACACTGTTTTAGCGCTTTTATCTTAATGCACTGCAACACTCTGTAGCACTAAAGGCATGATTATTGTACAGAGAGAGGAGTGGCCTGCATTTAAGCAAGACTTATTTAGACAGGAACTTAGCACCAACCGAAACCACTCAAGGGCAGATGGCTTTGTGATTCTCATTGCTCATTTTGTTCATTTAGTTAAATGGACTCTTTGCATATATTTTAATATAACACTAATTCCTTGCATCGTTATCCCAGTTTAGACCATAATGTCCTACTGAGTGTGTTTACTCTTTTGGAGAGCATTTTAGCTGCCACATAGCAGACTATTGTCACTTTAACCATCTGCTAGCTGGTTTGGCTGTGAAATCCTCCTCAAGAAAAGAAAAAAAAAAAAGCATATGAGGGTTAGAGGGATTATAGCGAGGCTGGGTTGCTTATTTTCATTCCTGTGATGGAAGCAGAGTGGCATATGGCTGCTGTCGGCTTTGTGGTTAAGCCAGGTGTGGAGGCTCGCCTCGGCAGAGCTACGCCACCACCACCACCACCACTACACCCGTCCAATAGCGTCTCCCAACATCAAGGATAAAACGTCCGTCACCCTCTCAGCTCCGCTTGGACCCCGTTATGACAGCGAGGCTTGTTCTCACACTTTCAGAGGCCACTGATTTAATAGAGGCACGGTGTCAGCGCTGACCTCATCCACTGATGTCTTCACAGCTAATGCCCCTAACATGTGACATTGACACCCAGCAAGACAAACAGTAAAGGGGAAGAGATGGATTGGCAGAAAGACTCGTATGTCTCTTACTGGATAGAGGAGGATGATGGACAGTGGACAGGAAGACGGCAGTGTCAATGGGGAAACGACACAGAGTCAACCAAGGCGTTCCTTATTTTGTGACAACACTCGTTGCCATGTCAGTTTATGTCATGTCGTATCATGTTACCGTAAATTAAACTTAAACAACGGCGATGAGGGCTGAGGGCTGAGCGCTCAACACACTGCAACTTTGGAAAGCACTAATTCAGGAAACAGCTTTAACCTTTTGGTGTAAACACTTCTGTTGTGTTGTAGGACTGAATTTGCAGCACATTTGTTTTCAAGCTGATGAAGACTTTTTTTTCTTTTTTTTGCACAAGATAAACAAGGCAAAAATAGAAAGAATCCAGCACACAGTCAGAAATATACCAGAGGCCTCCTCATACTTGACCACAGTGTAGTATGATGTATAACAGTGTTGTGGAGTTGATGTTGTTGATAACTGAGCAACTGAACCGGAGATGGCAGAGCAATGACAGCTGCATCAATACCAAAGGCATCAAAACTGTGATACCTACGTCACTTGAATGTCAGAGGTATCAGTTTTGATAAGAGGAGCAATAGAGCAATACTTTGTCTTCCATTTTCTGCTAAATTGTGACTATATACAACCTCCCTGCAGCTCTACCGCCAGCCACAAAGAAGTGATTGGCCGTCACATGAATAAACTCACAGATCATCAGAGAGTCAAAATTGAACATAGCCAGATTTTTCATCTATGCTGATGTTAGTTGCTTTTGCAAGAATCTTTCAATGCTGCAATTCTTACAACGCAGATTTGTTCAAACTTTTACATTATAAAACACTGAGCTCTGAAGAAAGCAAGTGAACCTTGAGTTCCTTTTTTTTTTTTTACTTTTACCTTCAATTTTTTTTTCAGACTTTTGTTTTCAAGGTGAAGAATTAACTTTTATGTTCATTTATTTAAACCTATTGGAGGAAATCAAGAGAAAAAAGCATACAGAGTGGCAACCGTAGAGAAAAGAGGAAAGAGAGGTCAAACACACTTTCATAGTGAAGGTTGCCCCTCAGAAATCAAGACATTGGCCAAACACGCTGCATACAGAGTGTGAAGAATTACAGATCTGCTGCTTTTGTGAAGAGCTGTGCTGCTACTTAATGATCACTGTCAATTTTGAGGAGCCAGCCCATAATGTTTGACCACTTGTGAATTGTATTATGTTGTTCCAGGTATACAAACTTAAATCAAAGTTCTTACCAACAAAATATAAAATCATTGTTAGTTTTAGCAATAACCTCAGAATCAAATGTACCTGTACACATACATATGTAATTTAACACATTTCTACACCAGTGGAGATGTGTGAAGTCGGGGCTACCCAAAAACATAATCAACGATACCAGAGGTAGCAAAAAAAAAAAAAAAAAAAAAAGCAGTTAGCCAACAGACTGTAACATCATGCTTCAGTGAAACTGCTGTGGCCAGAGCTGTCAGCAAAATACAGCAGCTTGTTGAATTAGGGATGTTTACCAGATTAGGTGAAATTAATCCGCCTTCATGCTGAACCCAACTTTTTCATTAACATTTTTTTCCCTCTGAATTAAGCTAAAACTGAAAGAGATTTTAAAACTAAAAGCAAAAACTGAAGTGAAACTATAAAATTACAAAAGTAGAGTCTGATTTGAAATGCAGAACTGGAGTAACCTTGATGCGATTCCTCTCCTTGCTACGCTTAGGCTTGCTTTATTATATTTGTGTTGTATTATACTCTGTTCATACATAGCTGAACTCTGCTTAATGGACTAACCTGCCAAACTCACTGCAGCACAAACACAAAGGACCTGCTGTTTTTAAAATGATTGAGCCGTGACTTGTCAGCGAGAATCTACTTTCGCCCTTGAATGCTAATTACGTGACGTTTATGCAAAGTCACGTACACACTCCCGAAGGATCTTAGGCTGGATTTTCAAACTCTTAAAACAAATCTTAACATGTTGTCAGCATAACAATGTCAATAAAATGACACTTTACTTTCTGTGTCAGTGAGGTAGTTTTTTTTATTTTTAATTCCCTCAACAGGAAAAGCTTCAATAAGATCTCCCCTAGCATTCCACATTATTTAAATCTGTGACACAATTTCTACAATCAGCCTGACAGCTGCCCTAAAAACAAATTAAAATGTATGAACTAAAAATGCAAATGCAATTCAACTCATTTTCAAAAAAAGTTTTTTTTTGTGTTGTATAAATGTTTGCTGGAATCATTGTTCATGCTGTTTTGGGCAAACCCAGGGGCATGTTTTATTAATATTTAAAGCTCCATTTTTATTGGCGAGTTCTTGTCATAAAAGTTTGAAACATTGTCTACACAGAGTTGATTTTCTGACTTTTGTATCAGTTGGTAATTCCTTAGTTGTCCTTTATTTTGAAGGTTTGCATTTTGCTCGTAATTTAAAGAAATGAGGTGAAATTCTATAGTCTCATGTGAGCTGTGGTTGATATGTTTGAGAAACCCTTGATGTGCAAGACATGATGGTGTCTTATGCAATCATTTGAGACTTTTTGCTTTGATTACTGCACTTCCTGACCTTTTTTTTCATTGCCCACCAGTTAAATATTGATAATGTTGTTGTGGCCGACAACACTGTAGAGGTCTCATATACATTTAATGTACTGCTGGAATGCAGGAAGTGGGTGATTATGGACTGGTTACTACTGTAGTGCATCGATGACCTACTTCAGTAAATCAGTAGCTGTTGTTGTTGTCGTTGGGGACGTGACAGGGAGCGATGAGGGAAAATGCAGCACAGACAGCGTGTGCCAAGTTCAAGGTAATTACCGCAGCCCATAATAGCCAATACCGTTATTTAATCATTATTCAGCCTAATTTTGATAAATCACGTGATTTTGTAGCAGCCCAATTCTGGTCAAGGGTTCGGGACCGCTGAATTATTACATGCCGGAAACGAGTAAAAGCTTCTGGCAATTAGTCGACAACACATCCCAGTTATCTAAAAAGAACAGGTCCATAATCAGAGAGAACTCGTTGGCCTTCCTTTAGTCAACAGTGCGGCTACAGTTTTAGCAAATACACGAGAAAAGGCAACTCATATTTTGGGTCTTTGTGATTAAATAATCTTTAAAAAATGTCCCTTATGCTCCGACTTTGCTCATATTTGAACAGCCAACCCAGGGGTGGATGCCAAGATATCCTGACCTTTAGTCCCCAGTATTTATTTACAGTTCCCATCCCTTTACAGACTCCATACTCCTGGATTGTGATGCCCATTTTCTGATGAACCATCAGTCTGTAAACCTAAACTTAGAATACCTCAGTTACATCATTACCGTCTATAGCCTCCTCCAGAATGACAAACATACTGTTTACTGCATCATCATATATTCTTGTTTCCAAGCACAAGTAGTTCTCCCCAGGATTTGAGTATTTGAATGGAGAAAATCGATGATTTTAGCATCGTAGCTATAGGCTGATATTGATAAGAAGCCTCTGGCATCTCCCTGAACTTATAATGAAAGTCAGCCGTCAACATCTGTATCATCTGTAGCTCAGAACTCAAACTTCTGAAATCACTGCTGTCCCTTGAAATCAAAAGGGCAGGTGCTCAAATGTCACCGTATCAGGAGGGACTATCATCTGTACAACGCTTTTCACGCTGCCCTGTGGAAATCTCAATGTCCTAATCTACTTGATGTGTCAACATCTAATCAGCTCAATTTGGAGATTAAATGAGGGGAAGACAAGGAGAGAGAAAGAAAGCCAAAGAAAAATTAAGCTGAGAAACGGAGTGGGAGGAGGAGAGGGGGGACGAAGAGTCACCGCCGCCCACCACTGCCTGGCCCTGACACCTTGTGAAGAGTGCTCATTCATCACGCAGCGCAGGGCTTGAGCCTCCGTAAATCACTGTGGATAAAGGACGCGCCATAAAGAATGGAATTGTGAAGGTAAGGGTTTTAAATCCCCCCAGATGATCCGAGATAAACACGGAGAGACTTTTGACAGTCCCTCGTTACCGCCACGAGCGAGGAGCTGTCACCGCTCCCTCCTTGCCTTTCATCTCTTGGTAACAGTCTGGCTGCTAATATCCTCAATTATCTCTGCAATATGTTGCTGGGAAAAAGGGAAAGTTCCGAGGAGGCATTCACACAATTTAAAAGTTTTAATTTGACAGCTTGTGGTGTAATGATGAGTTGTGAAGAGGGTAGAGGGGGGCCTGCAGCCCACATTGAGTGTGTGACAAATGATTGGGCCGGACTGAGAATGGTTTGCGGATGTCAAGACTTTCTGAATCAGATGTCAGGAAGCCAAATAGTTTCCCAGGTTGATGTGGTGGGAAAAAAAACTCCAAGTTCATAATTGTAAATGGCAGAGGCATTTCATCCAGTGGCTGTTTTTGGTACCAAGGCAAATATTGGTTTCATTTCCTCCAACTAAAACCATTTTTACAACAAATCTAAAATAAATTCTTGACTCCCTAGATGATACCTGTAACAGTGTCACATGTTAATGTCTTCAACGCCTCCATGACATTTTCTCTCTCGAACCAAACAGGAAAGTGCAATAAAGCAGAGTGTTGCTCGGTGCTTGGCTTTGTTTTCCAAATCCACTTTTGTTCGTAAATCCATCCCACTGTGCAGGAGAGACAGGAGAGTATTTGCATAGACGGAGCAGCCGTCCGTCTGATAATGACGGCTAAGTCACAGTGCATGATGGAGACACAAAGGGCACGAGACTGTCGCATGAAGGTTGACTCCCAGGAAATAGCCTCCCACCTAGGTACCTAGGCAGGTAATTGTCTTCTCCCCTTCTTTTTTTCCCCTAGCTGATATATATACATAGCTTCAACTTGGAGGATAAACCAATCGATCATTCCAAGTGTCTCGAGTAATAAGTGAAAGTGATAAATCACAGCTTTGCACTCAGGTTTATGAAATATTGTCCATCCTGCAGGTGTGGATGCATTATCTAGCAGTCAGTGTGTTCTCGGCTGAGGTGCTGGTGTCAGAGCACGTAGGCAGCACTGCGCTGCGACTAATAGGAGGATCCACCTACGGTGGAAGTGCCTACTCCATCAAGGGCTTTGTACTGCAGTGCAATTAGTACACACAATATTAACATAAGGATCAGACGTGGTGTTTCCACCGGGGCGCAACTTAAAAGTTCAAGGTAGTTCACATCAGCGTGGTTGTGTCAGTCTTCTCTTGCTGGAGTAATTACCTGAGGTTCATTCAGCTTGAATCAGTATAAGATGAAGTCAATAGCCTCGGTGGCATAATGACAGAGTACACACTTTCTTGCTCACATTAACAGCTTTTTCTTGATAGATAAAAGTCCCAAATAATGGCTCCTGTGATGGAGTGAAACCAGGATAACAAATTGGCCCTTTGTGATAACAACCCCCCTGTGAGCTTCCCAGGCGTGAGAGATAGACAGACGGCTTTGAGGAGAGTCAGGTCTGCAACAGCTTTGCGCCAGGGGAAAAAGCTCCATGCCCTACAGAAGGATGGATAGTGTAGATTTGTAATGGTTCCTCTGCTTTTGACAAAGTAACCCAACCTGCAACCTTCATCCTCATTGGCTGTGTAAAGGGCACTGGTGGAGGAGCCGGTCTGAGATAAGTGAGGTCTGTCGCTCTCACTGGTATGTTATAAATTGCACCCACCTCAGTCATGTGCGTGAGACAAGCGAGCTGTCTCCAGTGACAACCTCCTTTTGACTTGACATGCAAAAAAACAAATTGATACAAGGCAGAGAAGGCGGGATTGAATAGAATGAGGGCTGAGCAGATGTGGGAGGTGATGTCTTCCTCCACAACTTTTATTTAACATTGCATAATACAAGATTTTCATATTAAATTCAAATGCTGTGGTTTTTTTTTAAGAGGGCTGCAGGGCTGCAGGACAGAAAAATTGCCAACATCCATTAATTAAAACCCCACAGATTCTCCCTATTTGTCCAAATTTAGAACAAGGTGTAATTTTACTCAGTATGCATGAGATGTATGATAATTTAATACTCCCCTTAACTACTGTGAGCAAATTCTTACAGTAGAGGTTAGATAAAGGTTTCATTCCGGTTTAACCTTCTGCAGTCAAGTTTAATTGCACTTGTTGTGGGTTTTCAGATATTGGTCTCCAAAACATTTGCTGCTACCCATGGTGATTTTCCAGAAACAGTGTCCTGGTCATTCTGCCGACCTTTGGAGAAAAGTTGAACAACAGTTTGACCCTGTTATAGTTGAAGCTCCAGTTGAAACATTGGTGAGGATGTCAATCTAAGCACCATCACCTTCAACTTCTAGAAAATAAAACATGTGCAAGTAGATTCTAGTTATTTGAGTGAATGAACCCTTTAATGCTCTTACACAACCATACTCCACCCACACAGGTGTTTTCACTTCTTTCTTTCTTTTTTTTTTGGCTAATTAGACTCTTTCTTCACTCTGTGTGGGTGTGCAAGTGATTGACAACCCACTGAATCTTTTGTTTGTTTTTAGCTCCTGTTGCAGTACTTTGAGTCTGAAGTGTGGGCCCCCTTTCACAGCCCATACTATGTTATTTATTCAGTAGTAATGAATAACAACAGCGGTACATATTATGGATACGGAGAGTCATCCATTTCTGCAGGTCAGTAATATAACTGGACATTTTCTCTGTTGCTAAGTGCTGAAAATGGGGGAAGAGTCTTTTTCTGTACTTCTATGTAATGCAAAAAAGATTACACAACCTCGACTGTGTGTTTTATGTGGGTGTTACCATGGACAAGCACAGTACTTTGTTGATCAAAGTCACTCTGAAATAGTGGAGATATTTGACAGAGGAGTTGGGCTGAGGAGATGGATGTTTCCTTTTAACCCACACTCTTACCGAGTCTTTTCTCGCTCTGGAAAAGCCTCTGACTTTTTGTTCTTGTTTTGACCGTATGCACAACACAGATCTGTTGTCATTGTAAACCAAAAGCCAGGCATTAGCTTTTTGGCACAGACTCAGACAAGGGTATTAATCACATGACCACAGTTCACTGAACTCCGCCTCCAAATATAAGACTCATCTCTCCTTCCTGGATAATCAACTTAGGGTAGTAAAAAAAAAAAAAGAAAAAAAAAAAGAATCAGATATTTCACCTTGAAATGCTTCATAACTTGCTCGCAGGATTTTAGACTCGTCATGCCCATGCCTGATTATACTAGACTGAAAGAAAACAAATGAAATAAAAAGCAGAGATTCTGCAGCACAGCTTCTCTTAACACATGCACACCACTCTGCATGCCAACAAGTAAATGAATAAATCTACATGAAAGCTCATATTAATTAAAATGTAGTTTTCGTACTTTTAGAGCTGACAGCAGATGGAAAATTCTGGCCTCGAGACAGTAGTTTGGCAAGTTCTACTTAACAAACAGGGCGTAGATACTGTAGGTTTAGCAGCACGTTTACTTTGACCATTATCAGTCATTGACCCAAGAGGAGACATGAGAAGACCTGGGAGACATAGCGTCTAACCCGACCCCCATACAGTAGCATGGTATAGTAAATCAATTATTGCACTAAAACAGACCTTCCAGTTTCCTCTAAGCTCTGCTGGGCCACTACAGGAAGTCAAATGTTTTTTCAGCATCACTTTTCTTGGCTGAGAAGTCAGACAAGTACAGCATGACTTCAAATTGTGGTATATTTAATTGCAGTACACTTGTGTAGCACAATAACAGAGGAAACACTAGGGGATTCACTTCGTCACAACTGAAAACAATAGAGTTCTTATTATTTTTTTGGAATACTGGGTTAAAGGGGTTAATGTATAGTTTAATAAACTAATTCTTTAAATAACCTACTTGACAGTTAAGTTTCAAAACAAAATCTTATTAAAAGACCTGCTCTGCTAACATGATAGCTGATAGCTCCACTGTTTAGAATCACACCAGAGCAAATATTACACATCCCCTCTTTGTTTCAGGAGAATGTACTCTGTGAACCAAGCTCATGTTCGTGTTGCTAACCTTTCTTCTGTAGGTTCATCATGCACTGTAGCAACTCTTGGATATTGCACTTGATTCCTCACATGAAGAGGCAATCCAGCCACATTTAGCTTGCTACAGGATGACAGTTATCTTTATGCTCCAACTGCTGGGTCAGAGTTTTGCATTTGGATTATGTTGTAGTGGCCAAAGCTTGGACCGCCTGTTATGCACCACTATTGTAGTCTTGTTCCAAAGTCAATCAAAGGTTTGAAGGTAGGATTTTTAAATGTTTAAATGATACTACTATCATGTTTTTTTTTTTGCTAGAGGAGCAAGAATAATTGTGGGAAATTGGTGTCAAGCGCTGTATAGTCAAGTCTTCAATTGACATATCAATTTGATTTACCACCAGTTTCACTACTGACTGAAAATGATGGATGGATATTGGCCACTACTGATGATTAGGTTTACATGGAAAATAATATGAACATCCATCATTATCTGCACCCTATGGCCCTATGTGTTTTGGACATACAGTATATTTTTATTGGTCTCGGTGGAAAACAAGCATCTTGAACCTCTACGGAGTGGTAGTTCTGTAAATTTAATGAGCAGTAAATCAACAGAAAGTTTAGTAATAAACATCTGCTCATTGTGAAGGGGATCTTTCACCTTGCAGCTCAGTCGGGCCACATTTCTAGGTGGTGTAGACGCTGTAGATGCGCCTTAATCGATACCAATACAGTTGAAAATCAGAGAAGCGTTTCTCAAATGACTCAGGTTAACAAAGCCTCCAGGAACACATTTGCTGCGGTCACACCTACACACCCACACACACCAGCCACCAGCCTAACAAGATAATACCAACCGTTGCCTTCCATTTTTAAAACTTTGGAAAACCCCACTTACTTGCAGAGACTTGAGGTGTGGAAAAAAAATGACTATGCATGAAGGCAGCGAGATGTTAGAGGTCAAAGTGGTTCCCTGATGGTTCCACGTCCTCGTGCTGAGCAAAGCCTCCTCTGTCACCTCCACTGCTGCTCTCCTCTCAAACAACGCTCTGCATTCAATCCTTTCAGGAGGAGCTGTGCCCTTCCTACCAACATACTGATGTTTAATTCATTCCAGGACACCCGGGGGACGCTCATAACAACAACAGGAGAAAAAAAAAAGACAAAAGGAGAGACAGACAGAGAGAGAGAGGGAGAACGAACAGCAGAGAAATTAGAAGGCGCTAAATGTTTGCTTTGTATTTGCTAACGGTGGATGTGAAATGAATGACGCGCCCAAACCAAGGAGACTTAAGACGTTTGAGGGGGAGCACGAGGGGAGGGGCAGGGGCTGTAAAGACAAATAAATCCTGTTTCCTTTTGTTTTGTTTGACTTCAGGAGTGGATGAGGGCAGTGAAGATGTTGCTGGACACCTTGGCGTGCTCCCTCTTAATCAGAGGTTGATTAAGCGCACTTTCAGAGGCATGGATTAGGGGGCTCCCCTTGGACTCCACTAAATTGGTCGGAAGGGAAGGAAGGCAGAGTGTTGAGCACTGCTGAGGGAACTTTTGATGTGTCAGTCAGAGCGTCTGGCATGGTTTGCTTTTATTGACCTTCCCATCCTTGATTTGTGACAGATCCCCTGGTGCTGGGGGTAGGTGCAGGGGAAGGTGCGCGAGAGGTGGGGGGAGGTTAGAGGAGATGCAGCTTTTGAAGAATTTCCAAATTCTGCTGATCCAGTCGGGCTGCCACAAGCATTCCTGCAATTTATAACAATGAAGGCCAAGGAGCTACGCAGCATTTGCAGCCTAGACGTTTTTTTGGAAGATTATATTTCTGTCATTTTTGCTTTATTTGACAACAACGGGAAAAGACATGTGGCAGGGGTCCTGGGGCAGATTCAAATCCAGGATGTTGCACCTGCATGGTGTGCATCTTAGAGTACTGATCTCCCGGGAAGTCCTCGTCTAGTCCTTTTTTATTAGCTACTACTTTCCATCCGTCTTTCATTTAAATCTAAACAAGGGGTTTTACTCGTATCATCTCCTATCCACCGTTAATGGATTCAACAACGTGCGCCGGCTCAACTCTAAATATATCCGTCCCCCCTGTATGGACAGTGTGTGTCATTTATGGATTTACGGTTAATAATAGTCTAATGCTTTTTCCGCTGTCAGACTGGTTTGTAACCCCTTCATAGAAGGAATGGCATTATTCATGTTGCGGCGGTGGCACCGCTATTAATGTAATGAGTCAGGCCGTTAATGTGATCCCACTTCAGACACAAAGGGGATCTCTCAACCTGAGCTCCTGCTGCAGACAGGAGACCTCTGTGCCCTACATAACAACGATGGGACGTGTCATCACTGATTTATTTTGCCCTTGAACCTCCTAGTGATAGGACCTTGTGGTATAGCCTTTAAAAGAAGCGCCCAGAGATGAAATGAATGCTCTGTTCCAAACTATTGAAAGACGTGCGCTACAGCTGAAGGCTTTTAGAGAGAGTGCTGTAATCTAAAATGTGCTATTTCTCACACATAGCACAGCCCAGGGATAGGCTGATCAGATAGCCCAAGATGAATCTGACTTGACCTGTGAGCAGCAGTCACTGCCTCCTGCATTGCCGGCCATGAGAGGAATTTGCAATGGATTCCACATAGATAGAAATCAATTCAAATTCAGCCTAGGCACTATACACCTCGATAAGACACCGCTACCCCTACATGTAGGCTCACGAAATTTCATAATGAATAGATAAGGATTAATGTAATTTCAAGCTGTCAGCGCCTGCCAGATGGCGTGTCATGAACGAGCTTATCATTGTGCCATGATTTTATTTACATCCAAGAACATAAACAGCCCGGTTCATTTGTGTGCGATCCATAAACATGACTCCATGGTAACCGTCCAGGGAGGCGCATCTTCAAAAGTCTTTTTTAACAGCCTTATTAACTCAGTCCACTTGCTCATGTAATTAATGTCTGCTTACAATGCAGCTACTATCCGCTATGTAACCTGTGAAGACACACAATAATTATGTGACCATTTGAGTGACAGAGATCAAGAGATCAGGAAAGCAAATAGAGAGAGGGGCCCCGTTTGCAGCCTCATCATGAGGGGCAGAGTGTTGGTCTAGGTTAATAGGCATCCTCCAGGGAGGGATCAGCTGGAGTTAAGAGAAAGTGAGAAGGGAAGCTTTAAAATTCAGCATAATAATGTGAAATACCTTTAAAAAGCATATTTTATAATTTCATTGTCACGGGACATTCACAAGTTCTTGGTCCAAGGCTTTATGAAGTTCTCTCCACAGGCATTACAAATCACCAAGATCCTGTGAAAGAACACTTAATTTGAGCTGGACACTGTAGTACCATCCAGAAATAGCCAGCCATCTGTTTCCTTGTTTTTGCACCAGCCAGCAGCAACACTGAGCGAGAAACATTCTCAAACTGCCTGACTCAGTCTTGATTGAGGAACAAAGGATGATGAGCAAAACTTCTGAAAACACTATACGGCAACTGACGGTATTACAGGTCCAACCAAAGTCCAAAGCAGGTAGCAGGATCCTGAAAGTCAGTTCTAGCAGGATATCTAAGTTTAAAAGGGGGAATGCCACTTGTAGTGGAGTGGACCTGTGATCGATTGGGATGTGAAGTGGCTTAGCCGTACCTCTGTGTGTCAATAGCTTCACCCTCTCCTTCAACCCGGTGATAAAACAGAGACTCGTGGTACAAAACCTCAGTTTGCCAACACCTGTGAACCTTCCTGTATGATTGTATTTTTATCTGCAGCTCCCTCTTGTCATCACACAATCAAAAGTATCCCGACTACTTCAGCAGGACACAAGACTAAGAGGAATTAAAGGTTGAATTGACGACAAATTAGAATGCGCTCCACAGCCCCATAGATTAAGACAAGGATTTAATTGGCTCCATATCAGGGTTAGATAGCAGCATTGTTGACTTTTGATTAGAAAAAATAAAAGAACAAGGTGACTTGATATTGCGGTGATAAGCAAAAATCCCAACTCAATCGCGTCAATACGATTCTCGAGTGCACACAGGTGGCTCACCTTGTAACCAATGACAGTGGCCCACCAGCAGATATACATCAGAGGTTTGCTATAGTGAGCGTGCATTGTTATACATTTATTGCTGTGTGTGCAGTGTCTGTTTTCTTTAAAATCGTTGCAGTTGTTCCCGACATACTGTTGACTTAGAGGTCAGGCCGCGCAAAGGCATAAATTTCTGGAGCTCCGATGTTGGCTAATTCACAGCATGTCACACAGCAGCCCTTCAAAATAAAGGTCACCCCTGAGCAGCACTTTATGGCTTTATATCTGTTTTATAGGCAAGCGTGCAGATTCACAACCTTACATTATCCGAATCCGAATCACCTTTGTTCTGTAGAAGACTTTGCTTCAATGGGAGGTAAAATGTGTACAGTCCATATGAGGTTAATCCTTTCAGCCTTTAATGAACCACACGATAAGAAGCCATTTCCTGCTAAGTAGATAGCTATCCATCTGCCAACCTCAGTCTGGAGCATGGTGAAGTTCATTATTGGTTTGTCCCACATGAAAAACTACTCTGGCTCCTGTATCAATTAGACATTGGTGGATCTATACATTTTGTGAACACTTAGATATCTCACTCAACAGAAAGAGCACACTCTGGCTTGAATTATGCTCATTGGGTTTGGTTTTTAGCTGCTTCTTTGACTGTGGTTAAATATGATAGTCGTGAGCAGGGTTAATTCACTGAATTCCAAAACTTTAGTTATAGAAAACAAATACATATGTACCTAATATGTTTTTTTTGCACAGGGAAAACAATGGAAGAAGCAGCATAAAGCAGGACCTTATGTGATTTGGTGTATCATCGTTTGTTCGGAGTCGCTCTTTTATGCTGTATCCGGAGCTTGCCCCTTTGCAAGACTGCTTAACAACAATGCCAGTAAGAGCTAAATCCAGCGTTTGAAGTTCCCACATTCAAATTTTGTGTCACAGTCTAATGTTTTTGTTTAATTCATATTTGACATCCACCTGGGTATAACGGCTGCCACATTTTGCAGCTACAGTACACGTTGATTACAGGTTGAGCCCTCTGTGGCGAGAGTGTGTTGACATTATGTCTCTTTCTCTAAGCTTGTTATCTTTGTGCCCCACAGTTTGCCTCACTCATTCCAAAATGTCACTCTATGTGTCTTTTAGTTGCGAACATATTAGTCTCTATGGAAACTCATTCTTTTTTACCCAATACTTCATTGGCGCCAAATGACCCTGCACTGTTACTTAGCTTCTTGCTGCTTTGTGCGGAAGTGTTTTCTTTTGGAGATTAAATGTTCGAAGGCAAATTGAGGTCCTGCTGGTTTTATCGCCGGGATATTGAATAAGCATATGTGGAAAGTACCAAAGCGTGGTACTGTAACACATCATTTGAAAACAGATTATGATATATTTGTGTGCTTCTTAGGGGCCGGGGGGGGATAACAGCATGTGTAATGCCTGGGGTATTGCACAGTTTTATCAGGTATAAACAGGGTGTGGAAGGTAGTAACCGAGCGTATTTGACTGCCGTTTGATCCTTCATGTGATATTTTAACAGAAGGACGTTCCCGACCCTTCAACACAACACGACTGACAGCAGAACATCCCTTCGAATTACCAATCAGACATGAAGGCAATGACTTTTATACAGCCATGCTTTGCTTCTCGTGTGTTTCGACCAGCTTTCTGTATCGAACAGTATCTGTTTCGGGATTCCCTCTGGAATATTTACACTCTCCTTTTCTCTCCCTCTCCCTCTGTCTCTCTCTCCCCCAAAATGTCCACAGATAATTGCTTGAAGGAAGCGCCCAGGAAGGTCAGCCAAGAACCCCGCCGTAGGTGCCAAAGTGAAATCTACAGGACTACAATTACTTGGACAGACTGAGGCGGCAGAGCAAAGTGAATGACAGGTAGGAAATAATTCATATGAATCACCTGCTGTATTATGAATAGCCACCTGCTGAGAGGACATCGCACGGTCAGTTATCCTCAGAATTGGTTCTGAATAGCCCTTTTTGTCATTTGTTGGTAATTGCCTTAATTCTCTTGATAATATAATGAAATTAACCTCTGAGAACATTTCTTCCTAATGGCATTTATGAGACAAGGTTGAAGTTGACATGCCAGCAGTCACACAATTATATTTAGATTATTCTACCCTGCTGCTGTTTGGCTTCCTTTTTTTGAAGTCGACACTTTAGAGGAGTCCTTTTACCGCCGCTCATAATTCATAATCTTCATCTTGCCGATACATAAAGTGTTGAATCCCACACAAAGGGCATTCTTTAAGAAACTGCAGGATCACTCGTGTCTATTTTCTATTTGGGCTACATCTGACCTTGTAGTGAAAAGACATAAAAAGCTGTCAGTCAAACCATGATGCCGTCTTTGTTTCCTTGTGGTTGTCATTCTCCAGAGGAGTCAAGCAGCCACTGACTTAAATCTAGTGATTCTATGCTCCTGGCAAAAAGCTTCTCTGTCCTTCTTTCTACCAAACTCAACGACCGCCTCGGGGTAAGGTGGAAAGAAGGTGAAAAGAAAGAAAGAAGCTTTAGAGTGGCATTAGGATGGTTACAGAATGTAATAAAGGGCAGTCGGTGGTTAAATAATAAAGTATTATTTAACTTAACAATAGACTTAATCTATTACTGTCTTTTTTTTGGGACAAATATTAAAAGTAGTGTTATGGAAGATAATACAAAATGTAATAATACACCTTCAGCGTTCTTAGCTTTTCAATTTTAGATGTTTTGGTGGAAGCCCAGGGTGTTTCCAGTGGCATTTTGACTAAAGATCAAAACTGCATTGCTGGGACTCCATCATCCTGTATATCTTCAGGATCGCGATAGAGCATTTACCCGCTATATATTCCCTAAACACCAGCAATTAGCGATTTAAGCTGCCCGTTTACAACATTCAAACATCTGGGAACACAGTGACGGCTAGTTAGCCTAGCTTGCTAACATTAGCACTGGTTATCCTCATTATGTTGACTAATGATGCCAGAGGAGGGTCGCACCTAATGACAAGACACTTCATTTACCGAAGACAAAATGTTTTCAGGCCTCCGGTCCGCTCACACTCAGGCGATCCATTTTAGGGTAATTGGTATTGCACTTAGCAAAGCTAAATAACAATCAATGAGCACCCAGAGGTGGAGCAAGAAGGAAGGTGGAAACTAGTTCACCACTGTCCATCATCTATCCTCATTTATAGTGGTTAATATTCAGAGCAGTGTATATGAGAATATCAAGGAAGAAAGGATTTGTGTAAATTAAGATTCTTTATGATCTGAATATAGAAACTGTCACATCGCCTGTGGCATCAACACTAGCGCATTATTCAGTCTGAATCAAGTGATTAACATGTTGGGGTCATAGATAGGAGCATAAATACATCCAGTGTGACCTCCTGAACTGTGAGGCAGCCAGAGTTGAACAAACCATGACAAACTGCTCACTGCCTGCCCACACACAAATTACAGTCCCAATAATTCACACCCTGTGCACAGAACTTTGTTTGCTGCATCAATAAAGTCTCACATTATATTAACTGAGTATTATTATTACAATAACATTTATTATGATTCATTTTTATGAACCTGTTGTCGTTCAGGGCAGAATACACTAAAGATAAGAACATACTGTCACACAAAATGACTATTTAATACGCACATTTTTAATGTGACAGATTTTTAATGTGACAGATTTTTCCCCTTGAGTGTTATATTAGTAAACACAGCAGCAAACATGTGCAATACCCATGTCAATACTCGTGTGTTTTTGTGCCTAAAACGCTTTCTGATACGGCTCCTGACCATGATGCTGTGCATTAACGGCTGAAAATGAAGCACCCGTCATCTTTTAACACGTCGTGCTGGTTTGCGTTTCATTCCGTTGGCATCTCATGCCCCCCGTGTGTGTTGGCTGAGATGTCTCTGCATGTTGTTCATCACAGTGTTCAGGGGAATTTCAGACGTTTGTCCATCTAACCACCAGCTGGCCATCTGACTCAAACCCTCAGTAGAACATCAAACATCACAGTATCTCACTGCTTGGCTCAGTTTCACATAAACAGATCAAGGGTAGCACAATGTTTTCATTCCAGTTGATATGGAAATGTCACATCATTTCAAAGAGAACTTGTGTTTTATTTATGTACTTCTGACTGCTTAATATGGACCTGGAAGAGCTCGAACCAGGCTGCTATGAAGCAAAAAAGCAAAACAAGCCATACTGTAGAAGTACAGTGCAGTTTTGCTACGGAGGGTAGGGAATTAAGAACAGAAAACACACCTTTGTGAATAGTTCTGAGGTGAAAAATTACTTTTTCTGCAATTTTGTGCAAAGATTAAAAAGCAGAATCTTTTTTCTCTGCTTTGAGACGGGTATTGTTAAATTTTGTCAGGACATTACAGTTTGAAGTGATGATCAGGTGAGTGGGAAACTGGTAAAGATGAAGCTGTTCACTACCTTCTATTTATTTAGTTTTTTCTTTCTTTTGGATAAAAAAAAAAGATTTCATCTGTAGTAGAATGCATCTGATATCTTTTGGCCTTCCTCTCTGGTTGTAATAAGAGTTGCTCACTTCTTTCATAATGGATTTGATATTTTAGCAGATGTGATGAGGGCTCTCAGAAAATTGAGATTATTATTTGCTGCCCCAAGTCAGAGCAGAAAGTAATTGTTGGGGAGATGTCTGGATGTATACTGTGATCGTATTATTTAATGATTTCAGTGTTTGCTTTGGTTCAGTTTTATTCAAATATATGTAAGAGGGAAAATTTGTATTTCATAGGGAGGCAAAATAAATATAATTTGTTGACATATCATTCATCAGTACAAATTAAAGGTCTCGTATTTTACATTTATGAACTTCAGAGGTTCACAAGAGGCTTTATTTGTGGATTAAAGTAATTTTACCATCTCAGTGCAATTTTTCATCTCCTCTTTTATGACTTCCCTCCAGAGCTCTAGTAACAACCAGTTAGTGAGCCAATCAGAAGAGGGGAGGCTCTGATATGAGGCTCCCCTCTGATTGGCAGACTGTTTTGTGAGTTATTGATTAAAGCAGAAGTAAGCGATCCGGTGGTTTTGGCTAACTTCCTGTCAGCTGATGAAGTTAGCAGTCCCCGCCCTCGTTCCTATGTTACCACATTCACGCGCATCCCTTGGCTGCGCACACAGAGAGGACCGCCCCTTTATGCCGTTCTCTCTCCTCATTGGATAAAGGTTGTAGGATACAAGGACATTTTTCTCCTCGGCTTACAGCAGAGCAGAGTGACTGACAGACCCGTGTTTCGGACCAAACACTCTATATAAGTGATTGCTGTCGGAAGATGTAACTATTTAAGACTCATATTAACACAAACACGCTTACTTCTGCTTTAAGAATATAGTAGATTTGAGGTAAAACCCTAAAAAATACAAAAACAGATCCTGCACAGTTGGACAGTGGGTCCAGATTGGCAGCTGAGATTGGTGGCTGCTTTCTTGTGACATCACAAAGTCCCAACTGTTTTTTTTGGTAGCAGTTTATGATGGTTAATGTGGACTGAGTGCTGTGATGCTTTTAATAGTATTAATATAGAGACTAAACCTGCTTTACAATCAAAAAATGCACAGAAGTCTCACTTTAACCTCACAATTGTTATTGACTCTCTCGGGATTAAGTCTGAGCTTCTGTTTGCGTTCTGTTGCATAGGCTAACAAACAATTATTTTCTGTCCATTAACAAATTCATACTAAAAATGATACACTGTCTGTTTCCCTCTTGTATTCACCTGGCAGATGCCTCATATTTGAAGCAGTTAATAGAGCAGAGTTAGTTGTTTGGCAGCAGCTGTGCTTTGTAGATTTGATAACACTCTGTAAACCTTTTTTAATACTGCATAAAGTCATATTTGACCTCATCTGCATGTGGCACTTGGCCTGTTGGACTAAACTGCGTGTGTGACTGGCAGCTTCCTCTAGGGCCCTGCTTAATGTTTCTGATAGTATGTCTGGTGCCACACCCTATATATCTCCATTCTCAATTATACATGGCTGGAATGGGAAATTAACACAGGGCACTTCATAAAAAGCTTGATAACAGAGCTAATACAATTACATTAGAGTGATTAAAAGAGGTTAAATAGGTGATCTATTACATTGATCTTAAATGCATTCAGACTTAATTTAATTTAACAGTGCTATAATGCTGTAGTTAAAATATGTCCTATTAGTGTTTGGAGCCTGCATGTATAACAATTAATTATTGAATAATTGTTCATGCATTTCAACACTGCCAGGCTCTGAAGGGTGATTTATTTTCTTCAGTGGCTGTACAGAGATAGGGCTTAATTACAGTGGATAGCCTTATCTCCCCTCTCTAATCCGCTCTTTGGAGTCTCCCGCGTTCACGCCATCTAGTCGTCGATATCATCAGACTGTTGGCAGAGCCAGACAGAGAAAGTGATCCCCAATTTCTCTGTCACATTAAGGCTCATTCACGAAGTCTCCACTGTGTGGACCTGACTCAAGAACTCCAAAGTGGGAGGAAAAGAAGAGTCACTGAGTGGTGGAAACCTCCTTCTCCCCCTCCCCTGTCTGAGGTCAGCGCCGGCTGGCACATTACCCACTCGCGCTGCCTTTGTCAGCTGGATGGACTCGGACTGAAGAATGTGTGGTCAAATCTGATCAGATAATGGGCTCAGTTTCTTGCCAGGAGCAATTTGTTGTGGATATTGTACTAATGTAGGCAATTTGACTGTTTACCGTCTCACTTCGAGCACAACTCTGCATGTCTGTGCCCACGGTGATGTTGACCAATAGTTGCAGGATATTTTTAGCCAAGAGTGCATGCAGACAAATGTCTGTTTTGACTTTCAGTCCATGGCTGATGATTTAAAATGAACTCCTGATTAGGGTTAATGACAGTTTGATTATTGTAGCTTGATGGAAGGTTTCATTAATAGTTTGCTTCTCCATCGCCAGAAAAAATCATTAGAAGATCCTGGATCATGTTCAACAACACATTTTTCCGACATTCAATGCCTATATTGCTGAGTTGAGTTCTTCTTTGCAGGGATATATGCACATAGTTAAGAATAGGGAAATATTATACTAGCATTTCAGAGAAGGACTTGCACCCCCATGTGTCAGACATGCACAACCAATTCACCTCCTTTAGGATTCATAAAGGATAATCAACATCCTGCACTGGTGCTGATCATCTCCACTCGACAGAAATCTTGATGAGCATGTACGTATGTAGAGTAATGTAGATACATATTCCTGGCCATACACAGCTTCTAATTAAACATCAATGCCAAGCTTTATACATATGTGTGTTCATGTAGAGTCCATTTCAGGAAATCTGCACACAGCGACTTCCCTCAGGAAATGATTAAATTTGTTGCAGTTATTGCCGGCAGCTTAAATGAGCTCCTGGTTTTTGCCACTGGCTCGATAAAGAAATGTGTCCAGTCACAGAACATGTAAAGAGAATGAAACTTCAATTGAAATTGGTCTCTGTTACATATTAATGAGCTTTACTTGAACCTGCAGCAGCACAACAACACTGGCAGGTATTATGAAGTGAGTCAAATTACAATAACAGGCCAGACTGACAGGAAGTTAAATAAAGGTCCAAATATTGTCACTCCTTTATCTTAACAGAACTAAAAAAAAAACGCCTTGCAAAACTAATACGGGAGGGGTGATGTGCATGGTTGATGAAGTGGAATCGTACACACTGACTGTCTCTCAGTCCTTTCCTGCCTGTTTTCTGGAGTGATGAACACAGCGCAGGAGATGCTCTGTATGCTGATTTCTCAGGGAGATGACAGGGGAGGCTGGATGTTCTGCTGTACTTTCATTGGCTGAGTGAGTTGATGTTTGTCAGGAGTGGCAGGCATTACGGCGTGTGACTAGTTTGGGCATCCTAAACATCCAGAGTCGCTGCTGTATTCACGGTTTTCAGTGGCCGAAGAGAAAAATGTCAAACCGAATGTACCCGATGATAAAAAAAAAAGGAAAAGAAAAGAAAACCCTTGTGGACTCGGTGATGACTCTACCTGAAACTGACACAGCTCCCACCGCAAAGAGACGAGTACACTGTCTAATTACAGCAGAGATCTAACACAAACATTTTAATGATGAGATAATATATCAGCACACTGAATCATACAACAACTGTAATGTTTTTTTCACTGGCTTTTTGTCTTTTTTTTTCAGCCTTGCAGTTTTCACTCACGTATGAAAGTTTTAACACAAGTTCTAATAAGTTAAGTTTTCTTTTTCCTTGCTATTCTTGTCATGCGTTCATGATGAAGTACTGTTCCCTTGGTTTTCATTTAGTTTTAGGAGATTAATCCATTTTAAAGAACATTAAGCTCATTTGCTCTCATTTATTTTCAACTGATGACTTTTTTTCCCCTGTATTTTTTAATCATCGTTCTGCCATAAAGCTACCTGGAGACCTTGTTTTTTAATGATTACAGACAGAAATAATATATATCTTCATCTTACTCATTTTCTTAGTGAAGCCTCATCTTTTCTCTCAGCATCTTTAACAAAATGCAGCATTTTATTTAGCACAGTAAAAGCCTGTTTGGATCCCATTTTTTTTTGTCTGTGGCTAAAAGCGGTTGATATATTATCCTTCAATAAATGAGAAAACAAAATGAATTTCTCTGATAAAGACATTTCAGTAAATCATTACATTTGTGGATGGGATGTTTTTCTCAGACTTGCTAGTTCTTTTGTGAATGTGAATGAGTGCTGCACACATTATAATCACACGTGAATTCACTGCCGATGCTTTTCAAAGAGAGAAAGGGCGGAAGTCTGTTAAATCTTATGTTGCCTCTGATTTGTTTACAAAGATTGTACCGACAATCTCAAGGGGTTTATCTTCAAAATTTGAAGTAAATTTGAAAAAGTTCACTTTTTTTGTCCTCTACACATGTTTTCACTTTCGAATGAATCTTCAAACAGAGAAAGCTAATTATGGGTTATCTTGACCTGCCCTGAAATTCCATATTGATGTGTCTCTTTTTCTATATTTTTCTCACCTCAAAGATAAATATTTTAGGCCAAATTAAATCTTTAACAATCCCCCTGTGAATGATTTTTTTTTTAATCGCATTGCAACCTGTCAAGATTTTGTAAAATTGTTGGTTTTGATCAGTAAATTTGATTCATACTCATGTGCTTCTTCTTTCCTGCCATACCATTGTAATTTTAGTCATTACCTTCTTTTTAAAGTTTTGTGCTGCTATAAGTCGTCCTCTAGCCTGGAAATGCAATCAATATTCAAACGAGGTAGCTGATTTCTGCTAACTGAATACCTTATGCCAGCACCTGATGTTATAGTGATGGTAATAGCACTGTCAAGTTTGACAATGTGGAGAAAGCAATACCGTCATTCCCCATATTCACTTTTGAAAATCTCATTTTGCTTTCATCTCTTCACTAACACAGAGCTGTCAACATGTAATTCAATGAGTGTCACCGCTGAGCTTGAACATTTTCTTCATCTTTTTTTTTTTTTTTTGTGCCAACAGTGCTCGCGCCATTCAGCACGACTTTACTTCTGTTGTGTTTAAATCACGTTGCGGCCACTTTGCTCGTGATTGTGGTTAATGACGATGCAAAACGTCCCCCCACCTTTTGTCTTATAGACTCGCTTCCCGCTGAAGGTCTCGCTCGGTTTGTGGGGAACATTTGATCTGAAAGCGATGCGCTGATTTTTTTTTTTTTTTTTTTTTTTTTTTTTAACAGTGTTGCTTCTGCACAACAGCCGCCTTTATTCAAAGTTGGAGATGAAATGGGCTGTCAGAATGGAGGAAATTGAAACCAGTCAATAACCAGGCATTGTGCGAACGCTATCTTCTGTTTCCAAAAGCAGTGAAAGCTCAAAACACAAACACACACTTAAACCCCCCTATATAAACACATATATAGGATACACTCTGCTCCCCCCCCCACCCCCAGCCTTACAGAGAGCGAATCGCACCTCGAGAGACAGCAACCATTAAAAAGTGTGCTTCAACCAAGGTCATCCAGACATTTGAACTGAAGCAAATCCCTGCATCTCTTTGAAGGATGAAGAAGCCTTTTTTTTTAATGAAACTATTTACACAACAGGAACCAATGGGCTTTTCAGGCAGGCTATAGAAGTGAGAATGCATTGCAAGACAACAATGAAACCTTATTCAAGGTCTGTTTGTTAGACGTGCCGGTGTTTATCAGCCCAGTTGTCATGGAAATGTAAAGATTCATTATATATATATTTTTTTTCCAGAGCACTTTAATGACCTTTCGTCTGCAGCATGTTGGATAAAATCTCTCATGATGACAATTATAACATATGATGATCAAATGCTCTGAAAAAGTGGTTAAATTGTGATTGATTCTTTTAGTCCATGAACATTTTAGTCAGCACAGAGAAATGGAAACTTGATGAGTCGTATTTCCCTGACATCCAGACTGATTTAAGAAAATGATCAAAAAAAAATCCACGAGCAGTAAGTCAGTGAACCTGTCAGTTGCTCTTTCCGTAGTTAAAAGTAAGCTCTAAATCTTAGCATGGATAAGAGGTCCTTAAAATTATCAGGGAAATTTAAATCTGAAAAAAGTATTTCCAAGACAGCAAGGTAAACCACATCAGCTATTGAGAGAGAAATAATGTGAAAACACATCATTGGATTTATTCTTTTCATTGGATACGTTGGCTTCCCTCAGATGACAGGCTTTGAGACGCCTGTTTAATCTGTTTCCTTGTAAAATAGCTTCTTTTTTTTCCCTCTACCCATTCTCCACAAGAGATCCAAAGATTCAAACGGATCATTTACATACAAAAGGATGATCCCTCTTTCTCAGCCCCTACAAGTGATGGGGAATTATCCGCTGTAGTGCTACTTGTGTTGTTGGCTTGTTTCACCTTAAGACGCGTGAACAACACTTCAGTTGTTTCCAAGCAAGTCGACAGTACAGTCATTTTCATCAGCACTCTTGTTCAGGTAATGTTCCTTCAGGCTGGCTGATTTCAGGTCTTATCTTGTTAAGAGCCCCCTACTTCGCCACAGATCTGCGGCGGCTGTCAGAGGAAGCGCCCGCACATTTCAGGACTATTATTGGTGATTGTAGAATGACACTAATTAAAGTCATTGATGTTTAAAATCAAGCACCGCACGTCCCGCTTGTTTTGTCATAAAAGCTCAGATAGCTTCTCAACCTGGCCCCGTCGAGGCGCTATCATGTCATTTGTTTTCAAGCCATGTGGAGAAACCAAAACGTGTGTGTCACTTCGTTAAAAAAAACAACCTGAAAATAGAGGGAGCTCTGCCTGAAGTATTTACAGTTTAATTTTTTAGCAGGAGCTCTCATTTGTTCATGGCAAGGTGTAATACTATAGCTCACTGACTCAAACTTTAATCTAGTTTCTATTATAATGAAGCAGAATGAAAAAAGACCTTTTACAAAGCATCTTCCTTCCTTTGTGGCTCACTGTAGTGATATAATTCAGACAAGTTGTACAATTCCTCATGTATGAAAAGATTGTGAAATTTGACCTTTAAATATTTTAGCTTTATGTGCTTCTAGCTTTCATTGTAAGTATTGTTTTTGTTGAAACAATTTCTCTATAAAAATGCTCACCTATGGTTTTTGTTTGTTATTGTAGTACTTTACAAACAACTTTGGATAATTGAATCATTTATCAAACTAGGTATATTCTAGTATTAATCAGCCTTATTGTCATTAATTTAAAGGTAGAGTGAGCGGTGCTGGAGAAGAAAAACAAATCTCCTTGCACAGCCACAAGTTGTCAAGTGCTGGTCAGCAGCAGTATAACCACTGATCGGACTCTATTCATTGTGCTTAGTTTATTTAACCTGCACCCAAGACCAAAACAAATGAAATGGATTTTCAGTTTACAGTGACGTCAAGAGAAGCTACAACCAAAGAATATTTGGCCTTTCATACTTGAAAAATTACAACAATCAGAGTTTTAAAGACATCTATTGGTTGGTCTGCAAATTTGGAAACGAACAGTGGGTTAGAGAAAACAGGCCAAATAATGACCACCCAAAACCATGAACCTTGTGAATTTAATCAGAAACATGTTCTGCCACATGGAGAAATTTCACAGTGTGGAATTTCTGGTTTGAAAACCTGAAAGAAAAAAAAACCCAAGGACAGCACCAGGTGTAAAAAGGCTCATATTGATGTATTAGCGAAGGAGAGCAAGTCAAACATTTGTCAATTGGCTGAGCGATTCACCCGCGAAGTAAATCTTTGCTTTACATGATTTCCGAAAACTGTACTTTGCATTTGGATATTCGCACGAAATAAGGTCTACCTGGCTCTCAGGAGAAGAAAAAATATGAAAATGAGAAGGAAAAATGTGGCACAGAGAGTGAAAAGAACGGTAAAACGATGACATCTTTCGTTTGCTCACAAATTAAATTTCCAGCCATGCCAACTTCACAGCAGTGAGAATATTCACACACATCCTGCAGAAACTCGCTTTCCGTAATTGTGGTAGGGGGATTAAAGAAACACGATTTCTTGGCCGTGTATGAAGGTGATTGGTTTTCGTTTCTTTTTTTTTTGTTTGGCTTTTTTCTTGTGTGCTTGTGAAAGCTAAAGGCTATGACAACACTGCAGTAGTATAGAAAGGAAGATCAGTTCACTTAATGATACATCCTCATATTCCAAATGATTTAATTCACAGCCTGGCTAAAAGTGAAACTGACAATTTGTACTTCCTGAAAGCCAAAACATGTCAAATACATTCAGAGTGTTTAGCCTGCTGAATGAACCTCTTTTTTGTGGGTTTCTTTAAGTGTGACGCTGCTGCTGCCATTTCCTCAATGCTGCCCCGCTGTGAGCACAGACACTGCAGGACTGATAACTAATAATCAATAATTTAATCTGTTAATGGTGGAAATTTGCACAAGACTGACACATTTTATTGAATAAATGAGTCAATACTGTTTTCAATTAGCTGCTCAGAATCACTCAAAGGACCTTCCCGAAATGACTTAAGGGCCCGATTCGACCGGACGACCACCATTTGAATAACCCTGCCTCAGGGTATAATGAATTGACAACCTTTGATTTGAGACTTTTGCCTCAGTAGCCGCACGTCGGCTCTCACCACCTCCTCCTCGTTGAAACGGCTTCACGGATGCTCGATGCATGTTCCACCTTTTTATTTATGGCCGTAGTAGCATCTGGCTGGCAGCCACAGCCAGCCTCCTCCCCCTGCTTAAGATGCAGTGGAGCCTCTATGGGTTAGGAGGGCCAGCTCTATCAATCTGCTCCCTTCCGGCCCCCACGTTCCCCAGTGCGGTTAATCACTGCCACTAATTAGTGCTAATTACTCATCGCTGCCCGGGAGAGCCCCCCTCGCTGGCTCACACTGATCTGAAGGTCCTCCGTGGCACCCCGCTGCTTGGCATTCCTCAGGTATGGGAGGAGGTGCAGAGACGTGGGAGGTGCTGAGGGGAAGGAGGAGGCTACGCGGGGACACTCATCTTTTTTTATTTATTTTTTTATCTTTTTTTTCTTCTAAAGGGGAGGGAGGGCGACAACATTTTTACTAATTCTAACACATCCCCAGTGTTTAGCCTCCGGTGGCTGCAGGTAAAGGGCTGTGTCCCTGTGGGTCCACGGGGCTGCAGCCCAGCAGACTGGTTTGTGCTGGTCTGCCTTGGGCTGCATGCAGCGTCCAGGCTTAATGAGCCAGCACCTTTTTGCTCCCTCTGTCATTAATTGTCTGTGGCCATGACTCTGTGGGTTATGTTGCGTTCAGCTGATTTTTTTTCTCTCCCAGTAATTTTACTTTAATAGATTCAATTTGCTTTCATTTGCTTTGTATTGATTTATTTGTCCTGCTTTGTCTTGTCAACCATAGAAACCTATAATTTCTCACAAAAGTTTGTGAGGAAAAGGCAGAGCAAAAAAGTTCATTTAATTTGCTAATATTGAGCGAGTTATTAAAAAAGGAGAAATGACAAATGATGTTGATACGGCGCGCAAGTGAGGCTTGAATAAAGCCAAATTCATTTCTTGAATGCAAGAAAACCACAGGGAAATATTACAGATTCTAGATCAGCAGCAAACATTAAAGCCTGAGAGGTTGTTAAATCTGACTGAGCACAGTGTTATCATTTGTTATGTCAGGTTTTAACCCAAAACATCTCAGTAATGTCCCGTAATGGAAGGAGAGTGTGTCATGTCACCCTTAAATAATTACACAATGACGGCTGATTGGGGGCTGGAATGAGTAAATTGGTCTTTGAGAACGAGAGTTTAGACAAAGAGGTTGAGGTTGTGTCTAAAATAGATTGCTTTAGCCTCTGTCACAGGGACACGGAGCACAGCACCAAGTGTCACCAGGAATCAAGCAAAGGCTAAAGCCTTTACCTCTCGCTGACCTCCGAATGTGAAGTGTCCAGCCGTAGTAACTGTGACAGATGAACCGACCACAATCACAACACACACACACACACACACACACACACACACACATAGAGGCAGAGAGACAAATATTCTCACACAAACATTTCCACAAAGGGAAACATAAAACCTGGCTCTGGCTGAAAAGACACTTAATATTATAAGTATATACTCTATTTATCAAGTAATTGCCAATCTATTACTGTATAATATTCTATTATTCTCTTATTTAGATGATAATGGCCACTGACCAGGAGTAATGCAGAAACAAACCTGGCAAATATGAACTGTTCATTTTCAATTTGTGTCATTTAATTGATGAAATTCCATATGCCAATACTTTTTAATAACATGCAAACAATTCCAGTTTATGACACATTATGATTCTTTGTCCATAATTGAATGCTAGAACAGGCGAAGACAGCGTCAGTACAGAGACACTGTCTCAGACCGATTTCCAATGCAAATGAACTTGTTTCAAGACGTTTTGTAAAAACGAGGACGTGAATCTGAATGTTGAGACTAGAAAGACAATGGCAGGACGCCGAATGCAAATTGAAAACTTGATTTTTGGAAACACTTGATCCACATTGAGGCTCAAAGTTTATTCTTGACCTTGATGTCAGTTAAGGAAACTCTCCTCACAAGGTCGATGTGGCGGCGGTTCTGCAGCTTTCAATTATATAGTATTATCTTCTTCAGCAGATGGAGTTTGTCCCTTTTATCTATATTTTTACATTTTTAGAAGACGTCAATGACTTCTTGGCGATGTTTTCCTTAAAGGTCGTGGTTCAAAGTTCATTTTAGACTTTGGAAACAGTGGAGAAAACAAACCATTAGTTGCACAGAGCTGACTGAGCTTTTAAGTCTATATGGACAAAAAGCACTTGAAGTATTCACAAGAAGAAAAAAAAACATGGAAATTTATACATCAATCCCAGGACAAATGGGCGTCTGATTAAGATGAAGTGATATGATCAAAAGTCCCAGAGCGGCTACTAAAGTGACCTTTTAGCGAGAGTGTTTGATCAACTGAAGCTAATTCATTTGCACTCAAATGACTCAAATAGTCGCCCTGTTTGAAAACAAAACTCTGACTTTAAGGACCAAAATATCAACCAACAACGGCCTCGACAAAGAGGAGATTTTTGCAGCACATTTGTGGACATTAGTCACAGATTATCCACGTCATAATTAATCAAGAATCTAAAACAGAACTGGAGTGGTAAACAAGATAAGAAATTTTCAGTCTGTTATGAATTAGGAAAAAAAGAGGAAAGTGAAAACAAAACAAACATTAAATCATCCAGTTGTAGAAACTGGAATTTTTTTTTTTTTCCCTCCATTCGCGTTCACTCAGCAGCTGAACTGAGCTGACCAGACGGCCTCATGTTGAAGCATTTCTTATCTTTGTGATATTTGCTGCCAAGGCCAAATAAAAGCTATACAGGCAGGTTAGCCCATGAATAGAAAACACTCTGTTTATGTCTCTCCTCCCCGTGACATTACTTTCAGGGAGAATAGCTGCAGTTTTGAAAGAAATCTCTGCTGCAGCCTCTCAAAAGAAAAAAAAAAAAAAAGGTAAAAAAGTGTCAGGATCAGGAGAAACATCTGCGGGAAGCGAGGAGGCACACTTCCCACCGCTGCACACGCTCCCTGCATGATGACAGGATGACGTCCTGTTTCCACACCAGCGCCCTGACGGCTCTTAATTTTCTGATGACAGGGAGGTAAAATTAAGTTATGGTTAATAACTTTTCTCTGACACGATGTCAAAAGATGTCGCATACTTACGCATGTCAGAACGCAGCTTCAGGATGAGTTATGTGGTTCTGTATTAGCCTGTCGGTGTCGTGTGATGCATTAGCATTGTTGTCTAATTACTATTGTGCTGCATCTAGTATATATATATATATATATATTTATATACAGTGTATATATATTCATATTTATAGACCCTGAGACTGTATAGGAAGTAGACAATAAACCATAATGGTGGAAGAAAAGAGAAGCAGCTGCTGTTTTTAAGTATGAACACACGGCGTGGTCGCGAGGGCAGCGGCGAGGGCGGGAGGAAGGTCGGGTTGGTCACTGCTCTTGTGAATGTTTATGACGATTTCCGCTTTTTTTCGACTCATCGCCACATTAACCATGGCAACCGCGGAAAGTGCAGCGAGAGAAACGATACAGGAGCTGATTTTACGCTATCTGAGTTTAGTTAATTGAACAGCTTTTCACCGGCGGAGAACAGACGGATATATCAAAGAGAAACGCACTTTGCCACCGTGGAGCAACAGCATCAGATCCAGAAGTCTGATTATCTGGTTTGAGACAATGAACAAATGTTTGTGATACTAGTCAGCAAATATCGCCGTATTAATCATGTCGGAGAGCTAACCAGCTCCCCCTATTTTAAGATCCAACCCACTCTGTTTGGCTGCGTGGTGAGATTACACCGGGTGGATGGTGATAGCAGCAGCCTGGTATAGGGTTGGATGCAGGTGGCGTTGCGCCTTGCTGCCGCTGATTAAAAATACAGAACATCAGTGGTTGCTGTGTGAAAACAAACTTTAGACATGGAGACTTGATAGTCTTTTGGGAGAAGCCTCGGTTATATAAATAAGTCAGTTTGTTTAACCTCTGGTTCTCAGACTCAGCGTTTATAAGTCTATAGATAGATGCACCAGCTGCTCTGCTGATTAACTTTGTTTCACATGATGTGTTTTTATTAATTAACCCAGCGAGTTCCTCAGCGCTCCACCTGGACCAGCTACAGCAGTAGAGGACTACTTACCGTATACACACAGATGATTCAGAAACAATAACACAGTTATATAATCGACTGCTGACAGGAGCAGGTGTAAGTACTTTTATTTTTGATGCATTTGATACCTGTGGTCGGATCACTCACTGAGACTCTAATGCCAGACTTTTACTTTGACGGGGGGCTTTTGCTGCAGAGGATTTCCTCCTGGTTGAAATGTAAATGTAAAGGAAGTGGATCAAAGTGGTGTTTTCCAGATTGCAAAAAAAAAAAAAAAAAGCAAATGCACCTCACAGACACAGCAGATGACGTTAGCCTTATTGCAGTGAGCTGTCTCTCCACAGCAGGGCGTTTAAACCTCGCTTGATTCTCTTCCTTGTGTTTCTTGAGGTGGGATTTAAACCAATACAGCAAAGCAGCTTTTTCCACTTTTTTTTTTTTCCATGGATCTCACAGCGGAAGATTTGATACCTGTTTGCGGTTCCAAGAGACGTTTATTCATCGTCCGTATGTCTCCCTTGAAAATAGATTCATCTCTCCAATAAGCTAAACTCCTCCTGCACAAACTCCTGTTCATTAAACCTCCGAGACTCATTCACGTTTATTTTTAGAGCGTAATGTTCATTGTTATAGCCGTGTTGACTCTCCACAGATCCTGCTGGCTTTCATTCTGTTGCTGCAGGTACTCCAGCAATGTGTTTCCTTGGAGCAAACACGAGCGAGACAAGGTTATAGGTGATCTCCTCAATAGTGGCATTCAGAGCGTTGGGCGATGTTCCAGGGACAGGAATGTCATGTCTGCAGCGCGAGTCCTCCTTTTGTCAGACGCCTGTTAAAGAAATCGTTGGCATTCATGCACATTTTCTTCCGGTCCCTGACAACATCAGGTGTGTGAAGGTCAAGCTTTTCTTCGGGCTCACAGGCACTTAAAAATCAATTCTTGCTTTGTTGTGTCTTTAATACCCAATCAAATTCTTTTAAATCTAATTTAATAATTGGTATTCAAGTATTTTTTTTCAACAGTTTTTAGTAAAAAAGGAAGAAAATCGAACACAAAAGACCCGGGAGAATAGAAACCAGTCTGTGTCGGTTTTTCAATTGCACAGCGTCTTGTTTTTGGAGTTTAGTGATTAGTAAACAAAAGCTCGCCCTCATAAACCCCCTCCCAAATCTGCGTCTTGTTTGTGGGAGTCTTCTGGAGATTTTTGTCTGGACCGTACTTTGTTTGCTCTGCGTCTAAATCCAAAATTCTTCCTCATAATTACAAAACAGCAGGTGTCCCATGAAGATGCTTCAACTGCAAATAACATTTTCCTCACTACATTGTTAACTTCTCTGATGCACATATGCAGATGTCGTTCAGAAAAAACAACTTAAAAGCATCTCCATCTAAGAATTACTCCCTTCACTCCACCTTTCCCACTGGTTTGCATTTGTAAATTAGAAATCATATTTCAGCAAAAACGGCACAAATGTCAGGCGAGGGGGGAGGGGGAGGACAACACCGCGCCGTAATCTGTTGCGTTTCGCCAACTCTTAATTGACCTTTTGTTCTCTGCCCTTCTTCCCCCTTCTTATTATTTCTCAATTCACAAGAAATACAGCCATAAACCTGAGGCAAAACACCCTGTAAAGCCGAACCTCCGAGCCATTCTTATTCATTAGACGAGCTCGCAGTGTTGTTGGCTGTCACCGCCACCAAGGGGCCTGTCCATGGCTGCAGCTGACATCTGTTGGCATAATGTAGCGTCCAGGGCTGTGATAGGCAACGGGAACTGATTTATAAGGTTCTCTGTTTAAGTGGGTGTCTTAAGGTAATTATAAACTAGTGGGGGGGTTGCTACTAATTGCACCTTCCCTGATCTGTAATGAAGGCCAAACAGCGTGAACGAGCCCATCCTGCGCGCGTGAGGCAGCGGAGGAGCGAGGGCAGCTGAGCTTGACCAGTTAGTGTTGGTTTAGCTCTGGGCTGGAGCTCCTCACCTGCTGTTCCGCCGCGTCTTCAGCCAATTTCTCTTGAGT
Source organism: Trachurus trachurus (assembly GCF_905171665.1). Lineage (NCBI taxonomy): Eukaryota > Metazoa > Chordata > Actinopteri > Carangiformes > Carangidae > Trachurus > Trachurus trachurus. The sequence continues at coordinate 9,440,282 of NC_139905.1, read as the reverse complement.
AATTAACTGTGATGCCACATATGGCGCAATGGTGCAACAAAAAAAAAAAAAAACCTGATCGCTGGCGGATGTAGAGGCGCCGAAGAGAGCAGCTAAACGAAGGGATCCCCCGCGGTGACCAAAGCTCCAAACACCCAGTGCGAGCATAAATGGGATGACTGGAAAATTCTTTTGACATGCACAATTAAAAACAAATGCTGTTTCCACATGACACAAATGAGTGTAATTAATCACTGAACAAATGAATTATTGGGAAGATTAGAAAATGAGGTAGATTAAGTACACCAGCGAGGCTTGAATTATTAACAATATTTGTATCAGCTGATTAAGATGTGAAAGAAAGAGAGCACATTGTGCGAACGTATGACAAAGTAATTAGAGGTGCAGTTTTACATACATTATGAAAATGTTATCAACTAAAAGCTGCACAAACAAAGATGTGCGACGTCTCGACAAAACATGAAGAACAAAACACACTGTTGTTTATTACCATTTCTGTGATAACCATTACAAATACTGTATGTGTCTGGGCATGTAATATAATAAGCAATACATGCATGTATGTATATTTCTTATTCATGACCAGAAGATTAATGAGTAACAGTACATTAGGTATTTGCAGTACAGTTGGGAAGGTGCAGCAGGTCGTTGTCCAGTTATCAAGCTGAACAGAAGCAGATAAAACTACGAGTACTATAGCGAGCGGTTGGGGTAATCAGATCTGCCTTCAGTTAACACAATTACATGCAACAAGGCAAAATGTAACTGTCCTGCAGCCTGGTTCTGTCTCTGCTCTCAGGAGAAGCTGGAGGAAAGAAAGAAAAGAAGAAGCTACAGACATACATATAACGTAAGCAGAGTTCTCCCCGTTTCTGCAACAAGTGTTGACAAATTGACAAAAATCCAAAAAGGAGAACAGTTAGATATGATCTGGAAATATCCATACAGCCTCTCACAAACAAACAAATCTGTTGCATCTCCTGGAGTTTGTTCAGTTCATTTGAAAACATTGTCTGACAGAGGAGGATAACCTCACTAGCTTCATTGTGCTGCTCCACAGCCGCTGAACAGAAGGAACGACTGTGCTGTGGGTTAGGGAGGAACTTCCTGCGCCAGGGAAAGTCAAGTAAACTGAAAAGCAGCTTTATCAATGAAGGATTATCCTCATACACCAGTAAATATATTTTTTTTTTACCAGATATATTTTGGAGCAAACTGACTGGATTATATTGACAGGCAGCAGTCATTTATTTTTCATGTAGTATTAAGTGCCCCACATGAGGTCATTTTAGACAAATGAAACATGAAACAGCGTTCAGGGCGACTTAAGCATTTAACCAGGAAACCATGAAGATGTTATGTTAATCGTGCTCATGTAATTGTCATGAGCAGATGTTGAAGAAAAAAACCAGATAGCAACATACAGTATAGCAATTATCTATATATGTTTCTCTCCCAGAGCACACAATAAAAACAGAACATACAGTACTGTATGTGCCATTGCAAATTAGTCGAGCTTTGTAAATGGCATTACATTTACATTTTTAGCATGAAGTAAATTCATATGTACGTGTAACAATACGCACATGAGAATAGAATGATTAGAGATAATCACAATATGAATGAAACGATGTGTATTTGTGGGAGTGTGGAAAAATATGTATTTTTATGTTTATGTAAAGTTGTTCAAAATGAATTATGGGCATTATCCACCATTATGACAAAACTTTATATTCCTGAAACGTAACAAGGCGTCAGGCATAACAGGCAACAAGCGCTGCAGATATTTTACTCGCTTCTTTTCAACACGAGTCGGGAATTATTTTGATAATAAACTGTTTGTCAAATGATCAAACGAGCACAATAAGCTTGTGGAGCGAGATCAGTGTTGTATAAAACACTAAGGTATGATGGGTATTAAAAACCGGGGAGGTGAAGCTGCGTTTAAGCACTGAGTTACAGAGGAAGAGTTTCCGTCGAGTGAGTGACACAAAAGCAAGATTAGGGGATCAAGTGCTGAAAGATGAGAGAGGAATTTAGTGGAATTGACAGCACATTCAAGGGTTTCCGAGAGGAAGGGAAGACAAGAGACAGGGCGATAATTTTAGAGATTTGAAGGGTCAAGATTAAGCTGCCTGATAATAAGCAGAGTGAAATGAAGCAATTTTGAAAATATATGCTGATGCAGTGTGGACTGGGGAGGGAGACAAAGAGGGCTGTCAGAGCCTCCACAAATGACTTGGTATCAGACAACAGGCTTTTGGAAATATTGGATTGTACAGTCAGACAGTTTCACCGCCTGCCGCACTATATTTATGCACAGATCATATTCGAGGGCTGCGATAGGTCTCCTGCCGTTCCTTCACGGTGAATGTGAAGGACTAATAAAGAATCCAGATTTCTGGTGGATGTAATTAGCCAATCGTTTCTAATAGTGTCCATAGCAATGCATTTTCATGGCAGTGTCATTTTGCCCCGGCCAATATGCCTTGAAGTGTAATTTCTGCCTCAGCGTTTAGACACAGAGCTATCGATTGCATTCAGTGAATGATCTGCTCAGAAACCCATCATCTACTTTAATAATGTCACTCACCACCACATTCTCTCTGCTTGGTTTCCATTAATAGCCAGCCTACGTGACATTGTCAACATTCACTGCTCGAACAACAGGGTCTTTGAAGCATGGCTGGTTCGCAATTGGGTCATTTAATCAATTTATACAATTGAACCTATTTAACATATTGATATGCAGTTACCCTGTAATGTGTGTGGCCTTTTATCCCCTTGAGTGAAGGAAACTCCAAGGGAGCTTTTCAGATCTTCTGCCGTTATTTATCATGTGACATTTAGCTGGGCCCTGATAGCGGCAGCTCTCCACTTTAATTAAAGGTTCAACCTCTTCACTGGATGACAAATTGACTGGTTTGTGCCTTGGAAAAGTGGAGGAACATGTCTAGTCCACCCTGCTCCTCGCTAACGGTGGGCCAACATCGGGGAGAGGGAGGTGGAGCTGGCATTTTAGTTCAGGCGTCACCGAGCCGGGGGTCAGGAGAACCAGCTGGATTATCTACTGCACGGGCTCTCGGACTAAATGAAACGGCATGTAGTGCTTTTTGTCAGCTCTGTTATAAGTTTAGTTTTCTGGGGGGGGGGGGGTGTTTTTCTCTTTTTGTTTGTCCTTAAGATTATTTCCTCCTTGTGTTGTTCTTTTGTTAAGTTTCTTGTGACCTTCTGTTTGTGCAGATGCGAGATCTGCAACTCGGTCGGTAGCAGCGAATGGCTAATGGTCCATCCCCCGGTTATTTTACGGCAGGCTGGAGAATATGTCCACTTTGCATGGTTCCCTTCTTCCATTTTTCAAACTTCGCCTGAGTTGGGGGTGACACAGCTTGAAACGGGTTTCAGGAGAAGCAGCAACACAAATGGAAGAGTAGGCCCAGATGATACAATCACTTTGTTCAGCATGAACACTTCTGCAAACATGTTGGAGGGTGGGAGAAGGGAGGGTGGGGGGTAGGGGGGGGTTGTTCTGCAGGGCAGGCACCAAGGCATCTGTGTAAGATGAGATGGTGTAAACAGGCAGATTGGCTCTCTTCTCAGCGTTAGCTCCTTGAGATTTCATGCTGGCTGGATTTATAGAGAGTCACAGTGCAGTGGAATGTGCCGTGGGCTCCTCTGGGGCCAGTTTCAGAGACAACACAGTGTCGAGCGCCTGATGATAAACCAAATATAAACCTATGTATAAAGAATATACAGTATTTTACCATCTTAAAAACAAAGTCCCTTTTTTTTTATTGTAGCTCATACACCGGAGTAATCCTTCATCCTCAACCTTCATGTTCATTTTGTTGTTGTTTGTCATTGTTAATTTATTTATTCTCATCCTCATTTGTTGGTGTTATTCTTTTCTACTGAATTATGTCCCTGTCTTGTCTTGTTTTTTCAGGCGGCAGCTGCACATGTTTGATGATTCTATTATTGTCAGATGTTTTAGATGCAGCAATTAAAACATTTAACTGATCTACCGTATAGATTTAGCATATCGGGACTTCAAAAGGGAACAAACTCTCTACTTTTGTGAGTTTATGAATTATATGTGCAGTCACAGTCCGTCCCTTTGTTCCCAGTATAAACTCTGAGCCCTATAAGTCGTCTCCGCTCGACTGCGGGCGATGTTCCCTCTCTCTATACAGTATGTACTGAGACACAAAGTTTTGGTGACACGGAGAGAAATGTGAGCGCGGAGAAAACTGAATTTATTAAAACGGAGAGAAATGACTGAAAAAACAGCCGCTCTGGGTTTGATCTGTGTGTTTTTTTGACCGGGTGAAGCCGTGGAAAATAGTTGAAACTACAAATTAAGTTTCAAATCACATTACTAAAGTTTCACAAAACAGGCCACAAATCAGCCACAACATTAAAAACGGTAAAACTGAATGTACTGTATGGCACACAGTTACTTCAACAGACACAAGAACAATGCAAACCACTTCCCTACATCCAGGGCCGGCCCAAGCCTCCATGGGGCCCTAAGCAAAATCTTTATTATGGTGCCCTCTATTACTGCCAATAATACTATTTTATTTTTCTAACCTGTCATTATGAATCATCATATCCTGGCAGGTTTTTACCCATATATGGTTTTTATTCTGAAATGGCACCAAATTCAGCTAAAAGTGCAGCCTGCGGTTGATTTACATTTAGTATTTAAATTGATATAGTACTGGGATACTGAATGTCACCTAAAGGTCGACTAAAAGTAACAAAATAAACCAAAAGACAATGCATTTACTGTAAACACATCATCTGCTCTTTAACATTTTTTGGTTTTGCAACAGCAAAGTGCAACAACAATTTGAAATGTAACAACAATTAAAGTTTTTTGTAATTATGCAGAGTTTCTCCAAGGGGTCGACAGAAGTTACGCACTACAATTTAAAAAGGTCAGGAAGCTGAATAGAGCTACTGCAGTTTTAACTTCAGGCTCAGCAGCTTCACAGTGTAGAAACAACTACATTTGAACAAGTGTAATCATGTCCTCAAAGGTGCTGACCTATAGTTTTTCCTCATTATGTATTTGTCCTCAGGCATTTACCTGAGGACAAATACATAATGAGGAAAAAAGAAGAATTCAACATTTAAAGAATGAGCAGGCTCTAAGAACATAGTTGTTGACCAAAAGGTGATGTTGTGTTGTGTTGTGCTGCTCTTTAATGACAGCACAGGAGGCGTACTGTAATTGTCGCGAGGGCTGTAAAAATGGCCCATTTCGTTGGCGCCAAACTAGTAAATAGATGCGAGGAGCCGCTCGTCCCTCAGCAGAGTGGTTGAGGACCGATCGGGGGACCGCGGCTCCCTAATGACAGTCCCCTGCAGAAGGGACAGTTGTCTCGGCTATAAGCCCTACTTCCTTGACAGCCCCTGGGATCCCTTTGTCCTGTTGTAAACTATTCTGAAGGAAGGACATTTAATTGCCCGGCACACACTAATGAGTTTGCAAACTAATTAAAGGGGGTATATTACGCCCTGTGGAGGCCCACATCACTAAGAAAGCCAGGGACATCTTTAATGAGGAGCCTTGATAACCCTTCAAAGGAGGGATGTGTAGTGTCTGTAATGATGCCCAGGGTAAAGCCGAGCTCAGCCAGGGAAAAGTGTGTGTGCGTTGGCGTGTGTGTCCCTCACCTCGGGTGTGTGGAGACTTGCAAGCAGATGCCAAGTGTTTTCAGTCCATCGCCCACAGCTACCTACCTACATGTCCTAATCAAAGAGTTTCACTCTCCTTCCAATAGGTTCAAAGAGACCGGCTCCACCTCTTCTCTCAGTGGGTGGTGCACAGACATTTCTGGGTTGTTTCGTTTTCTTGTATTGTATTATTCACTTCAGAATCATCAGCTTTATTAGGGAATCAGAGGAAGTATTTTGGGAACATTTTTTTTTTTTTGTAAACAGCTCAAAACGACCTATATCACACACGTAAGAATGAGAATGCGTGTTTGTGTACGAGACGCGGCGGAGGAGAAAATCTTTGGCCGGGAAATAAAGAGAGGAACGAGTTGGACAGATGGACTGAATATGCCATCAGAATCGATGAAGGTCATGATTAGTTCTCATTTCTGAATTCATTAAAATCACCCGGGGCGCTTTATGTTTTCAAACAAATTAAACTCTTTGACTGTTGCTGAGGTCGAGCCGTTGCTCTCCGTCATGTCTGCCTGAGCTCCTGCTGTGGCTCGGTGCAGCCGGCAGCCCCTTCCTCTGCGGATCGGCCCCCCCTCCAGTAAACAAGTGCTTTTTTTTTTTTCTTTCTTTCTTTCTTCCTTTTTTTTTTTTTTTTTGTTTGGTCACAATATTTTCCTCCCAGACAGTGACGGCTGTTATTTTGCCCGTGGCTCCTGTCAAAACTAACATGGCTTAATTGACTGCGAGCGAATGAGCTCCTGGATTGATCCTGTCAGGCTCCTCAGGAAGTGATGCTGCTCCATCTGTGAGGCACAACTCCAGCGACAGCAGCAATCTGTTGCTTGGGAATGAGCCAAGGCTTTAAAAAAAAAAAAAAAAGAAAAAGAGAGGAGGAGGGGGGGGAAAAAAAGAAAAAGTCAAAATTACAGAAAGTACCTCAGGCGCTGTGTGTATTCTGATCAGCTGTCAGTGATGACACACTCAGATGAACACACACATGCATGTGGAAATAAAGCAGCTGAAAAACTAGACGGAGACAGACATCCACATATGCAGCGTGTAATTTTTGCATCATGGTTAGCAATGTCACATTCAAGGGGGCTTGTGTCTCTCCCTTAAGGTATGGCAGCAAATCAGAATGGTCTTGTCTGGCTTGTTAGACATTTGATGTCGGGCGAGGTTGTCCTCAGGGTATATCCAAAACGCAACCTGTCATCTATTGCTGCACCGCTGTCACTTGTCCAAAAAAACTGTGGCATATACTGTCATCTTAGGTTTTTACCTGTAGCTCAGCTCCGCCAGGCCCAGTCGTGACCCCCCAGCCTTTCACCTCTCCCTCTCTTTTTTTTCCCACCCCTGTCCTCGCCTTTCATCTCTCACAGTCTATCTTTTGCAGCTGGAGATACTGTGTTTCCCGGGCTAAAGTGTGCGATGCAGCAGCGCCTTCTGGCACGATTAAATATTTAGACGGCTGTCTATGTAGATGGTGGCTCGGAGACGCCGAGGAATAATCTTGGAGACAGCTGCTGTAGCACATCTGGGTGTCACTGATAGCAGAGGAAGGTGTGCGGCTGGTGTTGCCGTGAAACAGGGAGACTTAAGAGACACAGCTGTCAATCATCCGGGTGGCACGGGCACCCAGGCTTCCATAGCGTCCCCGCATAGTGGGGCCCGGCTCGCACAGACTGACGCCTGACAGACTGAGGCTGTCACCGTCGTCTGAGCCGGATGCACTTTTTCACGGCGGCCATATGCTAATGCCGCCACTAGCCGCATCTTAGCTTAATATATCAGTGGCCTAATCCAGTTAATCTCATGTTCGCGCCACGCCGCAGCCATAAATTCAAAATAAAAGCTCCAGTTAATGACTCCCTCTCTCTCACTGATACTTTGACTTCCTGCGGGAGACATTTTTCGGTTTTTAAATAGCGCCGATCCTTGTGTAGCCGGTAACAGGGGGGTGGCTGTAGGTGCAATGTGTCAGAACATTTGAAGAAGATTGAGTGTGAAAAGCCGCCCACTTCTTCCCCCTGCACTCTTCATCCGCCAGCAGCCTGAACTTGGAGGCTGCACAGCGGCGCTACGAGGCCGGCTGGCCTGAAAATCACTTTGTGTTCCTCTCCCAGGCACATGCGGTATGGATGCGTCTCCTCTCGGCTCAGGCCCTCCCGACACCGTGATTAATGGCACTCGCTTCTCTCCCCATCTCATTCTGTTACTGTCAGAGTTAAGTGGGCCGAAGACAATAATAAACAGTCAGTCTTCTGTGAACCCCCTAACACGATCATTCCACCCCACCCGATTCCCCCCTTTCCAATGAGAAAAAGAGGAAGAGAGATGGAGTGAGAGATAGAGAGGAAGTGCATGCATGTGTGTTGTGTGTTTGTGTGTGCACTCGTGCTGTACAGGACTGACGAATGCAGAGTTAAAGACACAGAAACAGGGCTCAGTAATGGAAACAGAGAGGAAGCTACGTCACATTGTTCCTCATCAGTGTGTACAGTGAAGAGGTTTCTCTCTGTCTAAACCTTCAGGGAGAAAAAAATATATATTTGTGCACGTTTTAGCTTTTTAACGACAAACATACAGAACATTTTCTACCTGTACACCTACGTTATCAAACGAACGCTTTGCAGCTGTAGATTTTTTTTGATGTACACTCCCCTCTGCTCCAGCCATTTCCATACAGAATGAAAATTAATTAGCAGAGCCATGAAACTTGCATATAATTTCATGGTAATTCTGTTTACATGCAGATTGATTTAAAAAGTCTGCACTGCATTACCCCGCAACCATAATACAAGTCTGACAGCAGTGAATAAAGGCTGTATATTCACAGTGGTCGTTAGCATCTTATAGATTTTAATACTTTATAGAAAGAAGTGGTTCAGGGTTATTTCACCAGGATAATTCACTCTGCAGAATAATGTTACATACAATCTTTTTTTATGTAGACATCTTTCAATAAAATCTTGTTTGTGTTTCTTCACACCTTTAGAAATGATAGGAATAAACAAGGACAAAGTGAAGAAACACTCTATCTGCAGACATATATCCATCCTGATGAGCTGGGAACTGGCTTCTCTGCGTCAAAGGCTCACAAGTCGAAAAGGTCTGCGAACCACATGCCCACTAGAGCAGAGGTCTTCAACAGGGGGTCCGCAAAGGTGCTGATTAGATAATCATAAGTTTTATATATCTTTTAGTTTCCACATTTATCTTTCAAATAATGAATAATTTTGAATAGCTTGTCTGCATGATTACCACGCAGTTGACAGACATTGTTGATATTGGCATTGGTATCAGTGAACAAGGTCTGTTTACAGTATAAATTGCAGAGGGACGGCTACTCTACTCACTGTGCATTGTACACGCTTAGAAAAAACATATTAACCTGTGTGTTATTCCAAAAGCTTAGTATTGAATGCACAACATCAAGCTACGTTTATACATGTTACTTGGCCTAGTAGGGTTCGTGGGCGTGCGTGGGTTCTCTCCGGGTACTCCGGCTTCCTCCCACAGTCCAAAGACATGCAGGTTAGGTTAGGTTAATTGGCGACTCTAAATTGCCCATAGGTGTGAATGAGAGTGTGAATGGTTGTCTGTCCATATATGTTGGCCCTGCGATAGACTGGCGACCTGTCCAGGGTGTACCCCGCCTCTCGCCCAAAGTTAGCTGAGATAGGCTCCAGCTCACCCGTGACCCTAGTGCAGGATAAGCGGTATAGAAAAATGAACTTGGCCTAGTACAATTTTTTTTATTTTTTTATTTTTTTATTATATTTTTTCATTTTTAACCACAGGGCAGGAACTCAGATCACCAAATCTCATGTAATACTGCACTTCATATCACAGTCAATCAATCCCAAATGGGCCTGTACAATTTTTTTAATATCGTAGGGGTCCCTGCTCCATGTTTATGTCAGGTTGGGTTGTCCCTGGTCTGAAAAACATTGACAACCCCTGCACTGTAGAGGCTGGTTAAGGAGACTGGTGTTTCAGGGGCCGTTAGGATAAACTGCAAGCTGCTGACTGACTGATTGAGAGAAAAAGAAGGGAGAGATTGAGAAGGCGGCCGTCGCTGCAGCCAGAGGAAAAGCAAAGTGAATGGAGTGAGCGAAGACACTTTGGATCTCAGACCTGCTGTTTTAGTCACTAGTGAGCTGTCTCTTCCTGCAACTTCCAGCCTCCTCCCTCCTCCCCGGGCCTGTCACTTCACTTCTCTGCCGTATCCTCTTCAGTTGAGCACCCCCACCCCCCCTCTCCCCGCCCCCCACCGTCTCACTGCCTCTGCAAGACCCTGAACCAGCCCGCCGCCTCACATGGAACATACACAGCTCATACAGCTCATGCAGCAGCAGCGGCGCCATTCAATCCTCTGAGGGGTTTCTGTACACAGGCAGGAATAAAGGGTCCAACTTTTGAGTTCCAGTCACTGACCTCGGTGTCAGGGCCTCAGAAAGCCTCTCCGCCGAGGCTATGAGACCCCTGCACAGCCACGGCCACCGCATTCACCCTTCCCCCCCCCACCACCTCCTCCTCCTCCTCCTCCTCCTCCTCCTCTCTTCCCTCTCTTATTACTGGGGGATGACCTGCCTCGCAGCTCTGGGCTCAGTGACCGAGAAATCCTCGGGCCCTCGCCGACCGTCTCCATCCTCCTTGCTGCTGCTGCTGCTGCTGGTGGATTGTCTTTGCGTCTACCGGAGTGGCCTTGGAGAAATGAAGTGCCATGATCTCATCACGCCGAGCCCATTGTTTTCACTCTCATGCACACTGTGTAATAGCCATGGAGATAAGGGGATGATTCAGGCCTTTCACGGAAGGAAATGTGAAAAGCCTGCCTGTGAAAAAGTGAAATTACTGTTTTGATGGCTTTTGATGGCGGGGGGCATAATTGCTGGATGGAAGGAAGGATGGAGGGTGAAATACACATAGGAGATTAGTATTTCTAATGCTGGAGACGGTTGGTAGGAGGCCTGCAGAAGGTTATGCACGCAGTGGGTAGTTCTAATGAAGCTGCCATGTATGTAGAATAGCAGATTGTACTAAAATAGCTCATTGCTCTCCTTTCCACAGCAACCTTTGCCCCTCTGGATTGAAACTCCATTCTCGATGGCAGCGCTGATTATGATATTGTTCGATGCTCATTGCCATAGTAACGGTGATTAATTTCACATTGTTTGTGCACGGAGTAGTTGCCGGAGCCTTCAGGAACGGGGAATGAGCTTAAGTATTTTTGGCAACTGGCATAAGGCTCATCAACACATGCAGACAACACGGGTCGGAGGATTACAGCTTGTAGTAATGACAGGGGCAAAGCGTAAATAGTATAAATACTCCATGGGATTATAATTAGCCTTACTCTGTGCATTTAGACACACTCAAGTGGAACTAAAACCTTATTGACTTCTGGAGACAATTTCATATTAATTGGATGCCTCTCCGTTCTCACTGTCTACTTCTTCTTGGGGTTTGTTTTTTTTGTTCGAGCGGCTGACAAATGTGCTGCTGCGGTGGAATAACAGAGACGGCATAGCGGATTAGCATTAGCCACAGCACCAGCTCGAACACGAGAAACGCCACCTTCGTCGGCGTCACAGGGGGGCCCGCCGTCGCATCGCCATTGCCACCACCGCCGTCGTCGTCGATGGCTGGGTAAAGAGAGGAGGGGAGGGGGAGGAGGAGGAGGAGGAGAACGGATGGGAATCAAAGGGGAGACGGGGCAGCTTTGAAGCCGCGTATGAAGAGCAACTCAAAAAGCACAAAAAAAGAGGGTGGGTGTGGGGGGTGTGGGGGTGGGAGGGGGTCGATGTGAGAGGGAAACTGATAAGATAAGGCACCTGCTCGTAGGGCTGCATCCTCTGGGTGGAGGGGAGAGACGGTATCATGGAGGAGGACAGGGTCTCCTGGACATGAGAGGAATTAATGTTAATCTTGTCCCCCCCCTCCATCCCATCCCCACCCTCAAACACACACATAAACACACACTCTATTTCATCTCCCATCTCAGCATTCAGCATATGTCCTCCTCCCTCTTTGTCTGCCACCCTACCCTCCTCCCTCCCTCCCACCTCCCCTCCCTCATTTTATCTGCACGCTGGCCACAAATTCATCGCTTCTTTTCCATCCAGAAGTGGGGGAAAGTTGTAAAGCTAATTAAGGAGCGGGGATGCAGCAGCTCGACAGATGTGCATTGAGATGGGTGCTATTGAGTAGCGGGGATAATGGTGTGTGGACCTGGTGGGCAGTGGGGTTGTGTTGGAGGGAGCTCCTACCTGGGCGTGCATGTTAATCAGCGCGCCTGTCTGTTGAGAGCCAGGGAATTAAGGGGGAAGGGAAGCGTGTCGCCAGCCTCCAGTGAAGAGACAAGGCAGGCAAGCTGATTAAGAGCACAAATTCGCCCTGTTTGGTCAGACAGGGAGATATGTGTACGAAGGAGGAAAAGGGCAAGAAAAGTGTGTATTGATTAACAGTGCTGGTGGTGGTGCTGCTGGTGGTGGTGGTATGGTGGGTAGAAATCTACCTACCGTTGTCAAACAAAATATTTCACAGCACTTAAAGGCATCACGATACTTCAAAGGGGCAAAAATCACACAATTGCCATCACATATCTGCAGGGAGGCTGTGATAGTCGTTGATAAATGTTAATAACTTAATGATTTCTCGACCCCCGGTGCTGGAGATTTCCGCCTGTGAAAACTCTCTCTTCAGTCTGCACTCTGACTGAAGAGAGGGGAAAAAAAGAAAAGAAAAAAAAAATCTTGCAGCCTGATGAATTTCATGACATTCACAGTCTCCTTCACGTCCACATGCATTTTCAGCTCCTCAACAATGGAGAGGACGGAGCTCCAGCGTGAGCAAGCAACAATTAAGCGATGAGAAAAAAAAAAGCTTCTGGCTTTTTTGTTTTCACAGCCAAAACAGCCTGATGACGAAGACGTGTGATTTCTCATCAGACGGCTGGACTGTCCCTGCTGCTCACTGATACATTGCCAGTCAGATATCCCATAAATTACATTAGATAATACACAAGGAAAAACTGCTGACTGGGCCTTTAAACAGCAACAACATTAACCTGCTGTAACATGGGAGCACATTGTACGTTTCTGATTCCATTACACTGATTAACATTTAGAGTTGCACTTACATACCTGTATTGGATTTCTATGGTCTCTGATCATGTTTCAAGTTGTCACAACAAATCATATCTCACTTTACAATATTCTGTATAGTACATAACACTTTGTGAGTCATCAGTGTTGGTGCTGCAACAATTAGTCGATTAGTTGAAAGACAAACATTAACACTTTCACTAATCACCTCATTGTTTACATGAGTCATCAAGAAAAAAAAAATGCTGCCTTTCTTCTCACATCATTGTAGATTGAACATCTTGAACTGTCAGTCAGATGAAACGAGCAATTCACAGATAATAGATGTAAATATTAGTACCTAAATAATTTCATAATATATCACTCAGCCTCTGTTAAAGGAAAATACAAACAGTGGTATAAAGTTGAAATGTATAAACTGCTGTCGGCTTCTCACCTGCATGAAACACTGGAGTTCACACTACAACATAAGTCAAAATGAATGGAGTTAAATAGAGTTAATTAAGCAAAGATAAACTGCATCAACATTGAAGTAACTGAATAACTTCTAGAAACAACTCAAACACAGTGGAGTGTTTCTATCGTGTTATCTGGCCCTGCTCTGCACTTCCAGAATAGACGTTTAAAGGAAGAATAGTGATTTTGGTTTAGTGACACCTTGTGAACAACACACAAGTTGTTGTTGTGTTTTTTTTTTTAAATGTTGTTTTCACACCAGTGAATAATAATTTACTCTCTATACATAGATGCAAAGCTTCATGCTTTCTTCCCCAGATATCTGCAAGTTTTTAATTAGAATTATCTCCTTTTTTTTACCAACACAGCCTGATCTAATTTCTCGGTAATTGTTGTTATTTACACAGTAAAGGTTTTTGGGTATTTATCAACATTTCCTTCCCCAGATCTCAGTGTCTGCAGTCGATAATGAGTGGGGAAATTATTTTCAACAGTCAGTCATTATCTGTGTGTTCAAGTAGTCTTCCTTTTAATATGCTAATGCGGCTGATATAATCAGCTGGTAATTGTAAAACACTTCAAGTACGACACATTTTGCAGGCACTCGCTCCTGAATGAAGAAATCACAGCCAGTCGGCGGCACAGAGCTGCGGTTGGATGTTGCCGACGATCTGTTTATGTTCCCGGGAGACATTGTGGAGGGAGCGCCTGCCATTCGATCCCGCATGGCATCAGCCCAAATCACACACAGACTCCTATAGAAATGTGTAGGCTGGTGTGAAAGCTGTGTTGCTGTGTTAGCGATGCCACCAACACCACACCACCACCCACTTCTGCAGTGTTTTTTTACTCTGTATTTCTTATGGGTTTTTATTTGTAAAAAAAAAAAAAAAAACATCCAACTTTGATTACCATTGATTCTCCCATATAGTTGGTTTATACCTGTGTGCTATTTATGTCACAACATCTTAAATGAATCTTTTTTTATTGTGTCTTAACCAGAATGATGAAAGAAGTGTTCTCCCCATGTCCTCCGGGGATGCTAGTGCTTTTCTGCAGGAGAGGATGGGATCCTGACTTTGTTTTTCTCCTTCGGCTGTTATTTCCCTGAAGAGAAGAGCCGAGTGAAGAGAGCTATGAGTGATCGACTCTGCCTTTATTCTCCAAGTTTTCGGGGGATTTGAAGTTATTGAAAGTCTGGGGATGGGTGACAGCTCGGAGATGTCTGTGTGATGCCTATCAGGCGCACGCCGGCCTCTCCTCCTCCGTCGTCATGTGTTTGCGCGCTCACACATGCATGCATGCATGCATGCATGCATGCGTCAAAGCCCGGCGGCTCGTGAGAGATGGAGGGCACAGGCTCCCCTGTTCTCAAATACATGTTTTTCTTGTGGCCAATCATTTCTGCTCACACATGACATCTCTCCCAGATTGATTTCATTCAGCTGTAGAGGGCGGCAAGATCAAACAAATGTTGTCTGGAATAGTGGCGGCGGCGGTGGAGGAGGAGGAGGAGGAGGAGGGGGAGAGGGGGGTCAGGGGTGGAAGGTTGCTAGCTTGAAAGATGAAGCGAGGGATATAAAATGGAGAGAGAGAGAATCAGTCATCCAGTCAGCTCGGTGCCATGTGGTGACATGGTGTAGCGGTGGAAGGTGCTACTCTATAAAGCGACGAGCCTTTTCCACGGCTGCTCCCCTCTCACAGTGAGGTGGCTGTTTTGTAGGGGTGGCGGTCGTGGTGGTGGTGGGGGTGGGGGGTGCGGCCCTGTTCCTTCACGATGCCTCTGAGTACCCATGCAAGGAATAATGGATGCATAATATGGAACGACAGCTTGCAGAGCACTATCATTAATGTTGTAATTCACTTTTAGTGTTTCTACTATTGCGCTGCAACAGGAGGCACAGATGTCACCTGAATCTGCTCCTTCTAGCAGCCAGAGCACACCCGGTTTTCACCAGCTGTCTTGGAACGCACGCTGCCAGCCTCCCTCCCTCCCTCCCCCATACGTGGGCAAATGTGGACACAAGTGAGCTTGTGACTCTGTGTGTGTGTGTGTGCGGTACACAGGGTCCTGCTTTGCTTGTCTATTTAACACAAGTTTGAGTTTTTAGACGAAGGGTTTTGTATTTTATGTATAAATGTAACATTCCGGCCCAGAGGTGAGTTTACAGTCCAGGCTTGCTCTGTTACGTGTAGAGGAGTTTGCGCTGCTGTCATTTCTTTGTCTAATCTCAGGTTATAAGACGCATACAATGAGTTTCCACTTTTCTTTTAGCGCTTCTGTTTCTGCCACTGAAGCTAATCCATCACTTTGAATGAGAGGGTGATAGCCATGTTTGGCAAAGCATTGCAGAACTGACATCACGCTCTAAACTTGGAGAAAGAAAGTTTATCATTACATAATAATGCACATTCTGCAACGCACTGTTAATGCATAATGACACCTGCTGTCAATCACCATCAACCTGAGCCAAAACAACTCTCTGCAACCAACTTTTTAAACTATAGGTACACAAGTAAGCAAAACAAGATTCAAATATTAAAAACAGTGACTAAATATTTCAGAATAGCAGAATACCTGCAGTACTAACCCATCCAACCAGCATGATAATAAGGCAACTACTACATCATCGCTGCAAGACAGAACCTGTGGGTTTTTTGTGTCTTTTGTTTGAATGACTTTGAAACAGGAAGTGAACCGGTCTCTTTATGCTGATACTGATACTATCAGGGCAGCTATCTATTACCTTCTGACTTCCTGTCCCAGCCTCAGGGATGGCTTTGGGTTGAAATTTATAGGAAAACATAATTAATGAAAACTGATAACATAAACATTAAACACAAAGCACAGTCCCATTATAGCTGATGCAGAAAATTTGGTCTAAGAATATATACTAATGTAAATATATCTAATTTCTCACTGTAGAGTCTTCCTACATTTCTTTCATTTAAGTAATTTTTTTCTCATTTACTAATAGAGAATGATCAATTCCTATATTGGAACCTGCTGAAATCTCAATATGCCTAATTGTAAAATCCAAATCATAGGAGAAGCAACTTTTGATAAAGGTTTAAAATATCACCACACACCATTATAAACATGTTGAGGCATTCAAATCATATTTGAACACTTATTTTACACTACAGACCAAAGCAAATCTCAAATATCTTTAGGTTTATATGTTTTTCAAGGGGAAATGAAACAAAAAAATGACTATTCCTACTAAAACTGTGATATCAAAACAATCACCACATTATCTTTTTCTTTTGTTTGTCCTTTGTTGCATTTTAAATCTCACCTTCCCTCCAGAGCACCTCGATGTGAGTTCATAAACATGACGCTCATCTGTCAGATATTTCATCACATGACATTCCTGCAAGGTGCAGCTTTTTGTTTCCTTAAGCAAAAATGCAAAACAATTAGTAATAATGATATGGATTTCATGGCTACCCGGGCTCTAATTGAAACAGGTGTGATTAGCATATTGTTTGTGTTTCATGCTGCACCGTGGGCCTATTTGTGTTATACGCAGAACCTTTATGGAAATGAACGCTTTGAAAAAAAAAAAAAAAATCAACAGAAATGTATCCTATTTCTTTAAAAGGGGCGCAAATTTACTGTGAAGATCATCCTGGCAAAACCACAGAGGGAAATGTCAGAAAGAGGAAAAAAAAAAAGGTTCAAAGAGAAAATAGCTGACTGACTCTGTAAGTGAAGCTAAGCTCAAAATGAAAAATGTTCATTATATGCCCGTCAAGGTGAAAGGAAGCCATCTCCTCGCCGATGCAGTTAAAATGTCGACCTCTCCTTCTCTGAGGGCGAAAAGAGGAGAAATGTAAAAAGAGGAGAATATGCTGCTGTGTGTGTGTGTGTGTATGAGCATGTGTGCATGTACATGTTTTGCATGTGTGTGTATGTGACTGATCTCAGCTCCGGTTCAGACAAGGGCGGCGATGTTAATGGGGCCGGCGCTCGGTAAAATGACCCATACATCCGTTTCTTCATACACTTTACAGTGCATCAGAAGTCCTCATATTTTCCCCTTGTCAGCAGTGTTTGTGTATCATTGTTGTGTTGTATTGTGTGCGTGTGTGTGACCTCTACAACGAGCGCCGCGCCCTCCCGGACCTCTGCCTGTCTCTTTGTATGTAACTGCTCATGTTAAGGCTGTTACCTCGCACTTAGGATGCATTTTATTCAGCAGTGAAGCAGAATGTTCCGGTCGACCTCTGCGGATCACAGATGCTGTCCCCAGTGCCTCATTACTGACAATTTATATAAGCTAATGTTACTTGAATCGCTCGCTGTGTTGGCAAATGTGTTTATTTTTATAAAGCAGCTCTCATTGAGCTTTAACACTGTGGCTGCCGCGATGCTACAGATCTCCAAGAATAAAACAGCAGGTGGGAGCCGAGCAACTGACCACAATTTTTTTTTATTTCTTTATTTTTTGACAGAAAATTTTCAGCAGCGGCCTTCATGGTCCGACTGTAAATGCGTGGAAGCCTCACACTTTTGATTTGTTGCTTTCGGTGCCAATGCCAAGGCCTGTTACAATTTTCATGCGGATTTGTGCCAACGTGGCCAATCTCAACTATCTGTTCTGGGTTATGAGCTCACCTTCCACCTTCACTGTCTTATTTCTTGCAGCAGAGTTGGATGTGAAAGATTTTCACGTTTTTTAACGATGTGAGCAGGGACATTAAAGTACCACTGCTCCAAACTTAGTGCAGATATTACATCCATCATTAGCAACTCTACGCTGCTGCAAAGCACTGCTGCACTTAAGATCTTTGTCTTGCTTAAGTCTCAGTTTGTAGGAAACATTAATGCGAAGTTTAAATGATAAGTCATTCTATAGCAATATTGCTCCATGATAAAACTCAAATCAATACATCCTATTAACAAGTATAATGTGTGATTGATACATCTTATTCCTTATGTCAAAGAGCTCCATTGTTTAAAAAACAAAAACAAAAAACTATTAAAAACACATCAGTGAACCACAGCATTGCATCGGGGAAACATGTTTCTTCATTTGCATAAACACACACTGTACTTTATCTTGACTCAGTCCCACATACACCATCCCTGCTGCAGCAAATACTTAGAAGAGCACCTAATGTGGATTGATCCAGTGCTGAAAATAGTCCCCAGCAAATCCACTTTTTTTTCCTGCTGTTTGAGTAACATGTCCTAAAACTACCACTCCTGCTATTTTCAGAAATGTCTAAGTCCCTTTTTAATGAAACAATATATCTGTGAGATGTTTTAAATGAGCTTTTTGTAAGTTTAGCTATTGCTACATATAGCAAATGATAGCAATAATTGATATCAAACTTAGGTGGAAGGCAATGCTAAAATGGTATAGCTGCTGTTGGTACTTCTCACTTCTGCTGAAGTTAGCATACTAACCCAGCTAGCTCCAGTGCAATATAGTCATTGTCATGTCACTGGGCACGTTGTAACTTAGTTAATTACCATGAAAAGTAACTATTGCGTTACTTAAAGCAGATATCAGCTTCACGGCCGTTTCGGCTAATGCTGCGTTCAAGGCAGGCTTTTGAAACCGTAAGTTACAGCTTCAAGTCACAACTACGACTTGGTAGCGTTCCAGGTAACCCGTAGCTCGTGTTTTTACCATCCTGTTGTCTGTGAAAGTTCCCTATAATGGCCACTCGTAACTTCCGACCCGTGAACTCGTACCAGATCGAACTGGTATGACTTCACAGGAAGGAAAAACACAAAGTACGAGTTTCTTTGAACGCACCATGAGTTAGCAGCCCCCGCCCTTGTCAGGCATCAATTGGTCCTCGTGCTACGTCACCACATTCACGCGCATCCCTTGGCTGCACACACAGCCCTTCATGCCGTTCTCTCTCCTCATTGGATAACACTTGTATCCCACAAGGAAAATTTTCTCCTCGGGTTACAGCAGAGCAGAGTGACGGAGAGACTCGTGTTTAGGCTGAAATACTTCATGTAAGTGATTGCTGACGGAAAATAGGACTATTTAGGACTTATATTAACAAAAACATTCCACTGATATCTGCTTTAAAAAAAAAAAAAAAAAAAAAGTCAATTTATGACCACCGTTTATCTGGAACTAACCAACTCACAGTATCCCTCCACATAAGGCTAGCTGTATCACTCCGCCTCTTCCATACACAGCTGACAGGCGGAGTGACACAGCAGTCGCAGAGCCCGTCTGTGTGGAGGAATACTGAGTGAGTTGGTTGTAGTTCCGGATAAACGGCTTTTTTTCCGACCAGTTGACAACGTCCTTCACTTAAACACAGGTGTATTATTTTCTGATGAGACTTCTTGAGTCAACTAACTACGCATGTTATTGTCAGTACCGGTAACGGCCGGCGTTGTAACAGGGGCAATTGTAACTTTTTTGATTTATTAATTACTGAAAAAAGTCGCGCCGTCAGTAGCGCCGTCTTGCGTCATTCCCTTCAGTGCTCAGGATGCCTTCGTATCATAACCGAGCTGTAGCCTTAATGCTAATGTTAGCTCTGTAGCAGCAGCTAGCTAGGTAAACTTAGCTTCTCTCACATCTTCAGTGGAAACCAGTGGACTGTATTTATTTTCAGGTAACAGAAAGATGTATTTTTGTTTCCAGAGTTTTCTGACACTTTTTCTTGGACAATTATTGACAACAAATCACATGCACATTATGGGGTTTTGACTAATCTTCAATTATATGTATTAGCAGTAATACTTTGGTCTAAGGTTTGTTCAAATTGTAATGTGTAATTTGTTGTTTATTACTGTGATAAAATAACCTCATGGATCAACATGTTGTCTGCTCTTCTCTCTTCCAGTAACTGTTTGTTATGGTACAGCGGTGACGCCGGACTTCGAGCTCAACAACAACTGATTTTTTCTCTTCCCGACGCCTGCAGCCTCTGAACTCCAGCCTCTCAGACAGGTAGGATGAGCCTCCTTTTCAAGATTCACTGATAGGAACTGATAAAGATTTCCATGTTGCAGCAGTGAGACTAAGGGAAACACAGACACACGCACATACATGATCAAAGCCTCCAAAACTTTACTGGACTGAAAAAAGGCCTCATTTTGATAACTCTACTAAAACTTGCATCATGAGGAAAACAACTCCGGCTTCATATCTAAACCCATAAATAAACATTTTAGATTACAGTATAACATGACAACATCACAGAATACTCAACAAAGGAAAACTAAATCAGTCACAAGGCAACTAAAACAGCTTGTACCCTAAAAATGTAAGGTTGACTTAGATGGTGCTCAAAGAAAAATGATTTCAAACTGTTTTTTCTTCTCACATAAGAATGAAAAAAAGTCCTCATTTGGTAGGAGACGGACTGAAAGTAAAATTGATAAAACACTAAAATCTTCTTTACTGCTCCGCCTATGTACTTTTCTCATTATTTAGCTCATCTTCTAATTAAAAGATGTCTCTGCAGGTCTCTAAATGCCATATTGACTTAAGTTACAAAACATTGGCCAAAAAAAAGAAATAATTTTTTTTGTCTTTTGCTATTTTGTGTAATGAGCCACAGTTTCCACGTTCCCTGTGCACAGCTTTGAAGAAGCCTCCCTCTCGCCAGCTCCTGCTATATCCAGACGGTTAAAAGGCATCAGAACAGACTCATTGGAATGATAATCTAGTATGTGTCTGCACTTATGGAGAATATCTCCAAGCATGTCAGACTGGCATCAAAGCCGTTGTTGTAATTTTCTCTTCAAGGGCAACTTGAAAGAGAGAGAGTCAGGAAGAAAGTAGCATTAGTTTCTTGTTTTCTCCTACAAGGCAGCCGGTTCAAACGTAACCCCGCGCTTTTCTGATGGGAGTGGAGGATGATTCAGCAGGAACCCAACAGCCCATCTGACTGATTCACATTTAAACATAAACAGAAATATGGCTGCTCCCGGGAGCTCCGCGGAGGAATGGAAAGTAGCCCCAAATTTCACAGCAGCAAATCAAACGTCTTTTTATTTAACTCTTCCTTTCTGTTTTTCCCGTCCTCTATGACTCCCGGTAGCATTGTGCGCACATAACGGCGCCTACTGATTGGGCTTATTTGAAGCACGTATCCTGACACACACACACACACACACACACACACACACACACACACACACACACACACACACACACACACACACACACACACACACACACACACACACACACACACACACACACTCTCACAAAAAAAAAAAAAAAAATGGAGAAGAGGAGATTTTCCCATGTCACAACGGGATTGAATGTGGTTCTCCAGAAGAGGAGGGCCTGAGAGGATTATATGGCTCAGTGGGCGCTGTATTGTGTGGGGAGTGGATACAGCAGGTACCCACCGAATCCCAGCCAAGAGACAGACACAGTGTTGCTAGGGATAATGTTGCCTCCCAGCAATTAAACTCTGGAGGTTTTGGAGTGGTTTAGGAGGAAGCTTGTTAAATTATCCCATCGCTTCTTTCCTCGTTTCCCTCTCTGTCGCTCTGCCTCTCTGTTAACTGCATTTCTTCTCTTTTTACTGTTTGACTGGATGAGCCCATGAAAACTATAGGGGGAGGCATTTGTCTTCAGTACTTCTCCGTCTAATTGAATCCTCTCCTGTTGGTTCTTTATATGTTTTTTATGACCGATTGAACGCCTTCAACTCGAAATGTGTATAGAGTGTATATATATAAAGAACACCTGAAAATGAGAGCTGCTGGTAAACAACTGTTTGATTTAAGACGGATACGCGGCAATTAGATGCATTTAATTCCTCAAAGTTTGGATTTATTAGAAGGAGGTTGCTCACTATGCAACACCACTAGTGACAAACACTATAATGTATGGTTCATTTACTCTGTTAGGAAGGAAGGGGAGGAAAATGTTAACACTTGATGAGTATTCAGAAGCAGACAGCACAGATTTCCTTAGCCTTCTCATTACTTTATCAAGATACATGACTTGGTACAAGATGCCTCCTGTTTGCTCCATTAAGCACTTTGATATGTTGTTCTCTTTATCACTGAGTAGACTAGTATCAGAGGTTTGTGCTCATAAGGCCAAATGTTCATTTTTGTGCATCCGTCATTTATTGAAAAAGAACTAAAGAAAATGTTCTCTGATATTTCAATTTTCTTTTTAAGTGTTTCCATTGTTGTGTTAACAATGTGTACATGCTGTCAGGTTTTTTATCCAACAGCAGACATTATTCTCATCTCAAGAGTCACTTGCTTACTTAGTTATTCTTCCTATTAATTAACTCAAATGACCTCCTGTGCTATGAGAACTTTTCTCTTTTGTGTTTTAATGTTATGAGTTATATTTTTACTTCCATGACATTTCAGATGGAAATAATTTACTTTTACTCCATCACACTGATTTTAAAGCTTCAGCTGCAGTTTAGAGATTAGTATTAATGTTGTAAATGGTTATGATGATCATATAAATCACAATGCAATCTCTTACATAAAATGAAATGACTTCAAGCAGGTAGAGGAGTTAAATACTGCTATTTCACCTCATACTTTATTCTGATTGTGAAACTGCTGTAACTGTTGATGAAGAAAAGGATACAGATCTTTCAATAGTTCAACCTTTAGTGATTTATCCTTTAGCCGCACCTCAAAAGAAGTGAGAAACACGGACCGACTTTGTCGTCAAATGTTGAATTAGAAACAGGAAATGAACGCTGTCTCCATAAAAGCGGTGTCGGACTCGTAGTCTTTGTCACTTTGCCTTTGACTTCAACCTCCACAAAACTCCTGCCTAGGTTTTGGTTTTTACGGGAGAGGTGGTGGTGGCGCTCACAAACTTTGACCACTGTCCTCGTCCTCGAGCAAACAAACAGCCCATGACAAAGGTGAAAGTCCACGGTATTCCTCTCATTTATTTCCTAATACCTCTGGGACTGTTGTGTCCGGAGTTCCAGGTCGATTCCCAACAGTACAGTAGTGCTGCGTTAACCTCTTTTCTGTACCCCTACACACACACACAACACACATTCATACACACTCCAAGGTAACTGTGGGTAGTAGAGCCCCAAAGCTTCGTCGTCCAGGACAAATTGGTAGCAAGCGGCTCATTTACTCGGAGCCGTCATGAATGGACTGTGCCGTGACTGTGTAAACAAGTGCAAAGACTCCCAAGGGCATTCCTGCATAAATAATGACTCCAAGAGATGTTTGCCATTTGTACCACTCACTGGTTGCAGACATGGGTCAGCTAGTCTCCTCTGTGGGGAGTCTTCAGTAAACAACAGCCGCCGTGTCCATTAACGACTCTGTGGAAAGTTTACCTGGTTACAGGTGCGGGGGCTGGTCTCCCAGGCTGAGGGGTACTGGGAATTTATTTGGCCTCTTCCTCTGCTTGTTTGGAGGCTTTTTGGGGTTTCAGAGACTTTTTACCTTAATTAAAAAGCTCCGGACTAATTGTGATAATTGTGATAGTTGTGATGTTTAACTATATGACTTGTGACTTGTTACGTGTGAGAATGGAGGCTCTCTGACTTCCACTTGGCGTCTCATGGCTGAAAACCAACCATGCAACATCAGTGTCACTCGGTCGCCGCCCCGGTGTCCCAGCTCTTGTCTCTGCACACAAACGCGCTCCGTAACCCGTAATCTTTAGTTTATGATGGTTAAGACTACACAAATGGATTGATTTTTCGCCGACTTTGTTGTAAACAAATGCACATGGCCGAGAGGAGGGTTAGCAAAACAGCGGAAAAGCGACCAGACTTGCATAGTTCCCCTTTAAGGCTTTCTGTTTTGGTCTGAACCATAGTAGAAGTTAAAGTTACTCTACTCTACTTCAGTATATGTTTGCTTTGTGTTCACACTTTCTGGTTTAAAGCACGCCACGACTCATGAATCAAAGCCACATGGACTCAAAACGAGTTATTTTGCCATGTGGACTTTTGAGGGATCGTGTTTTGTCATCCTGCCAGGGCAGAGACTTTTGGCGTCTAGTGAGGAGTCAAACTGCATCACGTTCCCCTGTCATTTTTCCCAGGCACAGACCTGTCTACTCCAATAACACATAAAGCAGTCGTTGGGTACAGGCGCAGTTTATTCTTTTGGATTTAGGAGTCTTCGACTGGGGGAGCTTTGTGTTGTTGTGGTTGATTAATTTCTAACAACTGGTTTCAAGTTCTTGGAAGGGGAATAAAAGGGAAGTTATTAGTGCTCCTGAATTCAGTGGTAATATTCTCACCTCACCAAGTAAACCAGACTGAAGCATCCATCACTCTGAGTTTGATTAAATTGCTGCAAAGCGTCTCTGTGTGTGAATGCACGTGAGGTGGGCTTTACAGGGGGGGAGTCGTGTGGCTCTGAGCAGAGGCTTTTGGTTCTGGTCTTCTTTTGATTAAGACGCTCAGGTTCACCTTCGGCGTGCCATTGAAAACCGCTGGCGCTTACGACTAAACAGTTAAGACGCCCTGCCCTAGAAGAAGTTTTTTCTGTGGAGATGCAGATGCTCTGTGTGGAAATTATTAGATGGCTCCAACATTTCCTCCAAAAAAAAAGTCTAAAGAGGAAGTGACACGCTGCTACCTAAACCCCAAAAGGGTTTATCCTTCATGGGGGGTTTTTACTGCAACTCAGACTTGTCAGGCTTAACTCTAGATTGTCAGAATTGCCTCAACATTCATCAGGCTAAGCTGCACTCTGAAACTACTATTAACAAATTTGGGTGTTACACATGCTGGTGTGTCAAATTTAACATTTATTATTATGGCTAATTCTAACATTTAACATTTGCCATTTAGCATTTAAAACCTCCCATCCTCCACCCAGTTCGTTTTGTACCAGAGGGGATGTATTCTCTGCTTTAGGCGTTTCCTCCTTATGTATGGTGTGTGTATATATATATTTATATATATATATGGTATTTATATATATGGTATTTATATTTATGTGCTTCATGTGTCATGTTGTCAACAGCTGGTGCTCACAGTTACAGTATTCTGGTATTTCTGTTCCTATGTGTCCCCTGTGCTGACTTCCCTTTGAAGCATCAATGAAGGTTTACTTCTTTTATACCTTTCTTGCTTGTAGAATTACCATGGTAACAGCAAATGATTTGCACATTAATGTTAGCATGCTGTGTTAGCGGTAATCGGAATCTGAAAACTGACAGCTAATGAGAGCTCTGTCAGTTTTAGACGTATCCTGTCATGAACTGAAATGTAAGTAGAACATTTTCCCCCGGTGATGTCGCCTGATAAAAAAAATAGTCAGGCGGGCTTCGGGAGCGTTTGTCGTCTCTGTAGATTTCTTCTCTGCAAACCGTCCGATATTTGTTGAGATATTTCACTGGAGTGCAGGGTCGACCAACTGACCGCCATCCCGACATTCATACACAAACCCGACCGCTGAAGCTGAAGCTGATTCTGCTGCTCCTCGTCACCGGCGCGCTGACCTGATAACCATCTCTGGCGCCGCCGGCATTATGTTCTTTTGACTGTGGTAACTGCGCGTTAGTAGCTGCTGGGAACTCTGTACTGTCAGCTATGTTTTTTTTTTTTTTTTTTTTTTTTTAAGACGACCAGCCAGGCAGTGAGCAGCACTCCCAATTGTGTTGCATAATTGTGTGGCATACAGGTTTCCGCTCCAAGCGTGGGTTTGAGGGAGAATGGAAAGCAAGATGATGTGTCAGTGGGAGAGAGGGGAAGAAATAAAGAGGAAGACAAAACAACACCCACTCCTCATTAGCTTAAACATTGCATGAATCCGTTATCCTGTAAGATAACATTTTAGGAAAGGGAGAGAAAAAAAACAAAAAAACAAAGAAAGCGGAAGCCCACATCTACTGCGCCACAACATGGGATGGAGATATAAAACAAATCTCCACACTTAGACTCTGCCATCTGTTCATCTTGGAGAAGAGCATGCCTTTGCGACACTTTTTTCTCCCCTCCCTTAGAAACCATCAAGCTCTCTCAGAAACCATACAGCTTGACAAAGTGACACGCCTGGATGTCAACCCCGTGGCTGCATGTTTTCTTTTTCCCTCTCCTTTCTCCCCTCTCAATTTCACTGTTTTTCTTTTTTTTCTTCTTGTTGTTTTGTTTTGTTTAGTTTCGTGGGTTTTCTTCCAGATAGTTTGCATATCTAAATCCAGTTTTTGATAGCATATGCGAAATACAATGTGACATAATACAATTTGAGCTTCATGTGAGAAATGGGATTATCTTGGTCGTGATTGTCGGCGCTGTGTAACAGTAATCACTTTCTTCCAGGAGCGGCGACGTGACTCACTCACAACTTGACCCGCTGTCATTATCTATTCACTCTGACAGTATTTATGCATTTGGCTTGATATTTTGTTTTCCTCCAGGTGAATTAGAAATGAATTTTGAAATAGAATAAATAAATAAAGGAATGATGAAAAAACTGAGTAATCTCCCCGCAAATTGGAACAAGGAGTAAATCCCACCGGCAGTAAATCCCCCACTTTTTCTATCTCATTCTTTTTCTCTCTCTCAAAACGCTGTGTGGATGCGTCAGAGGAAGTGGTCGATCGTCACTGAGCTGACACGCATGGGCTTCTTCTTCTTCTTCTTCTTCTTCGTTTGTGCTCTCCACAGACAGACGAACCCCCCAGTGGTCTAATTGATACAGGATGTGTTCTCCCGGTCTCTAGAGGAAGGTTGCAACACACTGTGGAGACGCACGCTGCCACCTATTTATATAACGAGTGACTTTTAGACGTGGAAGAGTTCATGCGTTTGTCATTTCTTCTCATATCGACACCGACTGTTCTCATCATGCTTTATTTATCAGCTGATTGGCCTCTGTGAGTTTGATCTTGGAGCCAAATGGTTGCATGTTGGATCTGATGAGCTGTTTGTTTGTCCAACATTAGTTGAAGAAGGCATAAATCTGGTTCAAATATAGCTAGATAACCTGTGACCTTTAAGTTTGCATTGATGCCAGCGTGTCTTTTTTTTTTTTAGTTCCTGCACCAATACAGATCTTTTTCAAAACAATACTGGTATAAAATGATTCAAAGTTCTGAATTGAATGAACAATTAAACGTGCAAATACTTCCGATACCTAGATTTTCATAATTTATCACCCAATATGTATGCAGGTTTGACATCCTGCCCTGTTCACATTTTCCCTCACTATCATTACATTTATACATTTCACACTTTGAGCATCAGAAGTAATCCTGTCAGCAGCTAATGCAGCGTAACTTTCATGGTGCGCATTCACCAAAACTGCAAAAGGAATATTGGCTATGAAACAAAATAGAGCTAAAGGTGAAGCATCATCACTCCCTGACTGAATCTCCTATAGTACCTTGTTTAAAATCTGTGGTCGTACGGGCAAAAAAACAGAACCACTTTATATTGTGTTCTGATGATATTTTATTTGTTACATTTCTGAAGTTTTCTGGAAAGAAACTAAAGAAAGAAATATTAGCTCGCCAATGAAACCGAGGAGATATTAATCCATGCTTCATTTACTGTAACATTGGAAACTAAAGGCTTTTTTAAAACTAGCATTCCCCTTCTATGACGAGGTCTGCAGCTAATATTGTTTTATTGATTCATTTACTTCATTTATTGTTATTTCTCATCTTTCACTACTTTAATGTCTCTGTTTTGACAGCTCAGACCCTTAAGATTCATAATTGACTTATATGACAATGGCAAATCAGTGACCTTTTGAGAAGCTAAAACTAGAAAATGTGAAATATCAATTATCACAATAGCTACAGATGAATTTTCCGCACTCTCCATTTTAATTAAATGACTTGAAACGCATCAGTTTGATACTTTGTCTTCAGTATTTTACCTGTAACTTTGTTCCAGGAAACTTAGAGTGAATTTCTCCAGCAGTTTCTATTCAACGATCATTTATTGATCACCTGTATCCGCGGTGGCGTCACAGGCCTGTAAACAAATCGTTACTTACTCGAATAATTAAAACAGTGCTGATGATGCATCAATTGTTAACATGGAAAAACAAAACAAAAATGGGAGACACGTGGATCACCTTTCCTCCTGACTGCCATGGATTAAGTGGAGCACGTGTCTCTCTGTGTTTTGGGCACTGGTATCTGGGCGATGCACCCCTCCCACCCACCTCTGCCAAGAGGTGACACATGGCCGGCTATGCATCATTTTTTGAGTGTTTGGCTGAAGCGGCGTCCTCTCTCCACGGCCCCTCAGCCTGCTTCCACAACCCGTAAAGAGGACATCCATCAGGACAGGTGTAATTTGCCATGCAGTCACGCTTCTCTGCTAATACAATTTGTTAAGCAGTTGTTAAGTGTGTATCTCTCGGTGTGTGTTTGTGTGTGTGCAGTATGACCCTTATTTTTTTTTTCAGAGGATTTGGTTTTGCTTTGTTTCCTTTGAGCTTTGCTTCACTTCTAGTTTCAAATTTATAAAATTCATTCTGGTTTCAGTCACATCCTCTGGATTTCCAGCAGTTTTTCTTTCCTTTCCTTTTTTTTTTTGAGGACACTGACAGTTGTAATTGGCTCGCTGGCTAATTAAATTTTGTTTTATCAAATATAATGAAGAATTTGTTCAAAGAAAGCCGGAGTTCTCTTTTATTACCATTGAGCACAGCCTGGATGAAAAGAGTCCTGAGCTTTCAACTCTTGAGATAATTGCAGGCATTCAGTGGGTGAGTGTGACACGGCCGTGTGTGATGGTCCACACTATGTACTTCATACTCCAAACTATTTGTTGCTCAGTGACACTGAGGTGACCCAGAAAATTCTATGTCATTAAATGCTTGGAGGATTTCTTTTTTTTTGCCTCTGACCACACTTTGTTCCCGGCTCAACAACACGTCGCTTGTTTCTCTCACCGGAGCTTTGAGTGTCATCTTTTTTTTTCTTTTTTCTTCTTGTCTTTCCTGCTGTAATGAAATTCTACAATTACTGTGCTCTTCAGGCCGTTTGTGTTGTTTTCCTACCGCTTCCCCCGGTCTTGCATCACAGTCACAGCTTTGCACTGAACGCTACCAAATGGGTTTCCTAGATATCCTCGCACAATGCAGTTTAATTCTGGTTACACAACACTAGATGTCACTCCAATGTTCTGAGATTAGTTTGATGTGACTGCATTTGCCCACAACCTAGGTGGACATCCCTATTCGCCTTTTAGTGCATTTCCACACATCGGCTTGCATGCTTTCACATCACATTACATCACACATCCCCTCAGTTAACCGTGGATCAAATGCTCGTGTCATCCAAGTCGAAGATGCTGTCTCAGATAAGCAGATTTAAAGTGTGTGTTATTTGAGCAGAAAACTGAAGAGGGGTTAGCACTGTGGCGTGATCCGGGGTCTCGAGGGGAGGCTCCCGCTTGTCAGAATGTGCTGTTGCAGGATCTTCCTGATGAAGTCATTAAGAAGTCATTAAGAAACCATTAAGAATCATTAAGTCGGCGAGGTGGCACTCCAATGCGCACACAGCGAAGCGCCAGGCATCAGGAAAACTTGTTAATCACGCAGTTTATTTGTTTCCCCAGTGTGAGACTGTAAATACTATGACAGTGTGTTGAAGTGTGCATCCTAATGAAAGTCTGTATTAGCTCCTCTGCCAGTGTGTGAACGCCCGTCTCCAGAGGGGCCACTCTCATCATCACACGATGGCTGCCTCCTCGCCAGCTAACCCTCTAAAGCAATAAACAAGAGCACGCGTTTCTGATCCTGTTCACTCATTTTCCCCTTAATCGGCCAGGTGGTTTGGCTGATTCATAAAATGGCAGAGATATCAGGGAGGCCGACCGCTTTGTCGGTTTTGTCCTTTTCTCTTTCCATTTGTTCGTCTGCAGGCTGCAGCCTCACGTATATGTGTGTGTGCGGCTAAGTGTGCCGCCAAGTGTCTGACTGCACTTGTCATGCATATAGACGTGCCCTCAGTGTTTTTCTAGCTGATTGTCTACGACCACTAGAAGCCCCATACTGTGACAGGTCGGGAGGAGGAGGGCGCAGCTTGAAAGAGCACTGAAGAGCTCTTATCTTACTCATTAGGCCTAAGCGAGATGTTGCCTTCCCCCATAATTATCTCCATACAGTAAATCTGTCATTAGGAGGTCCCTCTAAACCAAACCCTCGGAGACCCGGGGCTATATTCAGGATGAGGAGGGAGGGACGGAGGCTCAGGTGCCTCCTGACGCTGCTATCAGACAGAATTAGACTCCATGGGGTGAGCACTGACGGGAAACAAACAACAGCAATAAAACCAAAAAAAAAAAGGAGGTGAGGATGAAAGGTAACTTTACAACTTGGGTGGCTTTTCTGTCTAGATACATAAATTAACATTTTGTATAT
Organism: Trachurus trachurus; assembly: GCF_905171665.1. Taxonomy (NCBI): domain Eukaryota; kingdom Metazoa; phylum Chordata; class Actinopteri; order Carangiformes; family Carangidae; genus Trachurus; species Trachurus trachurus. The sequence continues at coordinate 9,409,736 of NC_139905.1, read as the reverse complement.
ACCCCATGAAAGTGAGCAGCCACAGATGAAAGTGAAATGCAGAAACAAAACAGCATCATTTCAGGTTCAGCAGCAGCTATAAAAAGAGGTGTGTGCAATGAGCACTTTGCTGTGACACAAGACAACAAACTACTTCAAAGAGGCTGAATCATCTGTTCCCAAACTGGAGGTGCATCAGTCCCCCCCCCCCCAAAAAAAAAAAAAAAAAAAAAAACTCTCTAATTTGTCAAGGAGTGCAAGTTTATAAAACCCTCCACCAAACAGGAAGTAGAAAGTGTGGGATGTGATGCATCAGGCTGCGTAGCGTGATGGCTGACTAACTAACTTGAAGTGGCAAAGAGGAAAAGCCTTTGCTTCCCATCATCCTTTTGATTTGTTTTTTTTCTCTCTCTTGTGTTTACCTCATATTCTTCTCCCGTGTTCGCTTTTAGCGGCGCCGTCGAACATTTCATGCGATTAGCTTTTTGTGCGTTTCCTCAGGTTGCTAAAAAACAACAAAAAGCTGTGTAGCTGGAGTTTACTGTGTTTTTACTGCGACTTCACTGTGATACCCAAGAAGAACCAAGTACAATCAGATCAGTACTTAGATTTACAATAAAGCGTGGCCCTTTTGACACAGATACTGCTTTTCCTTTGCCTGTTTTTCTGCCGTCAGTCAGAATCGGTTTCTTTCTATCTTTCCCATTCCTGTGATCAGGAAACAGTCACTTGAATGATTTCTTATCACGTCACGGTGGTTGGGAGCTGATGTTGGACCTTGATATCATTTTTTTTTGTCGTGTTGACTTTGTTTGGAAGACGCTGACAAACAAAACTTTTTTTGGCGTTTAGTTTGGAGGGCATCTGTTCTCTGGATCTATTCATCCTCGCGCTACTTGAACTGTCGCTCATCAGTTCGATCCGAGTGCGCAAGCCGTGCAAGCCTTGATGCTAAACACTCGTCCTTCTCAAAAGAACTCAAACAACAAATATCTGCCGTCTCTGACATGTTCCAGGGTCCTTATCCAACCACTGCTGCCAGCTGTGGCCAAACACACAAACAAAAAAAATGCAGGTGTGTTAAACAAAGCGTCTCATGTGATAGTCGAGTGACTCCCTGCATGAACTCCTCGTGCCGTTCAGGAATATTGACCTAAATGCTGTGAAGAGCCGCACAACAGGAGGCTTTCAGCTGCCACACTCCTATGGCCTATGGATGTGTCTTTGTGAGCGTGTTTGGCTTAATAACGTCTGCCCACTGCTTTTTCCACCGGCAAACAACAACCCACCCGCTGACCGTGTGACCCGGGTCAACCAACTTCTCTCAGGGATTAATCCTTGTTGTGTGTAAACACATTAACTGGCAATTAATATGGAGATTCTGCTCCAGATGTGCTTGTAAAAGTGGAGTTTGGACTTGGCAAGCTGCTTTTCTGATCCATATGGGTTAGCCGCCGAAGCAATATCCCACCTGCTCCTGCCGCCATTATTTTTCACACAGGCAAACAAATGCCCCAAATGAGAGTCCCAGCATTTGGTGTAGCGGTGCTGATGAGGGAGGGGTGTGTGTGTATGTGTGGGGTGGCTTGATGGTGGGTGAAGGGGGATTGAGGGGGGTCTGCTTCATCCTTGCCGCATTCATATACACCTGGTTAGTATGTGCTGAGACGTGGCGGAGAATCTGTTTCTGCTATTTCCGCTATGCTAATTTCAGTCCTCCCACACTTTGGAACATGATGATGTGAGGGTTTCATCAACAGCTGCAACTGTCTGTCGAGTGGAACAACATTACTGCAGTATCAGTAGATTCCTGTCAACCGGTTGAACTCTGCAAACTTTCACCGGCGGATTGCACCGATAACGTGCAGGGAAATGATGTAAAATGTGGAAATAGTAAAAAAAAAAAAAAAAAAAAAGACGCTATAGCTGCGGCTTCAGTCCCCCGTCTGTGGCATTTCACCTCCACCTGCTACCTCAGATGCACAGACGGCCCAGGATTCCTCAAACAAATTGAACCGAATTGTGCTAAATTACTTTTTTTATCGATCCGGCTTATTTTCAGGCCGTGTAATTTAATCCTCCTATTACTAGGCCTATATATCATCTTTGTTTATAAAGAAAGGGCGATCAATAGAAAATAATAGTGACTCTCTTTGAAAATGAATCAATGTGAATCATGATGCTGCAGTATTATCATTCAAAACCAGTGTGGCAACCTGATCTGCCTCAGATGTACTGTCACAGCTTCAGTGGCAAAGGTCTTATCTGAGTGACAGCAGGGAGGCATTAAAATAAAAATAACAGGGTGAAATAACACAGTGAAACAGATAAAACCTGTGCCATGTGTCAACCAGAAACTTAATTTTTTTTACCCCCTCTGCATTGGATGACTGTAGCGTCTGTCGCCTGTTGCTTTTCGCAGTCCTCTGCTTTGCTCAGTCAGGTGCATGCAGGTCACAGCTGAGATATTGTGTAACTCCCGCTGAGATGATCAGTCGCATCAACCAGCTGCAGAAAGCGTGATTGCATACAAGCTCTGTTAACTCCTGCTCTCATCAGGATTTCTCAAAAACACCCACTGATTCACAATTCAGAGCCGCAGCAAAAACAAGTGGCTATTTCTCATGTGTCACGCATCCTCTCCATTTTTCTTCCCTTCTCCCCAAGAATTGCAGCACTCTCCTCATCCACCAGGTAGACTCCATGATAAAAATATAAATGTGTACATATTTTAAATCTGTCCTCAGCAGAGAAGCAGCAGCAGCACACGTGTTCTCGGTGTGTTTGTACTGATGAATCGCAGTGTTCCCAGGCTGTTTGCATGAGTTCCTTATTTTCTCTCTGCAGTGTGATTACAATGCGGGTGCGCAGCATGACATTGATCTCATGTTTTTACTTGACATGTTACTGCTGTGTATTAAACTCCTCAATTTTCCATCTTGAGAATGAAAATAAACCTCAGGTGCAGCTGTTAACCTTGATAGTTGACTGCTTTTATTTTATCGTTGAATGTAGGCATCAATACAAACGCTGAAAAGAAAGTACAACAGTCATACAGAAATACAAACATTAGCACTGTGGTGCGATATTACATTATGTTCAGAACAGGATTAGTGGAACAAAACCCACATTTAGTATTTGAGATTTTACATGAATGAACAAAATGCTGTTGAAATAAAAAAATATATAGTGACGTACATTAACCAAATCACATTACCTGTTTTTACTATCAAAATATCACAATACTGTATGGTTTATTTTGCGTTTATTATGTGTTTTTTCATATTGGAAAATGCAAATTTGACAAAATATAGTAGTTAAAATGGAGCATTGAAAACATAGATTCGGTTTATACCCAAAACTGCTACATTATGTTTGAGATGAAACTATTGATTTGGTGGAGAAAGAGCCTCAGGGTTCAGTCTGCTTCAAATGAAATAGTTCATACTAACGATCTTCTATAATGATCTTCCTCTGTTCCACACCTGGTTAATTGCTTCCTACATTGGGCGAATTTGTCAAATTTCTGTGCAAAATCTGGTGGAAATAAAGAATAGATAAGAAATGGTTGAAGCAAACTGCCGTCGAAAGTAGTTCAGTGTTAGTACAAAGAATCATTTGTGGAAAAATATCAAATCTGTGTAAAGGAAAGGAGTTTTTTTTTTCACCGATGTGACAGGAAGTAGTCAGTTTTGTAGGAGATACGACCTTTATTTTGATAAACATGACAACCAACATCACACAGGAATCACATACATACATATACACTGTATATCACTGTATAAACATGCATGTATTAACATCTATACAGCATGTTCATGTTTAAAATGCCTCCCATTGTATCTTTACAGCAGCGTGAATGCGCTTGGCTTAAATTAGACATCAACAGTAAGAAAGTAAAACAAGATAGCAAGCTGCTAGCTGTTTTTCCAGTCACAGCCACAAACCTCCCACTCCCCCGCCACATGGGGTCTGTCCTCCAGCTCAGCCCCGGATGGACTAGCAGTCCCCTGATGGTCGCATCCTTTCCCCTGAGGTCCGCCGTGTGCTGATGGGTAAAGGGGAGAGATGCACTAGCAGACGCTGGCCACAGTTGCTCTGCCTGGCATGAGCATCGTGTTGGCTCCGACCAGACCCGAGTCTTCCAAGAGCTCTGTCTTTTCCGGCCGGCCTGGGCTCTCGCATGGGGTCTGGCATGCTGTGCCTGAGCTTGGCATCCCGGACAAACAACAGGAGGTGGAGGCATCCTCGCTCTTTCTCTCTCCTGATGATCTGCTCCAAGGACGATTTCCCTTCTCTCGGAACTGGCTGCAGTTATGAACAAAACAGCAGCAGTGTTTACAGACCTTCAAAAGGAATAGAACAAAACAGAAATGAACCGAGGGACTAGGTCTCATTTGCTCGATTCATGTTATATGGAATCAAATCCAGACTGATGAAATCGCCTTCGTATCTGGATGCAGAAAGCGTGTACATTATGTGTTAGCATCAGTGGGTAAAAGCCTTGGCTGGAACATACTCACCAGATTCACCCTGTATCTGCTAATGATGGACTATAAACTAATGACATGTGGTACTTGTGGGATAACAACATCCTCATAACCAGGCATTTTAAGACTTTTTTGGCGGATGTTGTTTTTTTTTTTTTTTCCGTATCCAATCGATAGCGACTAGCACAACGTGTCTTTGACATCATCAGTCAACACTCAAGTAACGTCAAAGAAATAAAGCGATTTCATAGTTGCTGTTTCTGTAAATTGACTCAGAACAGTTGTTTCCAACTTGTTTCCAACTCAAAGCCCACTTCAAAATCTGAACAATGTTTCTGGCCCACGTCCAACTCCAAAACAGCAGGGAGGACAAATAATACGCTTTCAGAGCGCTTTTTAGTATTTGAATGATAACCACTGAACAGAAAGCAGGAAGCTGAGATAGCAAACAATTACACAGTGATAGGTCTTAATGTGACAAACAAACAACCAAAAAACTTCAACCAAAAAAACATTTCAAAGGTCATTTGTGTATTTATTTATTTATTTATTTACTTTTATAGGGACAATGAACGTCCATACAGAATACACATTTTAGCTATCACACTCCAGGTATCCCCAGACGGGTATAAAACAGCGCAACAACACAATAAACACAATACTAACATACACGAATCAAAGGTAATCACAGATCTGATTCAACTGGGATGAAAGCGATATGACACCCCCTTATTATATTTTGAAACATTTGAAGTCATTATTAATATTTTATTCATTTATTTATTTTTACTCATGCACAATACCCTGCCCACAGGTTGGGAACCACTGATTTACAATAAGCTGCACCAGTCTCATTCATTTGTTTGTAATTATGTTCTTAACTTAAATATTTTTGTTCACAGCCGAGATACACACTTGACTGAAGGCAGTAGTAGACGGCTTAATTTATAATCTAAACTATCTGCTCATAGTATAATACAATGCAGTAACACATTAATGATGATTATATTATCAAATAATATATTAAAAACTAAACTCTGGTTCTCTCATAACAGCAAGACAGTTGTTAATAATGTAACTGTTATGTATCAAATAATGGTTGATAACAGAATCAGAGAAAAAGAACCAAAGCTGATATTTTTAATTCACAAATATGGACAGAAAAAGTTTGACAAAAAGTACAGAAAACATATTTAGAAAAAAAAAAAAAAAACTCACTCTCATCCCGTGTTTACAACGTTATCACAGTGCATATTTAATTTTGTGATTAACAGTCTCCACATGTTGATCTTGTACATGTTGGGGAATCATAGAAGCATTAATTCTGTCCAATTAACATTCACTTTGTAATGCAGCACTTTAACAGGATGTCTTGGCGTATTAGTATCTTAACAAATCTCCAATGCATTAATATAAATTATACATGTTTCGATTTTCACATAAAAGTTGGCAGGGTGTTTATACCAAAGTCTTGTTGTATGCAAAGAAAAAAGAAAAAAGTTTGGTATATTTTGAAAAAAGGAAAATAGAAAAATCTACATTTTAACAGCAGTGCTTCTCAAATGTACTAAACACCGCTTAAAAACTCTTGGTATTCAGAAAGAAAGTCAAACTAACTAACAGCATTGTTTAACAAACTCCCTGTCCAGTAGCTGCCATGCAGACGGCCCAGGGGTTTCACATCAACTGCCTGAGTGTCTTTCACTTGTTCTGTGAGAACACAATGGGAAAATTAAAAGTTGGAAAAGGTCAGAAGGTAACGGCCAAGTGAATAGAAACCATCCAACTCTCTCTGTTTATTATTCCAAAAACTCAAAAAAGGAACACAAGTTTTTTTTATTTGAATTATTACATCTAGATTACTGTTTTCTATGTGTCAGCATTAACATATCGATCTCACTCTTGTGTCTAATGAGCTGGAAGCTACTTCCTCCTTCACTTCTCCCACCGCACCGACTGATCAACAGGAGATCCGAATCCTAACAACGTCCTTCAGGCGTCACGTGACCTGGAGGGAGCATCTCATTTCCATACCGGAGCTCTGCGGATGGCTAGCTCTCTGACCGCCCTCAGCTGATGAAAATAAAGGAAACTGTATTTTAAAGCAGCGCCCTTCCCGCAACCCCCATAATTCATGCTGTTTATGATGTAAATATTTCACAGGGGTGAGATGACCCCACAGCGTGGCAAAGGCCATTAATAATCATAAAAAATATGTACCACCCTCTCAATGATTAATTGCGCGCATTTTGCATAATGCTTTGTTTGCGGCGAGCTTTAAGCAATTTACTATCAGCCGAGCAAACTGTCAAAGTAACCAAGGCTACTTCAAAGTGATTTTTGTTGCTTTATCACTAGTTACTCTACAGTTTTCTCCATAACCACTCAAAGATGGAGTCGGCCTGCTGTACAAACGAGAATTGTGTGTCAATAAACAAACGTGATTGAAAAAGATTCCCAAAAATTTCAGCAGTGGCTCCTAAGAGAGTAGCTCCATATACCAGTTATGTGTGTTATATGGAGCATCCATGTTTATATATAATTCTCTTAGAAAAGTGTCCTAATATTTTGTTGACTGTATCCAAACTTTGAAACCTCATTGATTAATTAATACGAGAAATGAAATGTCGTTTTGTCGAGAACGACTGCCAGGATAAAACACACAAGAACACACAATGCTTCCAGGTTAAATGAACTAATTGTAAGTCAACTTAAAAAGATCACATGATTATATCCAGTGAAATTCTTAAAGGACAATAACAAAAGTTTTCAAAAACCTACACTTCTCTGACCTGTTTAATGTGTTAATGTTTAATATTGACCTGAGAGAAGCGCGAGAACAGACTGATTGCCTCCTTCTCTACTGCGTTTTCAAACATAATTACCTGTATAAACACATAAATATGCTGTATTCATATTCTAACAGTCATCACTCAATAGTTTGCTGAATTGCTCCCCACTCACCCCTTAAAATACGTCTTTTCATTCATTCACGCATCAAATACCCATTTACAAGAAGTCCAGATCCTCCTGAATAGTTATTTTTAATTAGAAGACATTTTTGATTTAATTTCAACATTGGTGAGTCACAAATGTATCTGCGCAACATTAACTGTCAACATATTTCCTTTCAGTATCTGTGGAGAAGATAAACAAAGCAAACTATAATTAAGCAGCTAACAATGTTTCGAGCAATTAAAATGATAAATTAGAGGAATGATTGTGTCTTTAAAATTACACAAACAGATCTGAAACTAAAATGAACTGATTTTCTAACTAATACGTCTTTACCGTGAACTCCAATACTGTATGTGTCGACACACAGATATCACTTGTTGCATACATTATGTACAGTGTATTTGTGACACACAGGATGCTAGTGTATATATATATATATATATATATATATATATATTTCTTTATAGTCGCCTTTGCTGTCATAAAATCCAATTCAGCGGGACACAGTTACATTTGGTGGTAAATCTGCTGGATTGTTTTATGGCACAAAGACAGATTGCTTCACAGCCCAGAACAGGAAGCAGATATTGTTCTCTCCGTGTACACAGAGGGTGAGCATCAAATACAAGAAAGTCAAGTCAGTGTTTGTTTGTGTCCTTGTGGCGAATGATCCTTCCAAGTTATATTGGAGAAAATTGAACAGAGAGAAGCATCCTTACACTTTGAGATGGGCTGCGTGCTTGATATCGCATGTGTGACCAATTAAAACACACAGCTGTTCTTTCTCCCATCTGTTTGAGGCAGCTCTGTATTATAGACTGTTGCGTCGTTTGGATGTGATGTGTCATTCTCACAATGAATCACTGGGCTTCTCGTTTGTTCTCATCAGCCAAGTTGCTGTCTGATTTATCCTCATCCATCTCCCGTTTTTTTTTTTATGTGTGTGTTGGAGTCTTAACTTGGACAATTATACAACAGAACAAGTGTTTAGATAGACAGATTTTACTGGAAATGTGGTTGTGTTGCAACTTTTCAAAGCAGAAATAACCCAATTTCCCTCTTAAAAATGAAAAACTTAGTTCAAGAGCAAACTTTGTCAATTCAAAAGAAGTTATCAAAGTCGAACTACTCAGTTTATTGACTTCTCTCGGCCCTTGACTCACGGCTCTTTTATACTTGTGCTAATGTGACATTAACAAAAAGAAATATTTAGTTTTCAAGCAACAAAAGCAACACAAGAACTAAACACTCATCGCACATGGTTTTCTCCTTTTTGCGGTCCCATTCCACTTCATTTCAATTATTTATTCAAGCCTTGAAGTTCATTGAGGCTTCCCTCATTTGCAATCAAGTCGAGATTCACAGAAATAGTCAGAGTTGGGAAAAAAAATGAAAATGCTCAGTGAAATCATCTGCACACTGAGGTGCGGTGGTTTCAGATCTAGAAGACAGTTGTGTTTGATGCACAAAAACCAAAGGTAGATTTACTGTATATTTTTCAAGTTCCTACTTGATGGGGCCCTGTGGTCCAGTCAAGCAAAGTATTGATGACACAATGATCCATTGATCATCTTCAAATGGACTAAGTCAACGAAATCTAGAAGTATGACGTGAACCATTAGCTTGTAATTACTGCAATGGGCACAAGATAATTTATTTGTGTGTAACAATTCATAATTTATTCATTATGATAAATCAAGTGATCAATTGTCAAAAGACATCAGTTAGCTTCTCCTTGTCTGTTTTATCTCATTGTAAATTTTTACATCTTGTTTTTAAATGTACCTTGGAGGGAATGTTTTAGCATTTCCTACTTTTTTTTTTTTTTTACACTTATATACAGTATGTACAATTGATCAATTAATTGCAGGCGTAATCCACAGATTAATCGTCAGTGAAAATGATCGTCCTCAGGTTGACTGAGCCACCAGTGTCCTGGATCACACAGAGACAGACAAAACTGGCCAAACAAAGGGCTCCTCTAGTGGAACATTGCAAGCTCTGGCAGTCAATAGTCTTATTTGATGTGGATCCCTGAGAGGCTGAGCTAACCCGCAGCCTCACTGAAGGTTGGCCCTGGATACAAACCACTGCCTCCCGCTCCCGCTCTCTTTGGACAAAGACAATACATCTTGAGGCCCCGTGAAACAGGTGCTGGCAATTTAGCCCCGACCAGCAAGACATGATGTTTGATTGGAGTGGAGCCGGATCAGATTGTTCCTTTCCAATTGAGCCACAACCAGCTGACATTTTCACAGTATTTAATAAAAGCCACTCTTGATTAGTGAGGCCTTACCACAATCTTTTTATTTATCCTCGGCGGCAGAAAAGCATTAATTCACAGTAATTAATGAACAAGTGGTGGAGGGCCTGGGAACAGCTGCCTCCTCTGGGAGGCTGGAGGAAGGGACTCTTTCCTTTGCCCTGATTAGATGCACTCCACTTCCAAGCTCTGCATGACAGTCTCACTGTCTAATGGTTGCTGCTGCTGCTGCTGCTGCTGCTGTGGTGGTGTACCTGGGTTTTGTATTGTGCAACATAGACCACTGGAGAGAGCCTGATCACTGCTGCTGCTGCTGTGCAACGTAATCTTGTTGTGTATTCTTGTGTCTCTCCAGACTCAGACAGTTTTCTTAGTACATGGATAGTGGATCATAGAAGAAATACACTGTAGTTTCAGTTTATAAATAATCAAATACCCAAATAACATCTTTGCATGTTCTGGCCTGCAGCCACAGTGTTAAAATTCACAACTGATTAACATCAAAACCTGACATGAAAGTGTTAAAAACGAAAACAACCCAATTACCCAATGTGATTTCATGCAGCAGCTCGAGCAGACGTGTTATGAGTCCATTTGGAGTCGTTGAAGTTGCCATCCATCTTGTAATGTGCCCATTCCCTGCATTGAGATTTTTTTTTATCTAGTTCAGAGACATTTTGTTGTCTTCCAGCCCTTCCCTTCTCATATCCTCTGTCTTTGGCTGTCACTCGATTTTAGTCTGACGGATAAGCTGATCTCTTTTATCCACACTTGATCTTTTTCTCTTTTATCACCACGTCTTGATTTTTTCCCCCCTGACATCCCTCTTCCTTCCAGTTGGCTGGCCATAGAGCTCTGCTTTATGAAAACAGTTTAGACTTGAAAGGCAGGAGCGAGGTGGCATGGGGGAGAGGGTGAGGATGAGGAGGATGGGGAGTAGAAGGAGGAGGAGGAGGGGTTGGCCAGCCCAACAGGTCAGACTTGCTTTCGTATCTTGTCTGTCACTGTGAAAGCCAGCCATCAGAGCTTGGCATGCAGTCAGCTTCTAATTGTCTGCTTGCCTCTTATAGACACTGGCTAAAGACCTGGGCTTAAATTTAGACTTGCTTACATGCCAAAAAGTAAGTTTTTCCTCCCACGGGGAAGTGGTGGTGGTGAGTGAGCTAAGCCAGAAGAAATGATTATCGTAACTTTCTGACTGAGACAGGTTCGCAATTTAGCTTCAGACTTGGGACAGAGTTTGGAGCCAACATGTTCTTCTGAGGCTCATTTCTGCACAACTCATTATTTCATTTTACATAAATAACTTGATTAGCATTCTGTATGTCTTTGTTTGTTTTTATCTCTCCATTTGTTTTACAAACTGTAACCTTTATTAAACTATTATTCTTCCCATACTTTAAATCAGAGAACAAAAGTCCTATAATAAGCAACATTAAGATCATATCTCTTTAATTAAAGTGAGTCATAGTTAACTGATTCTCAACAGGCTGAGAAACACCTCAGTTTAAAAAAAAACAGTACACACATTAAGAGTTTTGCGAAGTATACGTCAATTCCCTTGAAAAGACCAAAAACCAACAATGACTGTTTCCTACTAACAGTGTGTATCAGAGCCTGATATATCTTATCCCTCTGAGCCATAAAGCTCCATTGTTGTCCGGAAACTATTCAAACACACCAATGAGCGGCACTGGATGACGACTTCTTCCATTACAACGAACATACACGCACACGCCGCAGTTTATTTTCAGTCAGTCTCACATACTCCATTTCCAGGAAGTACTCAGCAGAGTGCACTAAATGTGGATTAATCTGCCGCTGAAAATAGTCCCCATCCAATTTCTTCCAAAAACGTTGTTTTATATTTCTCTTTAAAAATGAAGTTTTGTACGTGTGAGCTACTTTGAAAGATTCATGTCAGTAGGAAGCAGTTAGGATGTCCTTGAGGCTGAGTGCCACAGATGTGTTTGGGGAGTCGGAAGGTACTGAGGGAGCAATGCATTGTTGGTTTTGGTCTTTTCATTGGATTTCTTTTTTTTTTTCCTTTGGACAATAACAAAAATCTTGGATATTTTCAGCTTTTTAATTTCTCTCTGAGGCTCGCGGCCTCTCCTCTGATTGGCTCATTTTTCTGACTGAGTAAAAATACAACAGATTTCGGGTAAACATTCAAAGAAAACAAATCCTGCAAGGCTGGATGGAGAGCAATGACTACTTTGCTGTGACATCACAAAGTTACAGAGGAGCACATGGACAGCCACCTTTGACCCTTTAAAGAAGATGTTACTTTACTGACACCACATTTAGCACAAATGTCCATCCCATTTTTCCAGAAGCAAAGTTTACCAATATTTACCAATATGATTATTAACTTGTGTCTTAAATATTAAGAAATTTAAAAGGGGTAATTAATGTGAAAAAAAGTTACAAATACTCAGTGGTGTAGAGAGTTGAGTAGGAGAAGCTGGACCATATATATATTTGTAAAGTTTATTCAGTTAATTACTTAAACAAACCAATCATTATTATTGCGGTAGACTGATATTTTGTTCTTTGATCAACTGATACACCTGACAAAAAGCATATTGCTTCACCACCTCTCACAAAGCATCTGCTTTTGTAAAAGCTAAACTTACACCGGCAGGATAAACCAGATTTAACCAGCGCTTGTGCTCTTCATTTTTCAGCAGGGTATGTTTTGATTATTATCTCTGAAATCAATAATGACACGCTGAGAGAGAAACATCAAACAATGCAGAAGCGATAATCAACTTTTTTTGTGTCAGAAATAACTATAAAAACATGGAGTGTTTATACCTTTCCCCCCTCCTAACTGTCCCTGTGTGAGTCATCACTGGCAATAAAAGTGGACAGATGAAAAAAACAAACACAAAAAATATGTTCCTGAAAATTGAGGAGGGAAAATTATTTCTAAAAACTCAGACTGACACCAGTGAGCCTTTGTGTTGCATTAACAAAACTTTACTGACATATCAAACCTGGTGATTTAGTACTTACGCCATTATAACACTTTTCTTCATGAGAATGATAGAGGGGCAGCTGGTCCAATTTTCACCTGAGACGCTCAATAATCACTCAACACTATTTTGGTCGCATTACAAATGATTAGTATTTGTAGATACACGTGTAGCCACACTGCGTGCAAGGTTTAGATATTACATTTCATAGTATACCACTGCTTAGATTGTATGCATGATCAAGTTCTGATGGTGTCATGTTGGAAATGGACAGCATATTTTATTCAACCTTCTGTTCTAATTTGTGTGAATGTATGAATAATGAGGAGAGCAGAGCGGCTGTCTATTGAACCTTGTATTTATGGGCCCAATGCATTAGAAAGTGCAATTCCTGAATGATAGAGAAACCCATTAAAGTAGTAATAAAATTGCAAATGTCTCCCTTCTCTGTTTTCCTGCCTTTCAATATGGGCAGCAGGACACGTTGCTCTCACCAACTGTGTGCAAGCCCCTGGCGAACACATACATAGCAATATGATACAGAACACATTTCCCAATCCAATTCCTCCCTGCTGCGTCGGTGAAACACTTGGTGAGATCCATCTTTTTCAATTACGCCGAGAGAGGACAGGCATTCCTTTAAGCCTGGAGGGAGAGGGAGTTTTTAAGGACAGGTCTCATCCCCAGATCTCAGGCTGCATTAAAATGTATTGGCGCCATTGAATATTAAAGGAGAATCTGCCGGATTAATCGGTGAGAGGGCTTGCGGAGGAATCGTTGTCTAGAGACACACACTTACTAACAGGAAAGACTGCTATGATAACAGATTTGAAAAACATCAGCAGCATGGCAAGACGTGTTAAAACCCGAGAGTTAGTCTGAGTTGGTGTAAAGTGCCATTTGTTAAATGATAATTCTAGTTTATTACAATTTAAAACTCTTTTTCTTTTTGGCTGCAATGCTGTAATTTCTATCATAGATTAATAGCACTCACTAAAATAATTGCTGCTGCAGAGAGAGCCAACAAATCCTCCAAACTCAAAGACTAAATATCACTTTGTTATTACCTTCCAACATTAATCACATGACTTCTGATTCATCAGTGCTGTGGCCAAGATAGGAAAGATTGTGCCAAAATATATCAGGTTTTCCTTTTCACCTTTGCCCCTGACGGTGAAAAGTCATGATTCCTACAAGCGCTGGAGGTCCCGCCCTCCTTCTCTCCCTCTCTCTTGAGTACAGTCTACTGAGAACATGGAGGTTAAAGTCAGACTGACATGTTGTAAACAAACCAATAGTTTAACGATTATCTGAAAGTGCGCACATCCTGATTGTTGGTAATCATCCCTTGCTGCACATGAAAACTGTCTTTAAACATCACCTTTGTAAGTACAGTGGATCAAAGCTTAACTGTGAACTGTGATGGATGTTTACAACAGACACCCCGGGTTTCCTCCTCCGAGTCGGTTTGGATAATCCGCTAGTTTGTTGAAAACCTTGCTGCTCGTTTTTCTTGACCGCAGGAACTGTCTGTTGTTGTCGGTTGTTCCCGGATTTCAGCAAATAACTTGAACAATGTACAATGCAGGCATCAGTGCACCTATTTTCCACCACTTATACGGTTCTGGGTCATGGTGGCAGCAGGGTAGCTAGGTAGGTTATACAATCCTCCCCAGACACACCACCCAGCCCCTCCTGTGGGATTCAGAGGTGTTTCAAGGCCAGATGGGATATGAAATACCTCCAGAGCTTTACAGGTCTGGCCCGAGGCCTCCTCCCAGTTGCCTTGAAAGCTCCCACAGAGAGTAATCCAGGAGGTTGCCAAACCAAGAGGAGGTACACCTTGTTATCTGAACTCCATCTAAAAGTCAAAGTTCCCAACCCCGTCTCAGGGTGAGTCGAGACAGAAACTTTATTCTGTGGATGCCCAGAGCTGAGGACGGAGATGGAACAATTATTAAACACAACAAACAGGCCATAAATAAACTCTAATCACCTTTAGAGTGAGAGGGGAGCCAGCGAGGCGAAGGTGAACGACGTGCTGGCACGATTCACAAGTCACCCGCTAATGGCATTGTCCAGCCGCCGTGTGAAGGAACAGGAGCTGAGCAGGTAAAGGTTACGGGAGCGGAGTGCGCCCCCAGCCAGGCCCCCCTCACGGCGCACTGTAATCAGTTCAGTGTGTGATCATGGTGTTTGGTGTGTGATCACTCAAAAACCCTATTGTGAATGGGGATTGGAAACACCAGGACGCTTTATGAGTAATGGACAGAGAGGGGTCCCTGTTCCCCTACCTGCCTTCTCCATCATACGCAGCGACTGCCCTGCAGGCAGGCGCAGGGGAGGCTGGGTGAGCCGTGCCAGCGGGTGGTGGGAAGGGGGGGACGGTGGCAGAGTTGCAACCGTTTGATGCTCAACCCACCTTATCCATGATTCACAGCTGGTCATTTGTTTTGCTTTATGTAGCACGGCATGAGCGCTGCGGCGGCCTTTCTGATCACCTTAAACATGCACACGGGTGTGTGAAAACCACGCCGGCAACAAGCCAGTCACATCCTCAGCTCCTAATCAGAGAGCCAGGCAGCAGCATCTCCCCCCTCCTCCTCCTACTCCTCCTCCTCCTCCTCATAGTCCTCACTCCCCTGACCGACCAGAGGAAGGGAATTACATTTCCCCTGGGTGGCCCAGCGCTGGGAAACAAGCCCCCACTGGCCTCATGTTGGGGGGAAGATGAAGATAGCCTGTGGGGTAGATTGAAAAAGTGAGAAAATCTTCCCCAAATCAGAGAGGTGACCTAGCCCAGATTGTTTGGCAGATTAAAAGTCTAAGTTTGTGATACTTTTCATTTGTCAGACTATGGTGATTGATTTGTGCTCTAAACCCCTTTTAAGTGCAGTGGCATCACAGCAGTCACAAGTGGCTGTGTCTCTCCCAATGACATTAAGAAGACTGAGGCAGAAGGGCCACGCTCTTATCTACTCTCTGTCTTAATGTTTTTCTGTTCAGTTATCTCGATTGGTTGATTCATTGATGAGTCAATCATGATCTTAAACATCCCTTTATTGATCAGAATTGTCTTTGTTTCTCAGATGTGAGGATTTGCCGCTTTTCCTTGAATTTTATCATTGTGTAATATTTTTACATTTGGACAGCTGGTTGGACGAAACAAGGACTCTGAAGACGTCACTTTGGGCGCTGCCAAATAACAATGGGTGTTTTATAGACTAAGCAGTTATTTCTTGGCTAGTTGAAGCTCCGTAAATATCTTTAAATCATTGGCTCATCTTACAAAGAAGTTCTTGAAGCAGCACATACTGAAATCATAGTGCATTTTTTCTCCTATAAAAAACCTCCCGAGTTATTTAGATGTGATATTTGCCGAAAATGTGGTTGTACAGGATTCTAGCAGAGAGATTTTTGATGAATGTGGGCTTTAAAAATGCCTGCACTCGTCAAGAACTACTTTTAAGCATCACATTGTGTTGCTGCTGTAACATTGACACAGCCACTCTCTATCAACAGTGCTATCTACATCATGTTATTCCACTAAATCCTTTGTGAAGGCTCCATAAAGAGTCTGTGTCATTTAAATAGGCACTGGATGCCTCTTGCCCTGATTCTCTGACCCGGAGAAGGTCACTGTCAGTCTTTGTAGTAAAACTTTATGGGATGAAAGAATCCCCAACTGAGTGGAGACCTTGGTCTGTAATTGCTTGATACCCTTCTGCTTAATACAAGAAAAAGAGAAAGAGAGCGACACTGAGGCTCGGGCTGCAAGGACAACGAGAGAGTCTCATCTGTGATATTCGCAGATGAGATTGAGTGACATGGAGTTGAATTTTTCAGATGATGCAATTGGGCACAGCAATCGGGGTTCATCCTCCATTGTTTCGTGTTTTTTTCTTTCTGTACTGCCACAGATGGGATAAGAGTGCGAGGGGGCTTTTGTTGTCTGTGTACTCATCGTTGGTCTGTTCTTTGATCCCAGTGTCCCCAGTCTATTCTTCACAGAACCAGTGATTGTCTGTGCAAACAAAACCTCCCTCCCAAGTGATCACTTTCACTGAACCAAAGACACTGTATGAAAATATGTTCTCCGGTATTCAGGCATGGGAAAGGGCAGCCGTCAACAATACCTTTTGCCTTTTTCAATTCTCAGTGCACATCAAAAGACGACGCGGGGAGAAAAAATGCAGCACAGTTGCCAAGGACTTTACTGTGATTCCGCAATTTTTTTTTCTTTTATTGTGGCTTTTTGTGTCCTCATCATAAAGAATAACAATGGCTTATTGTCTCTGTCTCGCGCTGGGAGCCAGGCAGGGACTATCAGAGGAAGAGTAATAGGACGTACAGGTTGGGGCATATGCTGGCGCAGACATGGCCCCTAAACTTCCTCTCCATCATTCTCTCGATTTACCCACCGCTGAGGCACATCTGGGTCCAGGTGGCATCCGAACATGTTGTCAGCATGTTGTGGTAACTGCCTTAATGGCTTGAGTCATTCTAACTGACAAGATGGGAAAACAGACATGGCAGAGTCTCACTCAGCCTCTTTATCTTCTGTGTACCCACCACTGTTTCGCTGATAACAGAGAGCCTCATACCCCCGTGGCCTGCTGAAGCCCCAGTGCGGACGGCCAGGTCGCTCCTCCGGGTTGTCATAAAACAGATCGAATAGATCACATTTCTCCTCCGCGGCGGTGTAGGCACAAAACTGAAAAATTAACCAATTTTTCTTTTTTGCTTGTTATTGATTTCCATGACTATCTGTTCTAAAATATTCGCCCTTGAAAGTAAAAAAAAAAAATACTGATGAAACTACTGTCATTCTTGTCAGTGAAGACTCTCAGTCTTCAGGTCATGGTTATCAGACTTGAATGAAGGACAACTTGATAACTGGTTTAAAATACTTGAAGATATTTCACCTCTCATCCAAGAGACTTGTGGTTCAGAACTGAACTATACAGTCATTGTGAGAAGTTTTGATGGCGAGGCCCACTTCTCACGCCAAGGCCGTTGCAAGAAGAAACTCAGTTCAAGAAGTAAAAGTCATACTGGATTTTGAATAGATATTGTTACATGAATGCGTCTTGTACAATTCAAACCTTCTCTTGACAACTGTTTTGAATCTAAGTGACAAATGGATAAATACTTTGTTTGGCCTAAAGTCCACCTAAGCTCAACGTTAAGAATTCACCTGATTATGAAGGCAAAGTATAACCAGTGGCACATCGTGTCCGTTAATACCATTTTTCATCATCTCATCATGGCTCAGGCACAAGAACTTCATGTCTTATCCTCAATCCCACCTCTTATTGTCTCAGTTTTTTTAGCCATCAATGAGACACAACACCGAACATTATTTGAATTGCCGAGAAACTCTGAGAAGTGGGGAACATTCCACATGTGCAAGACCAGCCTGAAATAGTAGCTCTTGAAAATGGGACCAAAATGTTAGCACCAATAACAGGTATTTCTGTTTCTAACATGCAGTTTAGTTCAGTACAGCATCATCTGACATGTTTTAAAGCAGCTTCAGATTCAGAGCCATAAGACTTAGCCTTGGCTCTGTGCAATCTGAGACATTGTTTACTGCACAATCTGCCGTGCTTTTGCTAATGTTATAATGAAGTAATGCTTCTGCATAAATCAGTCCATTTATAGGAAGCTGAACATGATGTAACCTTCCATTCAGATGGATGATCTTCGTTTTAAAACTTTAGATGCATTCATTTTGAAGTGAAAGAGGCAATGAATCATACACAGAATAAATGACACTATTCAAACAGGCTCCACCCACACCTGTCAGCTCTGAAAATGCCGTTTTCCTTAGAGGAGTGAATCACGTCTCTCGCCATTTTGGCCATTTCTATGATTATCGCAAGTTAATAATTATGCAAGAAAGAACAATACCGGTTTATGGGTTATAGGCAACACACACACACGACACACTAAAAACAAGCCCATGTTGTGTTGATTCGTCAGACAGGATAGGAACATGTATTTAACGAAATCTTCAAAGCCACATTTTAGTTTGACATTTAAAGATAGTAGAGCCATTTGATCTTCTGTTGTTTTGTGATAATAACAGGAATAGTACCCACAATGCTTTGCAAGGCAATCAGGAAGGCCAGAGCTCTCTTTGTCATGCTGTGATAACCTGCTCAGTGCTGTTAGCAGCTGTATTTGTTTGGTATTTACCAGCTGCCGGTGGGTGAGCCAGGAAGTTGGGTTTAGTCACGGCATGCTAAAGGACATATACGCACACACTGGCTTGACATGTTCAGCATACGTAACATCGTAAGCCTGCATGTGTATGTATGCATCAGGTACTGATAACATCTATTTGGCCACACACACACATACAGGTTAATCCCTGAAAAAAATTTAAATAAAGCATAAAAGTTAGTTTTGGATGAATCCTAATGAGCTGAACTCGAGGATTTTTAATTGACAGCACAGTCAGCTTGTTGCCCGCACACGTACCCATCAAATAAATTGGCCCTCGCCTCTGATGAGCTTTGAATGTTGCGTAACAGCTTCCAGGTACGTCTTCATAAAACAGTCTTATTTTTTTTCTGATGAAAAACTCGAAGATTAGTCCTTGTTTGTGATGACGGGCGGAGAAGTGATGACCCGGGGGAGTTAAGGATATTATCTGGATAGCAGAGGGACTGTGAACCACCATAAGTTATAGCGAGACGTGCACTTATGTTTAATTAACGCAGAGTTCAAGAACCGCTGGCTCCATCCGTTACAGAGACGGGTAGACGGAAGCTCCTTTAATTGGGGGTGAGGGAAGAAAGAAGACCGAAAAAAAAGGAAAAAGAAAAAAAAAACAATTGAGCTGAGTAGATGGTTCATGTATTAGGGTCAACATTTTTCATAGAAACCTCCTATCCTCTCTCCCGTACAGCTTGATTAACTTTGTCACAGCTTCATTTTCCATTTGTGTGCTCTGAGATAATGAGTTTAGAGCCGCAGCTATAATAATTCATATATTCTTAATTTCCACCTCGGTTCAAAACAAGGTATTTTTCTTACAATATGATAGCAATAGAAATGACTCAGACCAGTGATATGAGCTGAGGATGGACAAGGTGATTCAGGTAAATCACAGTTATGTAATTAATATCTTTGGTTTTCTCCGAGCATGGAATTACATCGTCACAGAGCCAGATCTCATCTACATTATGTAACCGCTGCATTTATGCCCGTTCCATTATCTACATCCTCTTGTTTTTTGCTAATCTAAATCACTATTAGTGTTAATTTTGTATGAGAAAGCAATGGCAAATATTCATTGAGAACCTTTTACCATTATGAAAACAAGATTAAGACTAAATAAAAAGTCACAGTGGACACTAAGTAGTAGACAGAGGACAAATCTGTCTGGCTGCTGTTGCACTAATGAGAATTATCATGCATTTTAGCATCCATCATATGTCGATCATACAGTATATCTGAAGGCGATGTTGCCTATAGTTATAGTAAAGCTAAGATGATTCTGAGTATCCACAAATCCACTGAAAATTAAACAAGAAAGACCAGCCCACCACAGCTGTTATGAGAGAAAAGCTAATGTAAACGTAGCTTTATCAAGGGCTGTGAATGTGGAGGTGTAATGTTAACATTACCCTCAGATGGCTCAGCTCTTTTGTGTTTTTAAGATATTGGTAGCATTGATCAATCAAACAGCAAAGGTAGGGAATGATGGGCTGTGATTACTGTCATTGTGTGTAAACCATCAGGTTACACTTAGCCCACAATATGATGAAAACATGGTCCACAATGTCAGTAGTTTTGTTTAGACAGTTAAAACTAACAATAAGAATATAACACAAACATGGTACGTCTTCACCATAAGACTACATCAAAACTAAAATGCCAAACACTGTTCACTATGAATTACTGCAGCATCAAAAAATCCTGAATAGTAAAGTATATTCTTTGACTTTTGAATTGAAGCGTGCTTTTAAAATCTTACTTTCAGCCATGAATATGACCTATGCCGAAATAGCAAAACACATTATTATTCATCTCTTTCCTGAGGTTAGTTGGTGCCGAAATGTAAGGTTATAGCCTCAAATGAAAGGATATGTCAGTCGTCTTTCTAAGGATTTTGATAAAATTGTGTGTTACCAAAGAATTGGAGATGGAGTAAAAAACGTGAGGCCCCTGTACAGCCCTTGTTTTAACTTGTCATCTCTGATTTACTCCTGCAGATGGAATATTAAGTATGTTCTTTTTAACACAAGACGGGGATGTGGAGGGAGGGGGACTGTAGAGAAAGGGAATTAATCCGCTTGGCTTTATTTTGATAATGTTTTAGAACTATGTCTGCCCAAATCCATCAGCAGAGCTGTTCTACTTTCTCTTCCACAGACGAGCCAATTCTTAATCCCAATTCATCTAATTGTACCTCAGAGTGCTAATAAATATTGTTATGAATTATTCAGGCTCTGAGTGGGCTGATGACACAGAAACGGGTGCAGTGAGCAGAATTCAAAGCACTTCAAACTGGAAATGGGAAAGTGCACTAAATTCTCTTAGAATTTGAATTAATGAAAGTTACATGGAAAATAAATAGTGTAGGGACCTTCTCCACATGATTATTGTACTAATGGGGATGTTAGTGCAACTGTCTCAGGCAAAATACTGCTGGTTCATAGAATGCAAGCTGATATAAAAGGTAAGTGGCATTAAACCGTCCTGCTGTCAATGATAATAAACACCACTGCTTTAATATGCCTATTATACCTGAAAGTTTGTGCTCTCAACAACTAACTGACATTAGCTGAACCCTGCGTTTTACCTCGGCGCTTATGTCACAGGAAAATGGTTCAATAATCTATTCATGCTGCACCTGGCAGTCGTTTTTTATGTCATTTAAGTGCTGCTTTTTAATGCATTCATCTCTTAATTTGCCGTCCAGTTACTGTATGTTTTCAAATGTCATCCATGTTTTGCACAGCTGGGGGTTTTACAACTCGCTTCATGGCTGCGGGTCCACAGGGAGCAACCGGGGATTAGGCTCTGTGGCAGCATTGCGCCGAGCCTGTCTCGTCGTGGTACTGTTCCACTCCTGAGCTCCACTAATGGCCACGGCTCAGACCAAGCCTCATTAAGGCAAACTGACACCAGGAAACGGGGGCTCGCAGTAGGCGTGATTAGATTAAAAGTTCAGACAAGCCTTTGGTCTGTGTAATTTGTGGGGCTCCGGTCATACACAAATAAACAAAATGCAAGAGTACTTTAGAAACAGCCCCCTTAATTAGCTCATTGAGACTTGGGTAAGCAATATCAACACAGTGGCCTTGGGCTGTGGAAGAGCTGCTGGAAGAAGGGAGGAGCAGGGCGGGGGGATGGAGTTGAAGGGAAATGAGAGACAGAAGAATTATTCACTGTATAGTCGTGTTTGTGTGAGTGTTATTTTTCGGCAGCAGAAGCAGGCAGGAGGTCATTGGAAGCAGCAGCTCAGGTCCAAGCTGCTGATTTGGGGCTGGAATTAAAATGTTCCACAGCTGTTTGGCTGGTCTCTGTACCTTGACTAATGAGTTGTGGAACAGACTGATATCTCGCCAGTCGGTGACATCCTCACTCCGACCAGTCAACTGTTTCAAAGCGTTTTCTGACTAAAATACCACCTGCCCCGCTCAGCTGTTGCTACAAACAGCTGCCTCCCCAACATGTGGACCGCAGCGCACACTGTGTGCAAACTTAACTTTCCATCAGACCACCAGCACAATTACAAGGCTTCTCATTCTTGACATCAGATGCACACGTACTCTTTTGCACAATGACTTTGCTGTTTTCTGGTCAAATGCCAATTTTATGGCGCTGAATCCAGCCACAAGAAAAAAGCAGAAAGATAATTTAGTTGTTGTTGCCGAGGGCTGTGAAACACAACCATTAATCCTGCAGATGATATGTCTCCTGAAATCTCTATAGGTCTTTTGCGGAGACTTTGATACGCTTAATAAAATAAATTTGTTCAAGATCCCGAAAAAACACAACTTTTAGCAGCAGTGTCTCTGCCTAACGAGTATCTGTTTTCATCCCGCTGCTCATCTTTGGTTTCTCACTCTTTTCATGTCTGGCTCAGACTTAAGCCCAAATTAACCCTGATTCACCCCTCCCACCAATCAGAGAAGAAATCTGGCCGTGGAGTCGGGTCGGTATTGATGTTTGGCCCAGATTATCTGGTAGTGTGATCACTTAACAGACCCAGTCTTAAACTTCCCAAACTGTTAGGCTCATTGGAGCCACTTAAATGAATATTAACCATGTTTGGTAATGGTGCGGTCTAGTGCTTGAGGCTGATAGTAGTTAGCATACTGCTGTTGATAGATATGAAAAATAAGAAGAGAAATAAACTCTCACCTCCAATTCGCCACACTCATTTTTCTTTCTGCTTTAGATGATTTTCTCACTACAGTCTTATGGATATTATTTCCATTTGTTTACATCTGCTCCCCCATGAGATCATGTGAGGTGGCGGTTGGCTTCCTGATTGCTCGCCCTGGCATGATAGTCTTAATATCCTGTGGTGTGTAATGCGCCATTATTTTTGTACTGTTGTGCTGTAGAGTGTGCATGTTTGAGATTAAAGAGAAGATAATCTCTCCTATTTTTCTCTGGCTGGTCCTCACGCTGGTGGGCCAAATGGCAAGTCATATTGACAAGCATTGACAGGAAATGTTCTATTGTATTGCACTGACAAAAAAGCAATGAAGCTTTCTATAGAGTCTTCACCTGACCTCTGTTCTCACCAACCATTCTGAGTGGAGCAGATGGGGAAACTGTTTGTTCCTCTTTGTCAATGATGTTGATGATTGCTCTTTCAAAGTATAGTAGGAGAAGCTCTGAAGAATCACAGCTCATTGATGGCCTTTTCTACATTCATATACAGCTGAATAGATTTGTCCACCATGTTTGTGTGAAGAGACATAATTGCAATGTTATTTATTTTTTGTCCGAGAAATATTACCTTGTTGTCGGTACAGAAATCGTTGGTAGGTTTTTGCAAAGACTGAAGTTTCAGTCCAATATTGGAAGAGTACACTTTGTGTCATTGTTTCCTTCTTACGAGCTTTTTCAATATTCAACCAAGATGACAACAGCCTTTCCTCCATCATGCTGCTACTAGCCATGTAGACAGCGTCGGAAATAAGCGGGGGCCACGGGCCATTTGGCCCCAAATTTGACCAAGAATGCCCCCAAAAATCATGATCCTGGGGCCAAAATTGCCCCCAAATTACCTCCGGGGGCATTTCCGGAGCAACGACATGCGCAGCCTGTAGCTGCTAAGCGGCAGCACCAGCAGTAGCAGTGTTGCCGCTGGCTTTCTTTTTCCTTTTTTTTTTTTTTTCACCCGCGGTCGGGTTGAGAATTAATTAACGCTCATGAGTCCGGCTGTGTTGGGTCCGAGATTCAACGAGCCGGTCTGGTTTTACCGTCACTACAGGCAGTATGCCCGTTTATCACCGATAAACACAGTAGAGGAGGGTGAGTGACTGAGCTCAGGCTGTCAGGGGGTCTCTGATGCAGCGAGAGAGAGAGACCTCCGTGCCGTGTAAAAAAAAAAAAAAAAAGTGTCACGACTTCCTGTATCTGGCCCTTCAAAATAAAAGCCCCATAGTCATTCATATTGATTTTGAGACACGGCTCCAAAGGTTTGTTTGTTTTTTCCTGCGACCAATCGAATCGAAGGCTAATTTTTGGGGGCAGCCCTAGAAGTGATTTAAATGCCATATCCAATACATACATTCAATTTTATTTCATGACATTTATGTCAAAGATACAGGAGAGTGATAATACACACATAGAAGCCAATACAATCTCTTGTTCAATATCTCATGACTGATGAAAAATTTGCTGTGTTGAGTGCAGTAGAATTTTGATGCATTGCAATGCATCGCAATGCATCGGAGAATCGAATCGAATAGTTACCTGCTGAATCGTAATCGAATTGAATCGTGAGGGCAGTGCCAATGCACACCCCTACTATGAGTATTAGTCAGGGTCTTATGCAGAATAATTCAGTTATACAAAGATTAGACTACTGGGGATTTTTGTGGGCCTTCTGGGCGCTGCATGGGCCCCTAGAATTATCATCACCTTTCTCCCCTATACAACGGCCCTGGCTGCTCACCCCAGAAAGACTGTTGAGTTCACAACAGCCCCCCCACATCGCCCAGCCCTACCTACCAGTGATATTCTCATATTACTGGTAATATCTAATATCTAATATTGACCAACCATAACTTTATATAACCCATTATTTATAACGTTTATATAGACTATGATAGGTGTTTATATAGCTTAGTTTATGTTTTTGTGTGTGTATATATATATATATATATATATATATATATATATATATATATATATATGAAATGGCCCCCAAATATTTTGAAAATGCCCCCACTTTTTGGACTGTGGGGGCCAAAATTGCCCCCAAAATATTTTCTTAATTTCGTACCCTGCATGTAGAAATTGGAGAAAATGCTCCAATGTAATCTCTCAACACACGGATGGATGCTGATACATCCATTACAAACATTTTTGAGATTTTGCAGATGCAGTCTGCAGATTTTTTGCTTCTTTTATAGCGGCCCGAATCAGACGAAACTACAGGTACATAAAAAAACATGTCAAGAATCAGCTCCTGCAATCGATGAGCTCAGGAACTGAGGCAGAATAAAAATTCAGATTTGATCAAATTTTAACACAAACCCTGAAAAGGCCCCACCACCATCTTGTTTTTCAGATGGTGATGCAGCAGGTGGATCAGTGGAGTCACAATGCCCACTGCATAACTCCATCAGTAGCCGCCTGAAAATCATCTTGAACACGCAAAATTAAAATAACCACACTATGTAATTTATAGCCTTTTAATGATAAAACTTGGACAGCACGCAGCCAACACGCGTCCAGTTAATTACGTCTGGTGCCAGCGATGATTGGACCCCTGTCTGACAGTCTGAAGTGGTTGTCGAGTGCCGTGGCTGGTTCTACATGTTTTGATGCCAGTTTGTTGGTAGCCGATGTCAGTGATGCTGGTGGAGCAGCTAAAATAAAAGTGTCCGTGGTACAAACTGGGCTGATCGGCAGCATCTCAGCAGATCTTTCTTATTTAACACCTTTGATAAAGTACAGTAATATATATTTCTTCTGTAGCGGGCACCATCAGTAAACATTATTGAAGCTGCATGATAGCTAATCTGATTGATGGATCATGCATGAGTAATGGTGACACGTTAGTGATGGATAGTGTTAATATCATCTTTGAAAACACTTTCCTTGTAAAGAAGACAGCAGCAGCCAGCGACACTCCTACACTTATTTTCCATCCGGCGGTTAACTTCCATTTATCATCGCATTTGTCAAAATATGTGCATTAGATGTATTTTTACTTCTTTTCCCACTCTCCTCGGTCGATAAAGTTTCCTGTGTGTTGATTTTTGCAGATGATGGGTAATAAGGTTAAGGCCTTTTTTTTTCTTTCTCCCCCCAAAAAACTTTTAATATTCAGGCTTTAAAAATGGTCATTTCAGACCAGCTGTCAGAGAGAATAGAGGGAAAGGAGGCTGTTCAAGCTGCTTTTTGTTTGTGTTGTTACTGCTGCATCACTGCAATGCATTGAGCAGGCACGTGTCGGGTCATATAGGGAAAGTTGGTGCATTATTTGCTGTTTCTGTGTTTGTCTTGGCTCAAATGGTCAGCGGACGCTCTCAGGTCGGAAACCCACGGTTCATTGGCTGTAATTCAAAAATCACATTACGCCCTGGTCACCATAACCAATTATGATGCTGATGTAGTGTGATAGCATCCTCATGGTAATGGTCAATATTATGCTGGCTTTTTTTTATCTAAGTCGTTTAACCCCAAACGATCCCAGCGCATCACCGTGTAATTCGATTGCACAGAAATGGCCGAATGCGGACTAAACTTTGTTATCCCCCCGTCACACATATGGACTCAAACACTAGATGCACAGCTGTTGGCGCCAAATCAACTATACGAAAGCACCTTGAAGAAATGCCAATCGCAAGCTGATCAACGTGGTGAGCAGCTTCCCCGTTCACGATGATATAACTGCAACGTTCGAACCATAAGTGGAAATCTTGCTCGGGATACGACGACCTACTTCCTTGTGCAGCAGCATAACAGAAAAGCGAGAAAGTAGCTGTCCAAATAGAGCCTGCTATATAAATTACAAGCTTAACACACCCACCAGCTTCAGGCTTGTGAAAGGCAAGAGGGAGCCCACACTTTGAGGTCTTCTGTGCGAACAGAACGTTATGGGTTGAAAGCCTCAAGTCGGTCGCCTTCAATTGTTTGCGATACAGACCACATCCACCCTCGCGGGTAGGGGTGGGCTGAGGTATGGTGCAACAGTGCGATATGAAATGCTGTACTGCACTCTTGCATGGAGAGTTGCTTACACAGGAATTTTGTTTGTGGAAATCATGAAACTGTAATGATACCCATAAGGAAATTTCTTTATTACAGCAGGAAATTGTGGTGGATTTTTTTTTCTTCTTTTTTTTTAAAAGAATACATGCTAATCAAGAGTATAACAAACTGGGGGAAAACACAAGCAGCTAGCTACTGGTATAAATCATGGATGAAAAGTGTGGCAAGCATAAAGCAGTGGAATATACTGAAACAAGAAGTGAAGGCAGAGCATCTCTCATATGAAGATTGCCCCAATATTCTGATTATTTGCACAGAATATCAGATGTCTGTGGCATCCTTATCAGGTCTCAAAGCCGGGCTGATCCCTTGTGGAAAACAGCCAATTTCTGCTGTCAGGAAACCCCATCTGACCTTACCTGTGAATAACAGCATTATGTAAATCATGAGTAATTTTTGAGCCAAGATTTTCTTTCAAAAATGCACCTTCCAGCCAAATCATGTCGGGTCAGGCTCCTGCAGGTTAGATGGAAGATGAACCAACTCAATCCAGCCGGCAACGCTGTTAGCTGAACGGATCGCAGGGAAGCGACGATGCAGAACATCTTATTTACGCATGGACTCTATTGTTTGCAAAAAAAATGAAGCTAAACTAAACTACAGTATAGTGCACAAATAGCTATTAAATCTCTGCATCTTCTTTCAAGATGACTTTGGTGTAATTAAAAAGTGTCAGCACACAGCAGCTGTTCCACTGCCAAAAATCAATAAATAAACAACGTATTTACTTGTTGTTTTAAATTTACACTAACAAGATCAAATACCAACCAACTGTGGAAATCTGCCAAGTATCTACAGTACAGTTGGCATCAGATACTTGTTAAGAGTCTTGTTCTCTCCTTCTCTGACCAGATTTCTCCCAACTTTATTTGTACGAATTTTACATATTGTTTTAGGCAACATTGACCCTAATATGTTAAAGAGATTATGGTTTGGATTGAAGCTCACTGTAATTGGTATTTCTGCAGCGATAGCCAGAATGAGGTTGAGGGGTGAAGTTATGAAATAATTAAACGGAAAGAAGGAAAAAAAAACAACTGTGAGGCAGAAAATGACAGACAAGTCAGAGCATTTTCTGTTCCTTTTTCGACTCCTGTCTTCTGACTTCTGCCACCCACAGTGCTAAATCATGGGGCCAAGTTGAGCTCACTTCTACTATGTGTAGGTGTGTGTGTGTCTGTGTGTGTGTGTGTGGGTGGTAGGGGGGGGTCACAGGGAGCTGTGAAGTGCATCAGTGCCATACCTGTCAGCAGGCCTACACTGCATGCCCGGTCTAAAGGCCAAGCCTGAGCCGTGGAGAACTCCATGGTCGCCTCCACACCGCTCTGCTCCAAAAACAGCCACACTGCCCACCAAACAAAACCCAGAGAGCAGGCAAACAAACCTCAAAGTAATCTTATACAACACACACTGGTGTATTTGCACAGGGGCACTCTGTTTACAGTAGACATATACTGTACGTATATAGCTATATATATATATATAATATACACACACGCTAACTCATTGAATGTGGAAGCACACACACACACATACACACCACCGCACACTCATCTCAGGAAGTACAGAGTAGGAGGACAGCCCCGCTATCTCATCTCTTCCCCTCTTCCTGTCACTGTGCGGTGGTGTGGTGGATTCAGGCCTTGTGTTTGGCACAAAGGCCTCCTACATGCCCGGAGGCCAACTCCTACAGGCCGGTTTATACCCAGCAGGTTCCCGCCCACCAGGATCCCGGTCTGAGTCATTAACTCTTACTGAGGCTTTTCCACAGTGTCACTGACAGAGCTAAACCTGGCTAATGGATAACACGGGGGTCACTGTCACTTCTATCTCTTTTTCCCTTTTTTTTCCCTTTTTTTTGGCAGTGTTTTGCATTACTCCTACATTACCAAGATTGCAATTCTTCTGACAGACAGTGACCTCCCTTCGTTTCGCTGATAAGCCCCCAGCTCTCAAGAGCAATCTGATGGATTCCTTTTCCACCTGCAAAATAATCCAGTGGCAGAAAAGAAATGCGTTTCTGCTCAAGAGGCATGCGCACACCACTAGTTGAGGTAAACTTTAATGGACAGATCCCAATAAGTACTATTTTTTACTGAGTGCAAAAAAAAAATCCATTATATTATCCTTCCTTATTCTGCATTTTCAACTGGGCCTATAAATCTTTTTTGGTTTCTTCATCTTTGTTTTTTTTCTCCCTCTACTACTGAGATTATTTCTTATTTCTTCCACATCTCTGCTCTTTCTGCAGGGAGTGAAATCAGCCTGCTGTTGTGCTCTTCAGCCTTTTTCACAATAGACATTTTGACTTGTCATCGTAGGGAAATTTGGTTCATTCTTCCTCATGCGGCTTTCTTCAGCTCTGACATATTCTCCTCAGGGTCGCTTTCCATGGCATTTCTCCTCAGGGTTGCTTTCCATGGCATGTCTTCTGGATTAAAGGACAATTCCAGGCAAAGCTGTAGTTTCCTAATATTTTAGGTCTAAAAGAAGGAATACGAAGATTTTCTTTTCAATTGCTCGTGTTCTGCAGCGGGAGCAGACCAATCTTACGCTGTTTAGGCTAAGTAAACAAACCCCTCGGGGTATGTTTGAATAGCCATCTGATGTTGTCTGTGGAAAAACTTGCAGTTTTGAGGGATGTAAACAGCCTAAACAGCCTAAGATCTGTCCGCTCTCATTATATGCTGACGTGGCGATGCAAGGACAGACAGAACTGCCTTAGTTCCTACGCAAATATAGGAAAGTATGGAATTTGATTTTATACTTTCCCAGGTGTGGAAAAGTATGGAAAATGGAAACTATTATATGGAAATATATTTATCTTAATACTTATCTGGGTTTGGTAAATGCACAAGATGCCTCCACCCTGCTTCACATCTGGGCTGATGTTCTCTAGGGCTGTCAACGAATGGCAGAAATGAGGTTCGAATATTGCCTCTTAAAAAAAACAGATATTCGAATAAAATTCGAATTTCTATTTTTTCATATTTTCTCCAAAAATCAATACAAAGAGATGGACTTTTATAGCGGTAGCCTGTATTTATTATCAGCGCATGTCAAACACGTTTTGAACAGCTTACATTACACAAAACAAACGGCTACACAATGCAAATCAGCAACGACATTATATGCATATTAATACGTGAAAAAGACCGCGTTTTACTCGGCCTTTATCAATTCATGTCAAACGTTTTGTGATGACACGAGCAAACAGCTCGCTCGGGAAACGGGATAAGAGCCAGCATGTTTTCTTCCCACATCCAAGTAATGATCCTTATAACGCGGATCAAGTACAGTCGCGATGAAGTGCAGAGGATCATCATAGCTCTCAGTGAACGGCAATTTTTTTTATGCGCGATTAACGCTGTCACTCGGTAGTTTGGGAAAACAGAGAAGCTGCTTCTCTCCAGACGTGACCAGAGCGATAGATATCTATCGCTCCAGACGTGACCACACACAGACAGGTGTGTGTCTGGGTGTGTGTGAGTTACTACGGTTACCGCGGCGCTCCTGTCCCCCGGATATTCCTGCAGCTGGATTGACATGATCCGGTCTGAGACCTTTTACAGTCTATGTCTGAGACATGAAACTCATGGACTGAGGAGTCGTCCTGCTGCATCCTGCTGCGTTCTGCACGTCACACCGACGACCGTGCATTTGTAGGAGGAAGGAGTAGTTGCTGTTGTTGTGGTTGTGCGCGTGAAGATAATTTAAAAATAAATGATTAATATTCGAATATCATATTTTAATATTCGAATTTCATTTTTATCACTATGATTCGAATATACATTAGAATTTCAAATATTCATTGACAGTCCTAATGTTCTCATGTTGCTTTAAAGAACCTGTTTTACACACAGCTGCATGTTCTTCCAAAACAATCCACAATTATCACTCAAACTTAATTCTCTGTTCCTCGTGTGCTCTGATTTGCATTTGAGATGTTCACTAGCTCCAGTGGGTTCCTTTAAGCCTTTAGCTGTTATTCTAGGCATCTTTGTTGTGTTACTGATTATTCTGCGGTGTTTTCTTAACTAGACGCCCACAGAACTAAATCATCTGCATTTGTGGACAGTTTGACCAATGAAGATCTAAACTATTTGAGAAGACTCTGTCACCCTTTCAACTTCATGGTAATCAACATTTCTTCATCCAACTCTTGTGCGTGGCGGGTCTTTAAAACAGCAGATGTTTGTTGTGAATAAAAAACCTGTTTGAGTGTTATTTGTGAGTCAAAGTAGATGTAACCCACACCTCCAATCAGGTCTCGCTCGAGGACTGGATGTGTGATAGCTCCAGTTGGCTTTTGTTGATGCCATTCGCTGAGAGGCTCAGATACGTTTGGCAGCCTATGTTGCAAAAGTTTGAGTGATGTTTTCATTTTGTAGCGGTTGTTAGTTAAAATAGATTGTTTGTTATGGAGATCATGCATTTCAACATGTAAAATGTGTCATTCATGTAATTCCCCAGAGCAGTTACCATAACTTTCGTACGAGTGAAAATACATGTGACAGATATTCCAATTACTGATTGGTTAGGGACTTCTGAATTTCTGAATCCTTAATGGCAATTCAGTCAGATTATCAGGCCGATTATTCTCCTCCTCCTCCTCCTCCTCCTCTGCCTCGTCCTCCTCCTGCTGTCGCTCTCAGGGAAATGTTGATAAGCAAAACTACAGACTGCTGTCTCACCCCAGGAGACATTTGTTTCAGTGAGATGACCTTCAAAGAAAAGCTGGTGACACAACATAATTAGTATAGATGGCGGCGTGCTGTGTGTGTTTGTCAGGGGTCAAGGTTGGTTAAAGGGTAAGAAATTATCATCAGTCACTGGAAAAATACAGGTACATTGTGTTCA
This sequence comes from Trachurus trachurus, assembly GCF_905171665.1. Lineage (NCBI taxonomy): Eukaryota > Metazoa > Chordata > Actinopteri > Carangiformes > Carangidae > Trachurus > Trachurus trachurus. Next base: position 9,377,724 of record NC_139905.1, on the reverse strand, counting down.
TCATTAAACATGTTCCAGAATAACGATAAAGGTGACGAAGAGCAAATGCAAAAACGCTGATAAAGCACACAGAGTGTTTGTTAGACTAGAGGCGCTAAAGGATGGAGGTTGGTAGCTTTACATCACATGTTTACCTGAGCACCACATCCCCAACGCCACCGATGCAAAGGGCGCGCGTTGGAGGCGGCGCGGCTCTCGGTGCCATAACGAGTCTGGACAGAATCAATAGACATCAGCTGCATGATTGATGATGACCCAGAGCAGTGTGAACTATCTCAGTTGTGATCCACTTATAGAAAGATGCACATTAGCATGTCTTCTTTAACGAAGGAACAAAAAACAAGGCACGGGTTCTCGGGGGACTGTTGTCTAATTTTTTTTTTTTTTTTTTCCGTTGCGCTTGATTGGGCTCGGTGGCGTCCTAGTAGCCCATTCCAGTCACCATCAACTAAGTGCTGTACTCTGGGGCCTCCAGACCTGACTTAATCAGACCAGATATACATAAATAGCAGGCCAGCCATATGGTTCTGCCGTGACGGCTAGTTCCTCATTACATCGGTTCTTTAACACAACTAGCGAGCAGCTATATTCAGTCAGGGTTTAAAATAAATAAAAAACAGCTGCATTACGAGTAGAGTGATGGCCTCCTGTATAGTGGTGTGTTCATATGCGCTCTATATGTGGTGCAATAGCCTCGGGCAGTGCAGCATTTTACCATATGTACTGGCCTCTAGGTCAGTGCCGAGCTGTATTCAAGACATGTAATTTAGTCTCATGAAAACTCCGGCTGTCAAGCAGGTTGCTGCTGCTGCTGGTGGTGGTGGTGTTGGCAAGAGGGGGGGGGGGGGGGGTGGATGTATTGGCGCTGCTGGCTGTAGAGTTGGTGGGAGGGAAATCTATAAATGTTTGCCATATATTGTGTCAGAAGCAGTGTAATTGTAGCCCATTAAATCAGCAGGGTGTCCGCTGGGCGAGCTCCGATGAAACACCGCTCCGCCGCTGCCTCCGCCATCCACAGCAGGGTCAGCAGGCTGGGGACCACCGAGATGATTTAAGGCCCGAGTCGCTGGTTAATAGTTAATGAGAGTGAGTCGTTGAGAGGCTCTGGATGGTTTCCAAGGTCCGGCCGGCTCAGGGGCAGCTGCCTCATCGCCACTCAAGGCTGGAATTGAGAGGCAACAGAGAGGTCTAATCACTTTGTTAAATAAAAGTGTCCTTCTCTTCATCCTCTGCAGATACCTACTGTATGCACACACAAACAACGCAGAAAACAAAGGCGACGGATACACCTGCAGGAGGAGTGCGCTGCCCCCCCCCCCTCTTTCCTCCCACTACCTCATCTCCTGCCCTGTCCCACAACCAGATTTACAGCTGTCCCCGTCGCCCCGGCAACTTGCTCACCCCCTGTATTTTTTTTTGTCCTGTTGTTCATCATTTTTCCATTTTTCAGGCCCACACGCGTCAAGCCGTAATTCAGAAATCGCCGGATACCTTGTCATTCAGCCGTTTCCCGGGGAAAGAAAGAATAAAGGTGCTGTTTTTTAAGGGGGTGGGAATAAAACCTGAGGCTTTTACACACAGGCACTTACAAGGGTACCCTCTGTCATGCCCGCCCCCCCCCCCTCCTGTCCGTAACTACAGCTGGGAGGGGGTAATAAGTGAGAGAGAATCAAGGGCACATTAGTCTGCAGAGAGAAAAAATACGGACCTACAGTAGGAAGCCATTATTACCACAGGTGTTTTACTAATGCATAAAATGGTCATTATCTGAGCGCGGCTGCCACACTTCTCCCTTTGGTTCAGAGGTGTTTATTGGTTTATTAGGATCCACACTGACTTCACTGTACCAATTTAATGCCACCGAATTGAAATAGAGCGAGATATTAGTGTTGCGTGCAGCCGTGGAGAGAGAACTGTGTCATGTAGTCTGTTAATGTTGTTTCATTATGAGAGAAGATTTGGAGGGAGCTGCGTTACCCTGCAGAGGTGACAGGGATTTTTTTTTCTTTTTCTTTTTCTCTCTCTTTTTTTTTTTTTTTACTGGACAAATTCACACTCCCCCAGCCTCGAACATGCGTGCATGTGCCTGTTTGAGTCTGCGTCGGCCTGTCTTATGTTCTGTACGGGTCTGTGCATATGGCGCCGTGCAACCAGCTTTGTGTGTCTGCACCTCGTTGGCTGGGAGAGAAGACAGAGATTGGGCGAGAGCTGTAAAGAGACTCTCCAGGGTTTAGAGAGAATGCTCATTAAGGCCTCCTATAGCACAGCCAGCTCATTCCTCACAGTCCCAGCGGCTGGCTCTACTACGCTCTGCTTCCTCACCACATCCTCTCCCCTCTCTTTATCTGTTCTCCTCTATTTCTGTCTCCCGTCTCTTTCTGTCTCCTTCCCTGCCTGTCTCTCACCCACTTCCCTCTCTCGCTCGGTCTTCCACCTGCCATTTGGAAGCTCAAACAGCAGATGTTTTGACTTTGAGTCGACAGTGATGTGACGCTCGCGTGAACATTTACTACTTGGCAAATTGGAGCAAATATTGTCTTTCTTAAATTAAATTGAAAGTATGATTTTTACCTGCTATCTGCCTGCTGTGTTATAGATATCTGTCAGGGGTCATTCTGCACATGGCGACAACAAATAGCAGCTTTTTAAAAATTTTCCTCGTCAGTGCATGCACACCTCTTGGTCCTCGCTGTCTCTTTGAGTGGTTGGGGTGGAGGCGTTGAACAGGTGGAGCCATCAGCGCTGAGCCCTGCTCTGTAGGCTCACTGCTGTTAAAGAGACAGTTTTATATTTAACTCAACCCATTTTTTCAAAGCTTCTCACAATTAGGGGTAGAACATGTTTCTTTGTTTCTGCCTCATTTCCTGGTTTGAAGTTAATGAGGTTAGTGTATTATTGCAGAAATATCTCATACGGCAGCTTTAAGGGGGGAAACGCTGGGGTTACTTTATCTTTTCTTTTTCAATTTATAAACAATTAAACTATTAAAACACTCAAGAGCAAGAACTTCAGCACTGGAATAACATGCAAATAAGTTGGTTACAAACATAGAAACTTTACTCTGCAATAGCTTTTAAAATGTAAATGCACAGTGCATGTCAGGGCTCCAGTCTCACATTGAGAACTGTAGGAGCACAAGCAGAAAAAATTAGATGGACACCTAAAATGACACATTCTAGTAAAAACATCAGCTGTTTATTTCTCCATTGTTGACATTAAGAGACATAAAGACAGCGAGAGTGTAGATGACTTCTTCTTCTTGCTGTTTTACAGTGGTCGGCATTGGTGCATTATCGCCACCCTCTGCTGCGGGAGTGAAGACCATTCATCCCACGCAGTTTTTTAAACATCCATTATAAAAAAATAAATTGCATGTTGCACCTAGTTTTATAAAATACTCACACTGTCTGTAAATGCAGCCCTGCATGTTTGTTTCCTCAGCAGCACATCAGAGACACATTAGGGCTGTGGACACGGACACACGCGGCCGTCGGTGGTTCTCTTTAATCCTGAAGTTTTCTGCCTCCCGCCTGTGCTTATTCTTAACATCCCAGAAGCAGCAGGCCAGTGGCCCGGGTGTGTGAGAGTGGGTGTATTTGCGTGCCTGTGTGTACAGATGAGTATTAGTGACGTTATCTGTCATGCAGACAGGCAGCCCGCTGTCGGCTTGATTACCGCTGGCCAGCCAAACGCTTGACCCGCGAGCGGTCGAGGCCCCGGCGGTGGCAGCGGTGGGAGCATTATCCACCTCCACCCCTGCCTGTGTATAATGGCCGCACCGTGTGATCGATGGCCTGTGTACCTGTGGAGCCCAGCAGCTACAAAGCCAGACACACACACATACACACACACACACACATATACACACACTCTCACAACCAACTGGCTCCCATAAAGGCCAGGAGACACACAGCACTCCTCAGGAAACACCTCGAAGTCACACCCTGACACATGGATCCATTATACAGGCTTGACTAGATGTATGGTATATTCATCATCTTGTCCAAATACACTGCAGTCTCACTGCTGAATTGCCTGAATGCCAAATTGTTCACCTTTGTAACAGATGCTTCATGCATTTTTTATGTCTTTTTTCTTTTTGCAGTTTTGGAAAATATTGACAAACGTTTTTTGCGTAAACAAACAGTGTGTAGGGATTATATAGACAGAACCCCAGCGTTTTCAAACTTTCCTGTTGGACACAAAGTCCCGGCCTGATGTGTGATTGTGTTATAGAAGCCCAACTAGACGTATAGCACATACTCGTTGAATTGCTCAAACACCAAATTGTTTGCTTGTATATCAGTTGTTTAGGCAGTTGTTGCTTGGAAACAATGAAGGAAGTGGTCTGTGTTCCTTGAAGTTTAACTTACCTGGCGTGTTTTTCAGTCTTGAACACTGGTATTCTATATTATTCAAATGTCACTGTTAAATTATTTAATGTCCCCAGTTGTCATATATTATATTGTCTTTCCCAACACACTGTGTTGTCAATGGCAAATTGTCTCACTGCCCATGTGGCTAAAGCGAGTTTTCCAGCAGTTACCTAATGTATTTTTTTCCCTTTGCTGTAGACAAATATTGACAGAAACCTTCACAGCAGCAGAATGTACAGATGTATATCACCAAACATCCTTGTTGTACTGTGAAGAAACAGGCCTCAATTACCTCAGTGGAATATAATGCAGCAGAGGAACTCAAACTAAAAGTTGCCATTTAACACACGGCTGACCCACATGCTGAGGACATTTCCAACTGTCATTTGTGTTGCTCCTCATATGAAGGGAGGATCTGGGGACACTGCTGTATCACACATACACCGACAGTAAGAAACCTAGAAAGCTCTGCATATAGTAGGATATATATATTTATAGTCTCCACACACACACACCTGTGTTCCCGGGAAGCGTCCTGTTCCTTTCCGACTCCTCCATAAACAAAATCCCCGCTCCTCCCGCTTGATCTTTTCAAAACTCTTACGTTTGTCCTTTGGAGAGCCAAGGTTACCATGTCCATCGCTCTCCCTCCCGCCGCAGCAGAGATCTGTCAACAAACTTCTGAAGACTTTCTCACTTGGCAAACTTAAAGAGGAGCGGGGGGTTGTCCCAGGAGGTAATCAAGCTCCTTCTCTCCCGCAACTAGTATCTTTAAACAGAATAGATAAAGGAGGAGCGGGTCATGCCGGAGAGCTCAGGTACTCGGCAGGAAAAGTTCAGTGTATTGATGTGCTGCAAAGGGCTGCCGCTGCACAGAGAGAGGAGCCCGTCAGACCGCAGGCTTGATACCTGCACAGGTAGCCCAAAGGGAGCCGGGTTAGTGCCCAGAGAAATTGACTTACTGAAAAAAAGATTACTCCCTCTTTCTTTCTTTTTTTTCCCTCGCTCCTTCTTACCCACATGAACCTTCTTTCACGATCAACTTTTGTGGAACACAGAGAGAGACAGAGAGAGAGAGAGAGAGAGAGAGAAGAAGGGAAAAAAACATGGATAAATGACTGTCTTCTTCACTGGAGACTAATGATCCACTGGTGTCTTTCAGTCTTGGCACTGAAAGTGGAGAAGAGCTTTGATGATGGAGGATTGCGGCTGACAGATAAAAGCTGGATGCCCCCCCCGAGATGCTCCCCATCTCTCATACTACTTAGTTATGTGTGCCACTGTTATTGCTATGGTAACCCATTGTTATTTTATTTCATCTTTGCCACGAAAGTTCAAGCTGAAGGCAGAGGGAGAGACGGTTTGAATCGAGGCTGCCTTCTCTGTTAAGTCTGCCTTTGTCTCCATTCGGATCTTTTTCCGTCTCCGTCCGTTCATCGTCGCACAGAACGTGCTTTTGCAACGCGATGGCACAACATTGAACGGCGTCTTTCTTTTATTAAATGCTTTCTATGTGTTTCTACAGCATGAGCTCTCCCTTTTGTTCGTCTTCCTATCCAGGTCGTTGGGTAAACACTTGTGTTTCTCTTACATATTTCTTATATCAGACATCCAGTGACACAATTATACAATGAAAGGTCACAGTATTGAGCGCTACATGTATAAAACTCACTGATCTTTGTATTCCCTGCACCAACTTGCTTACTTTTCTCTCCACTTGACTTCGTCCTCCATAAAACCGTTGCCGCTCTAAAGACAGCTTTGTGTGAATGTAGTTGCATTATTTAGTTAATTGTTATTCTGAGCGCTACTATTAAGAGGTAGACAGAACTTGTACTCCCAGAGAAAATGTTTTTTTTTTACAACCCTAACCCTTTTTCCCTCTCCTTCCATACTCCTCACTTTTTCATCCAAGCACAATTTGATTTGACTTGATTTGATTTGAGCCCTGCCACTTTCAGTTTGAATAAGGTAACCAAGAGTTATTTGCTAGGAGAGACAAGGGGCCTCGGCGGCCGGGGAGGTTTGATGAATTTTCACACTGCTTAAAAATTCTAACTTTGCTTTATTCAAATGTAACACATGACTACAAAGACCCGGTGTTTGATGAGCTGTATGAGATGTAAATGTCGAATGGAGCCTCTCCACTTATCTGCCCCGTCGAGGAAGGTGCCCAGCATCGTAATCATCTGATCTGAATGGATTCAAAGTGTGCTCCTTGATGTGAATGGGTGCTGCTCTATTGCTTTGACGCGGAGGGTGGGTAGTGGGGGGAATAGAGGGGAGGTTGGGTGTGCAGGGGTAGGGGGAGTGGAGGGGGGGCACCGTGCAGTAACATTCCCCCAGGGCTCAGTGGATCAGATGGAGCAGGCTGGGAAATGTGTGCTGCAGCTTCTCGGGGATCTCAGATGTGGAGCACAGTTACTTTTCCGGGCGTCCATTTCTCCTCCAGGAGGAACACTTCAAATCCCAGCCTCCCACCTCAGTCACGCTACATTTGCACCTGATTTTACCAGTGTCCTCCCCTCCACCCCCCCACAAAAAAAAAAAAAAAATCAACTTTGTTCATGTTCCTTTTCCTGCACAATCTCATTTACACAATCATTCATTTCCCCTTTCATCTCGTGAATCGTGTTTTAACCTTTGCACTCCTCATTGTCGGCTGCCTGAAGCACAATCCAGTCATTTGAAATGACTCCACTTCTCCTCTATGTATGGGAAGGCCACTTGGGATGAGAGTGCCAGCTCAATGTCTGAGATGTAAATGTATGTAAATATGACACATCCTGTGTACGACTCCATGTCTGACTGGTGCAGCTGTAGCAGGGAACCACATCACCTCCTTTCATTGTGTCTACAAAGTGCCCCCGTGTCTCTGTGCAGCCACTCCACAGCAGCGTTCAGGGGTGATGTGAGGTTGGCGGGTATTTACACAAATCTCAATTGGCTAAATGAAAAAAAGGAGAGATAAAATAATAAAATATCAGAGCTTAGATTTGAGCAATTAAATAGCAGATGTTTAGTAACACAGCAGATGTTTTCCTATCGTCAGCGGTGAGGCTACATGCCCGTACAGTAGCTAATGTGTGAGCTCATGGATAAGTGCACGTCTACCTCTGCACATGGACGGCCATGCAAGTATTTGGGTTAAGGTAGGGAGAAGGGGGGGGGGCTCTAAGCTCAAACAGTATGTGCATGTGCGACTACGAGGATGTGTGTGCATGAGCATGCATAGTTTGCACAGACACAGACACACATTTGTATTTCTTGGTGTGTATTTGTGTGTGTGAGCCCTAAACCGAGCTGCTCACTGCCTGCCTGTCTCTGGTCTCCCCCCCCAGAGGGTCATTCAGCCCCTCTCCCAGCTTCTAATCCCGTCTGTCCGGGGGAGATAGAGGGGAGCGGACGGCTGCGGCGCACCCGGGGCGCCGCAAACACAATCACCAGCCTTTCACAGACACTTAACGGGGCTTTGCGCTTGTTCAACAAGGCAAAACGCGGCAGGAGGGATCAATTTAATACAAGGCCTGACTCAAATGGAAAGAGGGTAAATAAATAAGCAATGACAGCGAGGACTGTTGCACAATTTGTGTAGTGGCTGTCCACTTTTTCTCAGTCTCTCCTCTGTTGCCTTCTTGCCGTAGCACCTATATGATTCCATTTCCTCCCTCTGCGGCATATGGGGACGAGTTGGAGAAGAGCAACCCCGGCTCCTCGCTCTCATCAGGGTGTGTTATTTTAATAAATCACTTCTGCCATTGCTTGGTACATTAATTCCCCGGGCCCAGAGGGCTATGTTGCCACTAGCAGCGATCTGCATGAGGCGCTAAATGATGTGGGGGATCCCCCGGTGAGAGAACAGAGGCTCTCTGAATCTTCCCTCCACCTCAGCCTTGTCGGTTTGGCTCTCACCCTGGGCTGGCCCGGCTCTCAGCAGACATCATAATCAGAGGAGAGCCAAGGCCTCATCGCGTTGCACATACCAATGAGACGCACATATAGCCAGGAGGGAAGTCACCTGACACCTCGCTCTGCAGACACAAGCCCCCCTCACGTGGCTTCATTAAGCTTCTTCACTCTGGGGGCTTTTCATTGCGTATGGTTGGTAACTATATGCGCGTGTGCGGCATGCAGCCTTTTCTAAACAGAGTTTTGAAGCCGCGTGTACTCGCTCGGGGGACTTGTTCCTTTTTTTACGCGTATAATCCAAAGACAATAAGTCTCACAGCAGTTTAAACCCGCGTCCTCCTTAACCTCTCGGTTTGCAGAAATCGTCCACTTGTCAAATGAAATTCCATCACGTCGTCGCGCAACGGAGACAATCACGTGTCTGCAGGCGGCGTTGTGCATAAACAGTACGTAGCCGTGGCTGTTTTACATGGCTGCTTGATTGAATCCAGCACAGTGTGACTGCACGGAGGCAGGTGTGAGGAGGAACAGCCGCCAAAGTGGTAACACCGGTTGATGAGGGTGATGTGAATGTATTTCTCCACTGGGGGTTTCCAGACACTCCCCCCCTCCCCTTCCAACATCTTGACGCATCATGGCAGCTTTTTTTTGTGTTTTCTTTTTTCCTTTATACATCATAACTCCTTAGACAGAGGTGAGGTTGCCATTGGTATGCACAGACAACACCGGCAGATTCACCACCCAGAATACCGCTGGGAGATTATACCCTTCCCGCTCCACGCAGCAGGGATTCGGCCATCGTAAATAGAGCACTTGGGAGTGAGCGGTGTGCCTGGAATGACAGAGGACCGCAGCCAGCCAGACGCAGAGCACAAACTCAAGGACTGCCGCAAATACCTTAATCTCTCATGCTTTCGGTTGCAGTTTTTAGCTTCTCCTATGGGAACTCAGAAATTGTCGTCCTGGAGATCCATCTGGCTGATTGTCAGTGTGCGGTGGGCAGCCGTTGGGGCATGCAGGACATGAGCTACAAACAAAATCTGTCGGACTTCAGGAAAGAAATATCACTCGGGATGGCAGAAAGAAAATGACTTCAGTTCTGAGTTCACCCTATTGAATCATCTTTATGTTTTAGAGTTCAGCCCTAATCACACTTCACAAGCGAGAGAACTGGCTCCATTTATTTGCTTTTTTTCCCTCAAACATTAAATTAGTTTATTGGTGAATTATTCATTATGTTTACATCAAAATCTTCCAAGGATTAGAGCAACAGTTGTGGCAGTAGTTCAGCGTGCAGATCAAATCATAAATTAATAGCAGGAATTCTTCTTAAAGGCTTATGTAGTATCAGATTCAAGAAAGAGAAAAAAAAACTGAATGGCAGCAAGAGAGAGAAAGAAAGTGCGAGAGAGGGGTAATTTCAACAAGTCTAATGACTTGCTGTTGCTATGGTGTGCAATGACACACAGTGGAAACCACAACGCAGCAACAGTCAAAGTCTAGATTAGAGGTAGTTTAACAATCCCAGCTACCTATTATGGTATTAATGGGTAAATAATGTGAGTAGATACCCAAATGTGTTTTTTAAGAAGTTACTTTACAAGCTTAATTAAAATGTTTCATGGTCATTTTCAATTTCCATCATCAAGTGTTACCAGTGTCTTTTTTTTTTTTTTGCACATACCAATTTCCATTTGTCTTACTTGGGCTTACCCCTGACCCATTAAAACTGCATCTGTGCATTTGACTTAATATGGGCACGGAGGGCTGTCTTAATTAATAAGCAGGCATCCACCAAACTAATCTGCCTGTGTTGTGAAGTCTGTCCTTTCCATTAAGTGGGACTCACATTATCTCCTAATCAAATTAGTCACTTAATTGTGGCCCTCCCTTGATGGATCCCATGAAAAAAGGAGCGCAGTGTTTGCTGGAGGGGGATGTGTGAAGATGGAACACGGCTGTTTCATTATGATATGAATTTTTTAATAACCAAAGCGTTCGCTGTCATCTCCTTGCTTTGAACCTTTGCAAAGGGTGAAGTTGAATTTGACATTTTAAACACTCGCAGTGTTGAGTGTCTCACTGGTGTGTTGGGGGCTAAGTACCTAGCCCATGGCCACTACCCAATTGCCCAACAGGGGATTGACCCCTGTCATCCGCTGATCACTAGCCTGCTTTCTTAATCACTTCCCCACACCGCCCGCTGCACTACCTGATCTTAGTCAATACATTAGCTCCCTCAGCCCTGATGGAAGCGCTGTTTCCTGAGTCATGATTAAGGAGGGAGACCTTACGTGACCACGGACGCTGCTCTGTCCATCGTCGGCTCGCATATTTAAGGGGGGAGCTGCAAAGGGCTACCCCCGCGGCGTTGGTTGGTGCGGCTGTGATGTGACCGTCGTCCGTTGAGGGTGGGTGGGTTGGGATCCGTGGGGGGAACCCCAGGCCGTCTGATGAATGGCGACATGTGTGGTCGTTTGTCCCGCTGATGGAGTTTTATCCCCTGCCCTTTCAGAGCAGCCAGACAATAAAGAGAGCCACAGCCAAGCGTGACAGGTTAACCTAACAGTAATAGAATACTCTTAATAGTCTGGCCTGAGCCAAAGTCGGCGGCGGGGCCAGCCAAATCGCCAGGCCACCTCGGTTGGCGTAGAGAGTGCGAGGGGGGAGTGGGGGGATGGGGGGGGATGCGACACCGGCGCTCTTTGCTGTTGTCAGACAGGGGAGCAAGGACAAAGAGGGCAGCTTGATGGCTTAATGGGTGGTTTGATGGCTTCATAGGGTGAAATTGAAGTTGGTGAGGGCAACCAAACAGATGAAACAGTGCAGAGGAGGCGTTACACCAAGTGGAAATTAGCCGTATATAAGCATGACGTCAGCCCAAACGGTATATATTTATATATATTTTATAGGAATCCTTGAGCTTAAAGCGAGGTGGCATTGCCTCTCTGCCTCGCCTTGGTATTGGTGGTGGGAGGGGGAGGGGGGTGGTGATTTATGGCGGATGCTATGACACTGTGGTAATGCCTATACAGAAGGTAGAAAATAAACACGATCAAACTGAGCAAACAGTCAGAAGAGATTTAGATGATGTTGTCATGACGTTGACGTGAACGTGTCTGTTTTCTGGCAGATAATCCTCACAAAGAGAGAATCCTCCGGGCTACACGCACCCGCGCAGGCAACGCTTCTGTCGGTGTTTGTTTCTGTAGCACCTCTGCTTGCAGTTTGTCATGTCTGACTCGGGCTTTAATTAGGCCTGCGAATTGAAGCGGGCGGCGGTAGCGGCGGCGGCGGCGGCAGGGCTGGGAGCCCTCTGTCCACACAGCTCAGCCGTCCTCCACGGCGTCTCCTCGGAGGACCTCTCTGCTCTGTGTGGTTAAGATAATAGAAGCTCGCTCAGAAGATGTTAATTGAGGGGAGATAAAGTGCAGTAGTGGCTGGAGGGATGCAATGTGCGGGGGTGGAGGGGAAGGAAGGGAAGGGGAGGGCTACCTGATTAGAGGCTGAGGTGTTTGACTTACAGCTCTCGCTCTCTCTCTCTTTTTTTTGTGGTGATATATGTTCTGCTAGATTTTCAAAAAGGAAGAATGAAAATACAGGAGCAGCATGCATCAAAAAGCCGGGGCCTTAAAAGACAGTTATTAAAGTTTCTCCTCAATCATTTGTGTTGTTCAGCGCTGTGCCGTGCCATGCTGTGCTAGCCTTGCAAGACCCGATAAGGCCAGGAGGATTAATATATTTTACCTCTCGGTAGCTGCTGGAGCGGAAGGCGCTGTCAGGCTCGAGCAAGGTGGAGGTGATAGTCAGGTTTTGTGGAGCTTTTTTTTTTGGGGTGTGGGTGCTACAGTACAGAAAGAGGAGGCGAAGCCGCGGCAACGGCCAGGTAGAGGGGTGGAAGGCTGAGTCGTCCGTGGGCTGAAAGAGAGAGAGAGAGGAAGTAGGAGACAGAAGTGATCTGACCGAAACAGCTGAAGTGACAGAAGCTACATTAATAGTGGCATATGTCTGGAGCACGGAGAAAGTAAAAGAGAGAGAAAACAGACCCTCCATCAGCCCAGGAGAGGACAGAGGGAACGAGAAAGAAGAGGAAGGGGGGAGGAGGAGGACGGAGGAGGACGGAGGGTATGGGGGGGAGAAGAAAAAAAAAAGAGGCAGAAAACAGTGCCAGCAGCCTCTATAATTGCCTCAATGCCACTGGGATTGCTTTCATTCAATTGAAGCGTTCTCTTTCTCTGTACATTTTCGAGGTGGAGCTGGAGGTGAGGATGGAGGGAGGGGGTGGAGTTGGGCTGGGTGGTGGTGGTGGCGTGGGCGGGTTGGCGGGCGGGCGGGAGATCCGACGGTGCCCTCCCTCCTTTCAGTAACACACAGCGATGAGGGCGATAGCTTCCACTGTAAGCGGCTGAATCTCTGGCATTGGTGTGAGCAATACGGAGAGAGAGAGAGAGAGAGAGAGGGAGAGAGAGGGAGAGGGAGAGTGAGGTAGCGATAAGGAGGTAGGTGGACTGCAGATCAGACCTGTCAGATGTGGTTGCGCACCCAAGTGCAACCCCACATGTGAGTGTGTGTGTGTGTGTGTGTGTGTGTGTGTGTGTGTGTGTTTTATATTTCCCAAAGACAACTACCAACCCCCCTTCACCTCCCACATAATAACACACACACATACACCATCACTGCCCAAACACACACACACACACATTACACATTCCCTGAGAAATCCTTTATTTCTTTATTTGGGCTCCTGTTGGTGCTTTGCATTAGATGCTCCGCTCCCTCCTCCCTCCTCCTCTTCTTCTTCTTCTTCTTCTTGTTCTTCTTCTTCTCCTCCTCCTCCTTGTCCTGCTCTTCTCTCCTCCTCCTCCTCCTCCTCCTCCTCCTCTCCCCTCTCTCTTTGCCGCTCTCACAGCCTAGTTTTCTTTTTTTTTCCCTCTTCAATCTTGTGCGTGCAGGTTGTATCTGACGGAGGGACCGGTGCCGCGCTCCCATCCCTGCGCTCCTTCAACAACAACACTGTGAGTATTCTCATGCTAATTTGGCTTCTCCAGCCTTCCCAATGTCGGTTTGTCTCTCTCTCTCCCCCCCTCTCTCTTTCTCTTTCTCTCTCTCTCCCTCTCCCTCTCCTTTTTTAAAATTCTTTTCCTCTTTTATGTTTCCATCCGCCGCACCGAACGCAGCAGCGGCAGCAGCAGCAGCGCGGGAAGGCAGGAGGAGAAAAGAAGTGGAGACAAAAAGGATTGAGAGAAGATGCACAGAAATAGAGGGGAGGAGAGGGGAAAGGGAAGAGGGGAGGGGAGAAAGAGAGAAAGACAAGGGGGGAACGGAGATTCCTGCTGCCGCTGCTGCTGCTGCTGCTGCTGCCGCTGCTGCATGCGAGCAGCCCGCTCTGCTTTCGGAGGTGTTTCTCTTGGAGGATGGTGGAATTGCCGAAGGGATGAAGGAAGGGGGCGGGTCTTGGTTTTGTGAGTAGATAGTTGTGCGAGAATGATAGGGGATGTTGTTGACAAGCACAGAGTGGCTCATCAGACAGCCGGGCAGCTGGAACCAAGGTTTTCTCTGTTGACTAAACTTCTGATTCATCCATCACTTTCCATATTTACACACACAGAGGGACCTGTCCTCTGTCTCCGCTGCTTCTTTCTGCTCTCACGTTGCTTCTTATTGTGTTATTTTGGATGGAGGACTTCTTCTGTCATGCAGTCATTTCTCATTATGATGTGAGATGTGTGCTGTGTGCTGTGTGGTGTGTGCGGACGGCTGATGAATCATAGATGTGTGATGTTTGTCCTGGTGCATACCTTCAGCTAAATGTGAAGAGCATGTGTGTGTTTTGGTTTGCATGCAAATGTGTGTGTGTGTCATTCATAACATGCTTCTTCATTTTAATGAGCAGCTGCACAAATGAGCTTTTTCCCATTCAGTATTTGTGTGTGCATCAATAATTGTGAAAGAGTTTGTGTTTGTTGAGTGTTACCACAGAAGTATGGGTCATCAGAGTGGACTTAGTATGCATACCTATATGTATATATATATACATCATAGTGTGTATTTGTGTGAGTGTGCATACTGTATATGTGTGTGTGTGTGTGGAGGTCAGTAAGTCAGTGTCCATTCCCACACGCTGCCCTTTGATCAAAGGGCCACATTTAGTCCGCCCACAGCATGTGTCTGAGCCATATGAAGAGTGGGTGTACTGTGTGTGTGTGTGTGTGTGTGTGTGGGCGGGCACTGAGATGAATAGGCCTTGTGCCCTCACTGCAACGCCATGGCTAATGGGCACACAGGTCAGCAGGGGTGGACACGCATCCGGCTGTGAGGATATGTCACCGAGACCAAAACCTCTCTCAGGCCTTCGGCGGGAGTCACAAAAACACAAATCTTTTGCAAGAAGAACTAAAAAAAAAAAAAAAGCATATTGGGCCAACAAAACGTTCGCAACACACTTTGGCAGATTCATTTGGCTGAGTAAAAGGGATTGATCTGAGCGTGGCAATTAGGCAAATTTCAGAACTAAGCATCTGGCGAGGCGAGAACGCTTCGCCTGGCAGAGGATTACCATTTTAGTTCCATTTTGAGACGACGCAGCCCAGAATGTGTTATTTCACAGCACTCGAGCAGCATGGCGGCTCAGGCAAAACCAGCACATGAGGGATCTGTGTGCAGCGTTTACGTTATGTATGTATGTTGATTTCCGTGACCCGCTAAGTAAGAGCGCTGCTTTGATTAATGATGATTAGGTCTAATATGTGTGTTCGTAGCCGTGGCGGCCGACCTCCCTTTCCCTGGCCTTTATGAAAATGAATCGTCAGAAGCAAAATGCCTGGGATGATAGCAGCCTGCCGATGAGCTTGCTTTCTAAAGTAGGCTGATATAAATGAGAACCATTCCCCCAATTACGGAAGATTAGGTTACCCTCCACCAATCTGAATCCTTAAATCCCTTCTGTTTTTACAGCTCTGTCTGCCGAATGTAATTCAGCCCTGAGACCTGGGCAGAATAGCAATAAAAGAAGGTAGAAACTTTAGCAGTGAAACCCAGGCAGTAAAAATATCCATTGGGAGAGAGCTAAAGCACATGATAATTGACACAGCGCTGTGTTGCACTTGGCTGTAATTAACTGTGTAACAGAGGTTGTCAGTTGGAAAGGGAGAAAGCCCAGACTCTCTTAGTGCATTTAACACACTTGAAAGTGCAACATTTATCGTGTCTTTCCAGCCTTCACTGAGGGTGCGTTTCAGGTTAGCGTGGGCCTCTCGGCTGTATTTATCCAGATCTCTTACTATAGGCCCAGTTAGGCATTATACACTGCTCCTTTTATCCTTTTGCACCACAGTTTGAACACATGAAAAATCAAAAGGAGCCATTGTTTCTGGGGCGAGCGCGAAAAAGCTTATCATCTATTTTTAGTGTGCTTTTCCTCATTGTTGCCTGGGCCACGATTCATGCTTACGTCTAGCAGTTGTGTGCCATAAACTATGTTGTGCTTCACAGCCAGGCGCTGGCTGGTGACAACTCTCACCCACACATTAGTGATCTATGAGCCATATACCACAGGCCCCCTGCTGCCTCACCAGCCGCTTTCGAACGCACAGGACCACAACAATGTCATTCTCCCTGTGTGATAGCACCCATATGCGCCGAGAGCACCTGTATTAGCGTAATGCGCCAGCCCCCTTTATTTCTCATCACTTATCACAACCGGCTACATGCTGTACCGAAAAAGGAGCAAGAGAAGAGAAGAGAGAAAAAAAAAGGCTCATAAAGATAAAAATCACATTTCACTAGAGGGTGCTTGTGTGACAGTGATATATGCTGTGAGCATCCTGCCACCTCATTGAGATGGGAGTGAGTTCTGGGTGGCTAAATCAATTTGTGCAAAGGCCGTTGGCGCTAGTATTGGTTTCGTGATATGATCTTTGTTGTCCATTTTTAGAGGTCAGCGCGAGCGCAACGACAAGGGCACAAGAACCTGACCGCTTTTTCTCTTGTTTCTACCCTGGTAAATGATCCCCCCCCCCCCCCCCCCCCCCCCCCCCCCATCCCCCCATCCCCAAGAGGATTGTGGGTAAAGTCAGTCATGATCAAAAAGGCATATGTTTTTTTTTTTTTTTTGGTGGTTGTTGTTGTTTTGGTTTCCCTTGATTTAGACACTATAGATTCTCTATTAAGAATGTGCTTTCATCCATTACCACATGCGTCTTGATAGAGTGTCCAGAGCCAGAGGCGAGCTCCGTCCATGCATTAATCGCTGTAATTACTCAGTGAGGGTGACAGTGATTCTGGAGGTGCGTCTGAGTACATATACTAGTAGAGGACTTAGGGGTGGGGGGGCTGGGGCTGGGGCTGGGGGTGGAGCAGTCGATAGGTGAACCTGACTCCCTCTGATGTTAGAGATCTCCGGTCAGGAAGAAGAAAAGCTTCAAGATGTGTCAGCAAGTCGAGCAATTTCCTCATATCCATCTCACCAGGGGCAACGTCAACATCATGTGTTACACAATCACACTCACAATTTTTTTTTTTGTGTGCGTCTCTGCAGCAAATAACTACACAGCTTTTCTTATAAATGCTGCTCAGTCCTTTGATGAACGTGTCGTCTTTCATGCTTTTAGTCCATGTGAATAAATTGAAGAATACAGTAACTGTGAATAAAAAAGAAAAATAGAGGAGTCAAAGTTCCTTTCATCAAATTCACCAAGGAAGACGTCATATTGTACTGGCCGCACTCTTTGACTGACTTGTGATCTCCGGGAAGTGCTGTGCAAAATCACCACAGCAACGACTGCTTAGCAACAAAGATGTTGCCAACAAAAAAGAAAAAAAGAAAGAAAAAAAAGAAGAGAGAAGAAAAGAAAACAAACAAAAAAAGAGAGAAAAACAACAACAAAAAACACACAGATTTCTTAATTACCACACATGATTTAATATGTTGGAATCTAACTCCATTCGCCGCATTTGTTTTATAGCGCAGATGTTCGGTGTGAGAGATGCTCGTAAAGAAAAGGAAGCGAGTGGTCAAATCAAGGCTGTCAAGTCAGGGAAATAAAAGCGGAGGAGGGAGAGCTGAACGCGCTGCAGCTCCGAGGGCTCCATATTGTGTGTGTGTACAAGGGCAGCAGAGTTAGTCTTTGTGTTAGCGCTTCTCCAATGTGTCTTCTAATGATGTCAACGTGCCAGTTAATCAGAACGCCATTGTTGGGTCATAATAAGTGAATGGAATTTAATAGGTGAATGTCTGCCACTTTCCGTCTTATCTCACGGTGACTTTCACTTTTCTTGGACTGCCTGCAGCAAGTAATCATGGGAAATATGACTCTGAGACACTGTTTTTTAATTAAGGACACTTCTTAGCGTCGTTGAGGGGAAATAAAACGAGACATTTGGGCACGTGGGGAAGAATTTTCTTTTTTTCCCCCCGTGTGCGCACACCACCGCCACGCATGTAGGGCAGTTTTCATTGGGTTTTGGGTTTCTCATTAAACACAGCAGAACCATGTCTGATACCGGCGCGCAGGAGAGGGAAACCAGGCTGGAACCACAGCGTTGAATATGTGAACATCTCAGTGCTGATGTGTGCAAAGCAGAGTGTGTGTCTGCAGGGGAGGCTTTGAAATTTCATCCACTCCATCCCTTTTAACTCGGCAGAGGGGATGTGTGTGTCTCGCTCCAGTTGGCCAATGGCTGTTAGGAAGCTCCTGAACACCCCCACCATACCACCACCACCACCGCCGCCACCACCACCACCATCTCTCCAACCATTCACACACACATACACATGCACATGCACGCTCTTCTCCCTCCCAGTCGCTCCTCTACTCCACAGACCTGCATTGTGTCAGATAGTTTAATGTGAAATTGCTTTTCTTTCAAATTTCCCCCTGGAAACGCAGGTCGTCGCAAAATGTTACATCTCATAATGGCGTGTTATTGTTGTTCTTTCATACGAGTCCTTGGCTTCTCGGAGCAGCAGATTTTTCGGCACAGAGCTGAGGTCACACTCGGCTATCCCCCCCTCCACCCTCCCCCCTCAGCTGCAGCCGCCTCTCCTCTCATTGCCATCTCGGATTCTACACCGAGCTCCTCCTCCTCTGCTGCTGCTGCTGCTGCGCCCATGGTAACCCTGCTGAAAAATGTATCACCACCTCGCTCTATGATTACGCTATGCATTAGCAGGGCTTAAATTTAATTTGTCGGCGGGCCCTCGCGGCAGTGCTGCGGGCCCGGCCTATCAGAGACACTTTGTAAAGGCCCTGGAAGAGCCTCCCGGGGTGATCCTATCAGTCAGACACACTGTCAGCAGACACACTCAGTTAGTCAGCATTGAGTCAGAAATGTGGCCCAGCCAAACCACACGCCACCGTTGGCTGCTCCGCTGGGCCGCTGCTGTGGGCATCGAGCTCCCCCGCCTGCCAATCAAAGCTCCAGCAAGGATGCTGACCTTTGTTCCCCTGTTGAAATAAATGCTCTTCAACAGGTGATCCGACCGACATCCCTGCCTCGGCACCCTCAAGTTTAAATATAGCTCTTTTTTTTTTCCTTTTTCCCTTCCCTCCCTTCACATTAGTCTGTTACAGCACTGCTGTATGTTTATGTCAGTGGCTCTGTAGGATGTACGCACATTATTCCATATATTTATAGACCTTATTCAGAACACAGTGTCAATCCTCCGACGATCACCTCAATAATAATCACCTGTCCTGAAGTGGTTATTAGAGTCTTCCACTCCCGTGATTTACTTTAATACCCAGTGGTTAATGTCATGTTTCTTTACTCAGACTCTGAGGAACATTGAAGTGCAGAGGGGCCAAACCTCTGCAGCTATATGCGCCGTGTGATTATGCTTCCCTTTCGCTTTGCCTTCTTATTTTTACTTTCACATTTTCATCCGCGCAGACGACTATCAAAATAACTTGATCTGAGGCCACTCAAGGCTGCTTTTATCGCCGCTCGCAGAATGAGAAGGTCAATTTTCAAGGCATTTCGTGGGGGGAAATGTTTAAACCAGCTTGTTACTAAGAGAACCAAGTGGGCCTTCTGCTTCCTGCTGCTCTAATTGGGATCCATTTTCATTTTCATATGATTTTAAATGTCAAGAACGGAGCAAACGCAAAGTGTTTTGAATTTGCTCGGGAAGGCCTCAGTACCTTGGTCAGACGGGTTGAAAGCATATTGGTTTATTATGAAGAGAAGACATACAGTAACAAGGCGCTGCAGCTTTTACCATTGGAAAAGAAAAGATGGAATATGATGTACCGCTTGTGACCTCATCCGTGGTCCACTGAGAACATAATGTCAAAAGTTGCCAACGCCTTTCTTCATTTGACAGAAACAAATCCTCAGGAAGGACTCGGTGGCCCTCCCTCCCTTCTTCCCTCCCTCCCTTCCCCCTCCCCTCCCCTTCCCTGTGTGAAGGCTGTGCACTCACTCCTCATGCTTGTGTGGGTTTCCCCCGGGTGCTCCAGTTTCCGCTCATGGCCCAGAGATATGTAAGTTTGGTGGACTGAAGACTTTGAGTTCCCAAGTTTCCCCAAATTCATGAATGGAAATGTGTATTTTATAGTGCTTGGTCACGGCAGAATTCATTTGAGCATCCTCGTGAAACAGGTAGCGAGGGGGGAGGAGGGTAACGCAGCGGCTGCACACAGGTTGTGCTGCTCATACTGAGCTACATTTGAAAACTATTTCTGATTAATTTGAGGCGTGAAATTCTTTGTGTACTTCCCGGTTTTGTCTGTGGCAAAAATGTTGCTTCTCACTCAGCAGCAGAGCGTGTCTTTATAAAAGGAGCCCGCCTGTCCCTCCATTTTAGCAAATACTCCGCAACAGCGTGTTTACATTCAAGCGACAAAGCCCTGTAGGAGTGACAAGAAATATAATTCTCGTCAGCCAGGAGCACAGGAGGAATTAGAGTGACATTGCTACTGAGCCACAAAGCTGGCAGAGGTTGGGGTGGTGTCGGTAAACCAAATGTTGGACCTCAACACAGGGGACAGCTGTTCACTTCCTGTTCCACATCAACAGTCACCTCTGGTTTCTTTCAGCAATGACCACCATCATTCCCCTGCCGAGCGTAGTTCTTTAAAAACCAAACCACCTCTTTCCTCTTTAGCGCATGAACCTAACCAAACCTCACGCACTGCATCGTCAGATCATGTATGTAGTTGACGGAATATATAAAATTAGCTGAGAGGGAAGAGTCCTCTGGTTTTCCTTCATCACTCCAACATCGTAGGTGTTGAATAAAGAAATGGAGTCGACCTCAGAGTCAAAACAAAGCATAAAAATCCTGTGTTAACAGCCGCTCCAATGAAACAGAGTTTAATCTAATTCAAATTGAGTCATAAATGCTGGTGTGGACGACCCCACAGCGCAGTCATTTGTCCAGTAATCTGTCCACGTTTCTCTACAAACCTAAAGCATGCTGGGTATATGTGATCATGAATAGCTGTTAAGACATTTACATTAATGGAACCCCGGAGCCCCGGATTCTGTGTCCGAAAGGTTCAAACGCAATTTTTCATCCTGTAACAATGTATAATCCCTTGTCCAAGCAGGCCTGTATTTTCTACCTTAAACATCCCTTTCATTCCTTCATTTAATAAATGACACCCAGAGGACGGAACGGGGACAAGTCCCCGCTGACACCTGTGAAATATAGACTGATAATGCTCCTGCCACTCGCTTAATGCCGCTCCCTTCCACCTCCCTCTGTCTGGCGGGCCGGCCCCATGCATGTATCATAATGAGCCGATCTCTGTGCCGTCAATTAGGAACACCTCAAGCACGCCACTGAACTTCTTTGATTTCCCAGAATAAAGGGAGAGTTTGAGGACGGCAGGGGACGACGGGCGCCATTTTTCCCTCGGTGTGCATGTAGCATTTGTTCCATGTTAGCCCCCCACCGCCTCCTCTGCCAGACGGAGGGAGCGTCGTCATATGTACATGTGGGTCCCACGGGTGCTGCGACGGAGAGGAGCAAAGTGAGGCAGCCTCCTCTCTTGCGCACCTCTCTACAGTAGCACGTCTGAAAAACTCAGTCAGTCATTGTCTGCATGGCTCATTTCGAATGATTTAATTACTTGCTTTAGACTTGAGCAATTATAGCTGAGCAGCACATATGTTAATTATATCTGACCTCACATTTTTGCTGCTTCTTTTAATTGTTCGCTTAGATGACATTCAGAGATGACTGTCATTGCTGCCTGCGTATCGGGCAAGTAAAAAAAAAAAATGACAGCGGAATGGCTGTGTGACAGATTTTGGTCGATGGGAAAATTTAAATTGCAGCGTTGAGATCCAGATGGAGGGGTCACAGCACGTAGGCCCTACGACTTGTCCTTTTAACCCCCCTTGTCTGCCTCTGTTGCCAATGGTTACATAAACCTTTCCTCATTCATATGATCTTAAACATACTTCCCTGCACATATCATAGCTGAGGACTGATGCAGCATGAAGTCTTTTAGTGTCCACATGCTGTAAGGTGATGTCAGCTCTCTGCACACAAAAAAGCACATGTTCAGTAAATAGGGCAATCTCTGTAATGCTTTTTTCCCCCATATCTAAGGCTGTCGGGCTCTGGACGCCGGCTCTCTATGGGTGCACAACTCGCTTCCTGTTGTTTATGAGATGATGCATTTTGTTTTTCTCGTGCCATTATTGCCCAGGAAACATCAAAACCCTCTAATGTCCCAGTTCAAAGCTCATACTGTCTGTTCTAATGCATGTTTGCCTTCCCTTCCGGAAGTCCTCGGCTCTGAAAACCCATTAAAAACAGCTTGCAGAGACAAATTGCTACCTGAACTAATACATCTTGTTGAACGACACGTGTATTGCAATTTTTCCAAACATGGTTTTATCACACAGCTTTTTATCACATTTAATGGGGACTGTTTTCACTTTTGCCATTACTGCACAGTGAGGTTTAATTCTCCTGGCAGTGAGGAGGCAGAACAGAAGTTAAGGCAGCGTGGAAGGCAGATACACACAGCGAGCTCTTCAAATTCATTTTGTCTTATGATATGATTGCAGCTGCGTGACTGCGGCCTCATGAAGCAGTGGCAGGAGAAATGAAAAATACATGTGCCGCTCAACACGATTACATTTGTTAATGCAGGAGTATGTCTGTGCATGCTGTTCTAATGGACTTTGCTTTTGTTTGCCACCTTAAGTGAGCAGAGACGTCGCTTGTTTCACTTCACTTGAGTTTGCAAAATAGCATGAGTCTGTGGCGTTTCCCGTGTTTCACTTACTTAAAAAATAATGAATGCATAAAATGAAAAAGACATAACTTTTATAATCACAAACGACGCCACAACAAAACCAGCTATCAGTGAATTTCTTCTCCCCGTGCGCATATTAGGTAAATGAGGTAGAGAGTTTTGGCGTAGGAACACAAGCTGAAACAGCTCCATAGTTTTGGATGTGAGGAGTAAACTTTCTGATCGTTTTTAATGTGTCAACTTCAGAATATAAAATCAGATTTTTATGTTTTATAACCAGTTTCCATGAGCATAGTTTTTTTTAAATGTGCTTTGATCACGGGTGAAATGATATCCGACTCACATTCAGTTCCCGTCCCGTCTCCGTCCTGCTGTTCTGCAGGAGCTTGTGTTACAGTTCTCACCACAATCTGTCCTTCGACTATTTTCTAAAGTTTTCTTCTTTGTTGTGTTTTGCTGGTTTGGACTGAACGATGGGATACGCTCCTCAATTCTGCCCCATAGTTTCTAGTGGTACTGCAATGTTTGGTCCAGTCAAGATCTGTCCACTATGCAGGATTTTTAGCTTTACTATGCTACATTTTTACCTTCATTAAACAGCTTCAGAGTAATTGTGTTTGTTAAATAAATGACTTGTAACTTGTTACCTAGCGCCTCTTGGCTGAAAACCAATCTTGCAAGATCAGAGTGTCTCTGATCCGGTGTCCCAGCTCTCGTCTCTGCAGCACCGTGACACAAACGCGCCCCGTAACCCGTAATCTCTTGTATATGACAGATTAGACTATGCAAATATACACGTCGTAACATCGTATATGATATATAACGTTATGTACAGCTCTATTGATTGCTTTCTCATCAGTTTCATTGAAAACAAACGCACATGGCCAGGAGGGGGGTTAGCAAAACAGCGGACTTGCATAGTTCCTCTTTAACTTCATAACAAATAGAAGATGCTAACTAGGCTAACTCTACTGATATGTAGTATCTGCAGTCTCTGATTCTGGTCTCAACAGACTCTTCCTCTGAGTCTGGGTCTGTCTCTCAGTCTTTCTCATGTTTCACTTTTGTTACGTTCTTTCACTGGTCACCAAACCAAACAGCATTTGAACTTATCATTGTACTTCTGAGTATTGTGTTCACGCTGATGCTGTTGAAACCTCCACCCAAAAGCCTCCTGGAATCCACAGCAGCTCCGTGCATCAAAGAAAATATTATAGGACACATTCAAACAGGACGGGGAAACTGCTGCGCCGGCTGTTTGTATTTTCTGGATGTGTAAAACATGTTTAAATTGCTTTGCTTTCATTGATGCGCGATGCGGCTGTGTTATGTAGGAGAAGGAAAAACAAATTGTACAGGTCATATTTACAAAACATTATCACTTAATGGAAAAGCACTTAGACCACTGCAAACATTTATGTACAGCAGGATCATATTAGATTGTCGTTCCAATTAGCAGCGTTTGACACGGTGCCGATGTACAGTGTTTATCGTCACATCCCCGTTGGTGGGTTGCAGCCTGTGTCGGCTCTTCCTCTTTGTTGATTCAGTTTGTGTTTGGCAGATGTTGTCCTCATTTTCTCGTCTCGCCCCCCTCGAGATATTAAATCATTTTGCGCTTTTTTTTTTTTGGTTTTGTTTTGTTTTGTTTTTGACTGATGCACTTGTAATGTGAATTCGGATGATTTGTCCTCTTTGGAACTGTTATGTTACTTTGAAAAGTCCCATAAGTGCTGCTTGCCTGACCTCTTTTACAGCCGACAATGCCGCTCATTGGCATTCGACCTGATGTGACTCACCACCATAACAGTATTCATGACTGAGATGAAGTTGGTCCAAATAAGTCTTTTTCTGCTGGGGCATATATTTGTGGTTTTGCTAATGTTGCAGTGGAATTAATCCTGGTGTGTATATGTGTGTGTGTGTTTGTGTATGTGGGGGTTTGTGTGTTTTGGTTGAGATCCCGAGCTGATGGCAGCGTGCATTCATTAAGCGCAGCGGCTCAGGCTTCTCCCCACCAGGATTCACAGACAGCTGTCAGTTCGGCGAGGGGACTCCTGCACTGATTGTACATCAACATTCACTGTGACTCGCACATCCCACTGCACAGCTACTTACCAGGGACATTTACATATCCATTAACACAGGATCCGCTACAGTGCGAGAGCCGGGGCGACTGTCAGCACCGATTACGCAACTACGACCTTTGCACCCACGCGTATCTGGAGGTGCAGGTTGACGTTCGTGTCAAAAAGTGGAGGCTGATGCACGTTAGCGGAGTTATGTGGTATTTAAAGATAGTCTCAGTTATTATTTTTATTTTAAGCATTTGTACAAAATACACACGACCCTGACCTTTTATGACCTTATGTTGTTATTGTGGTGAAAACACGAGCGGAGAGTTCCCGCTGATGGACAAACTGAAAACAGCACGGTGAAACTAAAAGAGGCTGCAGAGTTCATCACTGCATTTGGTTCTAGAGCTGAAAGAAAATCATCGATCAGTGGATCAACAGGAAATTATTGCAAACAACTGACCAGTGGTGCTGCAGCTTTTCTGTTTCAGCCTCTCAGATGTGAGGATTTGCTCTTCACCCCCCCCAAAAAAGTAAATATGAATCATCAGTTCATGAAAAGGGCAACGGGAAAATATGAGCTTTCACCCACAGTAAATGCACATAAAGAAACGAGAAAGTTTTCTTTTTTATTGTCTCTTATATTTGAAGTCTCACTGTTCCCATCCACCGCTGCAGTCAGGAGGCTTTTTTTTTTGTTTAATGCATTGGTATTCAAACATGCTGGCCCGAGATAGCAATCTGTTAAAGAACGTGGAGGGGGGTGTCACCTCTCAGTTAAGGCGAGCCGCCATCCTTGAGGCCTGGTGTGCCTGGACAGCTGGCCTCAGAGTTAGCGAGTGTGACTGTGGAGGAATGGACGCTAAATAACAGAGCCTACAGCTCTTGCTCTCTCGCGGCTGGCCCGGCTGGCTGGCTGGCTAGCAGGCGTGACGCGACAGGACGGAGGCCAGAGCCAGCTACAATCCATTACTTTTACCTGAGGAAGAGGGGAGGCAGAGCGAAAGGGAGAGAGAGAGAGGAGGGGGGGTTGCGGTGGGGGGAGAGCAAAGGGCTGGAGCACCTTTCAGCGCTCTCTCCTGCATGCTAATTCCAGCAGCGCTTCGAAAGGGATCAAAATCTGCTGGCTGAGAAACGTGGCCTCTTAACTCACGAAAGGAAGGAGGGAAAAAAAAATCCTCCTTCTTTGCTTGATGCTTTACTGGCAACCAGTTTGCACACATGTGCATATTAAGTCTGCTGCACACAGTGTTTAAATAAAAATGTAGAAGTCTGCTGCTGCTGCTGCTGCTGCTGTCTGAGAGTTGTGTGTCTGCTGGCTCATAAAGACCCAAAAGATATGGAGATTAAATCTGGGAATTGGAGATTGGATGTTGCTCTTATATCAAAATACATCTTCAGATCATAAAATGAATTTAAATTTATACATTTTTCATATACGTCAGCGTTTTTTCTTGTTGGGTCCCTGTGGTTCTAGAAGAAGAAATGAGGAGACAACGACTCGATAGTAACGGAGATAAAGGGGAGAAAATGCGCTATTTGCTCACCTGTCACATAGCGAGTGTGTTTTTTCGTTTCTTTTTCCGGATTTATTACTGGCTCGGTGATGTCACGACACACACACACACACACACACACACACACATCCATCCATACCAACACAAATCACCCTCCACCCCCTAAAATTTCCCATGCACGCCAGACACAGAATGCGATGAGCATTTGTGCAGAGAGCATGAAGCAGAGGGTGATTTTTGAGGCGCTGCTTAAAGCTATCACTATTGCAGTGGAAAGTACACATGACAACTGGTTTGCAGGTTCCAAATGAGAAACCACCACAAACAGAAGTGGGTTGGTGGGGGGCGGACGGGCGGGCGGTTGGAGGGGAAAAAAAAAAGAAAACAAACCCCAACAACCTGGATTGGCACCCAGTGACAGTGATAAATTTCACCAATCGTCCAGTGTGAAGATCTGTCTAATCTTTGCGGTGGCTCGCAGCGGGGTAGGACCCCATCACTCTCCCATTATTTGACAACAAAACATCCGCGGAGAGCAGTGAGCCAGGTTCAGTTAGCTACAATACACTCCCCGCATACACAAATCCCCAGCGAGGGGGATTATAAAGTGGCTCTGTAGCCGGCCCGTTAAAGGGGCAGGGGCATTAAAATGCAGCCGCAGCCACCTCTCCTCCACTCTCACCGTCGCCGAGTGGTTGAAAGAGAACAAAACAAAGCCGTCTGTCAATAGCCTTTAATTTTGAATAGAGAGCAAATAAAATTCAATGCCTATAATGGCCTTCATTTTCCTCCAGACTCTTGAAATTGATTCGATGGCTTAATTTGGTGCTGGCAGGTGGGGATGCGATTGGCAAACATATACAGCTGCATGCAGTTCACCCCAGATGACTCAATAAACAGCGTTTGCAGCAGTTTAGCAACAAAACATTTTTTCCGAGGCCATGCATCACGGTCCGCGTGCATCTATCACGGCCATGTGCTGTTGTGTTGGCAGTTACAAGCTCCGCGTTTACGCCCAAAATGTTATTTTGATTTCACTGACACAGAGATAATGTTTCATAACACACAGTCAGTCACGAATTAGCCCATCTGTCTGTTTGAGCTTCCCGGTGCTGATGGAATCTCTGTCTGTGTTTGTGTTTGGGTGTGTGTGTGTGTGTGTGTGTGAATGTGTGAGTGTGTTTGACCACAGTGGCTCAGCCCTCTCTCCCCCACCAGGATTCACTGACGGCTGTCAGCTCATTGAGTGACTCCTCCACAAATTGTATTTGAGCCAAAATCCTGATCCCTCGTCTCGCTGCTCCTCTCGTGCTTTGCTTTCACACTCCTCCCCGGCTTGTCGACATGCATATGCTGACACACTCACACATGTATACACGAGCAATCTCGCACTCGAGACGGTATGTTGTGCTGCAGCTTGTGGCAGTCAACAGCAGACACACAGGTGACTGTGTGAAACTGATTCTGAAAGAGCGTTTTTGTCTGTGTAATTCACTCCAATCATCAGCTCGCTCACATCCAGCACCACTTCTGCAGCTCTAATGGCTCTGGTTTCTCCCAACAAACACAACCACAGCCTGTTATGGAAAATCAATCTTATTCCCCTTTTGTTTAAGAACTTATTTACAGCAGCTCTGACTTTGTCGTCTTACCACAAGTGCTTTGATAGAGATCCTCCATCTATGAGAAAACAGAGCTGCTGGGATTTCACCTGTTTAGCATCAGATCCGGTGAACGGACAGCGCTCTGAATGAATCCACCGGACTAACAAGCCCTTCTGAAGCTGCTACACCTCTCTAACATCTAACAGTATCACTCTTCTGCATGTTCTTTACCAGCTATATGCAGTAAAGGCGCGCTCTGCATCAGGCTGTGGGTGGAGTGGGTTGAGTGTGGATATAAAGATACATACCATCAGAGATTATCTCACACTGTGTGAGTTGTCTTTTTAATATCTCTGTTCATATCCTGCCTTTATGGGCAATTTTACAAATCAGTGAGTAGAACTGCTTTATGTCTATGTTGGCTTTTTAATGGATTTGCGCTACAGCACCTTCATTTGTCAGGTATTTACTGGATTAAGAAGAAATAGAAATTCCTGTCTGCTTATTTACCTCCACATGAACTGTATTATAATAAACATTTACACTGATTTATGACAACACTTTATACTGTGATGGAGTAGTTCAACTCACTCTGTCCACACACACACACACAGGATGCATTTAAACACCAGATCGATGCGATCACGATCCCCCCTCCGCGCCAATGTTAGCATTTGCTTGCGACACGCCCGGTGTGTGTTACAGGTGTTAAATGACGTGACGCTGCTCGGCCAGCGTGCGCCGCATGTAACGGATCCATTACTCTCCGGCTGAACAGAAGCCAAAAACACTGCACAGCTGTTTATATATATATATGAGACGGGGGTTTTACAGCTCCATATACTCACTTTATCCTCCATCTAAATCCATCGTAGACTTCAGTTGTTAGTGTTTCATGCTTCCGTTAATCCATCCGATTGGCCGTGCAGCTGGGTGACATTGTGATTCTGAGTAACTTCATTGTTGATTTCTGTCTTTTCTTCGGGATTTTATTTCGAAAAAGAGAAGATAGTGCAGAGCCATTGTTATCCTCTGACAGTTTCATCCTGTCAGCTTTAAATCATCTCTCCTCGATGGTGCTTGATGTTCCTTTTTGTGAGCGTGCAGTACCTGATGTTCGGATTTGTATTGTTGGAGGCAATAGTAAACCTGAGAGAACTGCAGAGTAGAACACACAGTAAACACTGAGCGGTTCTAGTGGGATTAAACTTTTCTTTTGTTAATTGAATATTTTCTCAAAAAAGAGACTATTTGAGATTATTTTTTTATCATGGCCAGAAAGTTTCTCTTACATGAAAACTTTCTGAGTCGATAATTTCCTCCTGAATGTTACACCGCGGTTCTGCAGCCGCTCTGTTGTGAACAAAGCTGGTACAAACCTACTTGTTCCTCCCTCTGTCTCATCAGACTCCTTCCCTCCATCCTTTCCTTTCTCCTCATCAAAGAGGAGGCGGAAAGCCTCAGCGCTGCAAGTCTCGCATTGCTGATCACGGTATGAATTTTTTAAAAGGGAATCCAACAGGAAAAACGAGTTCAGTTTTGAATAAGGAATCAAAGCTTTTTTTTTTGAGTGTTTTTCATATTCTCTTCCTTGTCAAATACTTCTCTTATTGTCTTTTCCTTCTCCGCGTGTGCTCTCTAAACCTCACCCATCGCCCCCGCGTGCCATTTTCTAAACACGCACAAAGAAATGATGATGCCCAGATTGGGAACCGGTGCGATTTACATGACTGATTACAGCGTAATTTCACACTTATTTGCATGGATCTCCTCAACATCCTCGCCGAGCTAATGGATTGTTCGAGCTCCGCAGCCCGGGCCATGTAAATGAGGATGAGGATGAGATGGAGTGAGAGATGGAGGGGGAGAAAAAAAAAACAAGACAGGAAGAGAGACAGAGAGGCGGACAAAGTTCAAGTTAAAGTTCAAGGTCATTTGTCTCCGCGGTCCTTTATCACGCGCAACTCTCCAAGGACTTTAAAGAGACAGACAAAAGAAAGAAAAGAAAGGCAGGAACAAAAAAAAAATCCAATTACATCCAACTAATCAGCAACCGATCACAAAACAAAATGAAAGAGTGCGTTGAAAGGACGTGGCTGCGTACCAAACCTTCTAATCAGCCTGAGAAAAAGACAGACTGATGCTTTATTAAGCTCAGGAAAATCTGCTCAATAAAACGGCTCCTCACTCGTCTGCAGGGCCGGTTTATTTCATTAATACACAGCAAACGATTGTTCGCTCGTCAGCAGCTGTGAGTTCAGTGTGAACAGTTTGATGTTCCGATACTGTTTTATCCTTCCTGATACGAGGACGACCGAATCCACCGCAGCAAGAAAATGACTCTTAACAGCTGCAAACAACTGGCTCTGTGTCTGATATGATCACTGCCGTTGCCGTTGTTGTGTGGCGTGGCTCAGCTTAAACTCTCTGTAAAACACAAACAGATCAATCTGCCTTTTATTATCTAATTCATTTATTGTCTAATTGTATTATCTAATTTAATTTGATTGATGGCTATCAATACAACAAGGGGGGAGGGGCTTACCTGTCACCATTCCCACACGTAGAAAACCACTGGTGTGATGCACACTCCTGTTACAACTATAATTGTTCCAAGATACGGTACAGCTTGAGATGCTTCAGCCACTTCCTGTTTTCATTTACATATAACCATGACAACCAGTGTATATATTACTAAATTATTTTCAATCAAAGACATACCTGGAGTTTTAATTAGCATCCTGTTCTAGAAAATCAAGAGTAGGAGTATCTAAAGACAGAGACTTACGTATGAATGGGATTTATGAATAGCTGTCGCAGCACAAAGCAAACCAGCACGTGAAACCAGATGTAACGTGCTGAAGTTCGGACGGCGTGATTAAATAGGTTCTTTTCATGCATCGTTGTGACGTTCAAGGTTGCAGCGGGTTTGTGTCGCAGCCATTAGGAGTCGAATGAGCGCCGCAGGGTCGACATATCTGACTGTAAAACAAAAAAGAAAAAAGCACTAAAGGGACCCGGCTCTGCTCTATGAAGAGCAGTATTTTATTTTTCTCTACAGATGCCATTTATAGTTTTGTCTGAGAATTTCATCGGGGCCTTTTTTACGACGGGTTGGCTGCATTTGACACGGCGTTTATGAGGCCAGTTACGTTTTATGCGGAGCCTTCAGTGGAAATGTTGATGCGGTATGATTGTTGGATTCACAAGTTTATAGGGATCAGGGGTTCGGTCCAATATACACAACCCCTGTCTGACAAAAGGAGAACATCCCATAAATATTTGTCTCAAGCTCTAAATTTTAATATTTCTCTTTAACGACATGAATATTTAATCTGTAGGTTTAAACTCCCTCTGTGATGAGTATTCAGTACTCCTTTTTATATTGTTATATCTTCTTTAAAAAGTCTGGTTTCAAGTTTTTGTTTCCACCTCTGGCTCCTACTGTTTCATTTCTCTCGAGTAATTAATTTCCAGTTGTTGTCATTAGTTAAACCAGTTAAGAGAGAATTATGGCCAACTCCATGCAAATAGTGATTAATTGTAGCTGGCTTTAGTCCATTTGTTCTCATGGAAGCAGTGCGGGGCAGCTCGGCGGGTGATTCATTCCTCCTGGTTCCAGAGATGCGTAGCTTGTCTGCCTGCTCATCACCCTTTTTTGTTCCTCATTGTTTCCCTTCACTTTCATCATAAGCCTCATGCTAATGTACAGTGCGGCCACGGCACACACACACACAGTGAATATATCATTGTCTGATTACATTCTATAAATGGATTTGTGGCTATTTGCACAAGAGGAAGTGTCACGGCGACATTAGATATGAAAAGCTGACTTTTTCGGCGCAGGTACAGCCGCAGCAGGTTGTCAGAACGTCCGTCTGCTCTGCGGCAGCTCGGCGCTCTGACGGCGAACGGCTGCTGAGGGAATTACCGGCCGTCAAGAGGAAGCTCTATTAGAATATCTCTGATGGATCCCAGAGTGAGAGTTGACGTTGAGGCTTTTTTATTTTTTTTTCCTCCAAGTGATTTTTTTTTTTAGGCACCTTATGCATAAATGGTGCAATTCAGACTGCTACTTAAGCCCCTCGCCGAGGTGCTTAAGTCTTCTCTCGCACACAATTTCCTCCTTGCTCATTCTGACATTGAACTGAAGTGCAAAGCCGCGCTGCTCCCGGCGAGCTGCAAACTTTCAAATGGTCATTTGCATTATTTAAAGGTTCCTATGAAGTCCAATAGAATTCCTGGATCCACATCCATATAGGCTGAGGTACTTCTGTTGTCAATGTAAAATGACTTTTAGTGGTAATTGGTTGATTTGAATACAGTTTATATTTTTGCCTCAAAGAACTGTAGATCGGTTTGTTCATCGTCTCACAGAATTTGTTTTAAAACAACTACAAAAATGTCAAAAGTGAATCATCAGGATCTGAGTTATTGTGCAATTCAAATAAGGTGCATCGTACTGGAAACCGGCCCCTCCTTTGTAATTGTTAATCTACTGCAGAGAGGTTTGACACTTCACCTCAGGAGGGGATTTTGTCTCAAGGACAGACGTTAAACCCCATATTGAGAATGAGGAATTGATCTAATTGATCAATAACAAAACTAAAGAGATAACAAAATAAATTTCAAATCATCAGCTCGGAGTCTCTTGCATTAATTTCACCTGATCTGCTTCACTTGTTTCCTTTTTATATGAAAAATATAAAATAAAGTTAATATCAATCTCTCCCACCTTGTCTCTGCTTCATTAGATCTATTGCTTCACCTTCACTGGTCCCATCTCCAACATGTTTTCCTTTCAGAAAAAATGTAATTTAGTCACGTCAGGTTCAAGGAAAGGTCTAATCTGCTGTTCCTACGTCCTAATATCTCAAATATTACATTAAAGGTGAATGTTAGCACAGCTCTAAATGAATTTGTGAGAGGAGAACCGAGGCCCTGAAGGACGAAACACACACGCACGCACACACACACACACGAGCCAAAGCGCTCACACTGTATTAAAGACATGCAGCAATCTACAGTATCTGACACGTGATGAGCACAAAGAAACAACAATAAACAGAAAAATCAATCTCGGCAGTGATCCTCCTGTTTTCACTTCACAAGATATAAACATTGTTTTGTAATATTTGTTAGCGTTGACCACGGGGAGTTGAACAAACCCCCTTTGGACACTTCTAAAAAATCTTGTGTGTGCTGAATCACCAGCAGTTCTAACCTGCTGTACTGCAGCTCCAACGCCTCTCCACCACTTACTGTACTGCACCGCGGTCCGGTCTGCACCTGAAACCCCCACACTGCCACCCCCTCCTCGCTCTGTACTGTACTCTTCATCTCTCCCTTTTTTTTGTCTTCCTCTCTCTCTCTTTCTTTCTCTCTCTCTCTGTCTTCCTCCCTCCTCCTCCTCCTCCTCCTCACCGTAGTGGGGCTCTGCCAGGGGCTTGTGATCGGATTTAGCGCCGCGTTCTCACTCCATCTCCCTGAGATGAGTGACAGATGGTGGCCATTAGTGTATATTCCATGCATCTGTTGCAAGGCGCTAATTTATCTCATTAGGAGAACGTGTGGAGGGGGAGGAGGAGTGTGTAGGAGCAGGATGGAGCATTTTATTATGAGTGTAAAACACTGGGAAAGATGCACCGAGCTGGTTGATGGAGAGAGACAGAGAGAGTGAGAGGAAGGGGGTGGAGCATGGCATCATGAGGTCATGAAGTATGATCGAGTCTTCAGGAAGTCCCTGTGCGTGTGTGTTTGAGTTTGGATTTGTGTATTTTAAGGGTCATTCATTCTGTGGGGGCGAGGCAGACAAACCCACTCACATACCTGTACCATGTGCCTCCCATCCACAGACTCACACTCTGAGAGGCGACGGCCACACCCCCACACACACCTCTGTCATATTGCGTACATCAGAGAGCCGCGCAGTGCTCGCACGCTCCGGCTTAATTAATGCTCCCCGGTGCTGATGTGCTTGTCTACGAGTGTGTGTTCGTTGGGGGATGGGCCCACGTACGTCTGCTGGATAAACCGTTAGCAAATTGACACACGCTGCCGCTCTGCCGTGTATGTGTGTGTAGCTTTTATTGTGAAAATAATGTTATACTTGAGTTATGCAATGGCCTTCAAAAATCCATTGGAATCGGTCAATAACAGAACACAATGTGGTTTTATCAGTGGGTAGCTATGGGAACAATGCTGGCATTTGATTATAATTTATTTGAAAAGTCACTGATGCTGAGCTGACTGTTAGTTTGTCTGGCCACCAACACCCTCAGGATACTTCATTGTGTATTATCACCTACTCTTATTTAATTACTTGACAGTGAAACAAGCAGGAAACACCACATGTTGCAGGAGGAGACAGTGTTATTGTTCATTTGGAGTCATCCACCTACATACAGAATTTACTTAAATCCTTAAAATCCTTCTTTTCTTCCTGAAATCCTTCAAGGGATAGTTCAACATTTTGGCATATTGGCCCATTGCCATAATCCCTATAGTTTTAGGAGTAAGTTTGTTACTTTTAATTGTCAGTGCAAGCTATTTTTTGGATTGGCGGAGCAGAGCCGCAAGCTGCTCAGAGCTACGCTACGGAGGCTAATGGGATTTCTTGATTTCCCTCATCAAACTCATCAAATACACAATCCAACAACTCCAAAACTTTCTCGTGGACAAGTTGTGACCTGCACATTCACCACACTATGAGATAATAACAGAACATTACGAGACAGGGTTGTTTTGGAGGTAAATTCAGAGGCTGCTTGCCGAAAAACGGGAACACACATCAGCGGTTTTGCATGAATTTGCCTCAAAAACAACTCTGTCTCGTAATGTTCTGTTATTATTTCATAGCGTGGTGAATGTGCAGGTCACAACTTGTCCACAAGAGCGTTTTGGGATTGTTGGATTGTGTATTTGATGACTTTGATGAGGGAAACCAAGAAATCCCATTAGCCTCCGTAGCGTAGCTCTGAGCAGCTCACAGCTCTGCTCCGCCGTTCTAAAAATAGCTTGCACCGACAAATAAAGTTAACAAACCTATAGGGATTATGGCAATGGGCCAATTTGCTAAAATGTTGAACTATCCCTTTAAATAAATTTCTGACATTTTGTTCCTAACTCCTGAGGACACGATCCGCCTCCTGGACAGGTTGGGCTGGTTGATGTTTAACGGCCCTAAAACCAAAACAACGTGCTAAAAGATGCTCAAATGTTCCTTAGACATGAGGGGAAATGAGAACCTGTTTAACATTAGTACAGCCATTTGAGTCTATTTTTAGTACAAGTGTGTTAATTAGTGCGGAAATGAAACTGTATTGTGCGAGTTGACACGAGTTGATGGTGATATTTCTGTCCTGCTTATATAACTTGTCAATCAGTCGGTGTAGTCCACACCGTGTGTCTCGTTTCTTCTAATGAAGGCTGATTGTTTCTTCAGCCACGGCGATTGTTGAGAGACAAGTTGAATGTGACGCTTCCTGTTTGTCTCTGGTTGGATCGCTGCTATGTTTAATCACTGTGGGACAGAGCGAACTGTAAACTCTTACTCCCGGCTTGTGCATCTAATCATTTTATTTTCATTTTTCATTTTCCTCCTCTTTACATTCACTGGTTCTGATGACAGCTTCATATTTGATTTACTGTAACAGCAATTATGGTTCTTAAGAAAATAAAACCTTTGGCTGATGCTGTCATGTTAGGTAGTCAAGTGAGGTCCTCTGATTAACCTAAAAAAAATGGTACATGCATTATTTTGACATTAACCCCTTAACACCCACTGGCCCGTGGGCAGGAAATTAATTAAAAGCAACACGGCAGTAGACACATATTAAACTTCAGTGGATATTGACATCCTATTACAGTAGCTCGGTTAAAAAAATACAAGCACAAAAGAATGATTAATACTCATTACTTGAACTTTGATACTCTAGTGCAATTAAACAAGGGAGAAACAAGACGCTAGTTGTGGAGATTGGCAGCCTCCCCCACGTTTTCCATCATGATGATACAGTTGTGTGAAGTGAATCTAAATCCAGCAAGCTAAATTTCCTGCACTGGACTTTTAGCTCACAGCAGGTGGGGATCGATTTCAGGCCAGCGGCTAGAAAACTATGGAGCGCTGAAAAAAAAAAAGCGGAGCTGAGTTTCAAAGCCGATGGAGCCGGAGCAGCAAAAAGGCTAAGAGAGGAAGTTCAATGTTTATCTTCTATATTAAAATTAATGCTATTGATTTAAACTCAGAATGACAGCATCTTCTTTATGTGGAAGAAAAAAACAAAACAAAAAACTCTGGATTGTCTCATTTGTTTGCAGTAATTACACCTACACTTCTATAATAACACTGTGGTAATTAAAAAAAAGAGAAAAAAAAAAGTAAAAAATGTGGCCTCTACAGCCGGAGCAGACGAAGGTGGCACATGGTCTGTCCTCTTTATGGGCTTAAAGTGCAGCAGTGAGCATGTTTAAATTTCTGTCCAAAGTGTTAAGTAAAGTGGATTAGAGAGGCCGCTGCTCTGTTCACAAACTCCCTAATACCTCCAAAAGATTGTTTCAGCACATATTCATGAATAAAGAGCGAGTTTAAGGAGATTTGGCATCAGGGCTCTTATTGACCCGTCTTCTGTGTACGCTTTTGCAGGGCTATCTGGGAGCCCAGGGGAAGGATTTAGCCTGCCCAGGAAAAATCTAATATTTCTCCACATTAAAGTCAAATAAAAGCCACCTGGCAGCCCCTCTGTGTGTGTGTATGTGTGTGTGTGTGCAGTGTGTGCAGTGGGGAGATGATACAGTGGTGACCTACAGCCATTCACCGGAGCCCGAGTTAAACACTCTGGTTCGGCCTCCTGCTATCTGCTCGGGGTGCCACAAGAGGTGACACATTCTCATAAGCAGGTGGGAGGCCACAGTGGGTGTTGATATGCCGTCGATTGATGTGTGCGTCTGAGTGCATGTGGGTCTGTTTGTGTGTGTGTGTGTGTGTGTGTGTGCGCGTGTGTGTGTGTGTGTGTGTCTCAGAAATGCATTTAAGTGGGCTGGCTGTTTGTGAGGTGAGACTGGGTGAGCTCTTCATATTACAGGCTTTAAATCCACTATATAAACATATGTTATTATTTACCTGTTCATTATTTCATTTCATATTTATTCATCACACTTTTCATTTATTTGATGTACTTTCAAGCATTTTTATGAGTTTTTGTGTATTTATTTCAAAAAGTTTATAGTGTTTAATCAAGATTATCAAACAGATATATATTTATTAAAAGGTGAAAATCTGATGCAACACAAACACTCCATATGTTTATTGCTTACTGCTATGTAAAGCTTTAAGTACTCACATTTAAGATGTGTTAAACTTTTTTTTATAGATGGAGCATATTGTTTATAAATGTGTCACAGTTATATAACAATAATTATAACTTCTCCTTTGAATAAGTGTCAATTTGTTTCATGAACATATGAAACATGAACCGTATCTTTTTATAAAGCAGCTTGAATGTCAACTAGAGTAAATAAAGCTATATTCATATACACTCATACATTCAAATTACATTTGATCTACACTATAGTATGAAAAATACTTTGTTAAAAAGTTTCTATACTGTATTTTTGTCTAGATCCTCCAGGTCAGATATTTTTCCAATACAAGTTGAAGTTTAGTTGAGTTTTTAGTTGAGTTGAAGTACCTGATTTAAAAAGTAGTAAGTATACTAAAGTTTTTTTTATTATTTATGTCAGTGCATTGAATTCATCGAACACAATGACTCTGAAAGAAGTTGTGTTTTTTCTTCATATGTCGGTGATAAAGTTTGTTTATGGTGAACACAACAAACATTCAAAACAAAGGAATCTTCTGTCTTTACATCTAAAACTTCAAACACGGACTTCAGATCAGAAATCTTCTCTCTGGCGAAGAATCTCCTTCCTCGTCTTCATCTACCGCAGCATCATTAGGACACTGGCAGATTCAAACATGACTGACAGCGGAGGAATTGTCTGTGATTGGTTTTATCTCCTGTGATGAACAGAACATATGGTCTGCCACATTTCTCAAAATAAAATAAAACAAATTCAACTAAAAGCTCTGCTTCAAAGACACAAGAAAGAAAAAAAACAGACATGTGATACATTTTGTCTTTAAAGTGTAGTGTAGTAAAAGTTTCAAAAACAATATTTGAGAACAATACTTATGCAAACTACTCAGGTAACTGTACTTTATTACTGTCCACCTCTGCCTGGTGCATAAAGTACAGACCAGTTGAGTGTGGATACTGTGGATCTTTAATCCTCTAGACACAACCATGAATCATCCAGATCTGTGACAATTGGTTTAAAGGTGAAAAAAGTGTTGCTTCAGTCTCTTATTGTGAATCACTAAGTGGCCTAGAAAGGTGTTATTTACGTAAACTGTTCTTTCATACTACACCGAGTACATAAAGTCGAGGGTTTCAAGGACCAATTGCTACATAACAACATTACCAATAATAAAAACGGAGGGAGGCAGAGAAAGAGAGAAAGAGAGGGAGAGGCTTGATTGAAATCTCAGAGCAAATTCAGAGAGAGTTTGAATAATGTGGATGATTTAAGCGGGGTGTATCATTTCGATTCCTACCACTGTACCATTTCACACTGCTAATCTTCCCCAGTGTGTTGCTTTCCAGTTGCCTCTTGTTGCTCCCTCTCTGTGCATCATGAATGACATTGTCAAGAGATTTCATCATTTCCTGTGTAGTTGGAGTAACTCACCGGCCTCGTTAAATCAAACTTAACACCTTTTGGGATCAAACCTAAGATTTTGCTGCAGGTTTTTTCTTCTTTTTTTTTGGGAGGGGTGAGGG
This sequence comes from Trachurus trachurus, assembly GCF_905171665.1. Lineage (NCBI taxonomy): Eukaryota > Metazoa > Chordata > Actinopteri > Carangiformes > Carangidae > Trachurus > Trachurus trachurus. The sequence continues at coordinate 9,339,186 of NC_139905.1, read as the reverse complement.
AATTATTGCAGAATAAGACGATCTTTATCTCTGTCAACGTTGCCATGGCTGCCAGTGCGGCGGGTTTTTGTTCGTATCTCCGTGTCTCTGTTTGCCGTCACACGTCTCTGTGAAGCCGCTGTATTGTGTGTTCCCCCGCTGCCTGCGAGCATGTTGGATGAAAGCGGCGTCGGCGGCGGATGAGGCTCAGATGCAGCAGGCAGCCTGCAGTGAAACGGTGAGCAGCGACTTGTCTTTATGGGGGCCAGGTCACCGGGAGGTCTCCTTTCATGAAGGTGACAGATGTACAGGGAGATGCACATCACTGTGTCTGTGTGTGTGTGTGTGTGTGTGTGCAAGTGGGCAGGGATAGAGGTATGTGTGTGTGGTGTGGGTGGGAGGGTGGGTGGGAAGGGGTTCCTCTTTTTGGATTTTTGCATTGATCAAATTAGACCTTCCCATAGATGAGAATGTTCATTTAAATGTCAACACTCATATTAGTAGGCCTCCTGTGAAATATGGGGGATCGGGCAGAATCATTTAGATGTCAGCCTTCGTTTTATATCTTCACTTTAGTGATGAATGGCACCGGTTTGTGTCTCCTGAGCAGATTCAAGGGGAAGGTCTCATCATGTCAAGTCAATATTCAAATCAGGAGACGCTGGAGGTGGAAGTTTTCTTGAGGAGACGAAGGAGGGAGAGTTTCACCGCTCTGACTTTTAAACAGGCAAATATTCAACATCTGCTGGTTCATTATCTATCCGATATCCATCATGTTGTGGACAAACACACGTGGAATGAGGAATATATGTATATCTGCCGGCTGTCAGGGTGAAAAATCACATATGAGAAGTGTAAAGCATTATAGAGGTGAATCCCTGTTCTTCTTATGCATCGTATGATTATTTCCAAGTTTGAACATTAATTCACATGATTTAACATAGAGCATTTAATGTTTTCTAATATTTCAAAATTGAGAGAGTCACCAAACATCCTGACAGTGCAGCTATCTGTCTGAAGGTTTTGAGTGAACATCGTCTAATAAGCCTGAAAAAAACACCATAATCAGGGTGTGAGCTCGCAGATGTTAATCAATATACAGTACATGAACACATTGAAGTTAGTTAGTTAGTTTAGTTTTTGCTACTGGAAGACGTTGCTGTGGCTAGTAAGCTAGCTGCAGATTCCTGCGTTAGCACGAGACAGTGAACACAGCAGGAATGGGGGTGGAGGAATTGGGTGGTTTAATTGCTACTGTACCTGTTGACATGTTTTAGTTTTCACTGCACTTTCATGCTTCAACATATTCATGGACAAAACTGTGTTCAGTTCCCACAAAGTAACTCACTCTGGAAACATGTGGCCCGATCATAGAAGTGAATTTTTGCACAAGAATAGTGTTTGGTTTCTTATAGAGGATTGTTTGCGCATTGTGTTTAATGTAAAAGATGACACATTGCACAGACAGTGGTGGAGTTTTTCACCCTGGCAAACCTAAATGCATAGAACCAGCCATGGCAGGAGGAACCTCTTGAAATGAATGATTACAACCGTGTAAAATTGAAGACTACTGCATGTTTGGTGGATGATCTTAAATATAAGTGTATAAACTCTCGGAGGATGTTCTGTGTACTGTCAGACTCTTGTCAGATATTGTAAGATACTGTGTAAAGTACAGTGCAGTTCAGAGCCGAGTTCCTTCCACACTTCTCGTCCACCACAAACTTTTTACTGAGCCCTGAAGCAAATGTGCTGCACATTATAGCTGCATCCCAGAGAGAGTCAGACTTACAGCCTGAATTATTCACTCCGCTCCATCAACATGTTTTGGAAAAAAAAACAGAAAGAAAAAGAGAAAAAAAATCCTTGCTTTGCCTCCCCTCTCCCTCCTCTTTTTGTTTCATTATAAATCACACCACTTCTGTTTTTTCTTTTTTTTCTCAGGCTCTGGTTTGATGTGCAGAGACGCATTGAGAGCCCTGTGAAGCTAACAAAGCTAAAGCAGCTAGGATAGACCCCTCTGAGAGACAGTCAGCCAGACAGGCACCTGTGTGCTTGTCAGCCTCCCTTTGTGTCAGCCACCTAATTGGGAACAATTAGCCCAAAGGTTGTTTTACATGGCAGAACATGATAGACTTCAGTTATTCCATTGTTCTTGTTTTCTGAATGGCGCTATCTGAATGAAGCTCTGATTGGAATTGTCTCTCACGACAAGGCACAGCAGCGTGTCAGCCTGTCAAAAAGACACTTCCTGAAAGCTCCCTGAAAATAGGCGGCTGAGTCGGGGAGGTCATTGTCATCAAATGAGCGGGCGTGCGGTTTTACTGCATGTATCTCATGATCGGGCCAGGGTTGGGTGCTGCGGGGGCGGCGGCAACAACAAGCCTCTCATTTCTATCAGCGTTTGTACCGAGAAAATAAGAGGCTGTCATCCAAGAACAGTACAACCATGCGTGTGTACAATATGATCAGTTATGGTGATAATAAGTCATGATGGATTCTCATAATGACTCCACTGGCTTTGCCGCCGCGCACACATCATCACCTTTTTCCTTCCACGCTCATTTGCGAGCGCGTCCAGGCCAGCTCGGCCCGCTGGTTGCCAAATGGAGCTAACCCGTAGCCAGCCAGCGCTGAGTCTCCTGTCTCCCGTGGCTCTGGAGGGGAAGCCATCTTCTGAGGCCAAGGCAGCGTCTCCTCCACAGATCCCTCTCCTCTGTCACTCCGCAGGCACGAGAGTGTTTGTGTCAGTGTGCCGGTCCTTCCTCTGCGTCTGTATTGGCTCGCTGCTGGACTTTTATTACCAGTCAGATCTGATCCAGGCCTGTGCGCCCCACACCTAAGGATTACACAGTCTGTCTGACAGAACATTTATTAATTCCTTTGGAGAATCGCAGTGGAAACGTAGAGTATATAGGTATTACAAAACCTCTGGTTCCACCTTCTTGAATTTGAGGAGCTGCTTTTTTTTCTCTGTTATTATAAACTGAACAGTTGTGGGAGCTTGAACAATGGGAAACTGTGAGAGTAAATGTGTGCTTGTGCTACACTGATTTGTACTTTGAGCTGCTTATTAATAGTTAACACTAATAAATGAGTTATTGTCTTGTTCAGTGATTAATGTTGCAAAGAGAACTTATTAGTTTAAGATAAGATTAACTGATCCCAAGTCAGGAAATGAAAGGAAGCGGTGGTGTTGAACTCATAACCTTAAAGTGATAGTTCAACATTTTGGCAAATTGGCCCATTAGCATAATCCCTATAGTCATAGCAGTAGGTTTAATTGTTGGTGCAAGCTATTTTTAGAACGGCGGAGCAGAGCCGTGAGCTGCTCAGAGCTACGCTACGGAGGCTCATGGTATTTCTTGGTTTCCCTCATCAAACTCATCAAATACACAATGAATCCAACAACTCCAAAACGCTCTGGTGGACAAGTTGTGATCTGCACATTCACCATGAGATAGTAAAGGAACATTATGAGACAGTAGAGTTGTTTTAGAGGTAAATTCATGCAAAACCGCTGATGCGCGTTGCCTTCAGGGACAGTTTTTCAGCAAGCAGTCTCTGTATTTACCTTAGCGTAGCTCTAAGCAGCTTGCGGCTCTGCTCTGCTCCGCCATTCTAAAAATAGCTTGCACCGACAATTAAAGGTGATCAGACGTGATCACCGCTGTAATAAATAAAATGCTCGTTGACTGGGAGTCAGTGACTAAACTAACTACACACCCTGAGAACTGAAGTTATTTATAGAGTAGGATCTGTGTGTTTATGCATCAAAGTGAAGCTAATATTATTAGCTTGAGCAGCGGTGGTTAGAATATTGTTTTTTATCAATGCTGAAGCTGGAGTCATAGTTTTTTTCCCCCCTCAACAAGCTGACAGATGCACAGCCCAAACATATTTTAACTTATAAATGTGTGATGAGGAACATGTTAGCAAACAGTTGTTGTTTGCTGTGAACAGCTGCCTGCTGTTTCTGGATGGGAGCTTGGAGACTGAGCTGCACGCTGAATACCAAAACTTATGAGTTAGAAGAGGCTGAAAAACTCCAGTGGCCCCTTTTTTGATTGGTTATTTATATCAAGAGATTGATTATCGGAGCTACAGTGTTCTTTGTTTGGTTTTTTTTTATTATTGAGTGAGGAGTTTCTGAGTCCTGAGATGGCCCAACTTCTGTTTCAGAGGCTTTTCCACACCGACAAAAATAGAAATCTGTAGGAAGTTATCGAACACACTGTTTTCTTTTTCTTTCTTTCTTTTTTTTTTTGAGCTGGTATTGGATGTCGGTGTGTAACTTTGCACCTACATCTTCTTCTTTTCTCTGCCTTCTGTTTGTATCAGCAAAATATTATGTCGTGCAAGTGTGTCCACTCTGTTTTGGGACACCTGCCACCGTCTTCCCACATCCCTTTTGTGCTTTGCTGCTGGAGCTGAGTGGGTTTATCTGAGGGGCAGTATGCTCCTGAAGGGTGGGGAGGGGGAGGGGGGAGGAGGAGGAGGGGGTTGGTTTGTGTTGGCAGGTGCAGAGACCTGATCCCTGGCTTCTCTCTTTCTTTAGAGCCGGGGCCTTGGCTGTCGTTACCGGAAGTAGCAGCAGGCGGATGGCAGCGCTGTAATACCCAGCAGTGTGTTGGTGTTATATTTGTGATATAAATACAGGAGACACCTGTGTAGCTGTGTGTTCATGTCAGACGGCTGCACTTCACTCATGTTTACATTCCGACTTGTCATGAATATCATTTCTATGTGTGTACATCCACGCAGGTCTTATGCATGCCTGTGCATGTTTTTCCTGACTCAGTGCATGTGTGTGTATGTGTACGTGTGTGTGTGCCAGCAGGTGCAGCTTGCAGCTCAGTGTGTTTATATATTCCTGTGCTCAGTGTGTGTCCGGCACTGCGGCACCGCGCCCGGCTTCACCTGAGGCCAAGGAATGTCCTCTCTTCCTCCGCCTCCTCCCCGCGTCCCTCACACTCCTCGCCCACGCCCTCAGCGGGGCAGCGGGCGCCTCCGCACAGCCCGCGCCAAGCAGACCTGCCGGGCATCTGGGTCGATTGAACCCGTCTACACTCACCTGGACCTGGACAAGGTCAGGAAATTGGGAGAGAATACATAACTGCAAAAATGCTCAGGCCTGGGGCAAGGAAGAGCAGAGGCAGCGTGAACCCGGCCAGACCTTCTGTTCCTGCTCACAATGAACTGCAGAGGAATTCCTCTGTACAGTCGGAGCGGGGCTGAGAAAACTCGACACTTTCTCCAATAATTCAATGATCAGGAGGTTACAGCGAAAACAAAACGAAAGCTAAAAAATGTAATTCAGCCAAGGTCAGTAAAAGTAGATGAGCTGCTTGATCCAATACGTGTTTCCTTCGCCCAAAACATGGCGAGTCTTTCTCTGCGTTCAGGCTGCTGTGGGAATGAGTGAACCGGGGGTTATTCTGAGGATTTTCATGCTGTGCTGCACACCAAATAGGCAGAACTGCAGTCAGTCAGAGCAGGCAGAGAAATTCAGAACTAACCCCGGGATCACTCAGTGTCTATGGCAAAAAAGCCCGATCTCTCCTTCACCGCCCTGTGTTCTCACACAGCAGACAGCATAGCTTTGTCTCGTCAATCCCACACTCCCAGAATTCAAACTAATAAAAGCCCAGCCCACGAGTGTCTGACTCCGTCAGGATGCAAGCTACAAGAGATTTGCTTCACTTCAGCGCCTTTGAAACGGGTTTTCCCTCATCGCCATTGTCTGTTTGACTTTTAAAGACAATACTCCCGAGGAACACGGGCACGGCATATTCCGAGCTTTGCTGGTAGACGGAGCAGAGGGGGATTGTGGGTATCACACGGCAGACCCCGGTCTCTGACGAGGAGCCACTCGGCTCATCTAATGCCAGTAGAGTTTACACTCACCGTCAGAACGGGCCTGAACTACTTTTCATGCAGCGTAATTCCCTGGATATTTCCGAGGCCTCGATTCCTCTCACGAGCTCATTCTCTTACTGTCGCCCCCTCCCCCCCCTCTCCTCCGCCACCGCCGCCTCCCCCTCCCTCTGCCCCCTCTTCCTTACCCTCATTTTTATCACCGTCGTTAAACTGGACCTCCTCGCCCCCCGACAGCGGTTTTTATAGTCCTTGAAGTTATTAAACATGTATAATTACTTTTAGTCAGTTCTGCCGTGGGGAGATGAAGAGAGAGTGCAGAGGGAACGGATGGAGATGGAGGGAGGGGGGTAGCAGAGACAAATAGAGTTGGATTTTGTGTGCTCGTATATCCTCATTCTTCATAGAGAGAGTGGGAGCACTCTGTGTGTGAGTGTGTGTGTGTGTGTGTGTGTGCCTGCGTGCATGTGTGTGTGTTTGCCCTCCTGCTTCATCCTGCTCATATTTCTTTTATTGGCTGTGTGGCGTTGCTTTCGGACAGCCCGGGGCAGCCACAGGAACAGCAGGTGCGGCCTCTGTGTGCTACTGTATTAGAGGGTATAAAGGAACGGACTGCCCAGGAGTGAAGTGCATGCTGGGAGCCATCCGAACAGCTGCAGAACGGCCACCGGGGCTCCCATTGTTTAGAACGGTGTTCATCTCCTATTCATTATTCACAGGCTGGCTGTGTTTGCGAGCAGTCTAATTTAATCTTTCTTTTTTTTTTTCTTTTTTGTTAGTTTTTTTTTTTTTTTTCTGTTTGCAGGCCTTTTGAGCTGCAGACAGGAGCGTTAAGGTCAAGCTCCTATAGGGGGCTCTCACCCCGTCGTGTGGGCTGACAATTGATTTAGGTCATCCGGTGAAGGACGTACAGTAGGACGTAGGTGTGTGGTTTGTGTGACATTTCGGACATGGCTTCTCACTGCGTCCGCCTCCTATGAGTGCGTGCACGCTAAATATAAACCAGGAGACAGTTCTCGGCTTCTCAGGAGGATTTAACTCCTGTTTAACCGGCGGAATCTGTTTCCTCTGCAGGGTTCACTGTGGCGACATGAAGGCTTGTCCTCCATTGAGAATGCAGGGGCTGATGGGTATTGGCAGGCAGGGGAGGGGGAGCACGGGGGTAGAGGGGGTTGGTTGGGGGTGATGGGGGCTTTTTTGGTGGTGGGACATGCTGGGTGGTTTGCTGCAGTTTGAGGAGAGGTCGGCTGAGGACAGAGGAGTGGCGCGCGCTTGTGGCATTTCTGTCTGCACAGGGACATCTGGTGGACGCCGGCGGGACTGCAGCCTGGTGGAGAGACACATACCTCAACACTGCTCTGATTCACTCAGTGTTTGAGCAGCAGCACGTTTTTACAACAACTTGCCGGAGTCTGAAAAGTTGTCATCTTTAAGACAATGGATGAAATAGTTTGTCTTTAAGCTGCTGTGAGTTATTCATTGAACTTTAAGTAAATAACTTATGAAATACTGATAATTAATGTTGACTTATTCTCTCTAACGTCGTGTTCACATTCACCAGGTTTAGTTTTATCATGGATCTCATTTCACCTGCTGCTGTGAGTCAGTGTGCTGCTCTGATTGACTGGTTTCTCCTCACTGTGCTGCTCTGTTGTCAGTGTTGACCAGTAGATGGCAGCAGTGCTCTGGATTTGCTTTTACTGTAAAACAAAAAGAAAAAAGAAAAACACCCACAAGCAGCTTCATGCTGGTCTGTGAAGGAATGAAAGTATTTATTATTTATCAGGTTCCTTTACTTGCATGGTTGTGTTTGAGAGTTTTTTGTTTTTTTAATTAATTGAACATATTGTTCACTTTGTGTGATTTCATATAGCAAAAGGAAATAATGCTCTCACTGAGATTATCACACATCCTTCCTTATTTATCTCCATCCCATATAAATGAGCGGGAGCAGTAGATTTCCAGCAGGAAATTACTCAGAGTTGTTAAAATGTTGGGTCATGAAACCTTTGTGTCGTTTGTTTTTGGGCGCTATTAATGAAAGCAATTTATTTTAGACCGTTATGAATAATTCAGTTATTGAATAGCACAGTACACACAAAGACATGGTCCACTCTGTAGTGATTTAAACATAAGCACTGCTAAATACTAACAAAGAATCTTAATAGATAGATATAAAAAAGCTATTATATTTATATACTGAATGCACCAGAGCTTCCTCTGTGCTGCCCTTGAGCAAGACACCCTTAACCCCACCTCCTCCAGTGGAGCTGCGCCGTGGCCGACGGGTCAGACTGTGGTGTGAATGTATGTAACTGTGTGAATGTGATGAGCTTGTTGCTGCAAAATAGAGTTGGTCTCTTAGTGAATCTACTGAATAAATACATGAGGTTAGAAGAAAACAAAATCATTAGCATTATGCATTTGTCTGCCTCTTATTGTCTTGATTAAATGTCAGAAAACTGTGGAAAGTACCTGTCACCAGCCTCCTGAGCACAAAGGTGGCGTCTTCTCATCGCTTTGTACAGTCTGATCAGCAGTCAACACTGAAAATAAATGAAACTATCATGTAGTATTCTCATTATTAGGATCTGGAATCAGAGAAAAAATAATTGATTATGAGAATTATTGCAGATTAATTCTGAGTGATCATCTGAGCTCTATTTAAACCACATTTTAACAGCGTTATTGAGTCTAAAATAGCAGCTTCTCTGTGTTGCTGCACTGTAAATACAATGCTGCAGGAGGAACGGAGAGAATTCATTCATCTGTAATTATCGGTGGCGTTGTGATGTCAGGTGCTCAGCACATGCAGGGATCCGGGGCCTCCTCCTCCTCCTCCTCCTCCTTCTCCTGCTCCACCACCACCTCCTCCTCCACCTCCAGCAGCAGCAGCAGCAGCAGCAGACAGAGAATGAAGAGGGAAAGCCTTCCTGTGAACGTATCAGCAGCTCTCTGCCAGCTGCCTGTCTGGAATAAACAAACACAGGCTTATTTGTTGCAGGCGGAAATAAGCAGAATCAAACTCTATGCTGCTTATTAAAAAGCTCCCCTAATCTTTCGCAGAGCACACATTGCTCTGAGATAAAGACCACCAAATTAATTACCGGTTAATTATCACTTCTCACACTGCTCGTTCGAAAGAGGACAATGGAGTCTTTTTCCCTCCTTTTTTCGGTCCTGCTCCTCCCCCGTACATAGGTTTCTCCCCCCCTCTCTCCTTCCATGGCCTGATAAAGTGTTTATTTATTCCTACAGTATATTTGGCACACACAACCTTTTCCCAGCTACCTCTGGAGCATCTGCACTTGAGCATGCTGGGAGAGAAAGGGGGGAAAATATGATTTGAATGCAAATCAGCGATATAAACACAGACAAGCAACAACATGTTGTGTTGATTATGGAATGATATTCAAATAGAGAATATTCAAGAAGGAGGAGAGAGAGAGATGGAGAGAGAGAAATCCTCTACAGGGGTGAGTAATCACTTCAGTGAAACTGTCAATGAGTAAAAGGAGAGGAGGAACATTTACAGTAAATAGGGAGATGACTATACTTCCACCTCCACTCCACTCCACTCCTTCCACAAGGCAACATGATTAAAATGTAATGTTTAAATTATGGAAATGTTTGATCATGCATTGTTCTTTTTTTTTGAAGGCCTGTGACTATAAGCAGCTGCTTTTTATCTCCAGTCTGGCAGGTTTTGGAAGAGAATGAATCGTGCTCTGTGCCTTTTGGCTCCTTATACCAGGAAAGAAAGAAAAAAAAAAAACTCAATTCAGGCTCATTGAGAAGGGTGACAAGATACTGTAGTTTAAAGTCAGATGATATTCTCTCTCTCTCTTTTTTCCCCCATTTCTTTTCTTTTCTTTTTTTTTGTAACTGTCAACAAATACTGTGAAAAGCCCTAAACCAACAATGAATTTATCCCACTAACAAATGTTGTCTGTGTTTGATATTTGTTATTCCTCCGTGCCAGAGCTCTATTGTTGTCCAAAAACTATTAAAAACTCATCAGTGATACACACTGTTGCACTGGTGACACGTTCCTTCATTACAATGAGCACACACACACACACTGTGGTGTACTTTGACTGAATCACACACACACATATACACACACACAAACCATCCTGCTGCCAGACAGACTCACCACAGCTGAAAATCCCCAACGAATGCACTGTTTCCTCCTGTTTGACAAATGTAGCTAAAACCCACATTAACCAGTTGTTTAATGAAATTACTGACTCCATTATATCTGTGAGCTTTGTTTTATTGTTACATTCTCTGTAGGAGCTGATTGATGCGGAGTAAAGTGAAGTCAGAAAACAGCCAGACACATTTTTGTTGGTTTTGGTCATTTCATGGGATTTGTTGACAGTTATTCTCACAAAAAAAGATGTGTTTGTGGTTGTGTTGAGCTGGTCCTGCAGACTGCACCGTCACACCGCTGTGGCACTTTCTTCTCTGTCTGTCCTCCTTCAATTAGGGACTGGTCTCATCTGATCTGCTCCAAAATGCCCCTCGCTGTAAACCCAATAACTCCCTCTGACGCCGTTCCTATCTATTGCTGCCACAAAGTTTACAAACACACACATATATATATATTTTTTATGTTGAAAATCTGCTCTATGTGCAGCCGGGGTGCACTTTCCTCTGGCTCCACAGGGATAAAAAAAAAAAAAAAAAAGCCTTTGTGTTGCGGTTTCTCATGGAAAATTAAAAGTGTCGCAGACCTCACCTGTCCTGAGGACACTACAGCAACCAGCACTTCTCCCAACTTAAACACTTTATAAGGCTTTGGAGTAACTATGAAAATACATAAGTGCCTCGCTATAAATTTGGTCAGCACTGCTTGCTTTTGCCTGCTGCAGTGTCAGTTGTTTTCTAAGTTTATCTGCAAAAAAAAAAAAAAAGTCAAACTTGTGTAAACGTGCGCCTCATGCCAAAGACTCAGGGACGACTGAGAAGATTTTATTTATCTGCATCAATATGTTATTTTCAGGGGCCTCTCTATCAGTCCATCATTCAAGGTAAAATTTATTGAACATGCAAGAGTGTTGGCAGAGAATATTTCCAGGCGGACATGAATTTTATTATAAGTCGAGACAAGAAAACGACGGCGTTCGCTGCTTGTGTTCGTTCCAATGCATCAGGGAGAGCGAGCGTTGTCTCTTCCGTCTGTTAGATCGCCTCAGAGATCTGGCAGATTTTTATTTGGTTTTGTTTTGTCTTGTTTTGCCTTTTAACCACTTCAGTCCAACAGCTAATGACAAATCAGTGAAGGGGTCAGAGGTCGCATCAAAATGGCGCCTTAGGAACAGGAGCTAATTAAAGTTGATCTCTGAGTGTTTGAGTCAGTTTCTGCTCCACGTTGAAACGATGAGAACCAGAGCAGAGCGAGGAGACGTCTGATAGAGTCTGATGATACATTATGAAGTGCATTATTTTGAATATGATAATAACACAGCATTTATCTATTTATTTGTATGTTGTTTATTCTACTGGCCTTGGAATTGAGACCGTACTGTAAACAGGACTAGATGCAGCAGAGTCCAGCTTTGAGAATTTGGGTGAAAACTAGTTTTATTGATTGTTGAACTTTTTTATTTTTTTATTTTTTTATTTTACAGTTTTCAGTTCTGTAGGAAAATCATGAGTGCAGCAAATTTGTCTCCTCGAAATTGCATCTAAATGCGATTCATGTTAACAAGCGACTAACACATTTTAATCCTGGGTTGTTTAAAGATTGCACGCTTTTATTTATACTCCACTTCCTGTGTTGAACCCTGAAATGAAGCGTGTCGGTTTTATCTTAACTTTTGCTACAGGTAGCGTTATATTCCCTGAAGCATTAAATGATGATCTGTATGAATACGAGAGAGAGAAAACACAGTGTTGGTGTTGCTTCACTGTGTCAGATCATGAGAGTGGAGGAACCATGATGATGCTATAATACATCTAATGAATGAATCCATGCTGCTTTAGGTGAAACTCCTCTAAAGGCAAAAGTGCATTTGAACCCAAACAGATTTTTTATTTCATCCTCCATCTCCCTCCAAACCAAACAGCTAAGCTGAAACCCAGCTGCCATATGGCTGCTAGCAGTACATGCTAAGTTTCAAACTCCCTCATTGGTGCCGTTGCCCTCACTGCCAGTGTCAGAGACTCTGCTTTGCTTCAAAGCTGGTGGCAAACAGTCGCCGCCTGCACCCAGCCGCCTCTCTGAGTGTGCATTTGTAGAGCTGTGTGAATCAGAGGAGGCTGCAGACCTGTTCAACAAACCTTTTCTTTGCAAACTGTAAAGGAGTAAATGGTGGAGCCACCTGCCTTTAATGCCGGCTGCCCTCCACATAAAGAATCAGTAAACAGAGGTAGCAGTGTGTTTGGCTGCTCAGTGCAGAGCAGGTACATGGACATGATGATAAGAGCGGCGACGCTGAGGAGACCCAGCACAAATGAAAGGCTAAGTAAGGCAGGCAGGCGATCTTGTCATCACATTAGCCCGGCCTCATTGTAATTGTGAGGCTGCTGCTGTCAGCCCCGGTGCAGCACAGAGCTCCGAGTCAGAGCTGGAGCCAGCGCCCTGGATAAAGTGCTCCGCCGACTGGAGATAATTGAAAATCCAAAAAGACTCTGGCTAATTTGATTACGCCAGGCAATCGCTGAATTGTTCCCATTATTAAAGGGATTTGATTATGACATGAAGTCAAGTAATTATTGGTGCCGCAACTGCAGGAGCTGTCCCTTCTGATGAGGGCCACTGCTGGAGGGGAACAATGGTCCCTGTGTGTCTGTATGTGTGTGTGTGTATATGTGTGTGTGTGTGCAGGGTTTCTGACAAGAGAGAGCGTGAAGGTAATTTACGTTCAGAAGAAATTAAAGAAAAACAAAATCACCAACTGTCAGTCATAATAGTCCTTTAATCTCACCTCATTTTAGCAAAGTGAGCGCTCTGATTTAACAAGAAGTAAAGACGCTGATCCACTGATCGCTGAGATTATATGAAACGTTCACACTTTGAGCCGCAGGAGACAAAGTGTAAAATCTGGACTGAACACCGAGACACACTGATCTGTCCTAAAAACACATCATATCTGATGAGTTTTCTTTATGAACGCGACTTTCTAACACTCTGCACTTGTCAAAACAGACGTCTCCATGCATGCAGCCCAAATTTAACATTCAGATCGTTTTGGGAGAAGTGATGGGAAATGCAAAAGGAGGAGGGAAAAAAGGGGGAAATATCTCCTATTAGTCTGATGATGAACAGTGAGATAAAGTTATGTTTATTAAAAAAAAAAAAAAAAAAAGCCCCAGCACTATGAGCTAAAAACAAACAAACTCCAGTGCTACTCAGCTCGATGTATATTACATTTGTGAGCTGCAGCTCTGCAAGCTGCTTTTTAATGGATCTCTGAGAACAATGGGCACAGAGGCAGAAACCTGCAGCCCAACACTCAGATTCTGAAATACGTCGTCAGGTTTCGACTTCACCCATGTTTCAACGGCAGCACGAGAAACGATGGAGAGAGAGAGAGAGAAAGGGAGAGAAAGAGAGAGGGAGGGAGAGAAAAAAAGTCAAATTGCAGCAGTTTTAGCCTTTCACTTTTGATTCATCACTTCATGAGGACGAGGCGGCCCCACCGACAGCGGAGTATAATTTGGGCAAATAGAGTGAAACTACAGCATCTCACTTAGGGGACGGGATGGTGGGGGGGTTTGTGGTAGTGGTGGTGGTGGGTGGGGGGCCGTTCTCTGTTTCTTGCCCCACTTAAGTGATTTAGGCTGATGGGGATGAGTGTGTGTTTGTGTGGTGCAGCCCTTGGCTCCACGTCACGCAGGCTCATCTGCGTTTACTTGCACGGCGTCTCTCCGAGCAGGGACAGGTGAATAAAGGAAAGTTCAATAGTTCGATATGCTCATCATTCCTCCCCCTGATCTGCCCGCTGATTTAAATATCAGCTGAATTCACTGAACACTTCCATTAAGGGCCAGAGACAAGTTGTGTGTAATGTATGCCCCCTCATGCAGCTCCCTCGTATTTGCCACACACTCCGCCTCCTCTCTGCCTTTGGGCGCTAAATTCATATGAGGGATTAAGAATCCTTTGTCACTGGACCCCATTGACATTTGAGTGAGCATTAGTGAAATTATAACTGCATCTGGACAATATCCAGCCACGATTTTGCTCCCGATGTGATGATGGGCCGAAGGGGAGGAGGAGGGAGGGAGGGAGGGAGGAAGGAGGGGTGATGTTGTAGCCGCACGGTGTGACCAGAAGGGAGCAGTCTTGTGCCTGGGAGTGTGTATGTGTGTGTAAGTGAGAGTGTGTGTGTTTTTTGTCAGCCAGTGTCTGTGCCGTACAGTACGTCGTACACTCATGCACACACACACACACACATGGGGGGTATGCAGAGATGGGAGTGTGGAAGTGTGAAAGAGTGATTTTGTCCCTTTTGTATCTGGGCGAGCAGCGCCCTTAGTTCTGCATGGATGGAGGTATGAAGAGTCACAGTGGGGGGAGAAGGCGCAGCTCTCTTTAAGGCAGGCTTTACCCACTCGAGTGTCCCCGTTTGAGACACAGTGCCCCAGCTTATCCCCCCCAAAGCACCTTTGACTAGGCCAGCTTCACTCTACTCCCCCCATAGGAGGGGAAAAAAGAGAAGAAAGTGCTCACCCCACCCTGTATACGAGGAGTGTGGGCAACCAGACCAGCAGAGATGACTCATCCTCAGCCTCTCTTCCCTCATCTCTTCCTCCTCGATCTGTCTCTTTTAACCAAATTTGAAAGTGACTGTGTTTGTAATTCACCTCTGCGCTTGAATAAAGCCGCTCTCCTATCCCGAAATGAGCTTTATATACACTGTAGATGTGCGATGTGCTGTTTGTGCTCCCCTCCGTCCTTAGTGGCAGCAATAGAACACGAGTGGTTGGAGGTTTATTTATTTATGCCTTTCAGGCTCTCTTTTCCTCTTCATTTTGGGGCTAAGAAATGGCAAGCAAGTGCCGCTGAGGCTGCAGAGATTAGGTTAGCATTGATTGCTTTATTGGTGTGGTTGGATTGTTTCGTATCTGGGAACATCTGATGTAAGCACGGACATTTGTCTTGTCTCGTGCTGTCCATGCTTCATTGAAAGATCATTCATTTCTCTCGGTGCCGGGGATTTATTGGTAATATAGAAATGGGGAGAGCAAATGCGTGTTGTTATGTACCCTGTGTTTCTTTAAATGATGGATGCAGATATAGGCCCAGTCTTTGGCCCTGCCATTATCACTCTCGTTGGAGCTGTTGCAAGTAATGTTCCAATTTTAATCAACACCTAATTACATCCAATAATGCACATGTAGCTAATCGGCAATTGTAATTACTACGTAGTCCAGCCTGAGAAGTATGGATCTGACTTGCTTATTGGTAGTTCTGCTGCTGCTGCTGCTGCTGCTGCGGACTTTTGGATGAACAGCAGCATTGATCATAAAAGTCAATCATGACACACATTATAGTAACTTTTTTATGAGGGCTCTGCAGTGTTATGCAATTTCTCCTCCTCCAGTTTGATGCCCCTTCCTTTATTTATTGTGCTGAGCTGGTGTTATCCCCTCCAGACCTCATTGTGGATGTGTTTGAGCGTGTCAATACTATACTCTTTTGGCATCAACCATCAATACTCCACCCATTAAAATGTGGAATTGCTTAACGCAACACAGTAAGATGCATTTCTCTGTATGGAGACGGGTATTTGCAAATAGCCCCGCTGATCAATGGTCTTTTACTGCCTTCTGAAACCATTGTCTGCAAAACAATTGGAAATCTTTGGGAGAGTATAGTGGGGGCAGCGTGAGAGGAGCTGGAAGAGGCGAAGCATCCCAGCACAGCGGCGAATTAATTACCCTTGTGAAGAATGAAGGTCTGCGAGATTTGCTTTTTGGGCCATTATCAAGTGACACTGCAAACGATTGTTTGTCCCACTCTGGGTAATGTAGCCCAAACAATGGCTGGCCCAGGCCATCATATGGATCATTAGCAGCTCGCCGTGGGACCCCCGTCCTATGAAGTTGCCCTTCCGGGGGGCTTAGGGGTTGCTGGGTGCTCTCCCTCCTTCCTTCTACCAGGGGACAGACAGCTGACAGCCCACACGAGAAGACGGGCCACCGGCTGCCGCTCATTAGGAATGGATGCACTCGAGTTGGGTCATCAGAGCAAATCCCAGCGGGCGAGAGCGCGGCTATTGCTGTAACCGTTAGACTGCTGAGGGAAACCAAAGCTCATGAAGACACCAGAGAGACAGGATGGTGCCCTCAAGTCCAAATAATAAGCGCCAACAGTGTGTTGATTTTTTTTTTTTTTTTTTTTTTTTGTGTGTGGATGCTTTTTGCTGTGGGGTTTGTACTGAAGAGTTTAAAATAATGAATAGCTCATAAAAAGGAGATTTCTCACTCTTAAGCAGATGCTGTTAGACACCATCAATCTGCCATGTTCAGTGCATCTCAAGTCTTTCTTCATTCGTCTCACACTCGTCCCTGAGGAGCAGAGGAACCAACTTTTTCCTCTCCATCAAAGACTAGCCAGCCAGCGTCCAGGGGTGTGTATCACCCTCTGTCAGGGTAACAGCTTGAATTATGATTCACTGTATGTTCAGCTGCTTTGAACAACACACAATGGTATTATTACTGTTATATATCAATGCAAACTGTGTTTAGCTTCTACTGTTTGATTCCACAAAACCTGGTTGTTAATATATCAGGGATATTTTTGGTTCTTGTTCGTATTATTGATCCGTTTTCATTGTCTAGGTTGTTTGTATAACCTAGTTTTTGAAGTAGAGATGGAGATATTAATACTATTATATTCATTTTTGATAGATTTTCCTACTTAAAGGCCTATTGATTGGAAAAAAACAGTGCTAGCTAGATAAGTGTAGAGTAAGAAGTCTGACAATGATTTGCTCTTTGGTTACGATTTTGGGTTGTTAACTAATCAGAGGGTTGGTGGTTCGATCCCTGGCACCTCTGGTCCACATGTACGAGTTTGTGATGCGCAAATGTGTCAAATACTGTTATCAAATGGTTGATACATCTAAAAAGGGACTTACTTCTGCAGAGCTGTGAGAAATATTTGTGACATCAAGTGGCTCATTGTGATTATCAACATCTGGACAAACAAGGTCACTTCAGGACGGCTTTTCCTGTCCCAGATGTTTGCGTCTGCACTTTTAACTTCACTTTTGCTTCTTCTTTGTGAGGAAACTGATCTGAACACGGCATTACCTTCCATTACAAACAAGCAAAGATAACAAATGGCACCATTCAAAGGCCTTTTCTACCCACGAGGTTGTATCAGCACTAAAACAAACAAGCTAACGAAATAAATAAATAAACAAGTCAAATGGTTTTTTACCTTGAACCCTTGGTCCAATTTGTTTGTCCAAACAGACATATAATTTAATTCCAGTGCATGTTTTGAATGTAGTGTGGATTGCAAGAGAAACACATTTCCCCAGCGAAATGGGAAAAGCACAAACAAAATTGGCAAGGTGCTGATGGATTTTATGTACAGAGGATGCATAATGCCCCGTGTCAAAAAAGCAAAGTGAAATTTCCTGTTAAATATGCAAAATCCCGGCTGTCTATTGAATGATAATGGCTCGGCACCTTGTCGCTGGGTTGCTGACTCCGTTGGCTGCGCTTCAAAGGCCTGTTGACTAACTTTGAAAAGACCTTGTGTTTCCTGACTCTGGGCTTTCTAAGATTGGACAAATGCAGCAGAAAGAGGGCTGTACGAGTGCCAGTCACGGCTTCCCCGAGACGCCGGGGGGATGTCAGCCTTTGAAGTGATAAAGACCCACTGTTTCTCAAGACAGCCGTCTCACTATGGCCGAGCTCTGTGATGCGCTCATGTTTTTAAAAAATGACCGTGTCGCTTTTGCGCGACGTGCCTTTTCTTTGGGGGGTCACATGTTGCATGAGTTAAGACTCTTTACAATTCCTGTGCAGTCGGGGTATATCTGAGTCCCTGCATGCTGCTGCTGCTGCTGGAGACTTTGTGGCCATAAGTATGAGGACACGCTGTGATGCTAAGGGTTGTGGTTGTTCCATGGTTTGGGTTTGGTGCTTTTTTCCCCCCCTCCAATGAAGGGAAATCTTAAAGCTACAGCATACGATGATATCGCGGTGGCACCACGGTGATGACAGCACTTCCTAGTTTTGACATGACGGTGCACAAAGTCAGGAAGAATTTTTGTTTTCCGGCTTTTGTGTGGAAGACTTTAACCGGCCTGCAAAGAGCAGCGACTTCATCCCCATCCAACCGTAGCTGGATTAACCTGTTGCAGAGCCCCGAGCGCACAAATCTGTTGTTGGGCCCCCGTCACCGCCAACTCACATCCTTTGTGTGTTGTATGTACAGTACAGTACCTTGTTGCCTCTGACTTCCCATCAGGCAGCAGGCTCTGTGTGTGTGTGAACTCTTTATAGTTTATTTATACTTTTGCACCTGGGATTGCGACCAATTTCGTTGTTGTGCAATGACAACAACAAGTCTATCTATCTGTCTATCTATCTCTATTTAGACAGATGCACCAATAAACAGCCCTAAAGCTACTGTAGATTTGAACACAGGTTCCCTGCACACCTCATGTCCAGATGAGGGGTGGAAATGTATCACATTAGTAGCAGGACTGCATGATACAGTATGTAAAAACATTATGGGGAGATATTGCAATGTGTAATTTTAGAGTGAATTGTCGTTTCTATTTTTCATTTTGTTTGGACTTGTACTAAACACATATCCGTTTACATCTTGAGGACATGATCAGTTGGACATGGCGTCTCTAATTTAGATATGCACACCATATTGTGATTTGGATTACATTGCGACTAATTGTGCAGCACTAATTAGTGACAAATTAGTGGTTGAATGGGAGTAAATCCCTGCAGCCAGGTTCCAATATCTGGTTAAACTCCTTAAACCTACGTCATATTTCATAATAATTGAAATTGATATGGTTTTCTAAGCCTATAAAGCACGTGGACATAACAATCACTAGCTATATGTAATCACTGTGTCCACCTACTTTTGGCCATGCTTGCTGTGGCTAGTTAATGTCAGTCTTCATCATCATAATCATCATCATCATCATCATCTCTCCGCTGCATCTAGTTCTCCCCGAGCCCCGAGTCTACGTGGCGCACTGTGCGTTTGCCGGTTGTTATGCCACATGTGTGAAAGGCTTAATAAATGGTGTGCGGAGCTCCACTCCATGAAAAATGGGCTGCTCTTTGTAATCAATGCAGGAGCAACGTGAATCCGGCTGGCCATTATTCCGTCGGCCTAATCATTTGAAGAACCCGAGACAAACTACCACCTGTGCTCTGAGCATTGATCATGTGTAGGTATTCTATTAAATCTAATAATACACTTTCTTTTGGCTAAATCACCCTGCACATTTCAATACCAAATGACTTCTGTTCATTCTATTAAAGTGGAACTACTCTCAATTATGTTTCATAGTCCTATTGTCTGATACTAATGAAGATGAAACACTTTCATTTTTCCACTTAATTAGTTCATATTTAACAAAGGTGCTGTGCCATCAGACTCCAAGGAAGGAGCGCTTTTTCTTTAAATCCCCCCCCTAACCGACTCCCACCCACCCACCCAACTCCTCTTCTTGTTCTTCGCCTCCAATGGCATTGAAAATAATCCTTTTGCTTTCATCCCTCTATAGAAATTGTGTCTGTGCCCCCCTCCCCTTCTTCTTCTTTTTTTTTTTTTTTTTTTATAATTTCAAGACCATTTTAATTGAATTCCTCAAAAGGATCCACCTGATCCTCGGTGCGGTTTTTTGTTGAATGAGCTTATGCGTTGTGAATGTACCGATACTCCAGGTCCCGTTGGCAGCCAGTGCCAAGGACAGCTAATTGAAGGTGAATTGATAATGCCCCAGCTGTCTGTGTGTTGCAGCCTCATAGCCGGTCTGCTGTGCGTGTCTTTGATAAGTAATTCATCTGTTTGGCCTGGCAGCACTGCCTTGTTGCTTTCATGTCACTCTCTCTCTTTCTATATATGTGTGTGTGTGTGTCTGTGTGTGTGTGCATATGTGAAGCCTTGGATGCTCCCTCCCCCAGGCAATGTGTCTGTAGTCATGGTCAACAGGGGGTGAATCCTCTGCTCTCTCTGCTCTTGCACTTTGGGTCTGTGGGTGGTGTTAGAGTGCTCCATCTTTCTCTCCCAGGCTTCACTCTAATTGGATCCACTCCCAACTTGCCCCCCCCCCCCCCCCCCCCCCACACACACACACACACCACCTCCCCACCCCAAAAAAAAAAAAACTCCTCTGCAAGTCAGCCACCTATCCCATCCTCCTCCAAACTTCATCTTCTGAAAACAATCCAGAAGTGATGCTCAGACACCGACTGATGTGGCACCCAGAGGCGCAGCTGACCAGGGTGCTGCTGAGCTGCTCCCGAGCCGCCTCCTGTTGCTTTAAAGCCAGTCTACCCCCTCCACCTCCACCTCCCCCCACCCTTCACACACAGACGCGTCTCACCTCCATCACACCGCCGCCCCACCTCTGCTTTTGCAGCGCGATTCATTAACATGTTTCAGGTGGACATGGCAGGGCCACGGCAGCGGCATCTGAATCAATGCCCTCGCCTCCCAATCTGCCCTTTATCATGTTAATATGATTTCCATTGATGGAACGCTTTTTCAAAATGGCGTCCCTCTATGGTTTTACATATTGACTTTTTAATTCATGGCCCTCAGTGCCGCATCACTCTTGTTGTGCCGCCGCTGCAAGAATGCTCCCAGATCAGAGACGGATGTTGCTTGAGTGTGGAATTGACTCCGGGGCAGTGTTTTTTATTTTCTTTTTTTTCTACTTCTTCTTCTTCTTCTTCTTACTTCATGCAACCGTGTGTGTGTGTGTGTGTGTGTGTGTTTGTGTCTCCAGCTCCGCCCACTCCTCTGTCTGTCTCCCTGTTGGTGTGTATGTTGTATTCTCCTGTTGGGCTGGAACTTAACAAAAAAACTCCACATCAGTTTCATGTCACTGGGGCGATGAGTAAGTTTCCTCTCTGCTAATGTTCTCACCAAAATACAGTAATAAAGTTTACAGCTCCTCCCAACAGCCAGTGGAGAATTGCCTGAACCTGTAACAAAGCTGTAACAGGAAATAGAGAATTCAATGCCCCACAGAGTTACATCCATCGCACCAGCTGTAAAACACATCCAGTGTTTTTATTATGAAGACTGAAGTGTGTCTGTCTTATTGTGGCTCCCTTCTGAAGAGTCCTCAGACCAGGTTGTTAGAGGATTAAAAGGTTATTGCGTGTTTTAATTAAAAAACAAGCTTCTCATTCGCTCTGAAATGTTTCGCAGTATCAAAGATAATAAAGAGATCTCGTCAAGAGGAGTCTGAATTCTCTCATGAGTTGAGTTTTTTTTTTTTTTTTTTTTTTTTAAATAGGTCACCGGATCTCGCAGCTTCTCTCAAACATCCAATGCATTCGTTTTCTCAGTCGTGTCTGTACACAAAACTAAACATTTTGAACGTGGTCCTAGAAAAACAACATTAACAAGTGTTAACAAGAGAAAAACAAGTTGAGGCCTTAGGAAAATCTTTATTGAGTTCTGGAGAAGTTTGTAAAAAGAATAGAAACAGGGACTGTTTTGTAGACTGCAAAGGTCTGAATTTGCCTCTTCAGTTTAATTAAACGATTATTTATAGAGAATCCTAAAACAAAGTCTTGATGTTTAAAGGTTCAGATTTTATCCTTCTGCACTTTTATTAGAAGTGGTGATCCACCAGAAGATAGGTATGTGGTTTAAAGAACCAATAACCTTCTCAGTGTAGTTATTTTTTACATCTCCTCTCACAGCTTCTCACTCAGCTTCTCGAGCTCTTGTAACAACAGGTCAGTGTCAGCCAATCAGAAGAGAGGAGGCTCTGAGCCTCTCTTCTGGCTAAATGTTTTCTGAGTAATCAGATTCAAGGTAAACAACCAGAGAAACCAAATCCTGCATAGCTGCACAGTGGGTCCAGGTGGGCGGGACTTCATGTCTGTTTTTTTGTGACATCACAAAGTTCAGGAAGTCCTGACAGCTGGTTTTAAGGTTCAGTTTCTTCAAAGTATTTAAAGTATAGTTCACTAGACCTGGTTTATATGAAACTTTTAATGACATGTTTGGCTAAAGAGCATGTTGGCCACTACTGGAAGGCAACTGGTTTGATTTGTGTTCTCATCTCCAAGGGTCCCACAAAAGCTCCAAATGTGGGTACTCACACGAAATTATTGAGCGCCAAAATAAAATAACAGTCAAAATGTAACGGCCTGACAGTTGTGTGATGCCTTTAGCAGACATCAGAGAGCAGCAGTGAACTCCCATCACCACCAACTGTGAGCAACAGTTGCCCGCTCATATATGAACAATTAAGCGGAAATAAAATCGTTGTCACTGCACCAACATTTGATGCGCAGCGACTCAATCATCCAATCACGTCCATGTGTCGGATCATAAAACGTCTCAATTACAGCAGCCGCCAGCCGCCAGCCAATCACTTTGTCTTTGCTTTGGCTGTTGACACTGAGATTCAGCCATGTACGTCTGGGGTTCCTCAGTGGAGAGCCTCACAGATCTATGTTGAGCTCTCTGATTAATGGCTCTTCTCTCCATTTCAAACGACAAGCTGCCAGGGACTTTGGTTTTAAATTGTGCAATTAGTGATCTGGCATGCTTTGCTTGGCTTCAGTCAGACTCAAATCCCAGTCCAGGGCCTCACCGAAGCGCAGTCGACAACACATACTCCAGGAGCATTTGTCAGACAAATTCATCTGAGCCTCCACTTCCACTTTGCTCTCTGAGCACACTAACCTCCCTCAAATGTCAGCCAGAGTATTTACTGTCTCACCGGTGGGTAAACAGTGGTGATCTGGGTTAGGTAGCACCAGATTTGCAGTGATTCCTCTCAATCAGAGCAGATAATCATTCACTCTTTGTTTTCCTTTTTTTTTTTTGCAATACAGATGCGCAAAATGATGCTGAGTGTGTTGCTGGCCTCTGCCAAATGTTAAACTGCTCCTCATATTCACTCTATTATAAGAGATCTACTTCCCCGCAGTCATAAATTATAAATATATTTACATGTACAATATCCACCTAGGACCGCTATAATAAATCTACATAATCTTGTTGGGTTTACTGCAGCAAATATATGAATTAGGTTACTCATTTTAGGTTGTAAAACTACAAACCAGCCACCTCTTGATCATTATGTTGGCTCAAAAATGAAAACCGGCTTATATAACGTAATTATCACTGTACTATATAAATAACCTAAGCTTGATAATATTGGGAACAGCTTAGATAATAGCCTTAATATTTAATTTCCCCTTTGAAGTCGTGGCTGGGTACATTAAAAGTTCAAGAAGAATATGGTAAAACTTGTCATCACCACCAAGATTCATTTGAACATGTATTTTTAATAGACTCTTGTAGGAGTCGAATTTCCACAGCTCTGAGAACTGCTTTCATTTCAGCAGTAGTTTGTTTCATGTCTAAAGCCGAGCATCAGGAGTCTAGCATCTGACCAGCTGGGATTTAATGTGCCTTGCTGATAGATGAAAAACTTGCTAAGTTGCAGAAAAAATATTCTGAATTATAAGTACCTTTCCCCCTATTCCTCCTCCTCCTCCTCCTCCTCGTCCTCCTCCTCTTGCATCCAGAAGTACAGCTGGATACTAAATATCATTTTTCTGGATGGCGGAAACGACAGTCATCTGCAGAAACGGCATTATCCCCCGTTTATCACTCGCTGTATTTGCTGTGGTAATTAACTTTTTAATGCTGGGAGTTTTGATATCTATTACAAATTAGCACTATTTTTTTTCTCTCTCTCTCTCCTCTCTTTTTTTTGTGTGCGCCTCATCAGGGACACAACAAACACGAGACGTTAGACACATTAGGATGCAAATTTCCCTCTGCAGCTTTTGTTCTGTCTCGGTGACAACTGTTTGGATCGTGGTATAGCAGAGCAGAGGCAGCCAAAACACGGTGTTCGAACATCCATCCACAGCAGATCCAAATACCAGCCGAGTGAGAGAGGGAATGAAACTGTAGAAATCACGGCCTACAGTAGATGTCCCAGTTTTCAAATCTATGAGGGTGATTTTACTGATGATCACTTCTCTCCCTCGGGAGCCGGAGCTGTAAATGTTAACAACACAGAGATTTTAGTCTCTGGCACAGAGTGAAATCCCATCTCTCTGTCCTATAGATGTTTCTAGTGTTTAATATGCTTTAACCCGGCCAGACTGGCACCGATGCAAAGTAACTGAGTGCATTTACTCTTGTTCTGGACATTTACTCTTCTGTGTTTTAAAGGGACTTATTGTCCACTACATTTATCTGACAGCACTGATACTACTTAATTATCAAGAAATGTAAGATTTATAAAGATCGGTTTATGGAAAAAGGTACATTAAACTGCCCAAAATTAATATTTAACATTACCATTAAAATAATTGTATACATATTAATGTGTTGGTAATCTTACCGCACCATATCTGAGACGTCCAAAGCAGCACAGGTCATCTGCGAATCTTACTGCAGATAAAGTAAAGTAAAAAGGTCATTTAGCCTAATAA
Source organism: Trachurus trachurus (assembly GCF_905171665.1). NCBI lineage: Eukaryota > Metazoa > Chordata > Actinopteri > Carangiformes > Carangidae > Trachurus > Trachurus trachurus. The sequence goes on along the minus strand of NC_139905.1, from coordinate 9,314,679 downwards.
TTACTTACCATGACTCCATTGGTCTAATCTAAATGTAAATGTTGTTGTTTTTTTGCCCTCCACTCGTCACTGGTCACGAGTTGTTGATGTCATCTGAAGATTTGAAATATTTGTGCCACTGTGACATCAAACCTTTGGTGTTGGTTCCCAAACAGTCATTTTTTGATACCTCATTACAGAAAATATGAATCCTTTCATTAAAAAAGTCTACTTCAAACAGCGTAATGCATCCATATTAATAAATAAAAGCATCTAAATCAAATCAAATCTAAAGTTTGGACAGTTTTTACATCATGAAATATCTGATGACAAGATAGTAAACAAGACTTTGATGCCGGCTTCAGCTCTACGTGCTATGAAGACTTTTCAGTCAGCACTTAAACAGTATCCAGATTTGACGGCGAGGCCCAGAGGCCTTTAAACAAACCCTTTATTGATTTTGTCTCTCTGTTTCTGTCTCTGTCTTATGGTTTAATATGGGCTGGAGATAATTTGCTACATGGATAAATGAACTTAGCTAAATATATTTAGACTTGTGGGATTTGTGAGAACAACAATCAGGAATCGTGACACCGCCATGGCACCAAGCGGCGCTGATCACATCCATTAATCAAGTAGGTCACTCACAACACTCAGGTGTTAAAGGCCGACTGTGCCCACTGTGTGCTGTGATTTAATATCCAGAGCTGGAGCTGTGGGTGATTGAGAAAGGCTTGCATGTTTCCACACGGTCCCACCATGGTAGTTTGCTCTTCTCCCAAAGCAAACACAGCAATTACAGACGCTGTCAGTCACTGTCAGATGTGGCATCGGTGATCAATCCAACCCATTGGACTCAGGACATTAGACATGAACATACATGCAAAGGGGGGGTGAGTTAAATCCTCCCTCCCAGCTCCCAGGCCTGCTGTTCATTCAGCGTTCCTCCACTGGGATTGAGTCTGGAATCCATTTTGTGTCGCCGGCTGCTGCTGCCTCTCCCGCTATTTCTCAAGCGACATCTGTCCATTTCAACCCACACAATCCTAACCGTGGCCCCCCTTTGTGCAAAAAAAAAAGATCCAAAATTGAACGTGTTTAATATTAAAACAGCGATGAGCCCCGTGCTCCTGTTCGTCCTTGTTTGCGCGTTCTCTTGTATTTTCCTTTATTCTGTCAGTCAGTGAAGTTTCCTTTCTGCACATTATCTAAACCCAGTGTCTGTACTTTTCTGACATTTTGCAGAACCTCTCTCATTATCATTTTCCTCAGTCATGCTCTTGTACTTTAGATCATCTCCGTACACCACTATACTCAAATGTCAAGCACTTTAAGTCCACATACTGGAGTCCTTTAAATATAGTGAGTTTTGTCCCTTTTTCAGCCTGCATGCGCTGCATACTGAAAGCCTTTACGTATTGTCACATGGGCTGTGTCATCGCTGCCCCCCAGATGTTCTCTACAATACAATCCCCCCATGCGCAGAGGGAATCGGTCGCAAATCAATAACCGAAATAGAAGTAAAAGAGACAAGTGTGTCGACCAGAGGCGTTAGTGACAACACATGATCACAGAATAACTCCAGGGACACAGTGAACATCACAGATGGATGGACATACGAGTATCTGAGGCGGCAGTTTTTCCTCTAAGTGCACAGTTATCATGGTGTCAAACCTCTGAGGGAGGGAGAAAAAAGAAAGCATAATAGTCCCCATTCTTAACTTTATTTCTTTGTGGCTCGCGTGCATGTGCATCATGTGGCCGCGTCGCCCTCGCACAGCACAACAGATAAAGATCTATAACTAGGATTGCCAGTCAGGAGGGAACCCGGGGAGGGGGCAGAGGGCTTTGTTAGGCTACGGGTCTCCGCCTGCACGGCTGCACCGCTGCACCGCCGCGCTCCTGCATGGGTAAAGAAACAGCCATACACACTGACCTCAGAGCTGTTGTTTAATCACCAGGGCATTTTAATGGCTTGTCAGAGTAATGAAATATGGTTGGAGGCTACCTGGTGCAAACATTACGATAAATCCCTCTCACACAAGCCTACGCAGGGCTTAATGGTTATAAATCATCACTTTGGGGAGAGAAAAATGACAGCTATTAAAATAATGAATGGGATGATTAATTTTTCACATTAAAGATTAAAAGCTATGAGAGGTATCATCAGATATTTGAGCCGCTGTAAACGTTTGAAAGTGAGAGCTTATTTTCCGCACTTTATGACGCCCTCCGTTTCTTCACTGTCATCCAAGTTTCTGCCCCTTTTTAAAAAAAAAAAAAATTGTCTTCTTCTTTTCCTTGCTCTTCCTCTGTGTGCTGGCTGGGTGCGCCTGCCGACACAGGCATTCCTTACACCTAATTTGTGCTCTTGTAAAAGTGCTCTGAGGAAAAGCCTTGAAGAACACTCATTGCTTGAGGCAGTACAGGACCCTCTCAGCCTCTCTGCAGGGGCTCCTCAAGGCTCTCACTGACATTATTTCATACCTCTAAAGCTGTCATACCTATAGCCTTTCACAAGAAGAATAAGAAGAGCTGGCCAGAGGTAGTTTGCTCTGTTTTTTGTCTTTTTTCCTTCTTCTTTTTTTTTTCTCCACGCTCTTCTTGTCAGTTTCCCTCAGCTACATCTGTTCTGTTGCTAGTGAGAACTGATTAGTCAACTTTCTGCTTGGAAATGCATGTCGAACAAAGACAGTATATAATAACACGTGCTCACTGAGCTGGCATAAATCCCCATGTATAGACAAACTATGACAAGCTCTCTCTCTCCGTCAGATGGCTCCCAGGAGAAGGTGTGTTATTGCACATACATTCCTAATTCAGCTCTCACCATCCAGGGGACTCGCCGTGTTGTTCAGACATATATCACCCAAATTGCAAGGCAAAAGATTAGAGAGGAGAAGCATAATTAGAACATTAATAACCATACATGTTAGGGAACATAAGTAATTGAGTTTTTTATGATGAATGGGAATGTAAACAAAAGGCAGGAGAGTGAGAGGTTCAATTAGAATTTCCAAGCAGTGCTGTGTCTCAGCAGAGACGTGAATGTAGGCTTCTCCCACTGTTGCCCAATTATTTCTGTGTTCCCAGGCAATGATAGTATTGCTTGTCCATCTGCAGCCTTCAAAGGGATATTCAAATCGTCTCATTGAAGCAACGGCTCCATTTGTTGGCACAGAATAAATTGTTGGCTGGAAAAAAATTGTATCCGCTCAGAGCAAAGCCAGGTATTTGTGCAGCTAAAGTTATTTACAAAGTGGTGGGAAATTTAAACGACTCCTCTGGCGTTTCCGCGTGCCTCTTTTCTTTTCTTTCTTTCTTTCTTTTTTTTTCCTTTCTTTGATTTCTGCCTTTTTTTTGTGTGCGTGCATGTGTATGTGTGTGTTTTCCTTCCTGTTTTCATTTCGCATGCTGTCACTGGAGACGCTCGTGATGGCCGCCCACACCTCCTTCATGTTCTTCCAGCTCTTTTTTTTCGCCGTCTGCTAATGATCCAGGGACACCAAATAAAGGGCCACTGAAACAAAATGGCCACCTTAGCTGCCCACTTATATCTCAACCCTCCCCTCTCGAATCAATTCTGACATTTCATTCTGCCCTTATAGAAGGTAATGGTGCATTCAGAGGTTGTTACCGATAATGTTGAAGCGGTATTGGTTGGTTTCTTTGGATAGACGTACTGTAACCTCTGCTGTAGGATGGCCTCGGCTGCTCTCCCCCCTCTCTCTCCGCTCTACAGTACCTTCCTCCGTCGTGTTGTTTTCCCTCTCAGACTGAGACGTTGGTATTTACCGGCTCAAATATCTCTTTTGGCACAAGTGGGAGCAGCGTTTTTCATTTTCTGTTAACAAGTAACCAACCAGTGTTTGTATTTTTCCTCCCACTCTTGTGTTCACACAACATGAAGTGAAAACACCCTTTTAAGTCAGCTAGTCAATATGCTGTTTCTAATATATTATTTACTGCCTATGGGCTGTATATCAGAATGCGCTAAACAACTGTTTCGGTTTTTGCAGTCATAATCATGTAGAGAGAAATCAGAGCCAGATGTCTGGCCCTCATTTTACAGCATTTATGTTTTCCTCTGAGTTTATGTAAAATTCATCCTTCCCTGTTTTATTTATTCCCCCGTTTTCACAGACTCAACAATTAGTCAATTCCCAATCAACAAGAGAAAAGAAATTGCTTTTAATTACTTTTGATAAATGACAAATTGTGTTGGCATGGCTCCCTGCAAATGCTTAATCAGGTGCGGGGCGGGGTAGGGAGGCGGGTACCGGGAGAAGGGATTTCTGCTGGGATGAAATCAATGCGCTTTCTCCGCGGTTCACCGGCTGGGCTTCTGGGCAACAGCCAACCTGGAGCCTGCGAAGATACACAAGTCAGCAGAAAAGCCACCCGCTACATGAGAACAGCCCCACAACGGGGCACAGACGCTGCTGTGGCGCTGGAAGGTCCCCGCTGTGTGGAACACCCATTTGTGTGGGCTGCATTGTTCGCTCGTGACAAATAGGAACACATGCGTGTCTGTCGTGCCCTGTTGCAGTGCAGGTTGTCAGGTTTGGTGCCACTTTACTTACAAGTACAAGGACAAAAACAAAGAAAATGTTCCCTTCAACTGTCAGACTGTTAGCTGGAGACGCTGCATAGAGGCGGTGGAGGGAGTAGTTGTAGTAGGTGTAGCTGTGTGGATTAAACAAACAGGACAGATCGTGTTTATTAGTGATTTTAAAGGTGTTGGTGTGTGTGTTTCTTTTAACCTTTCACAGCGTGAGGCTAAAAACTCCCCACTGCTTTGAGGCCTCACGCTAATCTTGACAAACCAGGTCTTTTGTAACTGGTTTGTCTCTGAACTCAGTATGAATCACGTTAAAACTACTGGTACACAACGTCTACAGGAAGTAGCTCACCTAGTGTCCACTGTCAGCCACATACTGTATATATGAAAGCATTCCATCCTAGGAATAGAATAGAATAGAAACTTTAGACTTTAAAAAAGTCCTAAACAAAAATACACAAGAAAAAAAAATACACCAAATGAAAAAAATAAACCACAGACATTGATACTGATACTGATTAAATACTGTCACATGCTCATCTGAGTGCAGGTGCCAGGTGAGGACTGAGGTTTGACCCTCACAGCTTGCCGTAGCTGTATGCACTCACTGCTGATCGACAAACCCAAATACTTAACAAAACTCATGCAGATCCATTGCAGCTCTTGAGAGACCAACTAGGAGTTTCTGGCTCATTGGATTGGTTCTTGTGGGAGAGTCAGACAGTTGATTTGCTTGTTAGCTTGTTAGCTTGTTAGCCTGTTAGCCTGTTAGCTTGTGGACCAGCAGCTCCACATCCACAGAGACATCAAACCACTCAGAGAAACTCACTGCTGCAGTTTAGTTAAGTTAAAACAGCTGTTGGTGCCCGTTGCTGTTGATGATTGTTTTACTTTTGGATTTAAATACTTCCCACTTTCATGACCTGATGAATGAGTGGATTAAACCTTTTTATTCACAACACAAAAAACCCCACACAACTTGAACATAATTACAATTTTTCCAGTAAAACACATCCGGATTTCATTTCATTTTTTTCTTCTATTAACAAGAGCTTTGTGTCTCTGCCTTCCTGCAGGGTTCGTCAACACCTGGCAGCAGCAGCGAGTCGAGTGACCCAGCCTCAGCCCGACCGGCTTTACCTGTACATGGAGACCCCCAGCTGGGCAGGTGAGTCTCCAAACAAACAACCTTTAACCTCATGTCTGTGTGTTACCTTCCTACCTAGCTACCTTCCTGTCTGTCTGTCTGTTTGCTTGTTTGTATACATCTTTACTTCCAGCCACTCCTACTTTCAATGTGCTGTCTGAGCCATTGTGTCTGAACCAAAGCTTGAAATTAAAATATCTGATTTGAGCTTCTAGGAAAGATCGTGCTGAGAATTCATTCAGCCCATTTACAGTCGTATAGTTTCACGACTCCCAGTTTCCAAATTTCCCAAACCTCATTAACAACTATTATAACCAGGTACTGATGACTGATGAAATGAACCACGATCTCCGACTGCATGACTGATTTTCTACTCAGTTCTTTGCTTAAAAACACAATTTTTGGTGCAAATTCAATGTTGAAAAAACAACCAGCATCATTTTCCAGTTAGAAAATCAGAAAAATATTTGAATTTCACACCGATAATCAACTGTAATACATCCTACACCGAGATAATGGATCTACAGCAAAGAGAAACACAGTGCAGGTGTTTGTGTCTGAACATGTTGAACTTGTCTGTGCTTTTTGTAAACTTCACTACCATACCCGTCACTAGCAAATATTTGCTGAATATCATTCCTCCTGACTAATGTTTTGTATCATAACTGCTGCCGTCTGTCCAGAATCTGTAACCATCATTTGATGAATCCATTTGTTTTGCACAACAAATCCTCCAAACTAAACATTCAAGTTCGTGTCTGTCCTCTGAATGGACCCAGAGAACAGTTGTCCAATAATCATGATCTTATTCACAATGTGTTTCTGTTCGGATACAGTTACACAAGAAGGTTTGTTTTGGTTTTGGTTCAGGCACAAAAAAGCAACGTCATCAGGGCGAGTGAAAGATCATGGTGTGAGTTTTAGGAAACGACTTTAGAGCAGAGTAACTCTTGTTCTCGCTGACCTGGCAGGTTGAAAACCCAAAAGACCTACTGTTAGTACAATCTCAAGTTTTGATGATGATGCATACCAACCCCGTAACCTGCGTCACTCTGATCCCAAACCGCCATAACTCACTACGGCGGCTGCAGGCTTTTAGCATTTCTTCCTGTCGATCGTTACGAGTTTCACCGTCACTTTAACGTACGCTTCATTCATTTGGGAAGTGTGACTCATTTCGATCTCGCTCTCACCTGGCCTCGCACGAGAAGACAAACGCTCTGGAGTTTGACGAAACGGCTTCACGCCCTCCTGCCGTCGCCGCGCCCTCGCTGCCATAAAGCCTGTATGTATGCACGCCTTACTCTCCCCCTATCCGGCCATATTGTGCTAATGTGTGCTGGTTAAGTAGCGGAAGACTAGAGAAAGACTCTTATCCATATGCCTGAGAGCCCAGGAGCCGCCGCGATCTCTCCCCAGACGGAGCCCTCTGCCTCCCCGCCCGTCCTCCACGGAGCCATATAGCAGGTGGCCGTGAGGATCAATGGGCCTCCGCCATTACTTCCTCTCCACTTCACATCTCCAGCCTCATCTCCAGAGGGGGGGGGGGGGGGGGCCTGCGGGGCACGCGGCGTGTCTCGCTGCCGCACACCGGGAGAAATAGGGACGTTTTCCATTAGTCTAATTGCTCAGTTATAGTTCTATATTATTGCCATGATCACCACTGTGGCTTGGTAATGATGGACCTCCCGTGCCCCCGCGTATAGCTGGTGGGTGTTATGTCTCCCTCGTCACCGCCCATTGGAACTCCAGTTGCGGTGGGTGTAGGAGGAACTTAACACCGAGAAGAAAATAGGAGGATAAACAAAAAGACAGAGAGAGAGAAAGTGCTCTTCAAATGTTTTGATGAAAGAGTTTAATCAAATAGCCTCGGCTATTTACATTCTCAACAGGTGCAGGCAGCGTTGGGCTGATTTATGGAATAAACACTGGAGTTGTAGTGCTTGTTCATTTGCCTCTACTAAAAACTGGCAATATGGGGCTAATTTGCAATAATTTGCTGCTGCTGTGGCCACTGGTTAAGAATGTTTATATAATCATGATATAATAAGAAAAATGAAAATGAGTTTTTCATGCAGTTCAGGCCCTGTCAAACACAGCTCACGGACTCGCTAAATGATAATTACATTCCTCAAGCACAGTATTACATTTTACCCTCTTACACGGACTTTGTTCACGGTAAACGGGGGGAGTATTATTTTCATTTTAAGGCGATATGACCCAGTATTATTCCCCTACATCTGAGCTCCCTCAGTACAGTAGAAGGTTCTCCCCCCATCAGCGATTACACGAGGAGTCTTCCATCCAGTCAGCAGATGAGGTGAGGATTATAATGAATTAATTTACCCTCAAAGACTCTTGCCTTTCTTCTTTCTGTTTATAATATCCTATTTGCATACCGTAGTCTCTCATGATCGAGACGGTGGAAAAGCTTTAGTTTAAGCTGCGCTGGACTAATCGCTGCTGAATATTTCGCGGCTGACCTGTAGCTCTCCCTACAGGTCGGCACATAAAAGCTGCTTCCTGTTTTGAATTTCGACTCGTACAGTAGGATTGTTGCTGATTAATTCGCTTTTTTATTCCTTGGAAGGAGAAAATCCTTGGCCATCATCCCTGTTTTTCAAATTTATTTATTTATTTTACTTATTTTTTTTATTTTTTTCCTTTACAGGTGTGTGAGTATTGATCTTTGCCTTTGCTCCAGGGGAGTGTGTTCACTTAAAAGGCCCACTGATGTAGCAGAGCTTATTAAACAAATAGGCCAGAGAACAAGGCCACAATCTCTTTGAATCATGGAGGAGGTTGCCTGTCTTAAAACACCACTGTATCAAATATGAAACGCTCTGCTAACAAGGTGTGTAATCTATTTTAATCAGATCATATTTTATGAAACAAGGAGAGGGTTGAACTTAAGTAAGAGAGAAAGACAGAGATTCTGTGGGCGGGGGGGGGGGGGTTGGGGATTGTATTTTGAAATTGGATGTGACGGCTGGGGACCATGACTTGATTTTACATGCATGGCTTTATAATGAAGCCACGCCAAATGGTCAGTTATGGTTAAGTTTAGGGGGAGCGGGAGCCTTGCTGTAATGGGAGGCTAATTCAGGGCCTATAACGCCTTGACAGGCTGCAGAGCAGAGCAGGAATATGGAGAAGGATGTACGTTGGGAGTCTCTGGGGCTGTAGTAAAGGTCTGTATTTGTCTGCAAATTACCAGGTTGCCTGAGGATATAACAGGGTCAACAGCAGCGTGGCGCATTTTCCCGAGCGCCGCACATAGGAAATAAACACAACACAGACTCACACTCACTCACTCCCACGCAGAGAGACTCGCTAACTTGCTCAAATCAAGTGTCGCACAGGAGTGACTTCATGTTGTCATCGCAATTCAGGCCATGATCCTTTTTATATCTATATCTTTACACAGGCTGAGTTCATAGGCGAGTGTTTTCAATCACTGTTTTTTTTTCTCTTGTGCCATAAATTGTTTCAGATCCTGTGACACCAGACTTGGTTATGAATATATGAATATAGTATATATATGAAGACCTTAGGAAGCACCACCAGTCAGACGGGGGTAATGGATAGGGAGATATTATATACTGCTCCGGGAAGCACCACTTGTTAGCAAAAGCTTTGACCATATTTTAATGATCATAGGAAAACATCTAACCTCAAACGTACGTCCACAACGCTCACGGACACGTTAAATTTGTGTTGCAAACGGAGGATGTCGGTGAAGTGCGCTCTCTCTGCCTTCTGGAAAAACAAAATCCTCTGCACTTATGGTAAATAATCAGCGAAAGAGAGATAATATATACTGCTCTGGAGAGCTCCACTTGAAAGGAAACCTCCTCCTAGATTTCACTGATAACAACACTTAATGGGAAATCTTAAAGAGCAAATGTCTGCCCCCATGCTAAAGAGCATGTTGAATGTTTATATTTTAGAATCAAAGTCGACAGCGGGATATCATGTAGTTCCTGTTCCCTCTATGTTCTGGCTGTACGCATTAATAGACGTCTATTAATAGAGAGAGAGGGAGATTTTTTTTTTTTCACTGCTCTGGGAAGCAACACTTGTTAGAAAAGCTTCCTGCGAACACGGCCAAAGAAACTCCCCAGATATTAGTCACTGGAACAGCACTCAAAGAAGAATTTAATAAGACAAATGTTAAAAAAAATTGAAGATGGCCGGTGTCAGATGGTGTAGTTTCTTTTTGGTGCATGGTATTGTGGCATATACTGTACCCTAAGTTTAACATTTCAGGGCCCTCCCTCCTCCCCGAGTGTGTCTCCGAGGCCCCTCTGCCACCGCCACCAGAGGGGTGATGAGGAGAAAGGGAGGCTGAGGAGGAGCAGAGGGAGGAAGAGGAGGGGTGCCTGCGTCTTTAAAAGCTAGATGGAGTGAGGGAGTGGGGCGGACGGGTGGCTGGCAGAATTGTGCTGACGGCAGGGCTTTGGTTCAGAGCATGCCCATTAGAGGGAGCCATAAATCCTGGGCTCTCTGGGCCGGGCTGTGTCAGCAGTCCACTGAATGAATTGATTTTAAACGCCACTGAAAAAAAAGAGAGTGCAAGGGAGAGAGAGAGAGAGAGAAAGAGAGAGAGATAGAAGGAGAGAGAGTGACTATTTAATTCACCCTCCGCCAGAAGCCCACACCCCGTTCCACCCCGCTTCTCAATTCAGGACTGTCGTTGAAAAGGGGGAGGAGAGAAGTCTAGAAACACTGAAACTGTCACCAGCAACAAGCCCAGGGCTACACGGCCCCCGTGCGTTTGATTTAAACAGGAGGGAAACACACAAACCAAATACATAATCTCAAATTCCATACAGCATTTGTTCTCTCCCACCCCTCTAATTTTTCCTCTCAGCCCTCTCCTTTTATATCTCCACAAGAGAAATGAGACATATCATAAAAAAAAGAGAGAGGAAGGCAAAAAAAAAAGAGAGAGAGGCGCTGCTGCATTTGAATTTCAAATGTGTTGGATTTTGAAATTGATATATGTGTTTATTCATTTACGAGCAGCATCCATGTGTGCATGCATTTATATATTATCAGCAGCAATGAAACGCTGCATAGACGGCTCGCAGCCCATCTCTCTCCCCCGTGTGCCCCCTCGTCTTTGTTTCCTCCTCGAGCCGCGGCTGCAGCGTTATGTTCAGCATCACAGGAAATATGTCTGTAAATAGACACACGGTAAATTGTGCATGAGGACCGGTTTCAGGCGGCCACACAGTTTTTTTTTTTTTCAAACGTAAACACTTTCAGCGTCTGCACTAACTTTCTGTTTGTCACACTTTATACCCACGACACGCCGACACCTCTCTCAGCGTGCGTACCGGTGGGAGTGTCTGTAGACATTGTGATTGTGGTGGTGGAGTGCGAGTGCCGTGCTGCATTTGTAGAGAGAGAGCAGGTGTTACAAGGCTGCAGTGCGAGGCCAGGCTGAGGACGCCGGCCCTGTGTGAAACCTGCAGTGCAACCGGAACACGGGGAGAGGATAGGTCACCGTAATGAGCGTGCACATCAGTCGCAAAATAATCACAGTAAAGTTCAGCGGTGTAACACACACAGACATCTGAACTATCACAAAAGGTCTGTTTTTGATCATTAGAGCCTTGTGATGAATTTGGACTGTTGTTTGAGAAGGATTTCTGACACTGCTGGACTCCTTTACAGGTCAGGATAAAGTATATTTAACTAGCTTTCCATTGCAGCCTCTCAAACATTACACCTGGATTAGTCTTTTTTTCTTTTTTAAATTACCACAATGAGCAAAAAGACGAGGGTCCAGTCCAGAGATGCAAATGTTACATGGTTTGTATTGAGAGTGCTACTGTATATAGTGTTAATATGATAGTGTGGTTTGCATTACATCACATATTTAAACAAATCAAAGCTGATTTTTTTTTTTTTTTTTTTTTCTGGCCATCAGGGGGCAGAACACAACAGGCTGTCACTCACATAGCACACACTTACCTCTGGAAGATGCCATCCCATCATTGGCACAAGAGTCTTCTGTCCATGAATGGAGGCAGAGTACACACACTCTTTGTTTGGGTTGTAGTTCCATCCCCTCCAACTCCTGGAAAAAACAAAAAGGCTCCTTAGGAAAATAGAAAATATGGTGGCACATTTGTGCAGTAGAGTGAAAACAATGGGCTAAAAGGGGTTAAAAGTGATGTCTACGACTGTGATTGACCTCATCACTTCATACACACTGATCACAATCATTTGTGACACAGATGTATTGATTGTTTTTTAAAGGGACAACAAGGAGTTTGCTTTGGTTATAAAAAAAAAAGTCTCATATTAATGTGGATGAATCTACGTTACCTACACTTGTTAATGGGTCAATTTCCGATAAATATATCGTTTTGTCTTTATCGTTATTTTGATATTATTATTTAGAGGTCAGTTCGCCCAGCATTTCCTACTTTCGGTTTTGTGGACGCTGCCCGGCGGGTCATGGGAATAACGCCGCCAAATCGCCGTTTATGGTTGGAACTACAACGGATTCTGATCGTCTTCGAACCTCCGACTTTCATTATTGATCAATGAAAACATTCTTGGCAAATGCTTTCGCTTTCGTCTGTCTTGCGCCAGTCCAAGAATTTCACCATGCATGCGGAGGCTCATGGGAAATGTAGTATGAAAACACTTTGCTTTCCAAAACTCCTCGTTGTCCCTTTAATTGATCAATGAAGCTACTTTGGAATCAAGGTTTGAAAAGTCCATTTTTTTCAGACGCCAACAAAAAGCTGATAGTAGTTGTACTTTTTCGACTTTTTGTCATGACTTTGCTGGATGTTGATGAACGATGTTCCTCAACTGTTGGGAGAGAGCTCTGGTTGTTGGTGTTGACAGTAGGAAGGGGGAGGTGGGAGGGGATTGGGTGGAGGGTGGAGGGTGGAGGGTGGGGGCTGTTGAGGGGGGTCGTCCTCTCTGGCTCATTACGCTGTTTAAAGAGCCGGCGCCTCCGAATCACCTGCCCAGCTCCACGCTTCAAACAAGCTCAGCCACCAGGGATCATACATCAACTTCTCCATCAGTCCCCCTGGCTTCACTTTTTCACTATTCACCTCCCAACAACACCAGTCTCACACACAACCCACACACAGCCAGTGTTGGGAAAATGGATAGCATCGCTTGTTGAATACTGATGTCACGCCCGCGCTACAAAAAGAATAATAAATTAGTTACAAAGCAGCCTAACGTTGTTCTGCGTCATGTGATCATGAATTTAATTGAACGCTTCCAGTGGACTTGCAGCATCCGGGGCCTCGTTTGTGGCCTCAACATTCCTAATGCATGGCTCTTCCATGTAAAAAGTACACTTCTTCATGCCTAATTGCCCATGGGCTAAGGCATGAAGAGGACTCGCTGCGTATTACTATAAAGATTGCGAGGATATTTCACTTTGAAAAATGGCAAAGCACACAGGACTAAGGGCTTGATTACAAGGAGTGGGGCACACAGACTCTACATCTTCCTTCCCTCATTTCAATTATGGCTGACTGGAGGCACGGCACTGCCACTGTCCTCAAATAAAACTAAAATATGATAAAGCTGGAATATCAGGCCCGGGAATGCTCGGAGCCTGGAGCCATGTAAGGCGCAGATACCCGGCACGTAATTACAACATTTGCCAATATTTTTTTGACGGGGAGGTTCAACATGGATATGAGTGAAAGGGGGGTGGTGGGTGAGGGAAGGGCGTGAAGAGCGTTCATGACACATGATAAAAAGCACATTTCATTTCGCCTTCCCTATGGATAACAGGAGACATGCCTGCGTATACTGTAGATGCACCATGGCTCCCCCCTCCACCCCGGTCGACGTGAAAGTGTAGGATAGCGGTGTTATTTTTAAGTTGCGACATCATTACTCATGTGTAAGATGTGCGTGCTAAGAGAGAGGATGTGCTGTCATAACACAGGACGGTAAGCATGCAGAGAAACATCGTTTCCAGTTATATGTTCCATGGAAAAAAGAGAAGATGTTCCTATGTTTGAAATAAGACCCTATGGAGTGGTTCCTCAACAATGCAGACAGCTGTAAGCAAATATTATTCTCCCTCTCTCTCTTTCTCTTTCTCTGTTTTTTTTTTTTTTTAAATAGAGGACAAAGGAATGTGCCACAAAGCGTATTTTTTTATTCAACTCATGTTTGCCCTTTTAAACGCTGCCCTCCACGACCCCCTACAGATGGAGGTGACGTGTAATGTGGCCGCTTTCACACCGTGACGCCCCAACAAGGTGGATCTCCTCTGGTGCCCAGATCCCTCAGTGTCCTCGGCGCCCCGGGCAGCCGCGCTCCAGCCTCCCCACCCCCGCACCCTTTCTACGTCAGTGTTAATAACAGTCCGGCATGCTCACCGTGCCGTCGGTGCCACGCGGGGTCAACGCTTCCGAGGATCCGAGCTTTTTTTCCGAGGAAATCCCCGCGATGCGCAACAGTCTCCTGCTACACTGGGAGCATGAGAATGAATGCAAATTGACAGAGGATTTGCAATGAATGTAATCTATCTTAGCACATTTTAAATTTAAGCGTTAATTGCTTTGAGAATAGTCCTGGTTGGAGCCGCTGCTTGTTTGTCAGGCTGCGGCTTATAACCAAAACAATTTAGCAATTAAATTTAGCAAAAAACACATATGTTTATGAAACGTGCGATTTGAGACTTGACATGTCAACTCTCAGCAGAGCCATCTCAGTATTATCTCTTTATAAATCCTCTCCCAGGACTGTGAGGAGCTCCAAATGGCTTGCACCAGTGTGGCCCTTAAACAGAAGTATTACTTTTCTTGCATAGCACTAGTCTCTTGTTTATTTATTTATTGCAGATATTGATTAAAATTAAAGCAAGAAAGAAGAGAACGTTTGAAGTCTGTTCTCCAACATGCACCATTCAAAGAAAGCAAACTGATGTTTTTTTTTTTTTCTTTCCTTGAGTGTATAATAGATTTTTGGAGTGTGTTACTCTGAAGTACATAATATATCATCCTATATCACTCTGTAGATCTGATCTTGCTCATCAAATGTGAAAAACAACTGAAGCCTTCTCGTCTTCTTCTGGCATGATTTACTGGACTCAGTCACTGGGGCTCTTCAGATAAAGAATCTCAGGCTCCATGTGTTGTTTTTTTATGTTTTCTTTTTCTTTCTTTTTTTTTCAACCCGTTGAAGTAGCTCCGGCACCTGCTTTTCAAAGTGAAGGAGGAAATGTTTTGCAGAGGGAAGAGCCTCTGCAGCAAAATCAAGAACGATTCCGCCCCCTTCACTCGTCACAGTGTGGGGGATTCAATCAAAAGTCTGCCCTGTGACCTGTTCTCCGAGAAACAAACAGCCAGCAGAGTCTCCAAAGACCAAAGCCATCAGAGGAGGGCGGCTTGTGTGCGAGCTAAATCGTGGCACCTTTCTGAAAGCTTCCATCATAGAAAAATTGTGAGTTGTCGCAGTGGAGAGTGACTAGCATGGCGGTACATTGATACATTGATGCAGTGAATGCCTTGGACAGTGCAGTAAAAGTGCTGAGGTTGAAATTAAGCTGTTATCTCTGGCATGTATCACTAGGGAGGCAAGAAGCAGTGGTGCAAAGGCAGCAGCCTGTTTGCTTTACTGTTATTGCCTCTTGCACGTCCGTCCTCAACCGACTCTCCTCATGTCCGCACATTTTAAATGCAACTCCAAGTTTGTTTATCTTTGATGTTGAGAAAACTATCTTTTCCGGTGTAATAAAAAAAATCGCTCCTCTTAGTTTTTTTTAAAATCTAATTAACAACTCTGCATGTAGCATTTTAACATCAATAAAACATTACCACCTTATTTTTAAGAAATTGGTGTAATTACCGGAAATAAACAAGGCAATCGCTGAGAAAATTGTTGGTCTGATCCAGTCTGAAAGCGGCATTTTACTCTGTGTGAAGACCTAATTGTTTTTTGGTTTTTACTTTACTTCACTAAAAACTGAATTTTTTTTTGTTTGTTTGTTTCAGATATCAGGAAGCAGGTCAGTGTTGTGTTCAAAAAAGTGAAAAAGTTGCAGTTTTCTGGAAAATAATACTTTAACCAGAGCGACTCTGCTGCATAATCAGCAGCTCGTTAGTCTTTTGTCCTGGTATTATGGGGACTCTGTTTACTGTGGAGTGATTAGTTTCTTTTTCTAGCACGAAACAAAACAAATTTCTATTGGGGGTCATTAAATCATCTTAACATCAGCTTTAATCAATGTTCTCCCTTCATGAAATGTGTGTGTTGTTGTACTGTGGTGAAAGCTGAAATGATTAACCCGAACCACAGGGCTTGAAGGTTGTCATATTTTTAATAGTTGCTACCTCAAGCAAAGAGAGCCAGGTCTTTTAATACAGACTTCTTCCCCTAGTTTCCCATTTATTCATCATTAAAAGTAATCCTTCAATACTTACTGATTGTCCTATCAAAACAAAGCAAATGTCACGTCATAAATTTATCTCCATTGCCTTCCCAACGTTGTTTTTTCCGTTGCTGTTGAGCTACTTTCAATATATTCAACCTATTGCACTGTAAAACCCTGTCAGTGCAAGCAGAGCCCTGATGGGTCCGATGATGAATTTACTTTTATTATTTTATCATCAATAAAAACAGACAAAACAAATCTCTAAGAAAGCAACAGAACCAGGAAGTATTTTGGCGCTAACTTTCAGAACTACTGCCACAAACAGTTTTTTTGTGATCTAGAGGCTATAATGGTCTCATTTGTTTACAAGTGAGGTAAACAAATGCATCACAATTAATTTGACAATGATGTATTAATGTCCAAAACGCTGCACATAGCACCTTTAAAAACCTATTTCCAATGCATATTATCATAAAAGTAGACAGTGAGTAATATCCTCATGCCACAACAATCGGTTGACGTGACAGAGCAAAAATAATGACAAAAATCAACAGATCAGTCTTTCGGAGATGGAGTGTTGTACCATCCCTCAACATTTTTGGACCTTAGTGTGTGCAGATTTTCTGAAAACATGAAGGGCATTATGTTTTCTGGATCCCAGGATAAGTTTGCTCGTTAAAAGTTCAGGACGCTCGTACGTCATATTTTGTCTCCCTCCCGGTGCAGTGAGTGAGGGGAACATAGGTGGAGGCGCTGGTTCCTGTCATGCCGCGCTGACACCCCCATGAGTAATCTGGTGCATGATAAACAGAGGGTCGAGGTGTCACGAGAACACCTCAGCGACTGGCACAAGGGTAATTACTCTTCCTGCGTGGGTGCAACTCAAAATTTTTGAACCTTTTCTTTCTCCAATCATAGTTGATGGATTGAGTGGAAGAGGGCGATCATCTGGTTCTTAGCAGGCTCACTGAGCGTGGTAGGCCTCTGTTGATTAATGATATCTGCTGCAAGTCACCAAAAGCGGAAATTAAGTATTTCTGTTTAAATGTAACATTTGTCTCCTTTGCTGGTGTTGAGAAAGGCATTTGTCAAATTCCCCCGGCTTTGGCGAAAGGTGGATTTCCTCTGGGAGCATGCTGGGAATTACTCCCTACTTTCACATTAATGGCATTCAGTGTTCCTATTTTATACCTTGAATCTACTTTTCACCCCTTCACCTTTACAACGTATTTTGAATATGGAATCGCTCACTTTTGAAAACGCTCAACTGTGTGACAGTTGAGGAATTAAGCATGTCGTAGATCTCTCCGGAAAGACGAAGCGTGACCTTGGCTCTATGAAAGGAAATGATTCCTGATGGCATTTCTGTCTGTGCCGGGGCACATGGGAGGGGTTCTGGTGGTTTCACTGGTTGAGTTGGGTTACCCTTTGTGCTGATGGCAAAGCCCAGCCGCGCTGGAACAGAAGAGACTCCGGCTTCTGAGGAGACTAATGGTTACAGAGCCTGGCCATCGTCCAGTGCTGCCCCAGCCACTGCCTCTCCCGTCGCTGGGATATCATTACCTCCAATGTGTTACATCAGACTCGCTTGGTCAGGCTCTGAAACAGTCAATACTCCACAATTTAGAAAATCAGCCAAGTTTGCAGAAACAAAGAGGCAATATCGGAAATAAAGACGGATATATAATCTGACGCCAGGCATTTTTTCATGCCGGGTGAATTATTTGTTGTCCGGAAGGTGGGGACGTGGAAGGGGTAGAGGGGAAGGAGGGACGGAGCCAGGGATCTGTCAGGGGTTAGAGGAGCCGGTCAAACGGCCTGAATAAACGTGCAAATCACAGCGCCCAACCACTGACCCTCCCCGTCTCGTACAAGCAGCCTCTACTTTTTCCATCAATGGAAATCTAATTGCTTGAAAAGCGATCAATGGAAACTAAATTGGTTTTGTGTGGAAGCGCGCATGGAATAAGCTCTGAGCTGTTTTAATGTGTGTTGGTTTTGCATCTTAAATCACGGTAATATTTGGAGCGGGCCTCCGCTCTCCGGAGGGGGTAAACTTTGGTAGTGTCGAGGCACAGGGGAGGAGGCACTCAATCAAGCTCCTAATAAAAATCACAGGCTTAATTGTTTTTCCAAACTCATAAATCGTCCAGCTTAATGGGTTAATATTAAGACTTATACAAGGACGATGGGGTGCTTGTTTCAGAGCAGCCGGGAGCTCCTCGTTGTGGAGCTGCGACCACTGATAACCCTCTAGTGATCTGATATGACTAATCCCCTCTAATCCTTAATACACTCCTTAACATGCTCCTAACTGACAGCAGTCGATATGGGTGCACTTCTCTGTCTTATCGCTGATCTCTTTGTCTTTGTACACTCTCTGCAGCGAAATTTGCTGTTCCACTCATCCTTTTGACTGCGGATCACTGGCACATCTGCATAAGTGTCACACGTTTTAGCTGTGAGTGCTTCTTGATAAGCTAAGGGTTGATCAGAGTTTTTTGAAATTGCACCGATTTGCAGGGTTACCAAAGGGCTTATGGAAAGTCAAGAGCGCGGTGGGGGGAATGGTGAAGAGCCAGGCCTTTTTTTTTTTTTTTTTCTACCGCAGTATCCAAAACTGCTGCTTTTTCTCCCCCCGCCTCGCTTGCCTTTCCCAGCGGACAGCTAGATGGACTGCACAGGAGGTTGGGATGTGGCTGGTGCCCGCCGATCGTGTAGCCTTACCCAGGAAAGAACGGTCCCAGCAGAGTAATTTATTGACAGCATTGAGATGTGTTTCTGGCCAGGTGCTTCTCTCAGCCATCCCTCAGATGCTTATCTATCAGTTATCAGTGCAGACAGAGCACAGACCCAGGTTGTATTTCTGTCTGCTATTGTAATTACATTGTAATTGATCCAAGGGTGTGCTGGGCAGTGCTCATGCAGTAACTTTGCAAGGGCTTTCCTTTCTTTTGTTGTCTGCAGAAGTGCTACAGGATCGTTGTAAGCAAACCCTAGAATGTTTTTCATGTTTCCACACTAGTGACAGTCGCGGCGTTACATTTTTGGGTTGTCTATCCATCCATCCATCCATCCATGTATGTGAAAACATTCACTTAGACTCAAGGATGAACTAATTAGATTTCGTGGTCAAAGGTCAAGTTAACATGTTTTTGGCCTTCACTCAAGAATTCATTCACTAATAATTTCTCTCTAATAGGATGAAATTACGAAGGGATTTTTACATCCAAAAGGTCAAATGTCAACTTAACTGTGACATAATTTTTCAAACGTCTTTTAATTTATTCCAAGCACAGATAGATTACAGATAGAAACATTAAACTCTTGACCTAACATATGCGTCTGTTCTCAGCCCCAGTCTGACCAATAGACTTCTTCAACATCTGGCCAGAGTCCAGCTGTTCTCCTCCAATACTAATTGACAGCTGGAAGTTTTTTTCTATTTCTTCAAGATGTGGAAACAGCATCATACAATCCTGCTGTTTGTATGGGCCAGATTTGGGCCTTGGAACCAGGTGTAAAGGAACCGAGCAGACCAGGTACAGGCTAGATTCGATTTCTTATCTGGGAACTTGCTGCAAGTGCAAAATCATCCAACAACAGCAAGAAAAAAAAAGCCAGTCAACAAGAAGTGATTGCTAGGCAGACAAAATAAAATTGAAATGACATTAAACCTGATATACATTTTTTATTGAAGGTCATACCATGGGTACAACAAAAAACATATACATCCAAAGCACATGTTGATTTCCTACTATTGCACATTTGTAATCATTTAAAAAAAAACCTCAGACAGACAGAAATGCTTACACGCCAATATCTGCTTTATTGGAATTAATGTTGATCCTGTAAATCCGAGAGCGTGTCTTTTCAGTATGTGTGCCGTCACTCTTGCAACAACAAACAGCACGGTTCGTGTATCATTCCAATCACGCATATTAACCAGCGCCTCGCCTCCCATCAATCTTCCCACCGCCATTTTGTAAACTGATGCCGAAATGATGTTATAAATGATGTTTGAAAATATCCCCACGCCGCCCTGCATCAGCAGTCTGAAGGCCTATCAGATGTTCTCCACACACATCTGTGAGCTGTATTCACCTCCGGGAAATTAGCAATCAACCTTTTACCAGCCAACACCTGTATAAGGAACACAACATTTCCCCTTGCCCACCCCCCACCCCCCAACATCCAGCCGCTCATAATGTCAGGTCACACACCCCGCACACCCGTTGTGTAGAAAATGTTATTGTTATGTTGATACTAATTTCACATTGCTAATCACTGTCGTGGCATGTAATTTGCATGCGGGCTCCTTGTGCGTAATAACGACTGGCTCAAAGCGGTGCAGGAAGCTTCTGAAAGCAAAGCAGCGCTCGTCCACGCTGTTGCAGCTCTTGAAGCTCTTGTGCAGTCTAATGTAAGTATGCACGCTCTCCCTCATGATCCCTCATTTATCATTTTGACACTGGCTACTTTTTTGAAGTGGAGAAAAATGTTGCAGTCAGCTCTTCCTTTGGTCTCGGAAAATATGTGCGAATGTGTGCGTGTGTGTTGCACGTGCGCGTTTTCAACTGCTTGTGGAAGATAGAGAAGAAGAATGTGTGTGTGTGTGTGATTGTGTGTGCGTGCCTGTACATTATTGTGTGTTTGTGTGTGTGCATCAGTATGATTAAGGAGCATGGGAACATGGCACTGGCTATTTACTGCTGATAAACCAGAGTGTGCATATGCTGTTGTGTTGCATCGCCATTTCTCGATTGCTTGTTATTCTCATTCTGATGCTCCATCTATCCTGGTTTTTGTAAGACAAATCGTATCCTATTTTAAGAAGCTTGTTGACCTGATACAGAGAAAAAAAAATCTTTTTCCATCCTTTTTTTTCTCTCTCTCTCATCGAGCACCACTTTAGTTTGTTTAAGCGTTTATTTGTGTAACCGCACAACATCATTTAGGCACCTTTCAGTCCAGCTGTGACCTCGACACACTGTTTAGCAGAACTCCTGACATTTACCTGAGCTTGGACTAATATTCCTGTTAAATTGCATCAATAGGTATCTGAATAGGTATCCATATTGATTGCCATGCAATCGATTGCTGACATTATGATCCCTCTTACAGTCCGCTGGTGGAGAGTCTCTGATAAACAGTCTGATCCATCTAGCTGCACACAGGGATAATGTTACTTTGCCTTTCTGTTGTGCGCATGTGTGTGTGTGGCTGTGTTGGAGTATGTGTGTGTGTTGGAGTGTGTCATGGCAGGTTACAAATGAGTTTGTTTGTGTTCTGGCCGCAGAAACCTTTTATGCCCCGGGCTGTATGTGTTGTGTGGGTGGGTCTTGGTGAAAGTGATAGAGACTAAGGATCCGTGTGTGTGTTAGTGTGTGTGTGTGTGTGCCCAAATAGCTTTATATGAGTGGGATGGTTATGAGTTTGAGATGCCTTTTTAGTGTTTTGCCTGTTGTTACCACTCTAAGCCATATAGTTTCCTGTCCACTCGGTTTCGATCCCAACGCTCGCGCTGGGGTCAAGCAGGTGACCTATTGGTAAAAGTGCCTTGCGTGCCAATAAATGCCTAGCAGTATTAATCACATAGGAGCCCTCACTCTGTGAAGAGGTCAATGCTTTAAAGGGCACCCAGAGAGCTGCCTAAGACTGAAATACAGCCAGGGCATCTTTCCGGTTGAATGTACCAAAAGTTTTATTAGTTCCCCCAATGAGGTCAGTCTGCCCTGCATAAATGAAATCTGTCGATATCCCATTATAGGCTTTTGGAACTTGATTGTGGGGCATCTGTCAGATGCATATTTCATTCTAAATTTAGTTAGCTGGCTGTAAGTAATGCATACATTACCACCAGCTTATTTCCCAGTGTACACGGCTGCAGAACATCTGTTTTTCTATTAAGTGAGAGATGAAATATTAATCTGAAAGCAGATCTGGTGCAAGTCAATCACTGACAGACCGCAGTGACAGCTGTGCTGTGAAAGTAACACCAGCATGTCAGGTGCCTGCCTCGATACATCTGATCACATCAACACACACACTGTAGCTCAGAGCCAAAACACGGACGGGTTCACCGGATCAAATGGACTGTTTTATTAACTGGGTCGATCTAAGGTGGTAATTGGAGAGCGGTTACAGTTACAGTCAGAGAAATGTGGTGTTGACTCGGTCAAAGGGAAGACGCAGGCGTACATCCTGAAATCCACCTCGGTGCTGCCGTTTGGTTATTAGCTGCAAGTACAAACAGGAAACCACTCATCCATGATATTCCCTGTAATAACACATGTCTCACTGAAGTGTACAGTGTTGGTGTCAGGAAGAATGGAGGCCAAAATTACATGATTGGACAATGGGAGTAATGGGGAAACAGTGGTGGCCACAGTTTTAAGCAGAACTGCTCATGTGCATCAGCTCAAATCGTTCCCATGTACAGCAGCCTGAACATTTGTGTAAATATAATGCATACTCCACATTGCTGGATGGTTAGAAATCAGATATTATTAGCTTAGTTCTCACTTTGGCATAGGAATTAGTAAACACATTGAGCCAAAAGTCCACTGACCCCTGGATAGCACATGTGATAGATTTTGCATTAATCACTGAATACATCATCCGCCCATCGAACGTATCAATCCACTCGATGAATTCATTGAACAAACAGAGGTCCATCCATACGATGCAATTATGGCCCTCTAAATAGCCCCTGTGAATACTTGAAAAGCTAACTGTATGTCAATACCGCTCAAAGGCTAATTCTATTGACGCGTGGCATTTGAAGAATTTAGTATTTGGCTCGGTTGCCAGGTGACGGGCACTAGACCTTGGCTGGAGGCGGCTGTATTGAATGTTTCTCATCATCCAGACTTTAACAGTACATTGGAGAATTCAGCATAGCCTTGTTTATTTTAAGATGATGTGAAATGTTGGGATCTCAAATAATAACAGCAGTGTTGTGTAAGTTCACATTTCACAAGAGCTTGGTTCAGCTCACAGAAAAATAAACTAGTTCATGTTCATAGTTAATCATTTTTTATTCTGAACTGAGGTCACGGTCCCAAGAAATGAGTTCAGGCCCATTTGTTGAGGTTTGTTATGAGCTGTTCTGAGCTCGTCTTTGTCAGTGGATCCTCCTCCTACGCACTCATTCCCAGACCAAAGTTATTGTCGCTTCCTAAACTAAGCGAGTCATTGTATAAAACTCTTAAAAGTTGGCTGCTAGGCGCCAACTTCAAGGACCCACTGGGTGCAGGTGCTAAGAGTGGGCACTGCCAACCACATTACCTGATCCCCCTCTGCTGACCTGCAAGTCCCTCTGTGCTGCTGCAACACCCAGTTCCTCTCTTTGTTCTTATGTTTGTTAGTGCATTACCAACACATTCAGTTATTGCAAACTGATAGATTCAGTCCATTGCTAGCCATAATAAGCATGTTCAATGGATGCTTATTTTACATTTTGGCATTACAGGGTTAGGGTTATCACTTTCATTTGGTGAGTTAGTTCAGTTGGACTTTGGCACTGCGAAAATTGCTTCATTGTGTGATAATTCAAAAAGAAATGCAAGAATTTTCATTATGTGCCCAAAGTTTCCTCAGAGAGCAGACTCCTGCCATGGCTGCAAAATCATCTTCATTATATCACTGAATCAGAGCCCTCAAAATATGCACACACTGACAAAGTATGATGGTTAAATACAACTGAGTTATGGACGTGAGTAACACAATGACTAACAATCATGAGCACCAAATGAGATGGCAACCACGGGAGCTATGATGCCTAAAAAACGCCCCATTGGCTAAATCCCCTACCAAATATAACTGAATACATTTAGTATACCAAACAAGGAAAACAAAACACAACTTGGCAATTTGGCAAAAGTAATAATAATACATTTTATTTATAAGCGCCTTTCAACACACCCAAGGACACATAAAATGAAGAAAATGCCACATAATAAAAAGAAAATGCCACATAAAAAGAGAAAATGCCACATAATAAAATAAAGAAAAGAAAAGGAAAGATGCCGCAGAGCATCTTATACTCTTATACCACATACGCAGTTGTAAATTTTTAAAAAAAGAAAAAAAAAATCCTGCTCAGAAGGGCAGTTTGGTGATGCGGCATGCGTTTCCATTATGACCCGCGTGCTTTATCAGTGTCTTCCATTGTTACAAGGCACACGGCGGGGCTGCACTCTACGTCCATGCAGATTTCCCTTCAGGCCCCCCGACTGTGTGCCGACACGAGCGGAACTGTCCTCCCTCTTGAGCTAAAGACGCTTGGACATTAGCATACACAGGTTGTCACTGGTAAATGAATGACAAGACTTTCATCTCCCCATCTGTCAGCCTCGCTTAGCAGTGACACGGTTCAATGTGCCCGCAAAGTGCCACTTTGGTAGCCCGCGGAACCAGCGCACGATTGAAACTCTGCCTTGCAAAGATTACTTAATAAATAGAATAATTTCACCATCAATATTATCCCAGCTTTGTGACAATGTCAAAAGAGAGCAAGAAAATAACCAATCTATATTTGTTATGAAAGTTTGCCATCCTCCCAGTGTTGGGTGCAGCCATTTAAGCCATAATGAAAAATGGAGGTATGTTTTTTTTTCTTTGTACACAGAGGAAGAGTTTGTTGTTGATTTCATGTGCTTTCATTTCTCTGCTTTTCTTTTTTTTTTTCTCGTATTTTGCAGTAAATTTCCTCTCCCTACTTTGTTTTCCTCACATCTGACTCCTGACACTCAGGTTTTATCACTCGGCTCATGCAGATGAACATATTTTTACCGGTTTATTCTGACTGAAGACAGATACGGCTGGTGAACTCAATTACTGTACATAATCTTAACCCTGCTAGTTAAAGGGATGCCAATTAGTTTTTGTTGGGGATATTTAACGCTCATTAAAAATTAAATGTTAGAAGGCTTACTTTGCAGAGAGAAAATTTAAAACATGAATATTTTATGAGACCTGTCTTGTCTGTCTTAATGACTGTGACTAGTTCTGCTAGCAGCTGCTCCAAATCTTTGCAAAGCCACCCGTGATCCAGTCGCAAAACTTCTGACACCCTGTCCTCAGAATGGATGACATCTTGATTCCCCGGTAATGAAATCATCACTGGGATATTGCAGACGGTTTTAATTCTGATTAAAAGTCATTTTTTAAAAAGATGACCTCAAACATCTCACTTCTCTCATCTCCGCTCTAATTCTTCATTTCCCATTGCTCCGAGCTGAAGTCCTGAGTTGGCAAAATTCCGCTCGCGAATACGAGACGTTTATCAAATTCCTCCATTAATCTGATGTACAGGCCTTGATTAAAATGCTACCCCACACAGACAACGCAGATGCTCAAAGTGCAGACTTATAGGAATACACAGATTGATACAGATGTGCTGCGCTCCTCTACCTCGTCCGGACGCAGAGGGCGGCTGCTTTGGGAATCGATAAAGGGAATGCTCCCTGATTGGGGGGTCGGCTTTTGTCTTTAGTGTTTATCCTGACTCAGCACAAAGTCAAAAAGGCAGCATGTGAGTGAAGGGAAGACTGATGTGCTGAATACCCCCCTCCTCCTTTCTCCTCTTCCTCCTCCTCCTCCTCCTCCTGGTATCTGACGGTCAGGGATTCCTCAGAGCGAGCAGAGATTGATTCTCTCCCCACCCAGAGATAGGGCTTGTTTTTCACATGGGGTGATATGAGACTTTCAGAGAGGTTCTGGCGATTGTGGGGGTGGAGGGGCGGGCGGGCGGGCAGGCGGGCAGGCGGGCGGGCGGAGTGGGTATTGTGCTGGGGCGGTGGGACTGGTATTGGTGGAGATGACAGGATGGTGATGTGGGGATAGGCAGGACTGATTGGAGTTGAGAAAGAAGTGAAAAACTGAGACAGAGATGGAAAAGCGAGGGCCGGCTCTGTGAGACCGAAGGCACTGGCCCGCTGCCTCGTCCCCCCCCCCCCCCCCCCCCCCCCCCCCACCACCACCACCACCACCACCACCACCCTGAGCACCGGAGGCTCCCGCTCAGGACGGCTGGTGTTGCTTCTGGACAAGTTGTCCTCCGGCGTATAGATCCGCTTGTCTTCTAATGCTGATTGATATTAATCAAATTGTCTCTGACTGACACAGCAGCCAAGAGGCGCCATTTTTTAACCCAAAAGGCAATTTTCTAAAATGGGCCGGGGTTGAAGTCTGCCGACGTTCTCGCTGACTGCTCCCGCCAGGGCCACTGACCCCTGGATAGCACATGTAATGGATGAGTACATATGCCTTGTGCTGTCTCCCTCTCTCTCTGAGCGGAGGAGACATGAACTAATTAATTACGGGGGATGTTGGCCAGGCTGGACGCTGACACGATCATTGTGGCTGTGTGGTTATTGACTACTCCGCAGAGGAAAGTTGCTCATTTAGCACTGTGTTGCGAAGCCTGGGAGGTCACTGATCATTGTGGAAGGAGCATATGCTCTGTGTTTGTCTGTCTCTTGGCTTGTTTTTGCTGCTGTCACATGCAGTGTGTGTGTGTGTGTGTGTGTGTTTATTTGCATGCATGCGTGCGTGAGTGTGTATTAATTGCAGGACGTAACCAGTAAACATGTTTACACCTGACACATTTTTGCCGTTCTATTATTTGATGTGACAACACAAGTGCTGCAGTAAATTGAAGCTGGTTGTAATGGGCAGCTTTTATTTCTCCGAGCTCAGGAGTGGTTGTGGGCATCCCAAGTACATGG
Organism: Trachurus trachurus; assembly: GCF_905171665.1. Lineage (NCBI taxonomy): Eukaryota > Metazoa > Chordata > Actinopteri > Carangiformes > Carangidae > Trachurus > Trachurus trachurus. Next base: position 9,287,881 of record NC_139905.1, on the reverse strand, counting down.
CAAGTAGAGTAGATTAGAGGGTTATGCCCTTGAACATCCCTGCTTCTCTGTATTATTCTGAAAATATAGATTACAGACTTGGGGTCAGGGAGAGCGCCACAAGAGACTATAGAAAACCACTGCAATCATCTCAGGCAGTCTCCAGCTCTGATTCACAGATGCTTTTGAAATTCTAATGCGTGCCAAGATGGATGTGGAAAAGTACTCAACTGCAGCTTAAAAACAGATAAATTATGACGCCCATCCTTTTTTCTTTTTTTTTACAAAACAGACTGCCTTAATGGCCCGGCCGAACCGTGTCACATCTGATGGTGTTTCAGCTTTAAATGGCAGCACACACCTCACGGACCAACCAACCTCACTCTTTAAGGGGGAGGAGATGTTTTTTTTTTTTTTTTAATTGCTTTGGCTTTTGGCTTTTGCCTTCCGGTCCTCAGGCACACACACCAGGGGCCAATGAGAGTCTGAGGAGGGAAGCCCTTCTGGGGATCGAGTTAGGCAAGTGTTGCAAATATTGTCAGTGGGAGAGGTTAAGGTGGGGTCTGTGGATTTGCTGTTGTTTTATTTATGAGGGTTAACAACAAGGTTGGAATTCATGGTGGGAAAATAGCTTTTCCTGACTGGTACGGTCGGGTATCGATTCCCAGTTCTGAACAGGAACCAGTTCCAAATTCATAAGAGGTGGTCATCTCTTAATAAAGATGCTCATTGATCTCTAAAGGAGAACTTCAGACCTGCTGCTCTTTCATCTGCGCCGTCCGTTATGAATGCATCAAAGCACATATACCTACTACCGCGTGTGATGTTTTGCAACATGGCTGACTGGGGCTGGGGCTGGTGCTGGCTGCTGCAGCACAGCAATCTAATCAAATCATGGCACAGCAACAATTTCACGAGAGCAAGTCTGTCTAACATGATAACGTCCCCGGTTGTTGTCAGAATGATCTAGCACGTCCAACTCCAGTAAAAACAAGCAAGCAACACATATTAAAAGTTGTGGAAGAATCTTTATAATTTTCTTTCTTAGTTTCATTGGAGCAGTTTAATAACTTTTTTATGGCAGGACTCGATGAGAGCCAGATCAACAGGCAGAACTGAAATCCCTAAAATTCACATGATACAGAAATAGATGTAAGACACAACCAGGGCCTGTGGTTCATCAATATAACTGGCGTTTGTGATGATTTGAAATATCTGCGGCTGTTGTGGGGAATGGCCGACTCTCAACAGAAGCAGCTGCCGTACACAGCTCAATCAAAAATAACTGTTAACAAATTATACCTTTAGTATCTTTTCTCTCGCTGCTGTCATAAATCCAATAAAGCTAAGGTCCTCTGGGTCCGCTCATAATAGATGAAGACAAAACTCCCCTCGGGGCCAATTAGCCCATCAGGAAATTACTATCTATTGGATTATATACCGTAAGAAAAGCCATATCTTTATTTCTTTACTGGGCTCCAGTTACACTGATTGCCAGTTGTGCAGGCTGTTAGCAGTCGAACATCAGTGGCGGCGCGATGATGATCCGGCAGTATCGGAATCAGCTGATGCTGAAAGGTGTGACAGTCGCCTCTTTCCATCCCCAGCTGATGGAGCTGACAGTGATGTGGTGCAGACAGGTGACAGGAGTGAATTGGCAGGTGGATCTCGCTGCGGTTGTTTGAGGTTGGGGGGCGGCGGCGGCGGCTGGAGCTGTGGGTGGCGGGATGATCCTGGCCAGAGGGACATGGCCGTTCCTACATTTTTAATGGTTGTCCTGGGTGCTGCTTACACAGCTCCTCGTTACTGCCCGTCCAACCTGTCATGGCACAAGGTCCACCAAGCCCCAGCAACAGGCCCTCCTTTAGACACCTCAATAATTTAGTGCATGTGTTTACAGAACGTTGACAAAGTCAAGTACACTGGCCCCTGTATACATCCCACGATGAATAATACATGCGGCCGGTTCAGGAATGTGCCTGGCGGTATGGAAATCCAGATCTACCACACATAAGCAGAGTAAATGTCCTGACATTTCAAATATCCACCGCGCTGAAATGTGCTGAACGCACAGAACTGCACAGACTCCCCGTGAAGAGGGAGAGTTGGTTAAGAGGTGGTGGTAAAGAGAGAGGGAGCGAAGGGGGAGAAGAGGGGGGGCTAAGGATTGTACTCCAGAAATAAAGAACCCCTTTCTCAGAACAATGGCCTGAAACAAACCCGGCATGGCCACAGGCTCTTTGACGGCATGTTTGATGCTGCGTGCTTTTATCTGTTGTTTGAGATGCTTAGGAGAATTACAGACACTGAGAACACGTGGGTGTTATGTTAAGCCAGAATTAATTTTTTCCCCCCATGTTTAAGACTGGGAGTCCAAACTATGATCCCAGGAGGATGAAAAAAAGATGAGGAGCTCTGGGGGAAGGAAAACAGGAATCTACATCACTCGTTTTTACTCCCTTTTTTTTGCCTCTTCCATCAAATGAAGTGTTAGAATCTCATCATGAGTGAAACGATGACTAATCAGTTTTTACAGTCCCCCCGGTGCAACAGCCTAGGACAAGGAAAAGCCTGTAGTGTTAGTTGTACTTAACAAATGCATGAGTTTGTGTGTTGCAGAGAATGAATGACGCTTAATCTAGCAGCATGAATAAGTAAACAGTGTCCTCCTGCTTCTTTTTTATCCTTTTCCTCCTAAAAAATAACAATCAACACGGAGGAATTACAACTTTGTGAGCCGCTGCAGCATTTTATAGTGGACACGGATGTAAAACACCCTCCTCTCACTCGCTTCCCAATCAAGTGTGGGTTTTATGCACACCGTGACATGCGATGCCATGCAGTGGATCACATTTCAAATGGAGTTATTTGCAAGGAGGACATTATGCAATATTGTGTTAGACCTGTGTACACTACATACGCAAACACAAACAGACATCCCCGGGCGCCATCGGTGTTTCTGAAATGAAGCAGACAGCAAACATTTCCTGTTTGTTACATTGTGAGGTATTATGCCGTCTCTGCTGGAGCCAAAGCCTGAGCCGCTGTTAGAGGCTGCACACAATCCTAATAAACACTCCAAGACTAATGAAGTCCGCTCACGTGATTAAGATTGAAAAAATACACTTTTTTTTTCTCCATCTCAGACAGTTTTGTCAGATACATGAAACGTTACCTAGGATTTGTATTTGAATCCCGCATCAGGTGCAGGTGGCAGGTAGTGGAAGATGATGACTGTTGCCCTTTCATGCACGGCTAAGTGTCCAGCTAAACAAGTGGGCAACCGCTGCCATGGAGCCCCAGACCCTCAAGTGGCTCAAAGGCCCCAGATTCATTGCATTTCGGTTGGTTTATAGGCTCATTTGATTAATTGCAAATTTTGTGCATGTCCACAAGAGAGGAGCGGTATCGCCTGAAAAACTCAAAGCATACAGGTTTCTGGAAGTGAGGACAAACCTGTATTAAGCTGATTGAAAACAAGATCGCCACACACACACACGACTGCAAATACAAAGAGGAAATTATGCGACATATGCTGTTGCTGCACCTGATACCGCTCAATGAGTAAACACAGAACTTAAAATAGTAAGAATTCATGCAAATGCAAAGTAAAAATACCAGCAGCGATGTGGAGGAGTCTGTAATGCACCTGGAAACCTCCAGTCTGTGCATCATCCAGGCCTTTTTTTTTTTTTTTACTCTCCTTGATTTAAATATTCGTCAGCTTTTCGTTCTATTTGGGGCAGAACAGAGAAGACAAGATGGGCACAAAGGGTTTCAGGTATAATCAGAGGCTTTATATAAATATGGACATAGCCTAAATTCACCCACAGGTTTCTGAGGAGCAGTTAACGCTCAGCTAATCCAAAAATGGTCAAAGAGAAGGAGTGTGTGTGTGGATCTGATGATGAATTAATGAAATTTAAAGAGGTGATTCTTTTAAAAAATTCACCTGCTGCAGTCGCCATGAGGGAGGAAGCTGGCCGTAGAGACCCAAACTATTTTTATTTGTAAACATGTTTATTTCGGCTGTAAACTTTTAACATGGGAGTCCGTGGGGACGAACTCACCGTTGGAGCCGGACTCTAGTGGCCGTTTAAGGAACTACAGTTTTCACAGCTTTCATGTCGGCTCAGTTGTTAAGCCCTGGAAATAACAGCAAGGTGTGATTCATATCCCACTGTACCTCAGGTTAAAAACTAAATACAGCAGAAAGAAACACACAATAAAAACATAGCAGAAGCTAAATAAAGTCATCAAAAGTTGGTGAACAGTATAGGACAGAATACACAGTCACACCTCCCCAGCTGACCAGCTTACACAGAGAGGAGAAAAACCTCAGGAACACAACTTAATGTTCTCATATTAACACAAATTCAGATGGTTTCAGAAAACGCTCCAAACCACAAAAGTTTATTTGTGTATATAAAATAAGAGCAGGTTTTAAGACCTGCAGTCTGACGGAGCCCAGTGCCGTGTTGGGACTTTGGGGTCTTCCGTAATTTAGAAAGAACGACGTGTCATGTCAAGGAAGTGTCAACATTTATATCCCCCGGCAAAACAGATCACAGTGGATTGACCTGCCAGGCCGCCTGCTACAGGGTGAGCCGGGGTATACAGTTGTTGCAGAGCGTTTGCAGAGGCGGTGATATACATACACACGTGTAAGCTCTCACCTGAGGGGGGCACGTTGACGGGAGCTGACTGTTGATTGAGGGGCTGTCCCTCTCTCCCTTCGCATATTTATGACTGAGAGGATTTGTGTCCAGTTGGGATACAGGCAGCTCAAACTTATCTTGCGGATAGACAGCCTTGTAGATTTTTTTTTTCCTGAGCGCGGATTTATGTTGTCGAGGCGACGCTCAGCGCCTCACGCATCCCCCGTTTTACACTTTACTTGAACTTTGCATTTCCACACAGTGCAGTGTCCGCCTGCTGCGAGTGGCTCTCAACCTCCAGCCATTTACTAGAAATGTAATTATTTATGCTCCGGCGTATAGAGAAGAGATTTTATAAGGAGTCTCACATTTTATCTAATTTCCACCCCTCGTCTCTGAAGATAGGTGATAATGGTGTTGAATTTCCAGCGATGCCATATATGGAATATTATTTTACTACATTATTTTAAAGTCAGCGTGATTTATGGGGCCCAGACTCAAGACGTGATGATCGTAATTAATCTGAACCGTCGTGAGAGGAAAAGGCCAACCACTGATCTATACGCGGCATATGGCTGTGGGATCTTATTCTCCCTGCACCAAAATCTCACTTCTTTCACCTGAATCAGCACGTTTGGCTTCTCGCCTGTGCAAAAAAAAAGGGGGGAAGGGGAGGGAGTGTGGGGGGGGAGGCGGGGATAGAATCCACTCATTCAGTCGTCGCTCTCTTGTGTGTCTGTTTACCCGCACGGCTGCAAAGCGTGTTTGGATTACATATAAAACAGACATCTTCCATCACTCCATCATTGTTTGCTGAGAAACAGGCATGGACCAGATTAGTAGCGAGCGTGTCCCAGACGGAGGGACCGACCCACGTGTTGACCTCCCTCCTCCTGCTGAACACTTTTTTTTTTTTTTTTTTTTTTTTTGCAGAAATAAAGCTCATCTGAGGAGCAGACTGGCAGACAAAGGAGACACTAGTAGCTGGAGAGCTGGAAAGACAGAGAGAAAATTCTGAGTAATATTGATCTTAGTTAATTAGATTCCTATCTATTCTCTGGGGACTGGGGTTCCGGCAACACATTTTAGAGTGAAGAAAGTGGCTGAGAGATATACCAGTATATGAACTCAGTTAATTTAATTTCAAAGCCCCGAGTACAAAATGTGATTTGATTATTGGGAATATTTTTCATGTCTAATTACAATTTCTCTTTTCTACCCTAAAGTTTATCTAAACTTTTTTTTTTCGTTCCTGTGAATCCTAATGAATCTCAGTCCTTGTTTAGAACTAATGACCAAGTGTTTATCTCCCCCCTCCCTCACCACCACCACCACCTCCACGCAATCCTTCCCCATGCAGTTCAGTAATTCAATATGTAGAGCAGAAAAATTAGATTAGAAATTGAATGTTGATATTGTTAGTTTCTCCACTCATTGAAACTAAATGAATTTACACATTGAATCGCTAATTAGAAGGTATTTTATTTCAGTTTACCTCCGGTTGACGCCCGTGCAATGAAAGATGATATTATAAGGTAAGTCTAATTAGCATTCCTCGTCAGTGTATTTAGTAATGCAAGAGCTGATTCGAATCAAAAACAACAACGGAGAGAAAAAAAAAGAAGAAAAAAACGTGATGTGTGTTTTCAGATTTAATCTTCATCATTTTTGTCAGTAGAGAGCAGTGTTATGGTTTCACTCTGTCTCTGTGAGAGATTCGCTCTGGGATTGGATTTGTGTGTGTATATGTGTGACGGTGAGATTGTGTATGTGTGTGTGTGTGTGTGGGTGAAGGCAGGGGGGGAGGGGTCATGTTGGGAAGCTGTGGCCTGACGTCCCGGGGCCACACACCAGGTCACCGGCTTTCGTGGCTGATCTGTTTGTCATAATGGCTTTTAAAAGGTCACATGTGTTGATTAAAATGACTGATCGTTAAAAGCATCCGTCGGTATCGCACGCATGCACTCACACATACGTGCACGCACATATCCGCCGGTCGTGTCCAACGGTGTATAGTGCCATTTGTTATGGATGGATGCAGAGAGGGTCGGGGGATACATGAATTAGTGGAGTAGGTCAGGCAAATATATGAAAAGCTCTGCACTCTTTTGAAATATTGTCACTTTTTTTTGTCTGTGTGTGTGTGTCGTGGAGCCGCCGCCGCCGCTCGCTCACTCGCTCGGCGTGTGAGCAAGATTTTTTTAGTAATATGGTCAAAAGCAGAGACGGAGAACAAGCAGGAGAGGAGAGACATGTAGCATTAGCGCCCGCTGAAAAGGATTATCCATGTATTCTCCTCACACTTGTCATCATTTATCTCTCACACATTTTTTTTTTTTTTTTTTGCTCGGCTCTGGTCCTTCTCCCTCTCTCCTTCCTTCCACATCCCGGCCTCGCTGCGAGGCAATTGCTCTCTTGCATCACAGGGGAATTCATTGCATTGCTCTGCTAGAGATCCAAATGTATTACTATGAGAGCTGCTGTGAGTGGCTGCCTGTATATAAGAGAGAGAGGGAGAGGAGGGGGGGGCAGCGGCATACCTGCGTCTCACTTTAACTCACCACCGCCGCCGCCGCCACCCCGCCCATTCCTGAGCAGCTCCCCGCCCCCAGGCATCTCCTTGTATGGGAGCTATAATTGTTGCTGTAAATTCTGCCGCTCCCCTACGCCCCTGTCTTAACCGCCCATTACGCATGGTTCACTACGGCCCTTGTTGATTGCAACTGTCAAGAGGGGCAGATTTATGCACTCCTGGTGAGAGATGGAGGGATGGAAGGAAGGGAGGAGTGAAAGAAGGGTGATTAGGGGGAAGGCGGGTTTATTGGGTGAGCCCACGCTTGACCCCCTTCCTGCTCTTCCTCCTCCTCCTCCTCCTCCTCCTCCTCCTCCAGCCAGACCCGGGTTTTACCCCTCACCCTCACACTGGTACTGTACTGTATGTAGTGGATGTGTGTGGGCAGGAAATGAACGGTAGGAAGTCGTGGTCCGAGTCTTGCAAGATGGAGGAAGGAAGGAACAAGTGCTCTGAAGTGGTGCTGGTGATGAGATCTGGGCCTGATCCATTGAGCTTTGTCGAGTGTGTGTGTGTGTGTGTGTGTTTCCTCACTCACACTCTCTCTCTCCTCAGCCCTCAGCCAGCCTCTCAGACACCCTGTCCTTTCTCAGAAAACACCACTTGTGTAACAAAGGCTGCTAATCTGTTGAGTACAGCAGTGAGCCCAGTGTGGAGGAAAAGCACTTCCTCAGCCCATCACAGAGTCGGCTGTGGTCACACTCTAATCCACTGCACCATCACAGCACTAAAATAAACCATTATGCTCTGATAGGTCCTCTGCTCTGCTCTGCTGCTGTTCTGCTCTGCTCTCTTCACACACACACACACACACACACACACACACATACACACACACACACACACACACACACACACACACACACACACACACACATACAAACACATGCACACACACTGTTGTTGTGAATCAACAGTAAACAAATCTGTTACAGAAACCGATTAATTGTAAAATTAGATAATAACTGAACAGAGCAAACAGTTTCTGATTAGAACTTCTCATGTGTGAGGATTTGAGAGATTTCTCATGTTTACGCAACAACAGCGTTTTTCTTTTCTTTTTTTTCTATATAGAGTTATGATGGTCAGATAAATCAAATATGTATGTTTGTTTATTGATCATACAGTAGTTTCCCACGTGTTCTTATGTAATGTATTGTGTTATGGTCACAGTTTGTCTTGTTGTGTTATGCGTTTTGATGTGTGTCGTTACTGAACATTTATTTTCATGTTTTATATTGTTTCATTCTTTAATTTATGTTAAGTTATACAGCTTTTTATTTGCCATTGCGTGTGTTGTTATGTGGTGTTATGTATCATCATCTTTATGTGGCTTTGTTTTATTTGCTGATGTATTTATCTCCATACATTGCAGTTGTGTTCTTTATCATTATTTGCCTTCATCTGTCTTTTTCTTCTCATGTTATGTTTGATGTGTGTGTTGTTACGTTACTACGCAGCCTTTGTCTGTTATGTAATGTTATATTCTCTCATATGTCATTATCTGTGCTGTTTCTTTTATCTTTTCTTCTGCTGTTTTATGCGTTGCTGTTGTGTGTTTTATGTTTTGCTAATTTGTCAAGTTAATGCGGTTGATCTTTGAGCTTTCAGTGTGTTTTCATCCTGTTCTCGTTCTGCTCTGTCCTGATGTATTTTTCATTCCGCTCCGTCCCCACTAGTGTCTTTTAAACCGGAGCCGGAGCAGGAGCTGCTGTTTGTTAGATAGTGATAGATAGTGCTTGTTGCCCAGTTGGCAGCATTACTGTAACGCAGCTAAACGTGCACAAGTCTCTAAGTGGTCCCTAAGTTGTCCTGCGGGATGATGGGATGCCATCATAGCGGCAGTAATGGAATTACAGGAAAAGACCCTGCCCTGGTTGCACTGACGAAAGGCACAAATGGAGGATGAGATGGAGTGAGGAGGAGGAGGAGGAGGAGGAGGAGGAGGAGGAGGAGGAGGAGGAGGAGGAGGAGGAGGAGGAGGAGGAGAGGCAGAACCAGAGCCCCAGCTAACAGACCAATCTACACTATGGCACTTATGGAATTACCCAGTTCACCTTCTTCAGACCAAGCAATCAATGGCGCTCATTAATAATTCACACAGTCTTAGGAGGAAACCATAACTGTCATAAATGGTAATTTTGTTTGATCATTACAATCCTTTTCATTGGGATAAACAGACAACATTATTCATCAGCAAAAAAGTATAAATATTCATGACACGCGCACATTCTGTATGCAGAATAGCGAGCGACCTGCGGAAAAAAAAAATATATATATCCAGGCTGTACTGATGTGATTTCCCCTGAATGATGAAATAATTTACAGAATTGATTAAGATGAAGGCTAATCTTTATGCGGCATATATGGCTGAATATGAATGCAGCCGAGCCTTGCTCTGTCACGCCGTTAGATGGATGATAAGCTGGTGTTTGTCTTTCCGCCGAAGCATCATGGGAAACATCAGAGGAAGTCAGGAATTCTGAAAGCGCTTGTCCACGGAGCGCCGCCGCTCCCCTCTCATGCACCTTCGCAATATGTCACCTTCATTTCATTAGCCGGCGGAGAGCATCAAGTCTCAACCACTTTGAATTTTTATTTATAGCTCTATTGCTTTCTTAGAATCATCGAAAACACAATCACAGTCAGCGCTGCAATCCATATCTATCTGTTGTGTCTAAAATAAGTGCCGCGATATTAGATTGTGACCACGCCGGTTTGCTTATGAGTAGGAAGAAACAGATGGGCTATTACAGATACAGAGACTGAAGCAAATTGAGGTCATGGAGCAGGTCTTGTGAATCGTGCGTTGAAGACGTCGGAGGGCCGGCGGTGTGGAGCGGAGGGAAAGGAAGGAGTTTTGTTTAAAGAGGTGTCTCCGGCGCAAATGTAGTCAGCGCATATGGGAGAGAGGACGGGCCTCTGGGCACAGACAGCCGTCAATGGGCAGGGATAATTTGATGAATGCGTTTGCTGCCGCTCCCCCACCACCACCACCACCACCACCGCCACCTAACCCCCCTCCTATAACCAGATTTCTTCTTCTCTTGCTTTATTTTTGCTCTCTCCGATGAAGTGAGCGTGGTGGAATTTGCCACATTTTGTATTCACACCGGCTCGCCTGTGTGACCGCAGGGCTGGGTGACTTCAGTAAGAAAAAGAAAAGAAAAAACTGAATCTCTCAGTTGAGTTCAGCCTCCCTCCAGCGTCGTTCCTCCTCTTTGAGCCTGTGTTGCTCGCCACGTGAGGGTGTTTAGGAAGGGAAGAGGGCGGGAGAGTGTGTAATGTATATGTGTGTGTGGCTGTGTCTCAAATGTAAATGATGAGTTGTCATTACAGTCGGCTTCGCGCAGGCACGGCCGGCTTTTCTTTTTCTTTTTTCTTTTTTTTGGTCTTTCTATCCACGCGGCCTCAGGATTTGATCTTAGCTTTGTTTCGCTTTTTCCTCACAAGCGTGTCGGTGCGTGCACAGGATGTGTGGGAGCAGCCGCTGAATGCGAGCTAGTCACCACCGGGGAGCGATTTAAGGGCCTTTTATAGAGATAGATCCGTCCGGTTTACTGGGCTGAAGCTGGCTACCAAGAATTGTGACAGACATGTGCCTGCTAGACCTCATACATAAACCACTGGGGTGTTTGTATGCGTTTGTGTGTGTGTTGTGGGAGATAGCGATAGCTGTTGTATCTCACGTGCCTTGCCTTCAATTGCCCAATCAGTCAGTGGAACCCTTCAGACAGTCTCCTCTTAATAAGGAAGCTTCCAGCCCAATTCCCACAGATAGCCTAAGTAAATCAAACCAGTGAGGAGGAGAGGAGAGCCTCTTCAATCAGGCTCTAGAGAATGGAGCCTGGGCAACTCTGGCACTCCAGACAATAAGAGAGAGAGGGAGGGAGGAGGAGGAGGAGGAGGAGGAGATACAGTGATATTCCCGTATGGTGATGACTACACTCAGAGTGAGGTATACCATTCATCTGGCCTCAGCCATCTTCTCAGAGCTGTATCTCTGCACCCTCAGGTCCTCTACACTCTGCATCCCGCCGTAAAACATTCCCCATTGTAATTCATGTTATGCCGCGAGAGCCGGGGCTTTTGGTATACAGGCCCGCATGTGCATGTACACCCCGCCTCCTCCGCCTCCTCCGCCTCCTCCTCCTCCTCCTCCTCCTCCTCCTCCTCCTTCATCCATCCCGCTTGCAGCCTTATAATATGGTCCTCATGGCGAGCTGAGCGAGCCATAATGCCATGTTTTGTATTCAATCCCGATAGCAGCCATTTCAGCAAAGCCACAAACCGGGGGCCCCAGCTTGCGCATTGGTCAGGGTTCAGCTCGGACCATTCGGAGCGGTCCCACGTTGGCAATTTGGGGCGAGAACGCTCCAGGCCACATGCACCTTGTCCGTCCATCACAGGTGAAGGGGAGCGGGGGAGATAAAGAGGGGGGGGGAGGAGGCAGGGGAGGAGGCGGAGTTGGGGGTGTAGGGGGGGGGAGTGGACAGGCTGAAGTTGAAAGGCGAGGTCCTGGCATCTGCATCAGGCCAGGCCAGCAGATGTGGCGATCCTGGTCTATTTGAGCTAAAGTGATGATTAAGGGATCATGGCCCTTAAATAGACAATCCTGTTTACCCAGTTTAGGGCTGCAATCAATCCGCCACTCGCCAGATTAATTGAGACGCTTCCGATTGATTTTCTTTTTTTTTTTTTTCCTCCCCTCCCCTCACTTCCCTCCTCCTCCCCCACCTCCTCCTCCTCCTCTACTGGCCAGCCTTTCCTATCAATGACTTCTCAAACTGCAAGGCCATAATTCATGAGAGGGAGGTGAGGAAGGGGGGGGGGGGGGGGGGGGGGGGGGGGGGGGGGGGGGGGGGCTGCTGGTGGAGTCTGTGTGCATATGCAAAACTGTACAGTATGACATCACGTTACATCACCTGCCTGACTGGGTTCACACCTGGAGAGACAGTACCCATCTTTTCCTCGACTCCATCCTGGAAATACATCGAAATACATCGAAGCCTGCCTTTACCATCCGTGTCCGATTCACTGTTAAACCGCAGATACATCCAGTCTTTCCCTCCAGTCTGGCTCATTCACACCTCCCCGTTTTGCCTTGTCTTCATTACTTTAAATGTATGTTGGTATAGGAAATGTCATAAGATATGTCAGGGTGTGGAAATCTCTCTATTGTCTCACCTGTAACGAGCCTCATTAGCGGCTGTGCTGTTGCAGTGCTGACAGAGAAGGCATCAGTTAATTAGGCCAAAAGGATGAACTTTACACACATACACACGCACACACACATCCACATCGCTGGCACCAGATGATAAGCGCATCAAGATGTGAGAGTTCCCCACTCTTCTGGAAAAGAAAGGATCAACCTGAGCAGTGAGAGCAGAGAGGCCACTTAAAGCTCGTTTCCTTCCCTCAGCACTCACAGTGATTGGGCGCTTTCTTTCTTTCCATCTTTCTTTCTTTCTTTATCTTTTTTTTATTGTATGGAAAAATGCTTGGGTGGACGCATGTGCTTGTATGTTCGACGTATGTTTTATGCACATTTAATTGGCTGGGAATAAGCTGTCGGTTCCTTGACTTATTTATCCGTCTTGATCGGAGGAGAAGAATGATGTGGAGGAAGGTGATCAGGATTGAACTTGTCTTCGGCAGATCTCCCTGATGTGAGACGGTGTCTGTCAGCCATCACTACCATCTGTCAGCGCACCAGATCTTTAAAGACTCCTCTCTGCACTTTGCCTTCGGGGCAAACACATTTCTCATGTTGCTATACCCTCTTCCACCCTCTCCCACCATTACTCTCACACCCCGCCCTCCCAATAAGCAAAAGAAAAACAAAAGCTAGAAAAGAAGGCAATGAGGGTATCAGTTTTGGCAGCGCCTTCGGAGCGCTCACTCTCACTGAGGCAGATTTGTCAGGCTTTGCGAGGCTGCTCCTTGACAGCTTAAGCACAGCAGCTACCTCACTGTGAATTTTCTGAAATGCTGTGTGCAAAGTAGCCATAGATCATCTCTGAATCCCTTTCTCTCTCTCTCCTTCTCTCTCTCCTTCTCTCTCTCTCTCTTTCTCTGTCTCTCTCTCCGGTCAGCGCGATGAAGCGACGTGGACGGCTGCACGACGACGAGCATGTTATGTTAAACACGCCGCTAATGCAGTTTGCCTGTTGGTGATGCTTTTATTGAATGTGACAGCGAACATCAGCGGGGACGAGATGACGTGTAGTTAGCCCGTCCACACACACACACACACACACACAGCTTCTGTTGAAAACAAAAGGAGCATTTCCTTCAATCGATTCCTTTCCGTCTTTTGCTTGTCATCGCCATCATAACACGACTGGTCATAAAGGAAAACCACAGTTTGGTTTGTGGTGTGCGTGCGTGCGTGCGTGCGTGCGTGCGTGCACGAGAGCTAACGCACACATTGTTTCACAGTCACAGGTTGCACTCGCGCGGCGGTAAGTGAACTGAATGGCTTTTGTGCTCAAAGGTGTCAAAGTGTACGCTTTCATGCCACATGATGGTGCACACCACAAATATATATATATATATTTATATATAAAAAGCATTTTAAATATAGATTTCTCTTAGATGAGACCTGCAGGTGCGCGAGCAAGGTGCTTTGTGGAAGAGCGGCACTTCCTCCTTCTGTCTTATGCTCTAATTTGATTACAGACTGATTAAACCCTCCCTAATGCAGTCAGAGCTACGGCATGCTAATGTAATAAAATCACTTACAGCTAAAACAGGTTAGCTTAATTGGCAGGAGGCACGATGCTGGGATTTGCATTAAATTATTTATTTGCTTAGCAGACGCCCTTATGCAGGGCAACTCTCAATTCCATTATACACATTAGCCATTTGCGCAGCCAATTTAGCTTGAGCACCTCGTTCAAGGATAGAACAACAAGTGTGGAATCCCCCCCTCCGCCACCTCCACCCTTCACCCAACACCTTCCCTCCATTTTGTGTGTGGTTGTGTTTCCTTACGGAGCGCCAAGACAACAGGAAGTGCTACGTGTATCGGAGGCCATGCATCGGTGACATATTAGTTGGCGCCCTTGCAAAAGTTTTTGTTGTTGTTGTTGTTGTGGTTGTGGTGTTTGTGGTTGTTGTTTTGCCTTCCAGCGCTCCAGCATGTCCACTCAGTGTCTGGAGTTAAACATAAACAGTACACACCAACATTAGCGCGCTGTCCCGGTCAGTCCACTGAAAGTCAAAGCGTAATTGAGCTGCTCCATTAGCACCGGGATCAACCAGATGGTGCCCCCGTTCTTTTATTCACCCATTTATGTGGGCATGTCATTCTTCCAAGTGTGAAAAAAAGGAGGAGATAGAATGAGTGTTTGCATACATGTGCGTGCGTGAGTGAGTGTGTGTGTGTGTATTGGGGGGGGGTGTTTTCATGTTTTCATGGATAACTGTGGGCGCCTCCACACTCCCACCTGTTAACTAATCTTTCAGCTCGGCCTGTCAGCACGATCATCTCTTCCTCCAGCAGCCTAATGGCTAACCTAGTTATCAGGCAAACTGTACACACCACTGATGGGCGTCTGCACTTAAATCAATCAATTTCATGGGTGTCGGTTGGATATGGCTACGTAGCAACGGCCATACGTTTAAAAGAGATCTCGTTTATTGGGAATTGTTATGGTGAATTTTTATTTTTTTTTATTTTTAGAATTACAGTCACGTATTTTAATTCATCACGCTAAAAAAACCTCAACGTTTATTCACACTAAATGTGTGTTTTATTGTGAGGGAGTGAAATATTTGGAGGAATTGTCACAGTTGAATATTTGAAATGGCGCTACAGTACAACATCTCTGGCTGCTTTCTGGGACGACTGTTTTTCAGACATACCATTGATGGCACAAACAAAACACATGTACATAATCTCTTCATGGCTTTTTATCATATGATAAAAACCTCACTGACGTGTCCTCCTTAGCAAACCGTGTTGATAAGAATCCATTTCTGATTAAGCAAAGCTGTGCCAAGGTTTATATTTGGCTTTGCGCATTCAATTTGCTTTACATTTAATACAGTGTCTTTCACCCAGTAACAGAACTGGCTGCCTGCCACAGAGGCTTTTGATTGGAATTGAATGCACAGTCATTTTCTCTAATATAAATCAATACTCTCCAAACCTGCCACAACACATTTTTTGATGCTCACTATTGCTCGATTGCAGCGCGTGGAGCACTAGTGAAACGGTCAAATGGTTGACACATTTTTTTATTCTATTGTTTTTTTTTTTTTTGGTTTTGTTTTTCACAGAGAGATTAGTTTGTTTGTGAAATCTTGGAAAAACAAATCACTTAAGAACCACTCAGACTTAATCATATTACCTTGCTAAGTAAAAAGTTTTCTGATCCCTTCTTTGCCCCAAAACTTCTGAAATGTCTCCCCCCAAGTCAGACGTGTGCAGGTCTCACCGTCCGCCCGCCCGGCGGCTGCAGGGTGTCAACTCCTCGCTGTCTCCTTTGTTTCTCCACATTAAGTCTCGTCTGACATGTGATGAAGGTTAAATGGATGTGTTGGTTTAAAAAGGAGGTGCATTACAAAGTGAAACACTTGACCACAGAATCAGACACCAGATCCTTGGCTGAGCTGTATGTGTGTCTCCATCTTCTCTTGTTTTTGTTTTTTTCTTTGTTTTTTTTCGCTGCAACAACAGTATTGTTTGCATTAAGGGCCTGGCTGGAGTAAATGGAGCTGTTTTCAATTAGTTTTCAAAGTGCTTATCCCATTAAAGGTAATGACTTATTGATTTAACGACAGTGGCGCTTTTGGTGTGAAACGTGGTGCTATTATGACTCTCTCCTCTGTTGTTTGAAAGAGGCCAGCGATACTAAGCGCCGGGTGAACGCCTTCAGTCTCAGCCTTCCCATGACCATCGTGCTTGTTGTTTTTGCGGCAAGTCCCTGGGTCATTATTGAGTGGCATAAGTAACTCTGTGCTCGCGGGGCGGAGCAGGTGATTTTTTTCTCCTCCTGGCCTTTTGCCAGCGGTGTCAGCTGGGATCCAGGAGCCATCACAGAGGTGGGAGAGCCTGATGTCATTGTCAATGTTCCTGTGCGTCCCACAAACCGCAGTGCAGAGGAAGCGATGGAGGGCCCCGTGCAAGCTAATGTGCCCGCTGCCTCCCCGTGGGTTCCACTTTGCCATGCAGCCATATGGCCGCGCTCCTCCCCTCAGTAATCCCTCACTGGTGTCAGCATCCAACCCAGGAGGGCCACACTTTTGTGTTTTCTCCTTCTCACTCTCCCACTCTGTCTGTCTTTCTCTCTCCCTCATCTCTCTTTCCCTCAGATTTTTTTTTTTTTTGTTCCACACATAATTTTTTCCTCCTTCCTTGGCATTCTGCACGCCTCCCTGTTGAACTCCTTTTGTTTTCTTTCTCATTCTTTCAGCAAGCTAAAGGTTGAAACATTGTTTTTTAACCTTGACAGAACTTTCAGAGCCCGAGCAGCTCGTCGGTACACTAATATGCACCCCACTGAGATAATTGGCTTTCACTTATAACTCATCATTGGCGGTTGCTACTTGCTAATGTGCAGTGTGTCCTCAGTATCGTCAAAAACACTGCTAAAAGTCTAACTTTCCCTATTGCTTTTATAAATCCTCTCCCAATTTCTCCACTATCCGTCCTCACATAGACTCGGTCATCCACACGCTGATTTCTTATCGCTAACTAACTGGGCTCAACGGAGGACGTATCACTGCTGTGAGGAATAACCAGGAGCAATCTGAGTTAGCTTCCCTGTTCCACTGATTTCCTTTCTGCTGGAGTATGGATATGTACTGGACCAGGAGGAAGATGCTCAGTTGCTGACAGCCGCTGTTTCAAGTAATGAGACAAGTGATAAGTCAGCCAGCGACCTTGTCTTATTCCCTTTTGCTTTCACTCTTGCATTTCAATCTTAGATATATAGTGTATGCACACCTAACTGTGCTGTGCGGAGCAGTTATGTCTTTTTTTCTATCTCTCTCTCTCTTCACTGTCATACATTGTGCTTCAACAACCAAAATCATAACCAATAACAGCTGCACTGCAGAACTGAAAAATTAGACTCAAGAGATGTGTTGGTCTACAGAACATTAATTAAATGTGTTGATAATTAACAAAGTTAATTTCTTCTTAGATAAAAAATAACTACTATTTGCAAATACTCAGTTTACAGTACACAGTACTAGAATGCGTGTCATTCATACCAAAGATCTGCAGCTGAAACAACAGATTTTTGGTAACACTTTATAATAACTACACACTATTAAGCATTAGTTACTGTAAGCATTAAATACTGAATCATCATTTATGACACATGAATACTCATTACTATGTCATTTATAAACACAGTTAAAAATGTTTTACTCAAGGGTTAGGGTTAAACACTCACTGTATTTATAAAATACATACTAATGAGTATTCATGCTTTATAAATGAAGAATTCAGTATTTATTAATGCTTAACTAATGCTTAATAGTGTGTACTTATTATAAAGTGTTACCGATTTTTGGAGGTGATTTGCTGCCATTGAACCACAAAACCACCGATGGTCAGTAGTAACATCCATCTCAGGTGATCCAATCACAAGTGGTCAACTCTAAGTTCAGGTGTGAATGCAGCCAAGACACATCGAGGAGTCTGTGTCTGATTAGTCTTAACACATTGGTTTCATAAACAAACTAGAAATATTTTTCATTTCAAACTAACTAACTAACACTGTGGAGCTGTGGTCAGTGCATTGAATTGCTCAGCCCCACTTCTTTTCTTCTTTTTTTTTCTCTCTCACACAAACACATTGACAATGGACCCATCTGACAACACATACCTGTTTATTGGCATATATAGAGCTGGTAAGTGAGATCCGGTCACAAGTGGACACTAGAGAGATACGTGGGGACACATCTTGAAGTAGGTGTGAACAGACGTACTTAGAGCGGACCACTTGTGACCAGAACACTGAAGACACATGTTCATACCAGGTCTGAACAAGACCCAAGAGATCCAACACCGGCGTTGAGAGTCAAGTTCCTCCACACGTGTGCAAGCACATTCCTTGAGCTGTTGCTATACCATTGTAGCTGCAAGAGATTTCCACATGGCTCTATAGTGGAAATCTGTAAAATAAAGAACACAGCTTCTCTTCATATATACAGCAGAATGTGCTAGTTAGCCTCACCAGTGTTAACAGCATGTAGGGCAACAGAAACATAAACTTTATCAACGCAGCAAACACATCTGTGTGTGTGTGTGTGTGTGTGTGTGTGTGTGTGTGAGTGTGAGTGTGTATCTCAGTGCAAAAAAGACCATAGCAACGACTCTTATCACCGAAGATAGGGATAAAATCAATATCACTTTAACCAAGATAACCCGATGAGGACATCTATATGTAAGGTGAACTTTTTTTTTCCCATTCAAAAGAAAAGAACCTTGGCTTCTTCCTTTATCTGATTGTCATTTTTCACTGCTTCTAATGGCTTTTTTTTTTCTT
Source organism: Trachurus trachurus (assembly GCF_905171665.1). Classification (NCBI taxonomy): domain Eukaryota; kingdom Metazoa; phylum Chordata; class Actinopteri; order Carangiformes; family Carangidae; genus Trachurus; species Trachurus trachurus. The sequence continues at coordinate 9,269,165 of NC_139905.1, read as the reverse complement.
TTCGAGTCTGCACAAGTCACAGTGAAAACCTTGCAGCTTGTCAAGCCCATACACAGTTATTGAACAGCTTGAGTCGCCGCTCACTGTCAGCGAGCAACTTGATTTCTGTTTCCCCGAGGAATGAAAATGAAATTATTTCCGCGCGCAGTTGGATGTTTGATTGACACAGCTGACAGTATGCACACATTTCCTGTTTTTAAATGCTTTATAGCGTCCACAAGAGCTTATTGTTATTATTTAATCATTAGTATCGCAGCTCTTTTTTTTCTTTTTTCTTTTTTATCGTTTTGTTTTTCCTTAAGTCCCTGGTGGTGAAATATTAAAAGTACAACAGACTTCCTCTCTAGTTAGCGCTGGTGATGATCCAAATAATTGTACTGTAGTAGATTTACCAGATTCTGTTTTGTAATACAGTTCAAGGTTGCACCTTTACCTGCAGTTGGTAATACACAGCGGAAGGGATTGAGGAGATTTGGACAACAGCCTCAGTGCTCAGCATGTGTGAGATTAAACAAGCATTGTGAATTCCTCTGCAGAGTGCATACACAGTGGACCGACGCTGTTTTTTTTTGTTTTTTTTGCAAAAGGAGACATCTCATTTGTTCCAGTGCTTCACATTCTTTGTAGAGAACCTGGCCGGAGCAGCAGTCAGGAGTCAGACAGGCCAGAGGCCAACAGAGGAGTAAAAATACTCACTCACTATATGTGCATGAAAGTTCGGGCCTCTCTTTGGCGCGCTGTATTCACATCGCCCCAAGCTGTGAGAGGTTGGTGCTATCGTGCACCACCTAGTACTAGAAACAGCCAGGCAGAAGCAGTGTACAATATAGCAGAAGATCATAAGGTCATCTGAGAGCAGAGCCACAAGGTTACCGTCCTCCTCCAGTTCTCTACTATATGTAGACCAGAGCTCAGCTTCGATCTGCTTTTTATACAAAATATCACAGATTCAACCAGAAAATCTCACGGAAAGTGGTGAAGTGAAAGTTTACCTCAGGGCAAAGCACTTATGTAACAAAGCATATGCCTATTAGCAGCAGAAATACATTAAATCACAAATGTAGACGTTTATGTTATAGGAGTAAATGCTGATAAATCTTATACTAAATAAGAAAACAGAAAGTGTCAATTTGATGAAATCTTTAAATCCTAGAAGCATATATTCATCGTATTAATTTGTGTAGTTTAATTTCATTCATCATTTCATTGAAATCTGTTGCAATATTTTGAGATCCAATATAAACAAAGACACTAGTGAGAACATAAAACATCCTTTTTCTGAGGTTATCTACATGAAATATGAATTAAAACTTATTTTTATCATTTAACTCTACTGTAAACAGCAACAATAATATATTATAGCTCATTCTTGAAACAAGTTGGATGTTATCATGGAGATATTTTGATGTGTAAGCTTTTCTCCTTAAATGAATTGTTAAGATAAACCTTGAGGCTTCATTGCTTCTATTTTATCATCGTAAGGAGCCGGGGGAAAAAAGCTCCAGGTGAAGAATGATGATTGGCAGCTCCATACATTCCTCTATACTATAGCACTTAATTATCATTTATTGGTTCCCTGGGCTTCTAAATAGTCATTTCACTAATATAATAAGTAGATTATCTGGCACATTTTACATACCAGCCACTGGATTCAAGTGACAGCAGAAGGAAAAATCAAGTTTCCTTATTATGAAGATGTCACCCTATGCTGCAGAACAACAGGGATGAAGTAACTAACTCAATCACCAAACTAATACACTACACGACCTTTACTTTTAATTCTATTAGAGGACAATCGTTGAAAAAAAAAGTTTTGATGGATAGATCAAGTTGCCTTCGAGAGTCTAAATTAGTCTTCCCTTTGCTGAATTTAATGAAGGCGGTCAAATGCAAATGTGGGAATGTGGGCTGTGTGAGGGTGTGCTCTGTTGTCTGTCTGGCGTGGTGCGATGATGGATAGGGCTGCCAGCAGACTGGGGTTTCACTAATACTGGAGCCTCTGTAGGAATAAGGGGAGGGATGCATTAAAGGATGTGTGCGTTTTTGTGTGCATACCTGCGTTCTCAGGCTCAATGTGTGCATTTGTGCAGGTATTCGAGGAGGATTTTATCGAACACCTTGCTGAGGGCTTTGCTTTTAATTCACTGAGCTCCATTTTCCCGTATTCAGGTGAATTACGTCTCGACTGTTTAATACTGTATCCTCCTCGTTGTATCAACAAAGGAGTCAGTGGGGTTTTGAATCTCAACTTAGAGGTAAGTGAGTTAGAGCAACAAGATATTGGTGCAGGGGCTGATAAGCAGTGGGCTAGTGTTTATTGTCCACTTGTGATCAGACCGACTTGATATTTACTGTAGATTTGGTACTTAATACATTTTTTTTTATTATTCAAAGACCTTGACTTCCAATGAATCTAATGAAATATTTTCATTTTGATCAGAGCACACACAAGACGCCTGAAGATTTTACAGATATTGTTATCTTCAAGGACTTTTAACTTTTATCAACATGCATTAAGATTTGAGGGTAAATAGCGAAAGCATTGGTAATTGACCCAAAAGCCCTGCTAGCAGCTCCTTGAACAGCAATTGTCTGCCAAACAGTTGGCAATATAATTGATGTAAATGCTGTAAATGTGAATATACCCCACAATATAAAACTCAGACAGTGTGTTCCAGTAATTTCTTTTCTGAGCGTGCCACTGAAAAGGCAAAGACTGTTGGGGATAGTTGTTGAAAATCAAAGGGTTATCCTCGTGGGAACATGAATCTGCGCCACACTTTTCATGTAAACATTTCTTCCCATTTTACACTGGAGATGTCGTGTAGGAACTAAGAGCAATCCCCAAGCCTCTCTTTTGTAGAACAGAGTGTGGCCTTAGGAAAGGGTTCATCCTCTGGGGAGCATGAATTTGCAAAGTGAATTTCATCACAGTCGGCTGTTGATTGATTGATGTTTTATGTGGACGCTCTGGACCACTGGAGATGCTTAGAATAAAGGTTAAAGTCATGGTATATTAATCAATGAGTACATTAAGTATCTGGGGACCATGAATATCTATAGTATTATAGTAGCTATAGTATAGCAAACTCAGAGAAACAGAGTCGGATCAAACGGCCAATTTACATTCCTGCCGTCAGGCCCCACACCTATCAGGTGGACCATATTGCTTACCTCCACAGGTGAAAGCAGCAGCAGTGACAGCCACCTCATATTTATCGGGTAATGTTCTCCCATCGTCATAAAACTTTCATTTTACTGACTCAAAATTGCTTAACAGTGTAAATATGCAGCATCCAGGCTCAAGATGGCCAATCTGGGCAGCTGCTACATTAAGAGTTGTTGTGTTACGACTCTGCAGAGTGTAAACAGCGGTATATATCTGGGTGTGTGTGAGTGTGTGTGTATGCGCGTGTGCGTGCGAATGTGATTGCGAGCCTCGGCAACACACCTGCTCGGCTTGGACCAGCAGTGTCTCTGGACCTCATATCCCATTCAGGCGAGCTCCTGTGCGGAACAGGAGCATATGGTCTAAAAAAAAAAGAGTTCTTCTTTCCTTTGTGCCACTGTTTTACAGAAGGCCCATATACCCTCAGCGCTCCCAGGAAAGCTGTTCCTTCTTCTTCTTACCCACAGCACTTTGCCCCTGTCTGTCTCAGCCGCCTCATCCGTGATGGCTTTGGCAGTGTTCATCATCTGACATATGAATATAGACACCCTGGGAGGCAAACTGAGTGGGATGAACCATCCTCACTCAGCTAAAATAACTGTATGACTTGAATTTGTAATTTATTTCAAACGCGGGTGTCTCACGGCGTCGATGCCGTTTCTTTCTCTGTTTTTTCTCTGGGAGATTATTCTGAAAAAGAGGGAGGAGCTAGTGCATCATGGTCGGGAGCGTGTGTTTAAGATGAGCCGGTGGATAGATGATAGATGATTTCCACTTATAGGATTTCAGGATTGTTGCACTCCTATGTGCTGTTCACTATTGATGTGTTTTCTCATCGATGCTGAGATTTGGGTTGAGGGAGCGCCCCCACTCTGGAGGAACACCTGTTTCAGCCTGCCTCCAGATGGTTAGCAAATCTAAATGCATTTTATATGATGTCACACTAATTTGAATATAGCACAGCATGCACATCAAAACCTATGCCTTAGGTGGAGATGGTGGCATCCATATGCCATCATACATGGAACATGTTTACAGTCATGTCGCTCTATACTGCCAGATTTGGCCTGTGCAGCTCATGCTACCACCAAGTGAAATATACAGATTAAATATGTCACACTGTTCTTCACCACTTAGGTTTTGGTTAGCACTTGTATTTAAACCAGATCATGGTGTTTGCTTTAGTAGATCTTGATGAAGGTTCAGGCTTTTTTCCAAAACACAAACAGTTGAATTTCAAGCAAACAATGAAACTGAAGCATACAAGCTATGTGTGGGCTGAAACAACAGTGGGCTAAAAATTGTGTACAGTGACACATTGGACACGCGTGAGGATGCGTCGTGATGTTTTCCCTTCCCTGCACCACTGACTGCGATCACACCGAAATACTGTTACTTGGTAACACATACTTCCTTTATCAGTCACTTTTATGCCAGCGAGCTACACGTGATAACAACCAGGAGCAGGAAAACATTAGCATAAGTTAAAGCGAAGCAGCAATGTTTGTGTTTCTTGTGAAGTAACCTTGGCTGTGGCTGGATGGTAAAAAAAAACAAAAAAAAAACAATCGCTGGGCTGAGGTTGCCGTTGAGGGTTTTTCTCAGCAACATTAATCGCTGGCTGCACTTTTTTCAGTTTTTGTTTTCAGTTTAATTTGAAAACCACAAAGTTTTGAAAGAGTGTGAGATGCCGAGAGCAACTTAATAACACCATTTTTTTTTAAAAAGGACAGCAGCGCAGCTAAGGTGTCCAGCGAGATCTCCGCCCTGAGGTTCAGAGCCGAGTGTTGATTCTCAATGTGTTCAGCACTGCAAGCCTCCCTTTCATGGTATAGTGTCAATCGAACATGAATGAAAATATCTGAAAAGATATAGGCTTTAATGCAATTACTCAGCAGCAGCTTTGAAATGTATGCAGAGTCTTTCCTCTGAACATGAACACAGTACAGCTGCGTTTAAAGACGTCAGATATCAGCGGTACAGTCGGTAGCGTCAGAACATTGATGCTTGCACACGATTGGCAGAGACACTTGTCCTGAATTCACTTTTCTTTTAAACTTATATCCCACTTCAAAAACCACATCCGGCATTTCTGCCCTGAAATTCGCTGGATCCATGTGATCCAAGCAGTCAGCCATGCAAGCAACGCTAATGGAAACACATAAACATGCATACTTACATACAGGCTAAGGCTTTGATCACTGCACCTCCTTCATCAGCTACAGCCTCGCGTGACATCCCCCCTGTGTGATATGTTACCAAAGGAGCCGGTGCCCTGGCTTCATAGGTTCACATGTATATTTAACATCCTCTGCGGTGCATTAGAGAGCCGTACAGCTGAGCTACCACGTTCTTGTAGGTTCACCAATGTCCACATGTGTTAGCAAAGATTTTTGTGCAGTAGCCTGGGAATACTTGCATGTTATATTTGCGTGGGTGTGTACGTGTGTGTGTGTGTGTGTGTGTGCGCATTTGCTTATCAATATTTAAAGATGTGTAACATATTCCATAAAGCATATATTTAGGTCACTCTCCCTTTTCCTCTGCATGTGGGTTTAGTAGAGTTTAGTTGAATATATGTCTCTTCTTTTGGCTTCTGCTTGTGAGAGTCTCAGAGTGTGTGTGTGTGTGTGTGTGTGCGTAGTCCCAGCCCCTGTGATCTATCCTCCTCTGCACCAGGGTTAAAGCCGCACACTCAGGGCACAGGGGCTGCAGGAGGGAGAGCGCGGGTGGGCGGCTCATTAGATAGCACTCCCCGCGGAGTGTGAAGGAGAAAAACACCCATTAGCAAAACAAACGACGTGCCCATCGCTCACACAAACACGCCGAATGTTTACCGAGAGCCAGGCAGACGAGCCCGACGGCAACCTGTGCCTGCTTGGGGCTTCCTGTCGGAGTACTTCCGGGTCACACATGAGGGGAGAGGGAGGGAGAGAGGGTTATCTGGGATGGATAGATGGATATAGTATAGATAGATACAGATAAACACCTTAAAGATGCCTGCGGTGTGTCCACTGCACATAAAGGAAGGAGAAGGACAAATTATTCATTTTGCAACAGAAGCTCTAGACAATTTCTAATGCAAAAAGTTCAACAGGTCAATGGCGAATGAATTTCTGAACTAGAATTTGTAGAAGATAGGATTTTTTCTTTTTTAAATGAAGCAAAACATCAGTTGCTCACTGACACATCGGAGTACGACTACTCCTGAAGTGTTATTCTTCAGCTTTTAGATTTGATTTGATGGCTTTGGGGGAACATTCAGCATTTTCTGATCCAATAGAGCAACATAGTTACATACCTACCTTTAAATCAAATCCCTCCTTTTCATTTTTTTGTTTTTTCTTTTTACCCACACACATGTGATTGGCTTTCAGCTGATGCAGTTCCTATTGATTGATTGCATAATATTTATTCTCGAAAACAAATCCAATTAAAAATGTAGCTTGTGCAGGAGAAAACATGTCTAAAAATTACTTATGCATAATTAATTGAGTCATTCCTTTTAATTAACTTATGAGTTGATTTGTGAAAAAAAAAATGCACATCACAGGTTTTCAGAGCTGAAAGTGACATTTTGTCCAAAACCAAAGACACTGAAGCAGAAAATACTAGTCTGGAACATCTTTTTTTGTTGTTTTTTGTTATGGTCAATAAATAACTTTTTTTTCCCTTTGATCAACTTACAGCTGCAGCTCTATAAGTGGATCAGAGAGATACTCCATCACAGTTAAGACGGCAGCATGAGTTGTGTTGCTGTGTGTCCTGGTGGACACATGTGTCACTTGTGCAGTGAAGCTGTGCGGCTCATCCCTGTATGTGAGCAGCAGGCTGGGCGTAGCCTCCTGGGTAATTAGCGTATCTGAGGCTGGTTTGTCTTCATGACCTCTGACCTCAGGAGTTGTCCTCCATCACTATGTAACCCCCCACCCCACCCCCACTTACTCTCCCATCCTCTCCTAACTCAACGTCAGTGCTGACATCTCCTCATGAATCTCTGCCAAACAAAAGACCAAACAGCATTTGATCCCCGGGAAGTAGCACCAGTGCTAATTTGCTATTATGCGCGATCTTCCAGTCATTTGTTTGGCTGACTGACTACACAGTGTGTGTTACGGTCTGCTGCCTCTGTCTGTGGAGTCCTCCCGCCGTCAGGTGAATGATGGAAATAATTTTCATCAGATGAAAATCAGGCCAAGCATCATGCCTCATGTTTTTCTTTCTTTTCTTTTTTTTCTCTCTTTTTTTTTTTGTGTCCTCCTCCTCCTGGCGTGTACGGCGAGGACGGCGTTTCTCAGAGTCTGGCTGAGTTTTACATTCAGCTTCATTTCGCTCTGTTTCTCTCGAGGAACCTGCTTCAGATCTTAAATGGAATCACTCATCCTGATCTCCACCCTCGCTGTGGTCTCTATCACAAGTCTTGCAGTTGACTAGTTTGCTAGTTTGCGAGAGGTGGTAGGAGGTTTCTCTCTCTCTCTCCCTCTCCCTTCTCCTGTCTCTTTGTCTGGCTACAGTCAGATAATTAGCTGCCGACTGTCAGATAATTAGCCAGGCTGCATCTAATTTTGGTCACAACCTCGGACGATAATGGTCAGATGAGATGGTGGCGTACAGAAATGTATGGGATTAGCTGAGCAGCATGTGCTCGCTTGGCTCGTTCCAAATGGTCGTTCCTGATTAATGTGTTGGTCGTGTTAATGGCTGCAGTCGCATCAACACAGCGGTCACATGTTTATATCTCATTTAACTGATATCTGAAATACAGATTAAAGGAAATGCGAGCTGCGTATCAGTGTGTTTTTCTCTCTCTGATTCAACAAATCACAATTTTAAACAGCACGGTTATTATTATGTATATACTTCACACTGTGTCACCTACTGATGGCAGCTGAGGCGTTGAGTGAGTAGAAATGGATAATAATGAGAGTCATTGTGTGGATTCCTTTTGCCCGTGTCGGTTTTTCAACCAAACACACTTACGGTATGTGCAGGTGCTTCTGACAATATCGCGGAAGAGCTTCCCAAGTTGAGCATTTTGTCAAGAAAATGATCTTCACCGAGACGTCCGGGGGTTGCCTTGAAGTGCCATTAAGTTGAGTAGCAAGTGTAATAGGCAGGTGTGACTGAGGAAATACCCCCTCCTACCTTCAAACCCCCCACCACCACCACCACCACCACCACCAACCCACTGACACCTCCCAGAGCCAGCCGGGGATTTGGGTTAATGCAGAGTTATAAAGACATTCAGTAGAAATGGAGGATTGGAGGCGTATATCATCATGATGCACCTCTGTGTGATGACAGCCGTACTGTATGTGACAGTAAATCCTTGATACTTATGCATCATTTCCTATTTCCTGCTCACTGACGACTGAGGGGGAAAAGTATCGGCAGTAACACAACAATCTCTGCCGGGGCATCAGTCTCTGTGAGAGCTCAGACACCGACCGGCGCTCTGGTGTTTAGTGGCAGATATGGCCGCCTGGCTGCAACCAAACAAAAAAATAGACTCAAAGCCACGACCAGAGCGACTCCAAGAAACAAGAAACTTGAGTCCTAATTCTGTGGCCTTGGTGAATTATTCCTGTTGGTCCCCGTGAGGAGGAGCTCTGCAGCAGACCAGTTTAAGTCCAGTACCGATGGGCAGCAGCAATGTTGGAGGAAGCACACCAGGTATTTTGCAGTGTGAAAAGTAAGAGTGTGAAGGTGATGTTGGTTACCTGAGGATAGGATAGGATAGAATTTATTTATTTAAAACAGGGACAATGCACAGATAAACATTAAAGGGGAACTACATGTATGCAGCTTTTCCGCTGTTTTGCTAACCCTCCTCTCGGCCATGTGCATTTGTTTACAATGAAGTCGGTGAAAAATCAATACATGGAGCGGTGGATAACGTTATATAACGTATACGATGTTACCATGTGTGTATTTGTGTAGTCTTAACCGTCATTAACAAAAGATTGCCGGTTACGGAGCGCCGAGTAACTACACTGATGTTGCAAGGTTGGTTTTCAGCCATGAGACGCCAGGTGGAAGGCAGAGAGCCTCGGTTCTCACTCGTAACAAGTCACAAGTCATGTAGTTAACTATCATAACTATCACAGTTAGTCCGCAACTTTTTAATTAAGGTAAAAATGTAGCATATCCACGGGAGAAATCCTGCTAAGTTCCTCTTTAATCTCGTAGGACAAGAAAATATGTCTTGAGCCAGGTTACAGCAGCATTTGATAATTTCCACCTGTAGTCCCTGGGGAGCTGAGGGAGACTGCAGTTCACACCCCTTCACCATCCAACAACTAATCCAAATTTGTTACAGTAAATAATAAATCTCTCCATAATTTTAGCCTGGTAGCTTCAGCAGAACCGTATCTTCTCTCTAAACTAGATACATACTGAAAGAAACATTTGATTTTCCAGATTTGTTTATGATTAATAAACAGTTAATAATCAGGATCTTGTTTGTTTCTTTCAATCACACAACACTCATCAGAACAGTCATGTACTGTAGGTAAGAAGCAGTCACAAGGGTCAAGAAACACAATGAGTCAGATCATTAAACAAGTCTTCAGGTTCAATAAACATATTAGGAAGAGAAAGTTGAGAAGGTATAATTGTTCCTGATATTTAGATACCAACTTGGGTGCACACACACTTAATCCACCTTATTACAACACTACATCACGACGACACTAAATCCTTCCACCTCGTTTTGCCTCCAAACAAAGTGGAGTGGAGTAAATTTTTTCGCTAAGCTCATCCCTCCCTTCAGCTGAGTGCTGAGGCGTCCTGCACTGTTTGTTCTGTGTTTTCAGTCCTGACACACATGGAGGCCAAAACTGCAAATGAATAAGGCCTGTCAGACCTGGGAGGGAGAGGATGGGAGAGGGGAGACGGTGGTGGTGCTGATGGTGTTTGCATCATGTCAACTTCAATGTGGTCACTGGCTCAGGGTGTCGGACTTTTTTTTTAAAGAGTGATTAGTGTGTGTTTTGGCTAAACTGGATGGAACTGGACCAGACTCCTCTTCCAAACTCCTGTCATCTTGACGCCAGCCCACAGGGTCTCATTTGGAGGACTTTTTTTCCCCTTTGGGGTTCCTGTGATCTCGCCATCCCACGTCCAGCCTGTGGCTTTTGGAGGAAGGGGTGTGGATGTCGTGCAAGTTTGTGTGTGGACGCGCCTATACTGCATACCTGACTCTGTGTATGTGTGTTTGTGTGTGTGTGTGTGTGTGTGTGTGTGTGTGTGTGTGTGTGTGTGTGTGTGTGTGTTTTCTCTACAACACTCCCCTATGCACTTTGTTCCTCGGTATCTTTTGCCGGGGAACTTTGTGTGACATTAGTATTCCAACAACATCGCAGGGGTCATGCGATCTACACCCCACTCTCTCCCAGCAGTGCGTCTTGTTGCACCCTCTCCCCCCTCCTCTTCCTCCTCCTCCTCCTCCTCCTCTCCCCTTCCTTCCCTCCCCCCCTTTTCTCCATTTTGTGGGCTGCAGCACTGCTTTAACTAGAAGCACGGGGAACAAATAAAAATAGATGGGCAAAGTTGTGAGATGTGAGCCCTGAGGGACGCACTGCACGGATATACATTTTCTGTGAGCATTTGGAGCGGCCCTTCTCGTCAAAGAATATTATCCCCCCCTCCCCAACCCCAACCTGCCTCGTCCACCCCTCCCCTTCCCTTACCCTACCCTACCTCACCCCTCCCATCTTTGGATCACGGCAGTAATTCAATTGGGGATAGACAAGAGCAGGATTTCCTTGATGCTTTTTTTCCTTTCCCTATAAACGGGTTGTCTGGCTGTCAGCATTGATAATGCTAGCTGGTGCACACTGCGGCTAACTCTACCCAACCCGTGCTGCCATTTTCCATACTGCTCCAGTATTGAGTAGCTTCTCCATGATTTACTCTATGCTTGTCTGCCCATCTGGCTTTTATTTTCTTTTTTTCCCCCTTTCATTGGCTCTCCCTCCAGAGGACTCAGCTGCCAGACTCTCGCTGATCTGTTTTTCTGTTTGACAATCTAAGCATTGTCCATCTGATACGTCCGTGTGTCTACGGCTATCTTTCCATCTGTGGAGATGGGAACGAAATGTGATCTGACAGGGAGGTCGGATTTACTGTATGCTATCTTACAGTCACTCAGTCACCCCTGATCTCAGCTCTCTCTCGCTCTCCGTTTGAGTATGTGAGCTGATCCATCCCCAGCATATCTGATCAGCCAGGCAGGGTTAAGTTATGGTCAGAAATAAGTCGATCCACGTCGGAGCGGTTCCAGCGCAGCAGGTAACTCCGAAGGTATTCACATCATCAGTCGGCTAACAAGGGAGCCCGCGAAAGCAGCTGATGTGCAGGCTGACAGGTGTGATCGACCAAAAACCTCGATGCCGAGTGTGGTCGGTTTCCTCTGAGAGCTTCATCTTTGAGATTTCACTCTGACAGTTTCTTGACAGTGTCGACTTCAGAACTGTTTCTGCCACTACGACATGCTGTTATCATTTCCTGAAATGTTCAACAACATCGTGTTAATGGGTGTCAGGAGAACGTGACAAGGTGTGACAAACATCACAGCTGCACTTAAAGGCGAACACCTTTGATTTTTTTTGTCACAATAGTACAGGAAAAAAAAAAGATCAAGTGGAATCTTGAGACCTCCAGCAAATCTAATAATTTGTTATAATCACTAATTAACATGTTTCCTCCAGTCTCCTTGTATTAGCACCTCTGGAGGTTTTCAGTTGGAATGGAAATGTAAGGGTTACACATATTAAAGGTCCCATAGATGCATTTGTGTCTTTGTAGTTTTATATTTATAGTGCAAATATCACAGAAACACATGCAGCCTGTGTTCAGACACTGAGCCTTAAAACGAGCTGTCAGGACTTCTGTAGCTTTGTGATGTCACAACAAAGCAGCCCTTGTTCTCAGCCACCCACCTGGACCCTCCAACCAAAACATGCAGGATGTGGTTTACCTGAAATCTGCTTTATTTTTACTTAACCGTCCACAAAACAGTCAGCCAAACACAAGCAATAACTACTGTGGTGTAAATTATCATTATCAGCAAGTGGTTGATCTTTTTTTTGTTGATTTTAACAATGTGAAACCGTGGGGACAGGTTAAACCCTGTATTCTTTGATATTTAGCATAAAATATTAAAGGGATAGTTAAACATTTTGGCAAATTGGCCCATTGCCATAATCCCTATAGTCATAGCAGTAGGTTTGTTACCTTTATTTGTCGGTGTAAGCTATTTTTAGAACGGTAAATTCATGCAAAACCGCTGATGCGCGTTCCTGTCAAAGGCAGTTTTTCGGCAAGCAGTCTCTGCATTCGCCTCGAAAACAACTCCATCTGGTAACGTTCTGTTATTATCTCATAGCGTGGTGAATGTGCAGGTCACAACTTGTCCACAAGAGCATTTTGGAGTTGTTGGATTGTGTATTTGATGAGTCTGATGAGGGAAACCAAGAAATCCCATAGCTTAGCTCTGAGCAGCTCGCGGCTCTGCTCCACCGTTCTGAAAATAGCTTGCACCGACAATTAAAGGTAACAAACCTACTGCTAATACTATAGGGATTATGGCAATGGGCCAATTTGCCAAAATGCTGAACTATCCCTTTGATCATTCATTCAGGAGCCATCACACTCAGCCTTTTAGGGTCCCATGGGCCCGGGGCCAATCCCAGCTAACATTTGGCGAAGGCCGACTCCGACATATAGAGACAAACAACCACTCACACTCACATTCACACCTACAGACACTTTACAGCCGCCAATTAACCTGCATGTCTTTGGGCCCCGCAGAGCGCCCTCACAGGCACGAGGAGAACATTTCAGCTCCTTTGTATGATATTCTACCAGAGGTAACTAACTTTAGTCCAGCAGTAGTAGCACCCGATGTGATATGACACCTCTGCAGCTCTGAGTGAATAGTAATCAAGGGTTAGAGGCGAGGGGGAAAGGAGAGAAGAAAAAGCTGCCAAGAAAAGGCATTCCACATGATAGCTTTTAATGAGAGTGTGGTCGGCTAATAATATCAGAGGGCCGAGAACATCTAAATCTAGGCTTAATCGTCAGAGATCTGGATGTTTTATCTGATAGAATCACAGAGCGAGGCAGGGATCCAAAACAAAACCGTTAAATGAAGAGCAAGATGGAGAGAGAGAGAGAGAGAGAGAGAGAGAGAGAGAGAGAGAGAGAGAGAGAGAGAGAGAGAGAGAGAGAGAGAGAGAGAGAGAGAGAGAGAGAGAGAGAGAGAGAGAGAGAGAGAGAGAGAGAGAGAGAGAGAGAGAGAGAGAGAGAGAGAGAGAGAGAGAGAGAGAGTAATAGGCTGCATCAGAGTGGTGAGGAAGCTAATGCCTCTTGAGACTGTTTGTAAGTGAGGGAGGCCTTTGGATGGCGAGCTGACTTCAGTATGTGCATTACTCAGCCACATAAATCTGGGAGCCCCCGCCTCGCCTGCCTGCTTTGGTTTGGCTTTAATTACCTGAGCTATCCTGCACTCACCACCAGCACTTCTCTAATGGGGCTGCCTCGCTCGGGCATCACTCACACTCAGTCCGGCCAGCTGGCAGGATGGCCTGGGGGGGGGAGCCTGGCCCTCCTATTATAACTCCAAGTCTGTGCCCTAACACACCTGTAGTCTCCTGTAGTGTGTGTGTGTGTGTGTGTGTGTGTGTGCGCTTGTGTGTATGCGTGGCTGTCCATCTTCTCAACTGTCACACAAACTAAGTTTTGAAAGCGAGAAATGTGACACTGTGATTCCTCATGTAAACACTCCTGAAATATTAACTCTTCCTGTTTTGTTTCCGAGCTTGCACTGACCAACACTATGTGCACTAATTTGGCTCTCCATTACGCCATTAAGAGTCTGATTAGTTATGTGTCCTTGGGGCGGGGGCGGGTGGTTGTGTGGGCGGCGAGGGGTTGCTGTCAGTCAGTGACATGTCATGGCAGCTCCACCACTTGTCAAGTATGTCTGCTTTCATTCTCCTTGTGTACAGCTGCCTAACAATGTGCCAAGAGCTTTCAGCGCTGACTTAAAATGCATCAGACCTTTTTTTTTTTTTCGCTGCATGAAAAGACACGGAGAAGGACTTTTGTATGAGCTCCTCACGTTCTTGGCGGCCCCCTTGTTGTATGACTCACGGTGACCTTGGAGATTATTGCTATACTAGACAGAAAAAATGCTATATGTTTGTCAAGAGCTGTCTGTCATCAATGAGCTTTTGTGTTGGCTATCGATCGGCTCCTGGGCAGGACACCGGGGTTGATGGATGCACAACAAACAGACTCTGCATTGCCAGCAAGCCGCCCAGCCAGCGCAACCCCCCCCCCACCCCCCTCCTCTCCTCATGATGGGATGTCAAGTCCGGGAGGCTGCCGCTCACCCCTCATGTTTGCACTTCCTCCCTCGGATGTGAATTCACCCCCACCTCACCCCGCCGCCGCCACCACCACCACCACCACCACCACCCTCGGTGTGATGCAGAACTGAGCCGTGTCCCTAAATGGCGATTCATTAGTAAACATGGAGTAGATTACTGTAGTTTAGCCCTGCTACTCGTGCGTCGATAACAGGCCCTGATTGCTTTGTAAAACGTTGCGAGCTGCTGGTGAGAGCTGTGCCAATGTATCTGCAGCATGCACATATAAAGATAACAACACAATTCCCCTATCAGTTGACCTGGTTTCTCTTCAGTTAGCAAGGCTCCAGCCTCCAGGGTGCAATTGAGAGCGCCTTGGTCCGATACTGGATACAACACGAAACGCCAGGCGCAATGCAACAGTCATCATCCCCTGTGATTTTGGCTATTTTTCAGGAAGTTAACTACCACTGCTACATTATTCAGCCTCTGTCTCTCGCACAAGAGAGAATGGCATTAAAGTTAATTTCAGTGCAGCTCCAGCTGGTGCTGTTGCATCCACAAAGAAGCTGCATTGTTATGTGTCTTTTTTTGTTGTTGTTGTAAGAGGAGCAGCAGCAGCAGAAGGCGTCCTGTTGGAAAAATCAGCAAAACGCTGTTGTGAAGTGTTTGTTTTCTCTTCTTGACTGGGTTTAACCCTGCCTGGCTGCTAAGCGTGGCTACGCTATGAGGTCGGACTGATCGATGTGCTTTGATATTTTATAGACCCCCACTCGCCTTCCACCAGTATGAGCCTCTGCTGCTGCTGCTGCTGCTGCTGCTGCTGCTGCTGCTGCTGCTGCTGCCGCTGCCCAGTATATCTCAGGTGCAGGATTCCTAATGCGATCCACCTGTGGCCACCAGAGATCTTAGACAAACAGGCGTCATCAGCCGTCAGCACCCAAACACAACACACACACACACACACACTCTCTCACACTTCTACTCAGACAAATCAGGCAGCAGCAATTGACCTCCACAGTTAAACACCTTACAAAATAGAAAACATCACAAAATATCAACAGTGAAATTTTACCGCCTGTAACCATCTTTCTTTGTACTTTTACTGTCACATTATCCTGAACATCTGGGCCAAAAGTGTGCGCCACTAAAGCTTGTGTAATTTCACAGACTGTGTGAGTGTGTGTGAGTGTGAGTGAGAGAGTTTCACCGGTGCTGGACTGGATCCAAATTGATAACAATTTTTCTGAGTTTGCAGACTCAATAACACTTAGACGGATACAGGAAAACAACAACGCCGGACATGGAGGGGAGGTCTGGCAGATTACAGGAGATTTGTCGGCCCCTGGGAGTTTTCACTCAGATGATGTTGACAAAGCAGAGCTGATGTAGGTTACTGGAAAAAGAATAAAAGACCTTTTGGAGGAGAAATCGTTCATGTATACAGGCTTGAAAATTCTTTGTCCTTTTCCTTTTCAACACCCTCTCCCCACCATCCTTTTGCACCAAGGGTAGAGCATCAATGAATAATTCATCAGTCAAATCCAAAAATCTATGAAATAAAATCATTTGTTGCCCTGTAGTGTGCTTGACAGAAAGATTGTTTATAAGGGTGGTAAAGCAGGACTCGAGTGTTGGTAACAATCAATAATCTGATAGAATCCTGAGGCCCTCGCTCGTTGCCAACGCACATCCAGACTGAAACATCAAAACAGCTTTTGGTTTCTATCCTCTCGCTTGTGTCTCCAGAACATTTCAAGATGGGCAGTTCACACTTTTTTTTCTTTTTTTCTTTTTTTTTATCTCCCCTTGGTCGTTTTGTATTTGCATTATTTATTTCTGCATTAAAATCCCCCCTTTCTCTCCTCATCTTGAGGTTGTCATTAGCTGCACTATGTTGCGATGATGCTGAGAACAATTAGGATAATACTGCCGTGACCGATCGTAATGGTGATAATGATAATGAAGAGATAATGATAAGAAGGAATGGAAATGACTGTGGCAAATAGGGTTGCTGTTTTTAGTCTGATTCCACGACAGCAACAACACACTTTTCTTACACCAATAATAATAATTAGTATTATAATGATGATGATGATGATGATGAGAGCACGATCACCCCTCCCCCTGTCACCCGCCATCCCTTCATCCTCTGCGTTAGAAAAGGGAGGGGTCGCAGCACAACTTCCACTCATTATACCACCAGTTACCACCACCCATGGGCCCCACCCTGAATAATGAATATCGGATACTACGGTGGCCCTGAGAGCTCAACACATTGCAACTTCAGAGAACACACACATACACAACTGTAAACCTGAATTTGCAGCACATTTGTGTATTTGCATGTGTTTTCTTAAGCTGCAGTGTGTTGATCTCTCCAGGCCTCCGTAGAGCCGGTGCCCAGTGCCGATGACTTATTAATCTGTGCACTGTAAGGGACTAGAGGCCTGTGCACTACTAACGAGCTATGATTGACGAGAGTGAGGAGCCGCTTCTTAAAGAGACAGAGCGTCAAATAAAAGGGAAGAGAGACACGTTAAAAGTGTTTCTTTAGGCATCTGGGTTTTGTGCAGTGGAGTAAATGACATGCTGGAAAAGGACAAAGGGACAAACTGCTGACACAAAACTGTCACTTTATTATCTAAAATAATCAGTGTCAACCTTAATCATCACCAGTTTTAACAGTTTAATTTTAAGCCAGAATATGCACACACAAGATATTTGAGAAAATATAAGAGAAAAGTCTGAAACAAACAAAAAACAAACAATGCCTTCCTGCTTTATCTTCAGATAAAAATCTCACATCCCTTCTGATTTAGCTTACAACCCTTTGCAGAAAGGGTCAGGGCTCTAGGAGGCGGGGGACCACTGCAATAGCATAAAAATATGCTGTAGCATTAAGCTTTCCTTTCATTTAAATCAGAGCTGAAACAAACCAGAGGTGGTCAGGCGTGCCCGTATACTTTTGGCCAAACAGTGAACACCATGCAATCAGAGAAACACAGTGTTTTGCCGAGGTCAGAGATCACTTCCTCTGTGTCTGCGCTGTGTTTTGATCTTTATTAGCTCCCTCCCGCCTCCATTTTCTGCCCATAATAATTTAATTACAGCAGAGAAATGTACATTATTTTCACTCTAAATTCAACAACTGATCTATTAAAGCAGGGGCTGTGTTATGAGGAAGACGAGACCACCGAGAATAGAGAGGGAGAGAGCGGTGATAGAGAGAGAATAGTAATGCGGCGCGGCGCTCTGCTGTATGTAGGTGTGTGTACATTCTGTTGATAGAAATTGGCCCTAATCGGCCCTGTGGCTCTGCAGCAAAAAAAAAAAAAAAAAAAGAGGAATCCACTTAGCAACGTGGCTAATTTGCATAGCTTTGAAGAAAACAGGGGCTGTGTTCGAAACCACATACTCCATACTACATACTTCCATACTGCATACTTCCATACTCCATACTACATACTAATCGATCATACAGTATGCAGAGCGTTCACACTGCTGCGTACTATGATAACCCACAATGCATTTCGCACCTGCCCGAGCCGAAATCAGCCGCCCTGAAGCTGATTTCACTTAAGCTCTAAACTCTGTAAATATATAACTTCAGCAACATTTGAAACATTTTCAGGCGAGAAAGTACTACTTCGTATCCCCATGGTGTTGAAAAAATGACAAAATAACACCTATTTACAATTTTAGTCGGACGAAGTCGGACTTCTCTGGCGTTAGTAAAACCAGCCGTAGTGAGCACTGTACTTCCGGTTTCTGTGTCAAAATAAAGCACCCGTTGCAATTGACCATAAAGAAAGCCGTTACAATGACGTCAGTGCTCTTACTTTATAAACAGGAAGTGAACCTGTCCCCACTGTGGCTAGCTTGCTCACATTTGTATTGCTGCCCCTCCTTTTTCCTCTCGTCCGCTCGGCTCCTCCTTCTCCGTTTTTTTTTTTTTTTTTTTTTTCGCGGCAAGGAAGAGGCGGTCCTTGACGTCACGTTGCGTTGCATCTTGGGTAGTTTGAGTATGAGTAGTGACCTCATGATGTATACTCAACATTTCGGCCGAATCTAGTATGCATCCGGGAACTTCTCGCCTACTGCAAATCGCATACTGCGCAGTGTGAACATACTGCATACTCAAATCGTTAGTATGAGTAGTACGAGTAGTAGGAGAAGTATGCGGTTTCGAACACAGCCCTGGTCTGTGTTTAGTCAGCTTAGATGGACGAAGCAGGAAGAGCGTCAGAGTCTGACACTCAGCGGGAGGCAAAGCAGCTGGCTGACTGTTATGCTTTTTGTCTGTCGTTGCGGCTGCTGGATGACTGGCTGGCTGCACTGGTGTTGCTTTGATGTGCGAGGGCTCCTCATCAAAACTGTGTGTTTGTGGAGGTGCAGAAGTGAAACTAGAGCTGGTATATATTGGGAATAAAATTTAAAAAAAGCCGCTCACTGTGTTTTCTGTCCACTAAAATGCTGCGTTAGAAAATCAAATAAAAACAAGCGCCGGTGCTTCAAAACGGAGCATTCAGTGCCAGGATGAGTCTGAAAACACAGGAAATGTTTTTGCACTTTAGCCCTTCCAGTTCTCTGTTCTGTTTTGTTGGTTAGGTGGCTGGAATGCGATCAGTGTTTAATGCAAGCTCAAGAGAGTTTTAAATTGTATCCTATGAAATGAAATACGCCAGTAAACCCCTCATTTGTGACTTCTGTAAGCTTTAGGCTCTTATGTCCACACTAACCGCTTTCTGTTGTTTATGCTTACAGTACATCCTGAAAAACTGTTTCTAACTTCGTAAGAGGAAAGACTTTTGTAGAGGAGGTCGGAGCTAAATCAAACTACAAGTTGGAGATCGAGTTTAGTGGTGGTGATGTGTCATGTGACCATGGTGTAGTTTGTTTATGGCTCAGTGTTACTGCAGTGTTTGTATTTCATCCTACAGTGGCTCACCAGTCAAGATCATCCTGCACAACAAAGCATGTCAATGTAAAATCTATATCTACATCTATATCTATATAAAAATCCCATTGGCTTTTTGTTGAGGAAACTCAGATGACACTGTGACACTAACATCCAGGTTGGCCAGCACTCTGTTAAACCCACGTTTACCAGATATTTCATTATATTCTCAGTGCACAGTATTGTAATCCTCACATGGCCGACTCTGTAGTCATGAAACCATCTTCATATGAATGTTTGCACATTGTCAACATGAGTTTTTCCCTTCTCTATCATCTATTTACCATGTATTTATGGCCTCAGCCCAGCACAGGCCTCTGGTGGCGAGAGGTTTCACATACAGGGAAATGCACTTATTGGCTTTGATGCCAAGACCAACACAGGCCACTCTCGCATCTGCATGCTAAATATGAAGCAGCAGCCACTTACTGTAGCTCGGGCTATAGCACACGAGCTAGAAACAGGGGCAATTTTTGCATGGATTAAACAAACTAGATGCAAAGTGTTAATTAGCGAGTGATAGAGCTGGATGTGCTGTTCCCCCACTGTCTCTGTGTCAATATGATAATGTGAAATTATCATCATTAATCTGGAGTTTGATCAACATGTGGCGTCAGAATCAATTCAGATTTAAGGCCTCCTGCAGAAACCAGTGTCACATCGCACAATAAACACGTAATCCGTCCTACTGGTTTGATATCCATCATACCGGGGCTGAACACTGACTCCACCATATTTGATTTCTCATAAAAGACCAATATACCAGCCAATCATCAGACATCTGACAACCACTGGCTTCTTCTCTCCCCTGACCTCCTGTCTTCTGTCTCTGTGTCTCCTCCAGCACAGCGGGCTTTGATTTAGGATCTCTGCGAGCAGTTTATGGTGTATATATCCTAAACGGACATTTTAATAGGCTTTTACTCTTTTTTTTTCATTGTATTGTGCAATGTAAGCAGTAATCATAAATTATAATAATTATAATTTGTTGCCGGCGGCTGAAAACCTTGCACAGTATCTCTGAAATGTCAAGTTTTCACAAAGAAAAACAGCCTCATTCGGAGGTTGACCACCGCCACCGCTGCATGTGTGAGAATCTGAAAGATTTTTTTTTTTTTTTTAGTTTCACTCAGAGCATCACGCAAAATGTTACGGTAAAAACATCAAATTCAAGAAATAACCGCTGAAATCAGTGTCATTATGCACCGGATGGTTATCATGAGCTTGTGTTGTGCACTGTGCAGCCAAAAAACAGTAATGGAGGTCCCCGTATAGTTTCCAAAAAGATATCAAACATGTCAAGCTGAATATTTTTGAAAACATTTATAAAATGATGCACAAGTCATGTGGAATATTTCCATTTCATGGAATGATGCAGCCATGAAAAACATGCAGCCTCGCACTTGAGTGTAAACATCATGAGGCTTCAATTAGGAGCTGAAATGAGATGATACAGAATATGTATGATGCTATCAGACACTTTAATCAGGACTGAGGATTAAAATGATTTTTCTAAAAGATACTTATTTAAGAAATAAGGGAGGGAGAGACTCGGGCGTTCAGGGGTTAATATCATCCGCTGGTTGTTTTCTGAGGATAATGAACAAAGATACCAGGCAGATTGACCTGTTGTGTGCAGTGATATATTGTTATTTTCCCAGGATAACAAAAAATAAGAACATCTACATTTCCCCATTTTTCTTCTGCCTCTCTCTCTCTATATATATATTTTTATTCATATTCAATCTCTTTGCTGTGGAAGCTGCCATCAGGCTCAGAGGCAATTTACGGTACCTTTGAACACGTCCTTAACGGTACCATCATGCGTCCATCAGTGCCACTGTGAACACGATTTTATTACTCAATTTGATTCCATACAAGGTTCATTCCCCACATTTTTTATGCATCGTGGGCTTAGCTCAGGCAGAAAATAATCTGGACAGCGAGAGCTCTGTATTACAGTTCAAACAGGATAAAGCACTGACAAATTTCGGACTGGAGGACTGGTGAGCGGGGAGGACAGGGAGAAAGAGAGATTAAGAGCTACACCATTGTTTACCTCCTCCTCTAAGGTGCAGGATACTCTGTCGTTTATAAATGTTGGTAGCTGTTATTGGATACCTTGCAGGCTTTTGGGGAAAGAGGAAGGGAAAATGAAAAAAAAAAAAAGAAAAAACTTTGGGAAAGACCCAGGAGGGGGTTCGATACAACTTTAATAATGCGTAGCAGGAGCTAAATGAGCCATTCTGCGGTACTTTAAGACGTCTTCCCTCCACCCACCGACTCCCCCCACTATCACCACCACCACCCTCCTCCACCTAACCCCCCACCCCCCTCCACCACCACCACCCCCACCTCACGGTCTCAGAGCCTGAATTATTAAAAGTGTTGTTTTCCCTTATTGCATTGCAGCAATGTGCCTCGTTGCTAGAAATGAGCTGCACATTCTGGGGTTTGAATGCTTAAAGCGACCCACCTCCAACAGCAGCGCCGGGGGAGGAGGCCGGAGAGCATGCGGCTGGGGGCACATAACACACACACACACACACACATACACACACACAGGGAGGGAGAAACACTTGTATCTAAATCACCACCTTTAATATCGACACCACACTCACACTTGTGGTTTTCTGAAGCCTTTTTTTCTTCTAAAGAATAAACTGTGGACAGAAATGTTTGTGAACTACATAATAAATAGCTGCACCTGACAATTACTTCTAACCAATAATCAATAAATCTATAGAAAGACTTCAAATTGTGAAAAAGCCAAACATAATTTCCTGAAGCTAAAGGTGAAGTCATCACCCTCCTTGTTTTCCAATTTCAAACATGTTCTGTTTACTGTCAAATGAGACACTTTTTCTATTTCATGATTTTCATTGTCAAAACTGGTGATTTCATATAATGTTAATACTTGTAAATTATTTTCTTTCAAATAACCACCTCTCTCACAGTCTAGTTTGTTTTTATAGTTGTATTTCAGTTGACTTTTGATTGTTTTCATCTTTTATTGAAAAAAAAAAGAAAGAAGTAAAAACAGTTAGTGGCTACTTCTCCTAGTCTCTTATCTCATCGGGTTGTAATTTAGATTTTTCTAAAACAAGTGAAACACATCAGAGTTCATCTCTAAAGAGCATCAAACGGTTTAATCTGTTTTCTAAACGTTTTTCTCTGCTCGATCTCCTTGATTCTCATTTCAAGTTCAACTCTTATACACACAAACCTCTTGTCTGTTGGAAACAGGTCAAACTGTTTTTTGTTTTTAGGACAGATATCTATAGGATCTATATATTATAGATGAGAATAACTAACTAAGTTTTGCAGTGTACTCAGTGCATCATCTCATTTGTGGAAATCATAAACACTGTTTTATTTACACTGCACTTTAAATGTTTCTCATTTAACAAGTTTTCATTTATGTTTTGTGTCTTTTATAAAAGTTTGAAAACGATTCAGTATAAGGTTGAATCTTGGCATTTAGAATAATTTATAAGCTTTAAATCCTGAAGTATTGGTAAAAGCATCAGCCTTGAAATCTATGTTGGCCAAACTCCCTGTGTACATCTGCACTGAGATCAAAAATAAAAAACAATAATAATAAAATAAAAAGCTCTGACTTGCAGCCAAAAGAAATTTGAGCCAGATTCAACAAGGCATCACTCACTTAATAAAAGCAAACTCTCTTCCTCCATTCTTCAGGTATGGTTGGACCGTACAATGATTTAGCTTTTTAATAATTTGAAGATCACAATTTTACATCTTATTCTCAAATGCAAGTTTCCAAAAATAGCCAAAGTTGTAGATAATGCAAAGTGAACCCAACCCTCTCTGCAAGCCACACACACACACACACACACACACACACACACACCAACGCATACTTTAATCACACAATTAATAATTAATCAGAGGTTGGGCTCAATACTGTCGAGTCTGCAGATGAGAGAACACCCAACCGCTGAGGAGAGCCCCAAAAAAGCAGGATTAACAACCAAAAAAAAAAAAAAAAAAAAGATTATAAAAAGTTCATCATAAACCAATAAGCATGATGTCATCAGTTTAACTTTGATGTTACTCAATGGAGGAGAAGCAGTGATGCTGCAGTGTTGCAAACACGCAGTCGAATCCATCTTTATAACCAAAAATAAAATACTGAATAAATAAAAAGCCACTGTCTCTGCAGCTCCACAGAGGTAGAGAGGAGGGGATGAAGCCGTCTCTTCCATGTGACACTTTCTACATGCAAATATGGAAAATGTGATGATGTGCTGCGTTGGCTGCATGTAAACACCATTAACACCACAACAAACTCGTTACAGAAAGAATGTGTCTTCTGTGTTTGTCCACTGTGTTGTCCGACAGTTAAAACAGCCGCCGCCGCGCATTGATTTTAATGTAGCGCACTATATACGCTGGAATTGATCATAACAAACACCAATGATCGTTTTCTTCCATTTATTTATTCCCGGTGATGCATTAAACATTCGCCGATGCTGTTTCTTTATGAGCCTCTGTGTAGTCCCTCTGCATGCTCTGTGTGTTCTCCAGTGTTGCAGCAGAAAAGCAGAGTGTTTACCCAGCTGTAATTACAACATGCACAATGACCTCATTCTGCTGTGTCAGTCGCGGTAATGTATAGCCCTTGATCTTAAACTGCAAAGAAAAACGGTGTGCACTTATTTTCAATATGCTGACTTACATTCCCGGCATTTTTTAGACATGGCTGTGACGGCAGATCAGAATTTGATATAAGCACTGGTGCTCCTATTCATCTGACAAGGTCTCTCTGCCTTAATATGCATTCAATAATGTGAAATGATATTAGCTGTAGGAGCTCATTGACTGTGCACTCGGGGTCTTACGGTGTCTCTCCGTCTCTGTCTGTATCATGCTCTTTATCTGTTCCTCTTCCTCCCTCTCTCTCTCTCTCACACACGCATACACAGAAGAAATGGAAGAAAAAGGGGGCGGTGTGAGGAGGAGGAGGAGGAGGAGGAGGAGGGAGAAGAGGAGGGGGGCTTGAACCGCAGATAGCAACAGCAGCAGAGCAATCACACCGAAGCAATGCCCCCCACGCCTGGCCCATTAATAACAGTAATACGCACACCGCGCCCAAGCCAGCACTGCCGAAAGCACCACTGACACTTTAATGGGCATTTTTTACTTTTGTTTTTAAATAATGCATGTGCTGCTTGTCAGCACTGCTTCACTCCACCCCTGGTGTGCCTTTGCAGCGTTCCTTTGTGCAGAAATTACAATGGGGACCTGTGTTTTCTGTGCTTGCTCCATAAGCTGCATTCATCACATACATGGGGACGTCAGTGTGCAGTACATCACCCTCTCGGGGATGTGTGTGTGTGTTTGTGTGTGTGTTTGTGGGCACCGCATGCACGTGTGTTTTCTGTTTGCGGAGGCCGCTCATTGGCACCGAGCTAATTAAGAGCGTCTTTGAGAGGATGAACTGTGCGCCGCTGCCGAGGCTCGGTGGCAGCGGACGTGTGTCGTAGCGGAGCTGCTGCTGCTGCTGCTGCTGCTGCTGCTGCTGCTGCTGCTGCTGCTGCTGCTGCTGATGTGACACCTTTCACAGGAGGCCGGACAGTGTGTCAGAGTTGTCGTGTGTCTGTCAAACACCGGGCTGCTCTTTTCTCACATTTATTTCAAGACACACAGAAGTCAGAGTGTAACTGGGGCTTCTCTGCTCCACAACAAACCCAGTCCTGTATAATTTACGAACAGCCATGTGCTTCTCACCATATGTATGTTTATTTGATATTTATGAACTCAGAGTTTCCCATAAGACCTTTGCAGGTTAGAGGTCGACAGGAGGCAGCTGAGTGGACAGTGGGGCCGAGCAGCTAAGATGTGTTTTAGAGATACAGGTAAAAATATAGAAAAAGAAACATTCAAAATATAGAAAAAGAAACATTCAAAGAAGAGCATCAGTAAAAACCAGTGGTGCCGTTACAATGATGTAATAATGGAGAATATTACAACACGTGTCCAGTTCGACTGTCTACAGTATGTTCATCCATTGACAGGTTCTAAAAGTGTTTTGTTCCTGCTGCTGCTGCTGCTGCATTTTTTTTTCTGCGTACTTGCTGTAAACTGATCGGGGCATCATGGGTTTATTTGTATCATGATCCCACATTAGCCACAGCTTCTTATTTATTCAGGAGGTGACCCTGGATGTGTGAGGAGCTGCAAGATGTAGTATTTTCTGTTAGAATCACACAAAAAAGTTGAAACTGTATGATAAAGTACTGTAGAAGACACTCTTACTTTAAAACCAGATGAAAAAAGAAAACGTTTAGGGACAAACGTTCGGTGAAAAAGCAAAAACAAGTTACAGACAAAAAACCTAAGACATTAGTAAAATCATAAGTTAATCACGATGACAGCATCAGTGGTTCAGGCTAAATGGGGGGGCTGTTATTAATCACTCCACATCATTGAATACAGGCCTGGAGGCTGGTTTGGTACCTTGATTGGGAAAGAGTCTCAATCTGGGGGAAGCTACAAATCACAGAGACTCCACGCCTGAAGATCCCTCCCGTGTAAACAGTTTAATATCCTAATATCACAGCAGAAACAGTTGTTTGTCTTGTTACCAGAGTGTGTTAAAAAAAAGAGAGAACAATAAAGTGCGATCATGTTACATTTTTATACAGTGTTTGTTCCTGTGTAAAGTTGGTTTACAGTCACTCAGGCTAATTGTAACTTTTTTTGATGGTTAAGTAAAAGTGTTACTGTGATTTTTTTGGAGGGAAACTAAATATGGAGAACTGCCGTCACCTCATCCTCACCATCCACACACTGCACTCTACAATTTTGTTATTTCACCGTGTTGTTAGATCAGCCGGACTCACTTGTGCAACTTTATTGATTCCAGACCTATCCGTGTTCGCCATTACATGTAAGGTCAATAAACCTCCGAAATCAATATTTATAACAATCGATGCTACATTCTCTATTATTTCTCTTCCTGTGCAATGATTTCCTTTGATTGAATTTGCCTTTTCTCTTTTTCTTTTTTTTTCTTCTTCCCTCGGAGCAGTCAGTGTCTTGCTGCTGGAGTGTATATATGCGCTTGCCCCTTGCTGCTTCCTGTCCGTTTCAATGACGCCTGGCTGTGTTTCTTTGTGTCCCCGCAGGAAACACGTTGTGTAAGTCAGGAAGCATTGCCGTCTTCGGGAACGTGGTGTACAGCGGACTGCTGAACGATCACCTTTGGCATTTGGGAGTGCCCCTCTTTACAAGACTGGTAAGAGCAAGCAGGCCCCTCTGTGCACACTTACCTCCATTTTGTCGGAAGAGTTTCATGCGGTTCTGTTGAACCCAAACAGGCTTCAGGTGCAGAATTCCCACAAGTCTCTAATGGGCTGCTTTTGATGCCTGCTCTGTTGACATGTGTTGGTTTAAGTCATACTCAGCGTGCAGGATGTGACAGTCATCTGCTGTGGATATCCCCATCATATCTTAGCATCTTGTTTCACCTCAGTCTTTTTAAAAGCTTTTCTGTGCTCTCCGAAGGCTCCAGCTTCAGGTAGAGAAGTCCCATGTGAGGCATAACAAAGACAGAACACAGGTGAAGCTGTGCTGTATATAGACTCCCTGTTCGCCCCCTGTTGAGGCTGGCCCGCCGTCTAGTTTGCAGCGAAAAAAAAAAAAAAAGATCCGGCAAATAATTCATGACATTTAGTTTTGTGGCAACAGTAACACGGTTTTAATTAAGAGCAGGGAGTGAAGTCTGTGAAGAATAAGTGGTAAATGTCTGTCTTTAGTTCGTTGTACACTGAATCTCACTGGTGCTGTGGAGTGAGAGTGTAGTGAAGGGGCTAAACCACAAAGATGGCAGAGCAATTTCCCTAAAGAAAAAAGAAATTCAGCACAGCTCCCCCTTTTTTTTCTCCTTCCTGTTAATTACCCTCTTTCTAAGCGGGTCGCAAGTTTTCATCAATGTTTATTATTGATTAAATCTGTCGTTGTAGCTGTCATTTATGAGTCGGGAATTACTGTTGATTGGTGCACAAGGGTTGCATATAATTGGGTTACATTAAATAGATAATTCAGCTGATCTCATAAATGTCTAATGTGAAGGCTTGTTTGATTATCAATTAATGTCAAACGGAGATGCAAGAAAGGCTGTTAGGATTCCAGTTGGGTTTTCTTGTGTTGCATGTGGCAAAGCTACACAACTGTCAGCCAATATACAGTATAAGCCTTTTATACTGTGTATGTGTATGTACTGTATGTGTAAATTAATTCAAAGTAAAATTCAAGCATGCATGCACCAGCACACATCACACACTGTGGCCATTAAACAAGTCTTCAAAAAAATATATATATAACAAATGAGAAAGACATCAAACATGACAGCTGACAGAGATTTTAATTAAATAGAGATCCGTCTCTATTTTTACATGTTCACCTGTTGTCGTGAAGAGGATGTAAAAACAGAACTGACATTTCCGTGGCTCAAAGGTCACTTCATTGCAGTTTTTTGGTAAACATGTGTTTATTATAATAGGATTTCCTCAAAAATATTAGAATATAAATCAGTCCTCTTAAAGAGGCAGTGCACTGGTTCTCAGATTTAGTCCTGCTCAGCTATGTGGCTCTTTAAAGGTCCCATATAAAGTTAGATGTCCATCTGTAGTGTGATTAAACAACAGCTCCAGGTTCTATACTAATACTGTGAATGTATCAAAGAATCAGTCCTCAGATAACACTTTTCCACCAAACTGGTTCCAGTGCTAGTTCGATGCTGGTGCTGGAGCCGGTGCTTGGTTCAACTCTGGTGCCTCCAAAGAACCAGTTTGCTTTTCCACTGGGTCAGAGCCAAGCTCCCCATGCAGGATTTGCTCCTCTCTTTGCCGCCTGCTACAGTTATAAACAGACCTGAAAATTAAAACCCGGTCCAACCCGTGGGTGTTCTTTCTTTGTAATCACCGTGACCTGCACCTACGTTTTGTCTGCGATATGTTTCGATATGAGGGTTAGCTGTTGTTAGCCACAGCCTGTAGCTCAGCTACTTAGCATCAACTGTGTTTACATCGATTACATGGCAGATAAACAAACGTCTCGTGCTGGTCCTGTTGCTCATGTAACCCCGCCTCTGCGGCACCATGACACAAACACGTCCCGTAACAGGCAATCTTCTGTTTATGACGGTTAAAACTACACAAATACACTTGCATAGTTCCCCTTTAAAACAAGCTGTCAGGAACTCTGTAACTTTGTGATGTCACAACGAAACAGTCACTGCTTTCAGCCACTCCCCGAGCCCCGCCCACTTAGACCCACCATCCAACCTGGCGGGATGTAGTTTTTCTTGAGTGTTAACCTGAAATCTGCTACATTTTTATTTGACCAGCCCAGAAAAGAAGTTGTGAAACTGCGTTTAGATGATTTTTTTAGTTCTTAAAACCACATATAATACATATAATTTATCCTAATCTGGATATTAAAGCAGATATCAGTGGAATGTTTTTGTTAATATAAGTCCTAAATAGTCCTATTTTCCGTCAGCAATCACTTACATGAAGTATTTCAGCCTAAACACGAGTCTCTCCGTCACTCTGCTCTGCTGTAACCCGAGGAGAAAATTTTCCTTGTGGGATACAAGTGTTATCCAATGAGGAGAGAGAACGGCATGAAGGGCTGTGTGTGCAGCCAAGGGATGCGCGTGAATGTGGTGACGTAGCACGAGGACCAATTGATGCCTGACAAGGGCGGGGGCTGCTAACTCATGGTGCGTTCAAAGAAACTCGTACTTTGTGTTTTTCCTTCCTGTGAAGTCATACCAGTTCGATCTGGTACGAGTTCACGGGTCGGAAGTTACGAGTGGCCGTTATAGGGAACTTTCACAGACAACAGGATGGTAAAAACACGAGCTACGGGTTACCTGGAACGCTACCAAGTCGTAGTTGTGACTTGAAGCTGTAACTTACGGTTTCAAAAGCCTGCCTTGAACGCAGCATTAGCCGAAACGGCCGTGAAGCTGATATCTGCTTTAAGTGTAAAGTGACACCTTTATGGGTGTTGTCTTATCCTAATGATGTCTTAGTTACGTAATCAGTCAGTTCCAGACTGGTTCTAGTATCTACATGACATCATTATATAAACAAATAGGTTTATATACAGTAGGTTTATATGAAGGCGTGCATGATGACTCAGACCACACACGTTCTTCATGTTGTGAGGACAGCTAACGACCGCTGTCAACGCGTTTACATCCTCTGTGTAACATCTTGGACCGCTGAGTAACGACCGGGCGCGCGGTGCTGCAGCCGGAGTGAAAGGTGCGACGCCCCGCTGTGACAGAAAGGTGTGGTCTTGTGTAGCTCTCGCTGCGCCTGCTGCCTACACACGGGGTCCGCCCGGCAGTGGTATCAGCATGACATGCAGCAAGCCTTCACATCCCCAACACGCAGCCCCTAATTACCGCACAGCCCTGCCAGTTTGCAGCCCTGGGCCAGTATTGCCTGTTCAATGCCAAGATGTAAACACTGCATTATTAACACTACATACAGTCTGTGCACACGGCTATGTTTAACACTCCACGTACGTCTACACGGAGGCGTTACTTTAGTGGGATTCTTTACGTGGAGCCATACGATAGATTTATTGTTTTACACACAGTGAGCTCCAAATTCAGCAGATGGGCGATTTGCTGCGTATAGTGTAATGTATGCTTACAAATGATGTTTAATGATGTCTTCCAGGGCTGGGAAGCAAAACATTACCGTTTTCAAGGCTAAATATGCAGCCTATGTCAGAAAGCTGGAGTTAAATCAAATAAAGAACACCACGTATTTTTCCTGTTATTTGATGCATATTTATCTGCTGTCAGGACGGTCTTGATAGTATAGCATAATTTGCCATCATGAAGGTCTAAATGCCCCCTTCACACAACCAGAATGAAACACTTTAGTGGAGAACATGTGAATCTTTTATGTATTTATTTGTCTCGTTGGCTTTAAAGCAGTCACATTTGAATATGTTGAATTTAAAAATACTTGAATTAGATGCACAGTGTATAAAACTCCCCCAGGTGGCTGCAAAGTTTTCAGTGGAGGAATAACTTTAAATAATAATAAGACATGACCCTCATTTGTTGGCATAGCTCTGGCTGTGATATGTAAACCAGGGGTCAGATAATCAATAGAGCCATTAGTCATTCAATAGCAGGATGTCGTACTCCACAATAAAACCAACTACCAAATAATGTGCTATATATAGGCATTTAGCTGCAGCAATTCATACAACTTCCTGTCACCACAAGAATAAAACGTAAAATGAAACGCGACCTCCACAAACAGCTGTTAATTTGCTGTAAGAGAGAAGTGGATAATCTTTATACTTCCTGTTGTCTCAGCAGCGCTGTAGTTCACACAGCATCACTCACGGTGCAGCCTTACTTTCATGATGAGCTGTATTTAGCGTCGAAATGTCAATACCTACCTGTGGAGCCGACGAAGGCAGATAAAAACGAGCCGTAGCCGTGGATCCCTGTCAGCGAGTTGTAAAACGGGTCACTCCATAAAGTGAAGTGCGTGATTAAAGAAAACTAACCTGGGAGAGACTCAGGCTGGAGCTGCATCTCTCGCCTGTCTTCAGCCAACCAGCCGGGTCTCACGCCAGCTGAGGCCAGACAGCGAAGGGGCCGAGCGTTTGATGAATGAGGACGAAAGGCCAAATTAGCCATAACTATAGCCCACAACCCCACAGGGAAGTGGAAGGGGTAGCAGAGTGAGAGCTCAGGGGGAAGTGCGGCTCTCCGAAGCCTTTTCTAACAACAGGATGTGAGCGTAGCTTGACAGAAGATGCTCCACACGAGTATAGCAGTTCACTAGCGAACGGTAGGTGAGATCATCATGAAATATTAAGACAACAGATTTCGAGTCGGTGAGGGTCTGAGAGGCAGACGGACATTTTAGGCAGAACCCGCTCTGTGTGAGGCCTTCACTTCCTCATCTCTTTGAAAGCTCTATCTTTATAATGGATGGCAGAGTCTCCGGGGAGTGTCTAGACTATGGTGGGAAATCTAAATGGTCGGAAAAGCCACTCCGCATCCTTGGTAAGCGGTTTGGAGCACGGGAGAAATGCAGCTACAAAAAAAAAGGAAAAGAAAGAAAGAAAGAAAAATAGGAGATGGGAAAAAGGGAGGACGGGGTCTGCACCCTGAGCAACGCCATCTTAACCCCAACTCCATTTTTCATCTCTAATTGAAGGAGATTCCTAGAAAGGAGACGTGGGGATTATATGATTCTAAAATGCCCTCAAATTCTTATTTTCTACCTATTTTCCTAATCCCTCCAACCTCGAGTGCCCTTAGCCTCAGACCATGATGCTCTCTGTCTATATCCACATCACCCCCGCCTGTCTGCTGCTTCCCCTCCGGTCTCTCCTTCTCTCCCTCTCTCTCTCTATTTTTTTTTTGCCTCCACCCTTTTTCTTTTCCTCCCTCTCTCCCCCTCAGTTATTTATGAGCAGGACTTGAAATAGACTTCAGTATTTGATAAAAGCGTGATCCTTAATCCGAGTTGCCTGAGAAGTGCATTTCATTTTTATTTCCCATCAGAGATTGATGTAGGAATGGGGCGGTTACCCACTCTGTGATTGCTAATGTAAATCCATTGGGTTCTGGTGGACATGTAAGAAAGATATGGAGGCCTTGTATGTGCATGGTAATGCCACCAATAAGAGATTGTGTATATGTGTGTATGTGTGTGTGCAAAGTAATGGAAAAGGTTGGATTGTGATGTGATGGAGATGTTAAGGAAAGAGGAGCGGTTGGAGAATTTCATGATGCATCTCTTGATTTATCAAAAGTGCAAAAAAAAAAAAAATCCTGTCCTGGAATCATGCGTTTCTTCTAAGACCTCACAGTCTTCGCGAAAATCACTAATTGCGATCCTTTCTCCCTCTGGTTTCGTCGTTTCATTTTTCATGTTCACTTGTGCCTTTCTGAGGAAGGTAGAAAAATAAAATGGGTGATAAATTTAAGATGACAGTTGCGTCATATGAACGAGGCCCCTTGTGTGTCGGTTCGCTCAAAGCCAGCTGCAGATTTTAACTCGGCCTCCTCATGTGGCAATTACTGGTGGGGTAACATAACCTGAATATATCTGCCCCTGTTCATTACGGCAATGTTCTCTGTAGCTGGCAAATGTTCTTTAGGATCCTATACAGCAAATTAGCTCATCCCCCAGGACGTCTTTTGTTTTATTGGATGATCCGGCACTAGAGGATGCCACAAAACCGCTGGAGCTCTCCGCAGCCCGCCCCGGCCGCCACAGGGTTAATATTTAAAAGCGCCAGCTCCCAGTCATGTATTGATGATATGTTTTGAAAATTGCTGAGGCAGGCTCATTGTTACAGTGCTGTCTAGAAGATAGCCAAGCCCCCCTACCCCTCCTCCCCTCCACACACATACACACACACATATATATACACTCTCCCTCCCTCCCTTCTCCTCTCCCCCCTCCCCCTTTACAGCCGCCAGATGGAAAACACAGTAAAGCATGTAATGTAATATAGCTTGGCACACAAAGGTGTTTCACACCAACTTCATCTGGCCTCTGATCTGCCACAAAAAGGGTTTTTATCAAACACACTGCTGGTCACCAACCTATGAGTTTGCTTGCTTGCACTTGGAGGGGGGGAGGAGGAAAAAAAGGAAAAAAGGAAAATGCACACACACACACACACAGAGAGAGAGAGACACACAAACACACATGAAGACAGCGCAGCTCAGCAGCTAAAAGTAGAAAACAAGTGGAAAATTGCCTGTGGCATACTTTAAGGTTTTTCTCTGAGATCCCCCATTTTTTTTTTTTCTTCAGCGTTGTCTTCTTCTTCTCTTCAATGAAGTAAAACTGCCACAACTTCAGCGCAACGTATCAGTCACAGACAGTGAGAAGAAGAAAGAGGAATGATCTGTTAGTCCTCCACTATCACCAGCATCATCATCAACACACGCTCCCCCCTCCTCCACCCCCTCCACCTCCTCCCTCCTTCTCTCCCTCTCCCTCTCCCTCCCTCCCCCCTGCAGAGCTCTCCACCACGACTCCCAGCTTCCTGCATCCCCCCCTCCTCTCCTCTTCCCTCCCTCCACCCCCTCCACCCCCCTCCTCCTCCCCGGGACACTGAATTTTACAGTACCGTCTGCAGGATCCCGGTTTGTTCGGCTCACTCCTCTATGCAGAGCAACACAAGCTCCGGTGGAGGAACGCTGGAGGCAGCTGTCAAGCGCAGGCTGCTGCTGCTGCTGCTGCTGCTGCTGCTCTAGTTGAGCCTCGGTGCCGTACCGACTGATTTCACATTCACCAATAAGAGACGGCACGGGGGGGAGAGAGAGAGAGAGAGAGAAAGAGAGAGAGGGGGAGAGGGAGAGAGAGCAGAGAGACAGAGGGAGAGTCTCGAAGTGAGTGGTGTGGAGAGGCAAGTAGAGTGGAAGAGTGTCAAAAGAAAAAAGAGGTTACAACACCTCCCCAGCTCTCTTTCCTTTTTCCCATCTGCTCCCCCCTCCTCCTCCCTCTTTCTTTCTTGTGTTGGCTCAGAAGAAGAAGAAGAAGAAGAAGAAGAAGGAGAAAGAAGGGGGGCTTTTAAAAAATTAACTGAAGAACAAGCTGCTTGTAGAGGAAGAAGCGAAAGAAGCGAAAGAAAGAAGAGGTGTGTGTGTGTGTGGGGGGGGGACCTCAAGTCAAGCCCCATTGAACAGTTCAGAGGGAGGGCTGCCTCAGTGGAACAGGGATCAGTAGAGCTCCTCTCTGTCCAAACGCTCGGACTCTTCCTGACGCCCACGCTGGCTGGACTGGTCCCAGTGCTCGGCCCCGCTCCCGTCTGCCCGCCTGCCCATCACACCTGTCCCGCTCCCGCTCCTGCTCCCGCTCCTGCTCCCACCATGATGATGTACTTTTGGGTGAGTACAGAGTGTGGATCTCACACCGCTCCGGCATGGACAGAGAGTTTGGGGGGCTGTGTGTGTATGTGTGTGATGCGTCAGTTATACAGTGTGAGTTTGTGTATGCATGTGCGAGTGAATGCGTGTGAGTGTGCGTGTGGTGTTGCACCTCCCACATGCATGAACAGAGCTGATGGTTTTCCACTTCCATGTGTTTTATTGATGCTGGGCGCTGCTGCAGCCAGATGCTACGGAGGCCCGCGTGTACGTGTCAGATTTATTCAGCCTTTAAATGAGAGAGGATGTCGGGAGTGTGATCATTACCCACACTAATACCTTTACAAGTATTGTTATTCAACTTCCACTGACAGTCAAACTACCCAGCATGCAGTCTGTCTGTCATTTGAAACCACCGTCTCTCCAATTTAACGCCGCCATCTGAAAATGAGCTGCTCGGGGTCTTCTGGGGACACGTTTGATTTCCTTGTCTGCGTCTGTGTTTCAGACATTTTTATTTCTATTTATTTATTTATTTATTTGTTGTGTGATATGTTGTTTTTGTTGCCCACATATCTAAGTCAGCCTGGATTCCTCCTGCTTTTTGTCTTTTTCATAAATGAAGCGATATTAAGCACAGAACGGGGATGATTACAGATTGTCAACTGAAGCTGCTGATTAATTCTGTTTGAGATCATGTGTGATTAGTCAGATTGGTTTTGTCTTCTCAGTGGTTTGTAGTCTCACCACAGCAATATACCCGCCCAGTGCTCACTGCTTCTGTATTTACACTCTTGGTTTTTTTTGTGTTTTTTTTGTTGTTGTTTTTTTTGGGGGGGGAGAGTTGTCTTTGCAGACCATTTTAATCCTCCACTGTTCACAGAAATACAAAGTAAATGAAATTATTTTCTAATGCAACACATATTTCCACTGTAATGCAGTTACAGATGTGAGTTCTGTAGACTGTGAGTGTGTGTGTGTGTGTTGGTGCAGCTATTGATCGTCAGTTCAGATTTCTGGGGAGAAGGCATCTTTTTTTTTTTTTTGGAGGGGGGGCTGGAAGTTACTTTACATGGACAACTCCATTATAAATGACCTAATGCTTGAACCACATGTTTTCTTTTTGCACATTCTTTGAAATGAGGGTAAAACATGAATAACAAAAGCATGTCAAGCCATGCTATGAATGAAACAGCACGGCGTATTGATCCGCATGGCTCAGATTTCTGGAGAGAGAGGATGTTTTGGGGCCAAAGTTACTCTAAGTGGAGAAATGAGCTCATATTTTGAACCAGAAGAAAAAGTTTTCTTGTTGTCTCCAAGTAAAGTGGAAGTGACAGGAAGGTGTAGCGTTTCCAAATTATGTCATAACTCAAAGAATATAATACAGTGCACTGCGCATGGAGCTTTATTCTCTCTGTGTGTGTCTGAGGCCTCCCTCCACAAAGGCCTGACTGCTACTCAAAGTGTTCCTCCTGGGTGCTGATGCTTATTGAAAGAGTCTCTGCCGTCACTGTCTCGGGCCTCTTTGAAGGTTTGGCTGTGAGGAAGCAGCTCACCTTTTCTCCACCTACAGTTTCATCACTAATTCTGCCTCCAGCCATTCGCAGCGATGACCACACACACACACACACATATACACATACACGTGTGGGCCGAGCAGATTGAAGCAGTAATGCTGTCAGTTTACATCCCTTCAGGCTCAGCTGTGTAACAGTTAAATATTTAACCACGTTCATGTTTCACTCACATGAGAAGAACATTATTATTTAGCTCCGAGCATTAGTTCACTACACGACTCCCTATTATATCATTCACCTGTAAAACTCCCAAATAGTCTTTTCTTCATTGAAATATCAGGACGCCTCGTTCCTGAACTGAACACAGGAGCCAAACATTAATCTTTTTGTAAGACAATAATAATAATTCCACAGCGACACAGTGGAGCTTTTTACTGTTTAGCATTCTGCTGAGCAACAGTTAGACGAAGAAGAATAAGAAGAACAAAAGGATGAAATCCACTGTATCAGTTTTTAGATCATTCAAAATGAGAATTTAGTACAGAACTGATAAAATGAACTAAACTACAAGATGGGTTGATTAATACGATATAACTGAGATAAGTTAAAGTAAAAATGCTAAAATATTATGGTAATATTTGCTTCTTTCAGCTTCTCAAACGTCGGCATTTACTGTTTTTTTATAATATCTATGTTCTGATGGACATTTATGTTAATAGTTTTCCTGACTGAATAGTTGATAAAATAACATGTTCACATGCTTAAACCAATAAATAATGGTTATTGGCCTAAAACGCAGAGTCATACTTGTTACCTTACAATCCAGAAGATTGAAACTAGTTTTTGGAAACATTTTAATACGGAAAATGAACAGTGATAACAGATCACTCGAAAATGAATCCACGATAATATGGCTTTATCATCATTTATCAAGAGAATATGTCAAATATTCTCGTCTAAATCAAATGTGTTTAGGTTGTTGTGACAAAAAGCGTTTGTCCAAATCACATGTAAAGACAATAAAGCTCTTAACAAACTAACAAAATAAGACATTTCAGGGGAGACCAATGGGGTTGGGGAAAATTGACAATTGACATTGTACATTTAGTAAATTAGTAAATCATTTTTTGATATAATTGGAACACAGGTTGATATGAAAATACATTTTCATTTGTGTCCTGCTGTAATAACAGAAGCAGTAAGATGAGTTGTTCTCTGGTCAGTCAGGGGAAGAGAGGATATAATGGACTGGGATCAGATCATTTAGAATAAATATGAAGCGTCCTGTTTGACTGCACTGCAGGAAGTGAAGGAGCGTTTACGTTTTTTTTCTCTCCGGAGCCCACGTTTGCTCTGCAACATGAAAAAGTGAAACTGCTTTCTGCTTGTCACTCCTGACATCATCATAACTGGTGCATGATCAATGATTTATCCCTGGTTTCTCCAGTGTGTGTGTGTTTATGTGTGTGTGTGTGTGTGTGTGTGTGTGTGTGTGTGTGTGTGTGTGTGTGTGTGTGTGTGTGTGTGTTGGGCGGCCAGCGTTTAGCTGCGTGAGGAGGATGGGACCGCCTCCTGTTTGAACTGCAGGTGGTGAGCATTACCTGCGGTCCCTCCGGATGCCTGTCAGTCGTGTATCAGTCTGGGGAACCTGCAAGCTCCCCTCATTAGAATATTTATTCACCAAGCAGATGTTCTTATCCAGGGCAATTACCTTTGGCTTACATTTCCCTGTTGCCCACTGATATAGATGAATGTGTATACAAAGACGTCCCAGGTTATGCATGGGGCCCTTGAGTGCCACCCACCTTTCTTCTCCCCCCCTTGCCCATATGCACGGCGGGGCGAGCCAGCGACCGTCTGGTCTACCACGGTGCCCAACCCAAAACCCCAACCTCAACTCCGCTGTGGTAATTGGAGGAAGTGGAGGCACAGCTCCTGCGACGACGGCCATATAGTGATGGAGAGACGGCTTGTATATCATTCTCTCCACCCGGCTGTTCCTTTGTATTAGAGACAGAGAGAAAAAGGGAAGAGGCATGGAGTGGAGAAACCATGCATGCTTCTGTCCTCCCCTCAGTGTGATGAATAATTTAGCAGTGCAGGGCCCTCGCTGTCGAGTAGAGATGGTGGTAATGGGGAGACTGGATATATATGGCATGGCAAGGAGCAATGGTTTACGTTAGACTTCCCCGACCAACGCACTCAAGTGTGCCGCAGGCTGCTCACATGGTGTGTTTGGCCTGCATTAATGCTTTATATTTATCTGAAAAAAAAAAAAAAAGGGGAGATGTCCACAAACACAGATTCCAATAGGAGGAAGGATCCGCTCTGAGGCTTTGGATCAGTGGTCATTAGCAGGAGTGGATTCCCTTTAGGCAGATGCTCAATCAAAGCTGCTGTGATTTGGTCATATACGGTGCGTTATACTGCAAATTGTATCAGTAGGTTAGATTCTCTTTCTCTGGCGAGTAGCTCGGAGCACTGCCCTACCTTCCCTTCATTACACACAGAGCATATATGTACAGCAAGTGTCGTGGTTTCCATGCATACATACATTCATACATACATACATACATACATACATGCAGTCTCGGGTGAGAGATTACAAAGCCACACAGTGAGGTTGTTGCAGCCTGACCGGCAAGAGGATGTTGAAATTCATGGCAGACAGGCGTGTAGAGGCAAGAGCTGATCAGCCATTCTGGGTGGGAGGGCAGCGAGTCCAGGCCGCTGGTTTCATATTGCAAGATGAAGTGCTTGCAATCGTTTGTTAATGTATTAATTGATCTGTGTCCTCAGACGGGCGAATCAGGAGTAGTGTCACGTAGACTCTTTAGTACTCCCCGAGACGCCTTCATTAGATGCTGCTGGCCGGCTCTCTCCACCCCCATTACAGGGCCGCGTCGCCACACACTTTACCTGACTGCTGTAATAACTTTAGACGTTTCTATCTCCCCGGCAAGTCCTCCGACAGCCAGAACAGTTTGGGGGCTTAACATCAAATGTGAGCAGCTTCTTTGAAAGGGCTTTCCACTGCAGGCACCGCGGGCGCACGTGGTGTTGTTTTGTCTGCATTGTTGCTCTCCTTTTCTTACAAGTTTCAGTAACGGCTGTTGCAATCAGTCATTAACTTCCATCTTAATGTTTTATAATCTGGAAGGCACACATGCCTTTGTAGCACAGCTGATGTAAGAGCTCAGCTACAAAGCTAAGGAAGCAGCCGAGTTAGTTCACCCAGGAAAAGCACTCAAGCAACTTCATCTGGTTTTGAACTCGACATTTCTTTCCCTCCCCCGATGCAATTCTATGAAAATAAGTCAGAAAAAGGCAATGTTTTATTTTATTTGCAGAACCGAGGCCCCACCCTTCGTACTCGGCGGGATCATTAGCAATCAGTAGCTTTAACAATAATTCTGTCAGCTTTTGGTCTCTTCCCCTTGGGGCTAATGGGTCTAGAGCCCAGCTAATTGTGATTAGGCTCTGACAGCAGGTTTTACTTGCAGGATTTTCACACCACAGTCCTCTTTGATATTAGCTGCACAGCTGATAAAGAGATTAGATACAGGGAGAGAGAGAGAGAGAGGAGAGGATGGAGAGGAGAAGGGAGGGAGGGTAGGAGGAAGAGGAGGAGGGGGAGGAGGAGGGGGGTGTTCTTAAACTACAGAAAGACACCTACACTGGGGAAATCACTGGCGAGTTTAGCAGAGGAAAATAGATCCGGACGCAGTAAAAGCCTTGCGCTCGCTTATTGCACCTGCTATCATTAGCGCTTTTGTACACATGGTCAGCCTCCCAGGGAAAAGTCATTATCCAGCTGTGCCGTTATTTTTCTGCTGTTTTCTCCTAGTGGAGTGTGACTTCAGGGCTATAGCCAGCGCACCATTTAATGCCTCCAACACAATAAAGGACTCTAGCCTTAATGATGTGGGATTGGATGGCCATGCCTCAGGTTGTCCAGGGGCTTGTGAGCTGTTACTGCAAGCGGCCATTTTGCCTCGGCGCTCTGGAGGCCCCCGTGTCAATTCAACTCCAGCCATTCCAGAGGAGGCGAAAATAAAAAATCTGATTTAATGATTTACGAACACAGCGTTGTTTAAAGGGTCCTCTCTCCCTCTCCCTCTCTCTCTCTCTCTTCCTCCCTCTCACTTGGGGAGAGTAAAGGAGTAGGAGATGAAAACAACGAGGAGCCGGTGGAGTAGTAGGATGGAAAGCTGCCAGCGCACGCACGCACGCCGACTTGCCAAAACATGAGGTGATATTGTCTGTTTTTCACTCGTGACTGAGTGAACACACCCGGATGAGTGGCTCTCACACACACACAGTCACACAGTCACACACACACACACACACACACAGAAGGAGCCATGTGTGATTGTGCAGAATAACGTTTTAAACTAAAGTGAAGCAGACATTTTACATCTTACTGACTCGCAGGATGAAATATTAAGATCACGGCTCCCTCCAACAAATGATGAGCCGGAGAAAAGTGGAGCAAAAAAAAAAGGTTCAAAGATTTCGCCCCAAATTGTGTGACGTCGTCGACCTAAAAATAGACAAAGACATCATTTGAGCGCTTGACAGTAGTACCAGGAGTGTGTCTCAGGATCATAGCATGTGTCACTTAACCCTGGTGAGAAGCCAGGAGAAAAAAAAAAAAAGTATTTCTTGGCAATTTAAACGCTTTGGCCTAAAAATGTCCCGCTTCAGCTGATCCAAGAGAAGAAACAGCAGATCTCAGCACTGGTTCATTTGCAGACGCTCCCTCTCCTCTTCTCTTTCACTTCAAAATGAACTTGAACAAAAGTATCTGTCTCAGTGAGCTTTTCCAACGCCAAATGCCACATACTGCTAATTATCTTTTGCAGTCTTATTTATTTTACTTCTTTTTTTTGTGAGTGTGTGTGTGTGTGTGTGTGTGTTGAGCAGTCAGCCTGTTGCTGCTGCTGCTGCCAGTAACTCCAGAAGTCTCTCATGGCAGTCCTTCATCCTCCTCGGCAGCGGCGTTGCAGCAGCAGAAGGTGTGTGCATCGCTAACACGCCTGTGCCATAGATATGCCCTGAAGTGTCAGCTCTCACATACGGAAAAAGATTGGAGGAGAGGCCCCTGTGAGAACGGCAGCAACGTATCCACCGGCAACCTGCCACGCATGATAAGAAAACCACTCCTGCCCTCTCTCTCTCTTTCTCTCAAAGCAACAAATGTAATTTGTGCGCTTTTCACTATTTTATACTCAGCTATTCAAATAGACTCATCAAGCTGAACTCCTTAAAATTCAGCAAGCAAATGTAGTCGGTTTCGTGGGTTTTGTGGTTGCGATAATATCACTCACACACAAAAACTGTTGTTGTTTTTTTGGAGATTTGAGGCTTTTTGCAGATTCTGTTGTGCAAAAGTAGAAAATCTGAAAACAAAAAAAAACGAGTCACAGTGCCGGTTAGAAATGTTCCCCATCTGCAGTGATCATAAACTCATTGATATATTCTCATATTCCATACACACATTATGTAACCTCGTGTCCCCATCCACATGCAAACATTCACATTTACACATATTAACATATATTAGTCTGGAAACGAGAAATTAGTCTCCCGGCCTGGTGACAGATGTGTGATACCATGATACCTGCAGGGCCAATCAGAACAACCAGGTCATGGCCACTGTCTTTTGTCTGGTAATTGGGGGAGGGGCGAGGTTAATAACCTGGGGGAGTAGCTATAGATTCTACAGCACAGTTTAAAATCAGTGCATTTACTGGCCTTCAATATTCATCCAGTGTTTGTATGGAGCAAGATGTAGACAATTAGGTTGAAAGGAGATTGTCCAGAACAAGGTTTAAGAGTTAACTAAATAATAAAGGTATTTGAGACTTTAATTTGGAGGATAATTGAAACATGTATTGAGGACTTTCAGCTTTACACTTCACAGTGTTTATTAATATGAGCTTCATTCCTCATTATAAATGACTATTAGAACAAAATATTCTACAGTTTCTTTCAGTAAAGATGTGTCAAACTTGAACCAAAGCATTGATTGAACGTCCTCCTGTGTTACTCTGTTGCTGGGTAACTGCATATTATTATTATGAAGTGCCATGTTTAGGTTGTAATCTTACAGTCATATCCACTGATATTTTTATGTGTGTTTATCTTTATGGTTGCAACGGCTCTAGTGAGTCAAAGCTTCTTATATACTCCTCTCAATCAATCCCAGTGAGTATAAACCCCCTTGTCACGTAAAAGATGAAGAAACAGTGTGGCACACAGGCTGTAAAATTAATGGCAGAAGAGTGACATTAGTGTTATAGGTTATTGACCGATTTCATGGAATTTATGACCCTAATTGAGAGGCAGTGTCAAAGGGAATGAAGCAAATAAGAGTGGCACTGACAGCAGGGCCACGCTGCGGCCACTGGACACCACAATTTGAGCCTTCCCAGTAAATTGTCACTGGGACTTTATAAGTCTCAGCGGAGGCCCCTCTCGCTCCGGCTGCCCCGGGTCCTGAGGGCATGCCCCGGGCCTACCTCCATCCTCCAGGTCAGACACAGCCAGGCTCAGCGGATGATGAGAAACGCTACTTCATCTCACCTCATGTCAGGCTTGGCCTCTGTCTGGTGTCAGCCGCTGTCCCTGTATGTGTATGTGTGTGTGTGTGTGTTTATGTGCATCCAAGCACATGCACACTCCTGTCAGTGTGATTTTTTTTTTTGTTTCTGGTTATTTGTTGGGGGAGTTGGTGTTGGTTCTCATGTACTTTTCATGATAATTATATAATCTGCTATATATTTGTAGCTACTGGTGTCTGTTTCCATGCCCGGTGCGAGCCGGTCAAAGCTCCTGTTTAAGCTTCGACTAGAAACAGAAATATTCAGCAGCGTGCAAAGGGCCAGTCTATAAAGATGACTGAACTTGTGCTGATAAATAATTCTCAGTGAAAACGCTGTATAATGTGGCACGGTTGTCATTTTATCACCAAAATATATATATACATATTAATACAGGTGAGAGGATAACACGACTGTGGCCAAAGAATACAAACTTTTTCTTTTTTTTTTCTCCCTATCTCTCTGTGTTTTTAGTCCCTAACGTGTGATGGACCCAAACTCACACTTGTTCCGCTTGGTGTCATCAACCTGTCAAACTGGAGCTGGTCACTAATGCAGCCTGACTTTTCCTGGTGTAGATTCAAACATTTTTAGATAAAAGGCAAAGCTTGGGTGTAACCCACATAATAATAATAGAAATACAGAATAATAATATATATTTTAAACAGGTGTAGTAGAACTTTTTTCTCCAGATATATATTTTTGTCATAGTGCTGTCCCATCAACGTGCAGCATTCACTTCATATTATGTGCAGCAGAGTTGGAGGAAGTGTCCATGTCGACCTAATAGTTGTAATTTTGAGTCGGAGATGTTGAGAATTTCTGACAGATACAGAATCCCCCACTTGGTGAAAACTAGTGGACCGCTCACAAAATGGCTGCAGAGGCGCCATCACTGTCAGGTACTAAATAAAACCCCGTGTCCACACTAATATATATAACCAGCTCACCTCATGTGATAGGAGCTGTGTGCACTATTTTTATGTGACTTCCTGTGCGTTAACATACCGATGTTTAATACTTTTAGACGCAGGGTGCAGACGAGACAAGTAACTTCAAGAAATCAAACTCCTACCACACACTACGCCAAAACCCGCTGGAAACTACGACATGTGACTTGTAGATAAATAAACAGAGAGAAACAGTTTATTTTTATCTTGTTATCCAGTCGAATCCTGGCTGTAAATAGT
This sequence comes from Trachurus trachurus, assembly GCF_905171665.1. Taxonomy (NCBI): domain Eukaryota; kingdom Metazoa; phylum Chordata; class Actinopteri; order Carangiformes; family Carangidae; genus Trachurus; species Trachurus trachurus. Next base: position 9,225,438 of record NC_139905.1, on the reverse strand, counting down.
TTATTTTTTCTTCAATCTGCTGTTCAGGTGCATAGAGATAGTGCTAAATAGAGACAAGGAATTAATATTTAAAGCAGGCTCACTTCACCAGAAGACGCTTCCACTCGTCTAAAAATAGAAGCTGACATTATCTTGTTGTCAACAACTTGGCTTGGACCTCCCAACGAGCGGCGACTCTGTGCGCTGTTTGTTTACGCCGGGGTCCTTCAGGCTGTGTGAGGACGGTCAGCTGTGGCGGGCGGCGGCGCCTCCCCTCCACCGTTCTGCCCCAGTGCTCTGTGGCTTTGTGCGGTGGCTTTTGTTCAGCGCTCTAACCTGCTTTAAAAGCCCCTTTAGTGCGGTTCTGACATGCTGTGCTATCACATCGTGGCCTCTGCAGAATGTATAGAGCCATTCAGACACTGCAGAGTGAAATGAGTTTTATCCAGCGGTTGACGATTGAATGTAATGGCATCCTCTCCAGGGAGCAGAGTTTTCTCTCCACTGATGTTCGCATTGATACGATGCAGCGCTCACTCTGCACCGCCGAGGAACAGCTTGGTCTCAGCTCTTTTAAATTATGCATTTTCATGACTTGAATATGGGAAGAGAGCGGGCCACTTCTGGACGTTTACATTTAACAAAACGGATGCAATGTCTCGCACGTTACATAATCCACATGTTAGTGTTGCTGTTGTTGTTGTTGGTGGTGGTGAGGATGGTGATGGTGCATCTTCTTCTGTTTTTTTCTTTTTGAAAGGAAAATATCAGACTTTTTTTTCCCTTTGGTGAAAAAAAGAAACCATTAAATGGAAAATGATGTCGCATGAGCATAAAATAAATAACACTGATAGTTTTAGAGCTGATGAATGACATGTAATAAGAATTAATATCCATATGAATGTCATCGCTTGGGGTTTGAGAGCTTCTGTGACAGCTTAATCCCGAGACATGACAGAGACAAACAGAAAAGAAATTTCTCCGCCGCGCTGATTGATGACGTGTCAACGCCGCCGCTGCTGTATTTTCAAATGGCGATGAACAAAAATAAACAAGGACCTCGCTCCCCTCTCCCCCCTCTCTCCTCCCTCTCCCCTCTCCTCATCATCATCAGCGATGCCGTGGTATTTGACAGAGAGCGGAGTAGTATGCTTTTTAATTAAGAAGAAAATTCAATAACCTTATCAGGACTTGCCATTTTAGTTTGAGACGTATCGATCGGCCGTTCAGTTATGCAGATCCTTTCATCTTCTGGGCAATTTTGCGTGGCGGCCTCTGGTTACTGAAAAGATCTCATTTCAGAAAATCTATTTCATATATTATTCAGGTTATGTTTAGTTCGGCTTACAACACAATATTCAAATATGTTGCCGTGTCATGTACAGTGCGTCTTAATATCAAAGGAGAGAGGGGAGGGGAGGGGAGGGGGGAAGGGGCACAGATTGGAGGTTAAAGGGTCTGTTTGTCACATTTAAAGCACAAAACGTGACATTTGAAGTTTGTGAAGTGTGTGTGTGAAGGTGAGCGCTGTCACCACAGAGCCAGGACAAGATGGACAAACTCCTGCTAGTGAGAGAGAGAGAGAGGCGGGGGTGGAGAGGGGGGGGATGTGCCACTGATGATCTGGCACAGCAGTAGGCTAATTGCCCCACACACCTCTGTGTATCTCTCTCTTCTTTTTCTTTTTTCTTTTTTTTTTAATTCAATATGTCTGCTAATGGAATTAAAAACATGTTGCCAGGGGTCTTTGCAATTTGGAAAATAAGTCCATTAAGTTCATTAATTTAATAATGGGCAATAATAATGAATAAAAAGTATTGCTCAATTAGAGGGGAGCGTACGGTTGGCTGTTTCACATTCATTCGAAATCACCTCAGTGTGCAATAGCTTAATGAGATTATAATGGAATTGATATCGCATAGGTAGTGAATTAAACCGTTACCAGAGAACCCATTAGGAATGAAATTCTAATCCTGAAACACTTGTCACAGCTAAAACAGGCTTCTTCTTTTGTTATTAGCTGTCAGTGGAGGAGGTGAGGAATCAGTCTCAACTACAACAACACACTCTGAAGGTGAATCCGACGATGACAACGACCACAATGATGATGATGATGATGATGGAGCAAAGCGATTTTCCTCGACGTGTTGAGTGTTAATAGCTGCGAATGTCAGGCGTCTCCCTCAGTATTTGTTTGCTATTGTATCATGGCTGTATTTTGGTGGCATCAGCCCCACTGATCCCATCAGCCGCCGCCTCCTCGGGTTTCATAGCCGCTGTTTCCAGACCAGCGAAAAGCTGCTGAGGACTTCAGTTAAAATTACACAGACAGCACATTCATAGTAATCTAAAAAGGTCAGGATAAATTACACTGCTTATTTCAGTGAAAAAGGCAGGTAATGTGATCTGCTGTGAGTAGTTTTTCATGCCGCCCCCTCAACCCCCCACCACCACCCACCACCCACCCCCCGGTACATTCTCTCAGGGCTATGGCGCAGATTTGACTCTTTGACTTTTACACGGTTGACACTTGATGTCAATTTACTGTCTCTTTTTAAGACCAGGAGGGATTGGATGAGATGAACTTTTCCTTTTCATCAGGATATTACAATAATTTGAGATGTTTTATATTCATAATGGCTTCTTCTTCTTCTTCTTTTTTTTTTTACAGGAACACTTAAAATAATGTGTCGTTGGAGGATGTTGTTAAAATCAGAAATAGATTGGTTCATAATTTAACTTCTCATTTAATGCGGCCGCAGCGATACACCGTGTAAAGCCACATTATCAGCGGTTTGTGCAGCTTCAGCAAGACAAGCATGTCAAAATGTATTATTAGTGTCAGTCTTAATGTACTATATATAATGTATAATGTGCTATATATAACGGATTCAATCAAAAAATGAGATCTCTGCTGTTTGAAAAATGTGGAAACAAGGTATTAATCAGAAAAAAAAGAAACTCAAACAATTTACAGGACTTTAGGAAGGAGCTGGCGTATCCTTGGCTCACGGAATGAGCACATTTTTTAGCCGGGGTCCTTTTTATGTTTAGAGATATAGTACAATAAAAATGATTTAGATTGTTTCTGCTCTCCAAAATGGAAATGTTGTGTTTTCCGATTGGAGGGACGATAGAAATCTTGTGGCTACACTTTAGATTCTCCACATAACATGCTTTTATGAATCCACAATGAGCTGTAATCTGCAATGCAACATGTCTGGAACAAGCTGAAAATACAACAGGAGGGAAGCCACAAAGCAAATCACAAAAAAAAGAAAAGAAAAGAAAACATACAGGTGTGTTCTTACTATATATGGTTGCGTAAGCCTGTGAGATCTCCTGACACACGAGCACTGTGCACTGCAACCAGAGTTTATTTCCTCATCCTGAACCAGTGTGGCACCACAAAAAAAAAAAAAAAGTCAAATAAGGATTTTTGGAGGATGTGAGAGGAGAGGAGCGCCGAGATGACAGCACTGAGCATCCTAAAAAAAGAATGAAAGGAATTAATCAGTAAGATATGGTTGTCTGCGATATGAAAATAGGCTTGTGTGTGTCTGAGTGTGTGTGTGTGTGTGTTAGTGTCAAGCTCTCTCGGTGTGAGTGTGTGTGTGTGTTTGTGACGTGAGAGTTTAGAGAAAGAAAAAAAAAGGAGGAGCTGCTTGACAAAATGAGACAAAGAAAGAAGGAAACTCCCAGATATTCAAACTTAGTCGTGAGCAGAGCGAGTACTGTATATACTCTGCTGCTATATGTGTGTGTGTGCATATGGGCGAACATGTGTCAGTGTGTGTGTGTGCTTAATTAATATTTAAGCCACCTTCAGCATACCCTGGAAAGGAAGTAAAGGGGATTGTGTTCTCATGGATCCTTTAATCCTCTGAATTAGCAGTTTAATAACAAGAAGCCATTTGTAGATTAGTAAGATCAAGCTTCCGAGACGTGCTTGTGTACAATCTACTTAAATGCTTTGATTTTTGATGTTGGAAAATTACCCTCACATAACCTGCATGTGCAGCCAGTCTGCTGCCGTGCATGTGCATGAGCCTATATGGCTGTTTTAGTCCAAGGCAGGTGTTACTCTGGCTTCTTTTGATACATATTTTTGCTGAAACTGTTCGACTAAACTCTGGAATCAAAGCAAGACGATATGAATCGATGAGGCGGCCGGTTATCGATGAACCGTTTTACGTCACTCTGCGCAAAAGAAAGAAAGAAAAAATAAAACATTCCCCACAGTATCCTGTTGTAAAAGTGAGGATTTGATGTTTTTCACATATAGACTGAGAGCAGTAAATTATTTATTCATCCTTACACTATACATCACATCACAGTACAGGTGAGATGAAGCTGCTGGTGGAGGAGGGTGAACAGTGCAATTTCTCAATCGAAACAGCACTTACACTGTATGGCTGTTGAGGTGGGTTTGTAGGAAAACTCCCATCATGCACCAGCAGCGCATCAGACACATGGATAAAAGTGTGATTTTATCTGTTGATGCATTTCTACAGGTGTTTTACTCTGAGGCCTGAACCACTGCACTGATCCACACTTTAGCTGTTGTTGTACAATTACTGTAAGTTATTAAAGCAGTTAGACTGTGGTTGACACAGTAAAGTAAATGAAATTAAAAAGAATTCAACATTGTATGATAAAAGCTAGTTTGAGATAAAACCAGGAAGTGATCTCCTCTGGTTCTGTTAAACTTTACTGGGCCTCGTCTCTTCTGGTTTTCTTCCTGGACCCTAACCAGAGGATCTCTGACTGGTCTAAAGGTGGGGGTCCGTAAAACCCATTAAAAAATTAATTCATAGTGTTGTATATGTTGTAATATAGTGGAGGAAAACCCCCAGCATGCACCAGCCAAGTTCCCACCAACTCCACTGAAATAATTCTGCTTCTGTTTGATGAATTCGTTTTCATCATCTTCTCATTTTGTTAATGAAGTATAACAGTTTAATCCAAAAAAAAAAAAAAAATGCTAGTGTAAACAATCATTAGGTGCAACTCAGACGTGAGGCAGCGTCTGTCCAGCGTCAGCGTGGTAACTGTCAGGTTGCTGACCACAGCAGCAGTAAAAACAGTCTGGGAGAACCTTCAGTCAATTTAATGTCTGTGGACTTTTCATCTAATCATTCGATATTTTTAAGTGAATTAAATCTTTGTTTAAAAGCCCAAGAGCATCGCTGACTTTTCTCTCCTGCTGGGTTGCACAGTGATCTCACACTTTATTTCTGTTTATTCTTAGTTCATCAGGACGTGTAGTGTAGGAATCTGAGTTTGAACAGTGAGAAGCCTGAACAGGTTGGACCTAATTGCTGAGCTCATAGAAAGCTACAGTACAGTGTATGCTTGTGTTTTTTTATTGACTCGCCTGGATGTTTCCATGTGTGTGGCCCTGCCTGTGTGTGTCTAAGTGTGTATGCACAAAGCATTGCTGTGTTTTGCATCAACACAACCCTTGTGATCCTCTCTCTCTCTCACACACACACACACTCGCACACACACCTAGATCCCATCTCCTCTATCGGTGCTCGGCGTCATCATTTGCCAGCGATGACAGCCGCCTCTGTTTAACTGCCGCAGATCAGCGTGTCACAGCAGCCGCCGTGTTTCTAATCATCCTCGCGCAGAAAATCTCCGTCTTTGTTGGTGTTCGCTGATAGTGTCTGTGTTATCCCCCGACTCTCCCACCCGGCCAATATCAGAGATTGATTGCTTTTGTCTTGTTATCGGGGGTCGTTCAGGTGAGATTGACATGTGCTTGCAGGATAAGGAGGCTCTGAGGGGCTCTCAGCCTGTGAGGGGAGCGTTGGTGATGAAGGAGAGAGGGGGGGGTCTTCAGTACAGTACAGTGGCGTGCCTTTAAACATGCATGATGACCTGCATGAAATGTTGATGATGAATAATCAGTTGCATCATGGGAGCTGTAAATGGGTCAAAGTGAGTTCTTCTTCTTTCTGTTTTGGCAGACAAACACGAATTAATGTTTTGTGCAGAAAGCAGAAAAGAAAACATTTCACTTTTATCTTTTTTTTCCTTTTCTCCTCTCTATCCGTCCCTCCTCCTTTAGGCCCGACCTCTCCCCGAGCTCTCACTCCACCACCACCACTCTGACGGCGATCAGGACAAAATAAAGACCTCAGACGAGGCGAATGTTTGTTGCGCACTGAAATCTCTGGGCCACTCTTGCCTGGCGGTTGCCGGGCGGGGTGGCTTCATGCTCTGCACACTAGCCACACGTTCTAAATAATTCACACTCTACTTGAGAATTCTCCAACGGACTCACTGCCGCCATTAGACACTCTCTGGCTGCCAGTTTTTCTTTTTCTTTTCTTTTTTCGGGAGGCTTGTTTTTTTTTTTTTACAATCCGACTTCAACATTACAACTTCAAAAAAGAAAAATGCAGGCGGAGAAGAAGAAGAAGGAGACGATGGCGTGGTGGGGTGCATGGGGGAGAAGAAATGAAAAACGAGTAATATCTTGGGTCGATGAGAGTTCATGGACAATCCAATATATAAAGGGGAGTTTACATGCATAACACTTCAACATTAAGATTTTTCACAGAGTTCAGCATATTTTCTAGAACTCTCTCTCTGCTATTTTTTTTAATCTGAGACGCCTCTTTGACAATGTCTCCCTCATGCAAAATGCATGAGCTCTTGTGGATCGATACGGGCCCTTTAATCTCTCTACATAGACAGCTCCCGCGCTCAGGTGTTGAACCCGTGGCTGCCACCGCTGCAGCCCAGATCAGAGGCCAGAGAGAGACAGAGAGAGAGAAGGAGAGATCAGCCCGAACCATGAGGGTCGCCAACGCTGAGGCGAGCCGGGCCCCCGTTCACTGTGGTAGACACGCACACTCTCCAATATCCTCTAAACAGCACTTTTATGTAGTGTCTCTCTACTTTATGCTTCTCCCAAACATGACAGTCTGCTTGCAAAACAGGTGCTCGCTGGAGTCCAGGCTTGAAGAGGAGGAAGTTTATCTCCAATGCACAAAAAGTCTTTTTTTTTCTCTGTCTGTTTAGCCACAGAGGTCGTTTTTAAGTATTCTACTACCCAGGTTTTTGTTTCTCTCCCACATAAAAAATCCCTGCTACTGCTACTAGATACATAAAACACTGTGGTGGAAGACACATTCACCTCCTTTACTTAAGAGAGAGTAGGAATACGGCAGTGTAGAAGTGCTCCATTAAAAGTAAAAAGTTCTCTTTTTGTTATTCTCAACAAATCCCATGCACATAACAAAACCAATACAAACATATACTGTCGAAATCCTCTCCAGCCAGATGATAATCCTGTTCCTCTGAGCCACAAACAGCTCCAAAGTTCTTTACCCTGTTAACATGTCCATATACTATTTTATTTTCATATGACACAAGACATATGTGAGATAAACAGACAGAAACACCTTAGAACTGCTGTGAAACAATGTAGTATAGTCGCTTCTCTTGTGACATCACTCATTTAGCCGTACCGAGCTAAAGTGGCTAAATCAGAGCCGGTGATGGTGGGGACTCAGGTTTATTTAACATTAGCAACACATTATTAGCTGTTTGATGACATATATAGCTGAAGGCTCATGTTAGCTATTATCATTACATTACTAATGATGTAGAGAGAGTGATGCATATAATACATTACCTCTCTAATACAGTGACTTGTAGCGAACCCTGGTCCAGTCACTCTCAGTCTCCAGTCTGAACATGCCTGAATTACTCCCACTCCTTACTACTATAACACTATTAACACTTGCTATTAGTGTTGTAGTCAGTAGTAAGTAGGGTGGGTGGGCTCAGAGGTGGAGCTAATTTGCATGATCACAGGCCAAGGTGTAGATCCAAGCAATTTTGAGGCCATGAAATGGATTTTTCACAAAAAAAAACCCAACTATATTTAACTTACTATACATAGTGTCTGGAGCTGAATCAATGCCACAAGATGAACTTTAAAAATACATCACTGTTGCACTGCTGGCATTACTTCATTACCAAGAATAAAAACACACTGAGTGCCAAATTAATTACAACTAAACATATTAACTCACCACTCAAGATGGTCTCCGACTAGAAAAACTACAGTGACCATCTGTTCCAGGTAATTATAGTCATTAAAAAAGGAAACTCCATAGATGCAAACTGATTTTTACAGATTTACATCTTCAGTAGGAACCAATGAGCCACAGACAGAGGAGGGAAAACAGGAAGTGCTGAGCTGAGAGGCGGACTGACACATTACTGGTTTTAGTATTTTCCAGGGATTTGTGGACAGTAAAGAAAAACAAAGGAGAGTGCCATCCTTATCCTTTAAGCTTTAAATGTAAAACTATTCATTGAATGGAATTATATCATGATATTTGGATTATTGGATTAGTATTTCTGATGCATTAAATTCTAAACAGCATTTTTTTTTTTTTTTTTTACATTGTAGCAGGTCCAGGGGGGGCTAATTTTACCTGCTTTATATGCAGGGTCTGTAGTTTAATCTATAAACATGCTGTTGTGTAGGATGATCATATGTTTTGTGCTTAGAAACCCTAATTTGGTAGCTTCTTTAATGTTTTATAACAGACTGACTGCACCAGTGGTTTAAGATAAATACAGAGGAGTGTCAGCTTTTAGTTGAGCATGGTTCCAGGTTGATGTGGTGGGGAAAGAAGTAAAGGGGTGGAAATATTAAACAGTGTACATGGGGTTTCGTTACTGTTCATTGAAATATTATATAATCGTATAATATATAATAATAATAATCTGTATTTAGATTAATTCAGTCTTTAGTGAGATCAGTTTATCATACAGATTATTACAAGAGACATTAGTTTGAAACATTACAGCTCATTAGTTGGAGCCAGTTGTGTGTGATCAGAGAGAAACTGTGAGTGTCTTTGAGTTGAGACTCTCGTAGTGAGGTGCACGAGCTGAAACGTCGGGTTGGCACAGAAGAAGAAAGAAAGGAAGACCCTTTTTTTTTTTTTTTTTTTTTTCTAAATTTTGCACACAAAAGAAGATTGCTTTGGCTTCCTTTTATCAACACTTTTGTTTACTTGGGATGTGCCAAATGCAGGATTTAGTGTCACATTTGTCTGAGTGTCTGGCACTTCCTCTGAGCCCGTACTTCAGCGGCTCTTATTATTATCAGCCATTTTGAAGCTGTTACTCATTTTGCCAGTCATTTAGTTATTTCTGAGGTGTTGCCATTTCCATGTTGAGGTAACGCTCGGTCTGCGCGCAAGCTTTGATCATATTTTGTACAAACAGATTTAGGAAACAAAGAGGAAGCGCTGAAGGCTTCTTCAGAACCTTGGTGTTTGTAAATATTAAATGAGGGAAGAAACATTATTGCGTTTAACAAAAAGTCGACGTTCTTGAAGGGGAAACAAGGCCAAACAGAATAAAACATTATCGCCGTTTTGGAGCTTTGTGAACCCGCTCATGTAAACTGTTGACAAATTCTTTTGATTAAGTGGAAGTTGATCAGCGCGGCGGCGGCGGCTACGGCGGCGTCTTTAAGCTTCCTGCACCTTTTTAGAAGTTAAATCGTGAACGGCGAGATTTCTTCAACAAAAAGAAGCCGCTTCCTTGGCAACAAGAGAGCGATCAGTTAAGTGGAGTATGTCGGCGGCCCACCTCCGGATAATGTGTGGCGTTTTAGAAATGATCCAATATGGCTGATGCATCAGCTCTGCCTCCCCATTGTCTTCAACGCTCAACAACTCCCTCCCTTCCTTCCTCCACCCACCCCCATAATGCAATGCAGCTTTTGTTCACTCATTCTTTTAACTGTTTCTTTGGCTGCGAGTTGTCACGGCGGGACAAATTAAGGAAGCGGTAATAGGGTTATGTCAAGTAGACGGAGGTGCTGGCTCTGTGTGGATGCCTCCCTCCCTCTGTCTCCATGAAAGGTTACCGCGCTCACCGGGTTTTGTCTCTCCCGCTGTAATGAGAAAGGCAACAGACGAGCCTCTATCAGTCCTGCAACACCTACTGACAGATAGCATTTAGAGACTGGAGAAAAAGAAGCATTAGGGAAAGAGCGAGCGAGCATCACAGGAAGTAATACAGCAACATGAGCATGACTGATCACAATGGACATGCATGACCAGGAAAAACAATCCCTCTCGCAGAGGGGGCTGTGCTTAAACATTTGGCTCTATGACACCTTCACGTGTATATATGTAATTTTCTTCCTCGCAGATATGTGCCTGGCAGAGTTTGACACTTTAACATTTTCCATTGGAACCACTGATATTATGCCCTCAAAAAAAAAGGCGGCATTAAAACCAGACATCTTTTAAAATATTGAGCAGGGATCACAGCATTTTTTGCTTCAGTATATTACATTCATGACTCCCACACTCAGAGATATTACACTCACATTTCTTCCACCTCCTTTGGGCGGATTTTCTTAAACTCTTTCTCTTCGAGCCGCCATCGTTCCAGGGCAGATGTCCATGGAAAATCTGTGTCAGTGCAAGAGTCCCCGAAGCTACGTTATGATGGTGGTGGTGGTGGTGGAATGGCAAGAATGCAGGAGGTGGCAGGGTCGTTGTTGTTTGCTGCCGGTGATGTGGTCAGAGGGCAGGGTTGGATCTTAGGTAACAACAGCAGACGCTCCGGGCACTTCATGCTACACAGGAGGTTTTTATAGGCTGGCAGGTGTCCACACACAAAACACATTTACAGCCAGAGACACACCAACAGAGATACAAACACAACAAACACTGAGAGGGAAACACACTAGGAGTGGGACAGAGGCACACACCCACACACACTTTATATTTAGAGCCTCTATTTAAGTAGCACTTCTCAAAACACAGGCTTTTACCAAACAGGCGTCGTAACAAAAAAGACACTGATAGAAAAAAAATATGCTACATAAAACATTCAACAGTGAGATTTATGAAAAAGCTTTTTTTGGGGGGGAAACAAATGGTATTAGAGAGGCGATTCAAGGAAGCCATTGATTTAGCCGCTGCAGCGTCCGCAGCCTCCAGGCGCTGGTGGAAAAGCTCAGTCACCTTTAGGACTTTGGCAGCTCTGCATGAAAAATGTCCTGAAGCTAACGTGGGTGGGGCGCGCGGGGGCGGGGGGGGGGTTATATGGTCATAGATGGAGTTAGGGGGCAAGACCTCGATGAGCCCTTAAACTATCCATAAAATACTGAATTCAGTGTGTGAATACCACCGCTCTGCCATTTCATAATGGTTGAAGATGTGTTCAAGAGCGTTTATGAAACTATCACCTTGCTGCTTCTTGACACTGTGAGTCATTGGTTTAGATTTTTGTAGATTGATTAGATTTGATCGATTGATGCAGATGCTGGAAGGAGTGGGCTGCAATTGATGACTGTTCATCTGTTGATTCCTTTTAAAACAATCAAAGTAAAGTGTTCAACTCATCAACAGGAACCAAGGAATGTTTGGTATTTCTTCCTTTAAAGGGATAGTTCAACATTTTGGCAAATTGGCCCATTGCCATAATCGCTATAGTCATAGCAGTAGGTTTGTTAACTTTATTTGTCGGTGCAAGCTATTTTTAGAATGGTGGAGCAGAGTGACGAGCTGCTCAGAGCTACACTATGGAGGCTAATGGGATTTCTTGGTTTCCCTCATCAAACTCATCAAATACACAATTCAAAAACTCCAAAACGCTCTGGTGGACAAGTTGTGACCTGCACATTCACCACGCTATGAGATAATAACAGAACATTACCAGACAGTCGTTTTTGAGGCAAATGCAGAGACGGCTTGCTGAAAAACTGTCCCTGAAGGCAACGCGCATCAGCGGTTTTGCATGAATTTACCTTGAAAATGACTCAGTCTCGTAACAGTCCGTTATTATCTCATAGCGTGGTGAACGCGCAGGTCACAACTTGTCCACCAGAGCTGTTTAAAGTTGTTGGATTGTGTATTTGATGAGTTTAATGAGGTAAACCAAGAAATCCCATTAAATAGCTTGCACCGGCAATTAAAGGTAACGGACCTACTGCTATGACTATAGCGATTATGGCAATGGGCCAATTTGTCAAAATGTTGAACTATCCCTTTAATGTTAAAGTGAACCAGGACGATGGCTGAGAGGAAACTGGGATCATCCCTCTGGTGACCAGTAAGAGGAAATGTAGTTTTAAGGCGGATAAAAAATGAACCGTTTGAATCTGAGGCAACCAGTCCCGCTGACTAATGACTGTGATGACACTAATAATGTTTTAAAATCCAACTACTACACATTCATCAGAAGTAGTCAAGGTGTGTTTGATGCTAATGGTTACACGGCTACACACTCCCTCATTTCCTAACACCTCGCTTGCCCAGGCTGTCGTTTTCTTTCTGATGTGATGTGTGTGTGTTGGAGGCCGGCGCGGCCCCCGTGCGTCTGGCGGTATTGATGTACCATTTCTCACCTGCCGCTGCTAAATATGAGAGCCTGGTAGCTGCAGTGTGAACCCCTGACCCCTCTGGGAGACACACCGGCAGTCACAGTTGTGGGAAATAGGTCTCTGGTTCCCCAACTGCCTGTTTGGAGTAATGGTCAAAGGTATGCCTGCTGGAAGGGAACATTACTGGGTGTGACCAATCTGCTCCCAAATGGAATACACTTTATGTCACCGCACCAATCTATGTAATTGACTTCGCTCTGGGCTGCAGCCATTATGGTCAGGGTTGCTTCTTTGTACAGAACGTCAATGAAACCTGAAATGCACCGGGGTGGTAGATTCGGAGAATGATTGCTTCGGATAGATTTGAATTGTGGGACATTTTGGCCATAAAGAGCACCTGATATGTGTAATGTGTCTGTCAAGCGGCCACGTCCTGTCATGTCAGGTATCTTCACTCTTCGGTACTGAGAGTCTTGGAGCCTCGGCCGGTTGTCACGGCTGCCAGGTAGCATCCACTCGGGATGTTGAATGAGGGACTGATTTAAGCCTGGGACAACAGGGGAATGCAATTAACTAGGTGGCAGAGCAGAGGAGCGGCAATGCTCTGGACCCTGAGGACCGGATCTGAGAACACTGGCCTGGCTTATTGATTGGTGCTAAACTTAGCATAGATTACAATACTGCTCGGCTGCGCGTGTACGTGTGTTGTTGCACTTCTAGGTTGTAAAAATGAAGGAAATGATCGATTGGAGTTGCTGTACTGTATATATATACAGTATATATATATATATATATATATATATATGTCAGGAGTCATTCCTACAGGTATAATTATTATAGTTTTATAGTTTCACATCTTGATATTAGGTTTAGCATTAAGGCAAAAGTGGAGTAACCCACAATCAATAGCCTGGCTAACACCAGACCTCATCTCATTTTTTCGTATTTGAGGCGTGATTTACGAAAGCCCAGAGCTGTTTATTGGGTGCTACGAATGTCTATCAAATGCATCTGTACGTAGCTTATAGCCAATCGTATCAATCATACCCAATGACGTATGTAGAGCGACAGAAATCCGATGAGGAAAAAAACGCTAAATGTTGCTCTGTTTTCAAAATAAACTTGCGGTCTAAACTACTTAAAACACTTTCTAACTCTGCATCGAAAGGTAAAGCATCTGCCGCCATGTTGGATCGACAAGCTATCAACAAAGTCGCTTCGGTGTGTCGTCATCGTCTTGCTGCCCCCTTGGGTCCATGGTTTCCAGGCTGACTTGCAGAGTGAATAAAATTGCGAGGCAGCATGGGTATACCCAGGCTAAGCAATCAAGATCATCACCAACATAAGAACGTGCACCCAGTTTGGGAAAGGGCAGCAATATCAATAAAGGTTCATCATGGAATATGACATATACACCAGTTTATCACACAGAACTTTAATTTGGGGAAAATTCACTTTGATTCAGTAAATTAAAACCCTCACAAATCGAGGTACTTTGACACAGTGAAGAAGAAATCCTCTGTGGTGAAGCTTTGCCTAAAGCCAAACAAACCACATTATGGTTTTCAGTGTGTCTTGTGGTTTGGATGTGGTTTACTCACTTTCCAGTTGCACATATATTTTAATGTAAGGCGTACTGAGTTTATTTTTCTAGCAAGAAATTCTGCGAATCCATACGTGCCATCAGGATTTACAACTATAGGAATATTACAGGGAATCTCCTCAGTATCAGACCTACTACATATCACTGGATTACCTAACTCTACCTGACAGGAAGATCAACGCAGGGCAAAAAGGGACGTGTGTATGAAAAAGTCATGAGAAAACGTAGCTAAAACCTTGTAAAAGATTTGACTTGGCTGTTGTTCAGTAGTTCACTGCAGCCCCATGCACTGCCCACTCTTCCTGTGGAAACATAAAGATATATAGTGCTGGTGGTAGTTTTGTGACAACAACGCCAGTGCCAAGACTTCACAGAGATGATTCTGACATGTTCTTATCATGTAGGTGGTGATTTTCTTTTTTCAAGCTGTGGGTTTTTAGAGATAGAAAAATAATGCTTGCCAGCCCCGAGAGACCAGCTTGTAATTTTAAATACCGCTATACAAGTGCAGCTCTGCAAACATGCCCTTTTGTTCGTCTGTATTTATTTACTTCCTGATATTAAGCTCGTTTCTACCCGACCGCTCCACCCCGAGAAGACAAAATGGGCAAATGCATATTTGCTGGGTGACACATTAGCCTCTCCATATACATCCAGCAGTCACACGCTTACATGCACCATGTGACATCGTCCCCAAGAGCGACTCTCGCCGCCACTGAATTTTTCATCATTGATCTGATGTGATTTCCATGCTTGGCCGTCCCTCTGCCCTGTCAGCTCTCTCTCTATCATAGCCTCTCTCGGCCTAGAGGGCTAACAGGGCATGAGCCATCGCACCCCTCCTCCTCCTCCTCCTCCTCCTCTGCTGCCTCCTCCCCCCCTCGTTTGTTGTCTCCCACCATGCCTCGACAAAAACCCCTTCCCTGTCTTCCACCCACCACCTAGGACGATCACACACCCCCTGGCCTTAACCGCGAGCCAGCCAGACCTTTGGAAAAGAGGGTGGTAAAACGCTCGATGTATTGACGCTGACTGTCACCGCCATAAAGCTCCATCACCCCCCACCCCCCTGCCCCCCCTCCTTTCCTTTCTTGTCAAAGCAGCAGGAGGAGCAGTGTGTGTGCATGTGTGTGTGTGTTGTGCGTGTAGACGGTGTGGCATGGAGGGTTGATATATGACGGTGTGGGAGGCAGAGTCAGTGCCCCTCGGCTTCTGCTCTGCCTCCTCCGATGGAAGCTTTTTGAAACGTCCTAATATCTGGCCGGGGCTCAGTGAGCGATGGCCAGAGCCAACCTGCTGATCTTAGCACTGGGTGCATTAGTTTGCCATAAAGAAGCAGTGATTGTGAGACGCGGCAGGCGAAAACATATGAGGATGAATGACACCATATAAAAGCCAAGCTCTGTTTCAAAATCCATTAGAGAAGCAAGTGCCTGAGCTCCAAACGCAGCAAAATCCAGGGCTCCACATCCTCTCCTCACGTCCAATTGAGGCATGGATCGCAGATCACTCTTGCAGTTCCTCCCTTAACTGTCCATTTAATCAAAATTTTTAATCAATGTATTAGTACATGACAGCTTTGAGGGAAGAAAAAGCATGCTTCACTCGGTGCCAGTTATTGGCATCCAAAGATAGGTGGGAGATGAATGCGGCTCATTTGGTGCTAAGATTGAACAAGTGCTTTTTTTTCTCCCTTCCCTGTGTGTGTGTGTCTTCAGGCGCACTTTCTTCTAGATTTTATGAGTGCAGGCATGTGCGATTGTGTGCGTGTCTTTTTCCTCGTGTGTCTATGCGCTGCCATGAAATCTCCTGCCCCCCCTGTGGTACTGCCTCCTAATTACTCAGATCTGCGCTCAAAGTGAAGAAATAATGAACGAGAGCTTTAATTATGCCTCCAGACAAAGGATCCCTGATGCCTCCACAGCACCGCTGGCACGCTGAGATGGGTGAGGGCAGGTTAAACAGGAACCCTCTCCACCGGGTGCAGAAAGCTGGTCAGCCTTGAATGCAGACCGAGCCTGCAACCTGACATGATGCCGGAAAGCGCGGATATCAAAGAGGAGGAGGGAGGAGAGGGGGAGCGGGGGAACGACTTTAAAATGGACTCCCTGATTTGAAAAAAAGAAAGAGATGAGCTACATAGGTTTGTTATCTCTAACAGATATGACACAACCTTTAATTAACGGGGATCCCTGAAGCTCTGGGCCTGAGATGTAATCAGTGGACCTTTAGTGAGAGCACAACCCGCCCCTCTTTGACTACCCCCAGGGCCGGCTGATCTAGGCGTCCTCGTGCCCCCTCCTCTACAGCGGGGTTGGCTGGCACTCTGGAGATGCCAGATAATGAGGAAGCCTTGTCAGAGAGGGGCACTTCAAGGGTGCCCCTCCAAAGGCCTCGCCGCTTCTCAACAGAATCCACCAGCACCAAACACTGCTGCTTTGTTTTCTTCTGAGAGCATCTCCAGAGGTCTTGGCTGTGTGTCCAGTGGGGATGGGGGGGTAAGTGAAGGGTGGGAGGGGAGCTGGGGGAACCAAACAGCTCCCCTCTAGACTCCACAATCTCTTCTACAACTCCTCTACAAGCGCTGATCACATCAGTGGCTCAGATGAGCTAATTATACTCCACACTGTGACTAATGGCCGAGTGCGAGTTCCATATTTACTTTCATACATATTGGCAAAGTTTGTGGATCTGTGTTGTATATATAATGTTGCATAATCCTCATTCATGCATGTTTGTGTTGTTCAAACTCCGGTGGTCCTGATGGGGGAGCTGTGTCCATAGTGAAGCGAACAGTGCAGCTGTGGCAAGTAACAGAGTACATCTACTCCTACTACTGCACCATCTTGTCGTACTTGTCATCTCCCACTACTCCGTCCTTATATCACACTCAATCCCAGAGGGAAATACTGCACTTTTTTTTTTACTTTTTACTTTTAACTGCACACTGAGCGCGTGTCCTCTGTGGGTTTCAGTGAAATTCAGGGAGAGTTTAGCAACCTGAGGTACTCTAGTCGTACCTTCCTTCTGTATAACTGTATATAGACTTCTCTCAATTTAGATTCACTATATTTAAATTTCACTATACCTTTAGGCAACAAGTAAACCCTCAATATGTCCCCACTAGAGTTTTATTCCTGGCTGTGAGGAAGTGGTGGAGCTTCAGAAGTGAAATTCACAGGAAATATGATTCAGCGGTGGAATGAAACATGACAAATCCAAGCGATAGAAGCAGAAAAACCTCTTTTTTTTGTTTGGGGTTTGTTTGGGGGCGTTACTGGAGGAATAACAGCCCTGATTGAAAAGCTTTATTCATAGGGTTTAAAGTTCAACCTCATTGTCAGTGTTTTATATATTATAGATTCAACTTTTTAACAGTATTTGAGTAGTTAACATTAGCTCCTTGTCAGCTACAACCTTAACCACATGGATGCATCAGTTTAATATGATAATGATGTTGTTATATATGACTGGACTATAACACTGCAACCCCAGTCCGAATCTATTCCCTTACGGCTCCTACAATAGGCAATTATGGAGGCTAACGCATTTAGCTAGCTACTGTGCCACGCAAAAATAATTTAAAATATGTTACTCAGTGATTTAATAAACGATGCTGAGGTTTGGCAGCGCTTTATTTCGATATATATTTTGATTTCCCTCTCGTACCTCAACAGCAGCTGCTCTCTCTCGTATGTTCACATATCAACATCTACGTCTGTAGCTCGGATGGATCATTGTACACACTGCTGTGTGATTGTTGCTCTTACTTAAGTTAAGGATCTGAATATTTCTTCTTCCACTGTCAGTGTGATGGGAGTTAAGGGAAATAAACAGTCATCTCTTATGATGATTAGTGCGAGTGCGCTATATTGATCAGCGGTCATACGATAAACAGTGGAGAACAGGAATGCACCGCCGATCGTTTGGGCCCCATTAGCCGCTGCTTGTATTGCCTTTGATTATTGCTGACTGAGCTCCCAGTGCATGTGATGGCTTTTTACTGCTAGAACTGCTGCTTTCAAGCCTTTTTCTTTTTTTTGTGTGTGTGTGTGTGTGTTTTTTTTTGTTTTGTTTTGAGGAGCACATTAAAATAACACTCAACTGGCTCAAAAGACGAACCACTCCACATCTTCTGTCACGCCGGAGCTGCGTCTCCACACACAAAGACGGATGTGTTTAGTGGATGTTTTCTGAGAGGAGATTAAAACCGGATTTAAAAGCTTGTAATGCCTCAAATCAGCTGAATCTCAGAGAAGGAGGCTCGACACAAATGTGCGCACACCTGTACAAAGCCACAAACACACACACACACATACTGTACATGCAGAGTCAGTCAGTGACAATCAAAACACATTGAAGTCCTGCCTCGGAGGTTAAATCCCGTGCTGTAGCAGGCCAGCGACGCGGCGCTCACAAGACAGACGTGACAGAGTCGACAGTGACAGTGATGATGATGGTGATTGTGGTAATAATGATTATGCTGATTATTACCCAGCCGCCACAGCGATGTGGTGATTGCGCCGCGAGGAAGAAACAGAGGAAGACAAAGGCCGACACTGACTAAACTGATGATGATGATGATGATTAGGATCACGTTTTTTCTCTCGTTTGGTGATCAACTCTGAGCCTGTTTTTTTTCAATGACAGTTGTTGATCTTTCTTTAATTGGCAGCAAAGCATTGTGGGGAGGTAACTGGGGATATCTCCACTGCGTTTGAGGGCTTTGATTTCACATGACAAAAAGGGAAAAGGCACTGTTGAGAACATTCCAGCAACTCCCTTTGAAGGGAGTGATCTGGCAGTGCTCATTTGAATTATTAACAGAGCGAAAAGGGAGAGCAAAAGAGCGAGAGACAGGAAAACACACAGAGGAGAGAGACAGGAAGACGGATTCCCATCCTTAGCGGGCAACGCCAAAGCGCTCAGCCTCAGCCCTGCGTCACATGTCTGTGATGGCTGGTGTTTGCATCAAACAGTCAGGACGATTTATCCGGGGGGAACAACACTGCACACACTGGCAATAAAGATGGCTGCCGGTGGAGCCGAGCATTTATTTGAATTAGTGATGTTTTATTAGCCGGGTTCTTACTGCGGAGTTCATGAAATACAAAGTATGAATGTGTAATTACGGGTCGGCCGTCCCCCCGACGCTTGACTGGAATTATTTAATCTGCAGAGGGAGTGTCCCAGAGCGACTTAATTCTCTCTGTGGTCGTGCTGCGTCTCCCACAGCAGGGCCCCGTCATTATTGTCATTGTGGTCGAAGCTCTGAACTCAGAAGGTGACACAAGTTGCACTTGACAAGACAAGTAAAACTAAATCTTTTGAGTAACCTATGTAGTGTTTTGCAGCCTGGCAGAATTTTAGCTCTATCTTCGTTTTCTGTTTAGGACGTATTGTTTTTTTTTGTTCCCTCCCTAAACCCATCAGTAGCATCTGACATATCTGTTCTGTAAATGTCATTTTCACACAGGCTGTGGTAGCACCTGCTAGGAGCAGATTTTATTTTTCACATATGAGCTGGTTTCAGAATTATTTCTTATGTAAAAATCAAGGTTAAGATAAGAGTGACAGGCCACAGCTGATTGGTTAACTCATCTCTCCAGGAGGAAGGTTTGTGCAAACCATTATACTCTAAATCCATACAGTTAAAATAAACAAGCTTCACAAATGTTTGGTTAGTCTCCATGCGGCCCACTGAGGCACAGTTGAGCCTTAAATCTGACTTAAACACCCTGTGCAGCTGCATCAGGCTCGTTTTGTCGCCATTTTTTTGTGGCAATTTTTTTTTTTTTTTCTGTTGCCATTATTCTGGCTCTGGCACAGGAAGATAACATCCCTGTTCTTAATCCTGCCTACAGAGCCTCTGATTGTCTTGGTGGTTGTTGTTGTTGTTGTTGTTGAAAAAGCCATCAACGAGCCAGATCTATTTGAATCGCTGAAGACAATCTGAGACGTCGACTGCAATTCAGAATGTGGAAACACCATCCAAGAGATAACGATCATCCTCTAAAGACCAAAGAGTGAACTGACTGGCTCACTCATCCGTCGCCTTTAATTCCTTCTTCTTCTTTTTTTGGTGGCAGGTCAAAGCCTCGTACTCAATGATGTAAAAAAATACAGAGCGTCATGTTCTGTACAGGCTGCAAAGCACTCAGATGCAAATGAGCGAGTTTAAGAAATTAAATCTTGACTCATTGAGGTTATGTAGAATCACAAAAACCAAGAGAACACACACAAGAACCTGCACCTCGTCGCTTTGCTTCACGCTGAGACACGGAGATTATGAAGAAAACTTTTGGATAAATTTCTTGCGTTTTCCTGCAATTTGAAGCTAATGTGAGGTTTTTTTTTCATAAGCAACTGGCAGCCATGATGTAACAAATACATCATGTGCATTCTCTGCTGCCTGCTTCCCCTTTTAAAGCCGAATCAAACAGAATCAATCAAGGAGATACATTAAAAGGAAGTTGTGAGTTGTTTTTCTTGTACAGTTTAGCG
The DNA here is from genome assembly GCF_905171665.1 of Trachurus trachurus. Taxonomy (NCBI): domain Eukaryota; kingdom Metazoa; phylum Chordata; class Actinopteri; order Carangiformes; family Carangidae; genus Trachurus; species Trachurus trachurus. The sequence continues at coordinate 9,204,967 of NC_139905.1, read as the reverse complement.
TGCTCTGCAGCACATGCTTGGATGGATGCATATTTACAGCTCAGTAGATGCAAGAGCAGATGAAGAAGGATGTCACGACTGGGCCTAATAACAGCCTGTTTTTTCTTTTTTTTTTGGTAATAAATGCATTTTCCCCTGGCTTCACTGATATCTCTGCTATACATGCTGTACAGTACGTGTCCTTGAGCACACACACACACAGGCGGAGGAGAGAGAGAGGGAGAGGTGGTGCTGGCCACCGTGTGTTCATGTATGTGTTTGCAGGGTGGGGGGGCTGCAATTAAAAGGCAGCATGCAGTGTCCCAGGAGGTGCTAATGCCCAGGATCAGCTGTTCTAATGTCATTCACATCCCCTCTGTTATTCAGCCCGGTCCCGTTTGATGTATGAATCCACTGGGGACTTCTGTACACCCCCCATCCACCCTCCGCCCCCAAATGCTACCACCACCACCATCACCTCTTTTAAAACCCCCACCCTATAACCCACCCACCCAACCCCGGCTCTACAACCCCTCCTCCTCAGGCTTGCACAGAACCTCCCCTTCTGTGTCTGAATGCTTATGTTGGCTTTTATCACGCTCAAAGTAAACAGAGTCGCGCCAGGGATAGTGAGTGAGAGAGAGAGAGAGAGAGAGAGAGAGAGAGAGAGAGAGAGAGAGAGAGAGAGAGAGAGAGAGAGAGAGAGAGAGAGAGAGAGAGAGGGAGGGAGAGACCTAAAAAGAGAGAGGGAGGGAGTGAGAGAGAGAGAGAAAGAGAGAGTGCAATAGTGATAAAGGTGGAACATGCACATTGTCTGCTGCGCGCCGCTCGCCTTGCTGCTACATCTTCAATAGAGACGCAAAAATCCAGCAAAAGGGGAAATTTAAAAGGCAAGAGGAGGAAGAAGAAGAAAGGAAGGAGGGGATCCAGAGAGAGAGAGAGAAAGAGAGAGAGTGAGTGGGAGCGAGCGAGCCAGAGAGAGAGAGAGAGAGAGGAAGAAAGAGAGTAGAGCGAAAGGATCTCCCTGCTAAATGCGCAAAGCATCCCGTCACCCCACGCTGAGCTCCATGGCCAACTCCGGCTGCCTGCTGCTCTCCGGCTCCGGGATGCTACCTCACTCGCTCCAGTGTCCCCCTGCCTTCCTCTACCTGCCCGAGGTAAGACTGAAACTGAAAGCTCGCTTTTGTCGCCCCCGCGTTCCCTCTCTCTCTCCTTCTCTCTCTCCCTCTCCTCTCCTCTCTCTCTCCACCCTCCATGCCTTTCATTCCTCCGCGCGCTCCTCGACTCGACTCGACTTGCACGTGATGGCATCGCGCTCCGCTTTGTGCCGTTGACCGAGCACTTTCACCCCTTCTTTCCTTCCTTCTCCTAACCCTTGACCCTCTCACCCTGCTTCTTGTATTGAGGGGGGGTTATACCTCTTAAATGTACCCTCTCATCTCAACTCTCCCCTCCTCTCCTCTCCTCCCCCCCTCCCTCTTTGAATGAAATTAAAGCAGCGACTCGTGTGACGATGGGACCACGCAGTGTTTGTGTACATCAGCTGCCTCATGACTCATTGTTGCTTGGAAAAATGTTTTCTCGGTCAGTTTGCTGTGCTCGTGTTTCCCCGTCACTTCTGTGCTGCTGGACTCTTTACAGTCAGGTGTGTTGTGGAGGAGGAAAAAAAAAACACAACAACTTCTAAGACACTACTTCATCTCAGCTTTTTTTTTTTTTTTTAATGCAATAGGCTTTTTAACTCTTTCTGTAGCTGTTTCTGTAAAAATGATGCAGACATTATTTTTCTATTGGTGTGTGTGTGTGTGTGTGTGTGTGTGTGTGTGTGTGTGTGTGTGTGTGTGTGTGTGTGTGGTGTTACCTAATCTGACCCCGGCCTGGATCTGAATTTACAAAACAAGGTCCCAGAAAAAATTAAAATCCAGTTCAATTTAAGGTCCTTTAATGTTCTGGATGTTAAAGCTTTAGGATTTATAAACCTACACAGGAGTGTGTCGGTGCGTTTTCACTGTTGTGACGTGTAAACAAATGTGAAACTGTCTCTAAAATATCTGGTGAAGATTTTTCAATTTCTCCGTCATTTCATCTCCATCCTTGGCTGATTTTTGTCGTCTCATTATTGTCGTGATATTCCTACGATTTAAGGATATTTAACGTAGTGAAGACAGGAAACACACACACACACTTTTCATCCTGTCGTTAAAACTTCCTCATTTAACCGTGAGAATTTGCTCTGGTTCATCAGAAGGCCCACAGCGAGCTCCTCACCCTCTCCACTCATTTTTCTCATGGTAATCACGGCCAAGTGACAACACTTTGAATAATTACATATCTCTGCAAATTAACATCGATTTTCTTTTTTTTTTAAGTTGGTTGTTTTTCTTTTTTTTTTTTTGGTCCTTCTTTTTAAATTGATTCTGTCACTGATCCCCTTGTTTTGTGAAACCTGAAGACTGCAATTTTCTGAGGCGAGGTGAAAAATCAACAACAAGGTGACTCTTAAGAGACCGTGAGCCTGTCTAGCTGCTGAATTATTCACATGTTTTAATTCAGCGAGTTGGGGACGGGAGTGCTGTTAGTGCTGGGATGATGGTGGTGGGGTGGGGGCTGGGAGGAGGGTGGAGGTTGTGGTGGAGGAGAGGAGTGGGGGGTCGAGCGTCCAATTCAGTTTTTACTACTGGCAGCATGTGTTGCAGTAAACAGTGTGTGTTACTGCAGTGATGGAGGGGAAATAACACGGATGGAAACTCCTGCTTTCTCATTTTAAACCCCCTCCACCCTCCCTCTCCCCCCCCCTTTCTCCCCCGCCATCATGGTAATGGCCCTCACCCCCACCCCCTCCCACCCATCTGTCCAGAGCGGGCAAACCCCAGCGGCCAACGGGGATGGGGCGATGCGTGTGGACGACCAGGTTCCACCAACACATAGCAAGGCCTCCTCCTCCTCCTCCTCTTCCTCCATCCTCCATTTTCATCCTAAAATAATACTCTGGCTTTTATTCATTATTATTAATTACTACAGTGGAAAAGAATTTGGCTGTGTGTGTGTGGTGTCAGAAAAAAACAGGATAATCCATCACCTCAGGTTGGTGATCTGCAAACATGACAATAATCTTTTCTTTTTCCCAGATTAGTTAAATTTAATCACAACATAGAGATTTTCTTTTCTTCACATTTGAATAATTTCCTGTATTTTCATGGCTGCTGTCTTTTATATGTTTTATTTTTTATTATTATTTTTATTTTATGTCAGGTTGTAGGAAACAGCTCCTTTTCAAACCGGTAGAAATGTGAGTAAGCTTTGTGAGTTTAGGTGGGTTTACCTTCCACTACATCCCTGTTTCATCCAAATCCTGTGGAAGGCCAGTAAGCCTCTCCACTGTGAGCGTGTGTGTGTGTGTGTGTGTGTGTGTGTGTGTGTGTACCTGGCCACGTGTCTGTGTTTATGTCCACACCACAGTAGCTTCCCTTAAAAAGTCAGAGACAGAGCTGAAATTGGAACTTCCTCTCTGTTATTTTCACAAAACACCCCCTTATTTTTTTTTTAATTCTTATTTTTTTTTGGTTTCAACTCCCTTTAATGTATCAGCAGCTTTTGTTCCTTTTTTCTTTTCTGCCTTTTTTTTCTCTCCCTCCCTCCCTCCTTCTCTTTCTCTCTCTCTCTGTCTTTGCGGTAAACCCTCGCCCTGCAGTGCTGCGAGGGGAAACAACCCTCTGAATCACACTGTGGCCGACGTCTTCCCCCCGCCATCCTTTTCCTCCCACATCAACCATTCTTCGTAGGATGCTGCCCATGTTTCCCCCACCTCCCCCTCCTCACCCCCCACTCCCCACCCCCCCAACCTCCACCACCACCACCACCGCCGCTCTCCTCCTTCCTCCCCATCGCCACGGTGCAGGGCTGCAGCTCCGGCTCGTGTAAGATGACAGCCAGAGAACAGAAGGGGAATAGATTGAGGTGATAGCCTCTGCCTCACAGTTTGTTTGCATTTCAAATAAGACACTGTATTAAGTTAGGCTCCGAACAGCTTTGCTTATTATGTGTGAACATGGCGCCGCATGATATCACAGGAAGACAGGAGTTTATTACATAAAAGATTAGCAAAGCATACCTTGCCTTTATTTGTGTGCAGCAGTGTTTGGGTGTGTGTTCTCAGGCAGTTTGCTTTGATGCTCTTTGTAGTCAGCTGCGGTGCGTATAAATCCCAGCTAAATGTTTGTTTTCATTAACACAAGGAGAGACTCCCTGCGGTGTGGTGGGAGAACTGTGGGCTTCTGATTACAAAAAAAAAAAAGTGGCGGTATCACACCAGTGCTGAAGGGCCGTTCCCCCCCTCTCGACAAGGGGGAGAGTTTCTCCACCACATGGGGTGCCGGCTTCATCTTTCCGCAGGATGATGTCACTTTTTCTTCTACCGTCAATTTGTATTGTAGTGGCTCATTTCATGAGTTATGGCACGGGATATTGAGGGAGTTATGAATTACAGTGTGGGGAGGCTTTTTACGGGATGCAATGCTCGCCGCTGTAGGTCTGTATTAAAGTATAAATATATTTATGGTACGAGCCAAAGCTGACGGGGGTAGCTCAGGTTTTGCTCATGGTAGTTAGTAGCTGTCTTTAGATCCATAAAAAACATGGCATCGCATGGATTTTCTATTTACCAGGCACTGGGTGGGCATATGGCAGCGCTCATAAATGTAACTCTATTATCTAAGACGCTGCTGTTGGGTGAGACGCAGGGTGTTACTTATGTCTAAAGAGGAAAAAGCAGCAGTTGTTACTGTCTGCATGTCACATCTCTCTCTCTCTGTCTTTGCCTCGGACTTATCCGGAGATCTCCCCGTTTTCTAAAATTGCCTCGCTTTGATTTGTAATTGGATTTTCTATCATGGCATTCCGCTGCACTGATGTCTATTGTTATTGTTGGATCTATTGATTTCTTTTTTGTGGCTTCTTTGGTCGAGCTGTTTTGAATTCTCTACCCCCCATCCCTTCCCCCCCTCCTTCCCTCCTTCCTCCTCCTCCTTCTCCTCAACTGTACACGGCTTCGGTATCGTTCTAAATGGTTAGGTCACCTAGAAGAGGCGATCCTTTTTATGTCGGTGGATCCTGGGAGGACTAGCCCGGGCTCTCTGGTTTCAGCGGCCTCCTCCTCCTCCTCCTCTTCCTCCTCCTCCTCTTCCTCCTCCTCCTCCTCCTCCTCGTACCATTCCTACTCACGCTGATCTCTTTTCCACGACTGTACAGGAACTGACTCTCCCTCCTCACGCAATACACTGATACATCTGGTTAAAGGCGAGGGATGCAGAGAGGAGAGGACTGGGAATACTCGTGACACACACTCCCCCCCCACCCTCCACCACCGCCCCCACCCCCACCCCCTCCTCCCATCGGTTCAGGCCTTGATCCTGCCTCCCAAAGCGCCGCTATTCACAGGGACTTTAGATATCGAAGGATTCAGGTTGGCGGTCTCCCGGGGACGGACTAATGCGAGCGGCGCAGAGACGGCTCCTTCCTGGGGGATAATTATTGTAGGCCAAGCTGTACTATTGACAGCTGTAAATGGAGATGCTGTCTGTAACTGGGGAGGCCTAATAGGTTTTTGTCCCTACATGGGCTCTCGTTAGGCCTGTGTGGGTGCATCGGGGATGAGTTTGAGAAATGAGCCACGGGCCTCGCCGGGCTTCAAATGGGGCTCAGAGAGACCACCACCAACACCTCCCATCCTGACCTCTCGGGAAAAAGGGTTAACACACAAATAGTCGGTTCTCCCTTTTTTGATCCGACTATCAGACTCTTACACTTCATATGTTCCCATCATCTCGTCAACTAACAGCTGATCCCACTAACAAGTATCCGGAGCCTGATACATCCTCTTCCTCTGAGCCACTTCTTCCCCATTGTTGTCCAAAAACTATTAAAAACACATCAGTGAGCTACATCGCTGCACTGGGCGACACGTTCCTTCATTACCATAAACATGGTAACTGTAATTTATTTTGAGTCAATCCCACACACACACACACACACACACATACACACACACACACACACACATACACACAGTCCTACTGAGGAAAATACTCACTGCAGCAGCTACTGTTTAACAATCCGCAGCTAAAAATAGTCCCTATCAACTGCTCTATTTCTACAAACTACACTCATTAACCGTTTTAGGAAATCATGGAGACTGTTTTTAAAAATGAATCAGTGTACTTATGAGTGTTTTTCCCACTCGGGGTTGGAGAGGTTCAGACAGTGTGAGGAAGTCGGAGCGTTTTGCAGGACGAACACGTCGATTGTTTTGGTATTTTAAGGGGGAATTGTTAAGAACTAGATGAACACCATGTTTTACACTCCTGAGTCAGACTCAGATCTTTGTGATTCAGACGTTCGTTGCATCAGTTTTCACATCAGATTTCTCTCTGTTCTGTTGTTATAGATAAACATTGTATTTGAAATATTTCCATTATATCACAAAGCCATGCCTGCTTTGTTGCTTTTCAGACAATTTAGCTGAGCACAATTCACTCAGATTCAATCAGGCACAAATAAAGAAAAAAAAAGGCACAAACTTAAAACCCAATTTCATGGGCTCTGGAATATACCTCTCAATATGTTCTGTGTTTTGGTGTGAAATCATTCAGTCTTTCTGTTGCCGCCTTTCAGCTGTTTTGTCCCTTAAACAGCTGATTCATAGCAGCATAACAAAGGCGGAGGGACTGATTGAAATGTTTTCTCACTTTTCTCTGCCCCCGAGGAGAATTGTAAATCACAGCTCAGTCGTTTATTTTGAAATTTCATTTGGTGTGTGAGCGAGTGCCGCCTTGTTCTTCACAGAGACTTCACAGTCAGGCTGACTTGTGTGTGTTTTTTTTCTTAAGGCTACCCACCGTCTTACTCCACTAGACCTTTGTAAATGGAACAAAATTAAATTTGTTCCCTGTATAGAAGAATGGCACAAACACTGCAATAGATTTACTCACCAACAAAGATTTTCCTTTGGGGGGTCTGGCTGTATTTTTAATGTGAGCGTACATATTTGAGCTTACATATGTATATTTATTTGTCTCCCTGAGAGGGGTTCTTGTCATCTGTAGGTGGATGCTTGCAGGGCTTTGCATGCACGGTGCTGTGCAGTGCATCAATAAATGTGTATTTACATTTTGCCAATAATGCTAAATATCCTCCAGTCATTAATGTTGAGCGTTAGCCTGGAGTGCTTCTGTCTATATTCTGAACCTATAGTGTCAGGGAATTAGCATTCACAGGGCTGCTGATGCTAATATACTCCACTTCTGGAAAACAAAGCTGCAGTTGCAGATGTCCTCACCTCACAATAATTAGCAACTTTTTTTTTTTTTTTTTTACAAAGGTGGCAAATTCCTAATGAAGCTTTTAATTAACATCGGTGTTAAATATTTACTGCAGCTCATCACGCAGAACGGAGGAAATATGAAACCACAGGAGATATTTTCTGTTACCTGCTAATCTGATTTCCTCACTCCTGATTCTCAGGAAGTGTTTGAGTGTTGAGCGGTGATTTCAGTTTAGTGCAAGTCCTTGAAGGAGTATAAAACTTTTTTCCCCCCACTAAACTCTGGCTTTTTGTTGAATTAAAAAAAAAGTTCTCCAACCCTCAGCCCTATGTGAGCTACTCTTCGTAGAGATAATGTAAAATTGTAAAAAGCAGATTGCAAACCCAACACATCTGATGCTGCTTTCTGATACTTACCAGTTTGTGATGGAGTTTGGATGTCCTGGCTAATCTGTGATATGTTGGACTAGTTCACACTGATCCAAAGGTTCAGATAAAGGCCACCGGCTCCTGTGAGCTGCTGACACACTCACAGTTGTCAGCTCTGCATTGCAGTGGCCTTATTTCCCACCCAGGCAGTTTAATACATCTCAGGGATGTCCACTTTGTTTTTTGTTGTTGTTGTTGTTTCTTTCTTTTTCTTTTTTCTATTTTTTTTTTGTAAATCGCTGCTGCTCATTCGCCTGAGTGCTCCTTTAGGCCAAAACGGAGAGCGTGTGAGCGAGCAGGACTGGCGAGAGGGGAGAAAGACAAGACATACGACGCAACACCTCCCTGTCTTTACGCGGCAGGAGCTCTCACTACATCACACACACTCACACACACACACACTTACACACTCGCACGCGCGCTGTTACAGGAGGATAAAGACAGGGGGATAACCTCACAGTAGAAACCGTTTGTTGCCTTTTTCCCCCCTGAGAATATAATCTGTCCTGAGGTTTTCTATTTCTGCAAATGGCATGCTAAAATGCTTAAGCAGCCAGACCAGCTTGAGTCCAATTATTTCTTTACTGCAGTATCTTAGCCAGCTGTGATTATTATGTTTATAATGTAGTGTCACTCTCATACTGTCCTTCAAGCATTCTCCTCTCGGCGGGATCCTCTCAAATGAGACGTATTACCCTGTGTGCTGAGTTAACAGAGTGGCCGTACAAGTGAAAGCAAAAAAAAGAAAAGAAAAAGAAAGCTATCACAAGCCATTAAAAGCACTGCACCTTTTTATCACCAGCAGCTTAATGGCAGTGGTGAACAGCAAAGCATTATTACCGCTTCTCCTCGTGCTTCTGCGAAACCCGTTTCCTCTCTCACCACAAGAAGACAGGCTGCTGCTGCTGCTGCTGCTGCTGACAAATACATCTCCAGGCAAACACTGAAATTTTGTTTTTCAAAAGGTCATTATCTGTCTTCATCGGAGCAGCGGGCGTGTTGCATGGGAACCAAGTTTGAGGAAATTATTTCCTTTACCAACCAACCAGGCCCCAGAAGTTCAATCCCCCACCCCCCACTCCTCCTCCTCCTCCTCCACCGCTTTGTTGTTGATCTCATTATTTATTTATTTATTTATTTTTTAAAGGATGCAACTGTACATTGTGTTTGACTACTAAGAGGCACGCTGGGTCACCCGCTAAAGAAGATCAATATTTGAACTATGCTGTTGTGGGTCAGCATGTACGGGTGTATAAAATTAAATGGGGCTTGAAATTGATTTCAAGTTCTCCTTGAAAAAGTCTACAGGTATTCTGAAATGAAACCAAGAGGAGAGGTGCCGCAGAGAAGAGATGACCTCCACCCAGGCAGATTCATAATTGTTTTTGTTTCTCCAAATTAAATGAGCCCTTTTATTATTATTATTATTTCTATATTGCTTAGGTGGGGGTCCGAAATTGCCAGTTACGGCACGTTCGCTTTTAGAGACCTAAAGTAATATAAAGTAATGTCCGTGATTCCCAGCGCATCTCCACTGGCAACTCCCTTTAATGCCGTGAAACAAATGATTATGGGATGGACTTCAAAATAAAATAAAAATAAAAACGAGGCCTTCGTTTTAGTTTGTCTCAGCTCTGTGATGCATGCACAGCAGGAGGGAGAGGGAGAGTTTATCCTCTTTCCTCGCAGGCAACCAAACAGGTACCCCACTGATTACTCTGCTTCTCTTTGGGTAATCGGTGAGAAAGGAGAGAAGATCATGTAATTTAGCCCAAATCACAGCCCCCCTCCTCCTCCTCCTCCTCTTCTTCTTCCTCCTCACTTTCCCTCTCCTCGGATGGAGAGTCTAAACATCACTGCTTTTTCTCGCAGCACTTTGTTAGTGGAGCACGCCTCTGTGTTTTTCTAAAATCATCTATCAAGGTGAGATCTGTGGGAAAGAGCAGCGCCTCGGGCTTCCTTTCCATGTGCTTATGAGGTTTTATTAGGTCCCACAGGACCACTGCTTTGGTGTGTGTTAAAAACAAATGGAACTTACAAATTACAGATTACAGTCTCTGCAGGCTCGTGTGTGTGTGTGTGTGTGTTGGAGCAAGTGTGTGTGTGTGCAGACAGATGCAGGCGTGGCCAGTTGATGAAGGAACATGTTTGTGTGTGTTAGAGATCGCTGGTGCAAGCAGCCCTACATGAATGTGTTTATGTCTGCTGCTGCTGCTGCTGCAGCTGCTGGGTGAGTGCTGCATTAGTGATGATGGGGTGGGGTATGGTGGGGGGTCCAAGGCGGGTGGGGGTGGTGGTGAGGGGGGGCGGGATCAGCACCAGTTGTCAGGTTGATGATATTCAGTCTTAAAGAGAGAAAAAAAACCCATCACATCAGCTCCATGGCATCCCACCATCAACACTGTCTCCTAAAAATGATGTTTTTATGCTACGTTAGTGCAACAGCAAATATGTTTTGAAAGAAGCAGTGTGTTGCCGGGGTTACATTTTTCAACAGTGTAATGAGGAAACATTTTTAATGAACATATTTGCAAAAAAGGAAAAAGAAATGCTCATAAAGTATCTGAAGAAGTTTCACTGACAACACACATTCAATATCCCCCCCCCCCCCCCCCCCGTCAATATCTGCACAGACACCAACCCCCGAGCTCCACCCTGTGAGCGTCCACCTAAAACTAGCAACTGAATGTGCTACAATTATGTTCCCACACAATATTTGGTCCAACATCAGCTGACATTTTCAGAGATAGGCAGGTATTTTACTTTGATATCAGTCTGTGACGAGGAAGATGAGCAGAATTTCATTTTTTCGGCGCCTTTTTCGGACTCCACTTCCTAGAAGAAGACTATGCACATTATGTAATCTAAATGTAATTGAGGATGAACTGCATTTTGTGTTTCATTGTCTGTTATATGACGAAGCCAGGCAGTTTTTGTTTCAGAAAATGCCAAATGTGAAGCCTGAGTTGTTTTGGGCGGATGATGAGGTAAAGTTGGAATGGTTCTTCAGAAAAGAAGTCTTTACTATAGCTACTTCCATAAAAAAGTGCCTGGACACTAAGAAAAAGTGAATTATTTATGTGAATTCCATGTGGTTTTGTTTGTTGTCTAAATATGAAATGTGTCTTGTAAGCCCTTATAGGCTGGGCGCCTTAATTGGTGCATGACACTTAATAAAATAAATATAAATTCATTCATTCATTCATTCCTACTGAAGATCCAGTGTCTATAAATGTGTTGACACTGTCTTCGGTGAATCATCCAGAGAAAACTGTTGCTGGCAAAATTTTTAATCAATTTACCACAATTGAAATTCTCCTCACCGTCACTTGTTTTTGAACTCTCAAACCCCCAAAACCGTCCGCCTGGTTTAGAAGCTACAGGAGGTGAGAAATTGGGCTGTTGGCTCTAATCTGGCTGCAGCGACCCTTTCAACTGTACCAAACTGTCAGGGCTCAACAGGGATGGGGATTTTTTTTCTTCCTCCAATGCTCACTCCTCCTATTCATCCCCCCTTCCTTCTAATTTAATGACTTAGAATTGTAACTCCAACATTGTTATCATTCAGCAATAGCGAGTAATGAATAGCAATTAACGTTTTCAAAGGAGGGAGTAAAGCTTGAGAGACGTCGCTTTTCACCCAGAAATGTTGAAACAGCGCAGTCGGGGGAGATACTGTCATGTAGAGAAAGGGCCTAATTTATCCGTCCAGCTGTTTTTAGTAAATAATTTTTCCCCTCCCTTTCTCTTCCCGTCACACAGACTGCTATCAGCGCAAACACAAGTAATCATTCTAATATCCAACACATTCTGGCTTCCTCAATGAACTGTAATAAACTGTAATAAATTACTCTGCACATTTTGTCCAATGATTGCTCTTTCTGGTGCCGGGCGAGGAAGTGCTAATTAACTGGATATGAATGAAATTCTAGGGCAGCGTGGTATCAACGGCAAGGGAGACAAATGCGATTTAGTTCTGTCGCGAGCGAGTGGAAAATTGCTGTGTAAATTGGAGGTTGTTGCTGCAGAGCGTTTTTCTGTGTGCTTACATTTCATGGGTGAGAATCCAATCTCACAGGGCAGCATGTGCGGACTGCCCTCTCTGATACACTCCACCGTCCTCCACCTACTCTATGATAGCACTCTAAAAGCTCCCCCCATCACCCCCCCACCTAAATCTCTTCACACACACTCCCACTGACACAGAGAAACAAACACATATTTCAAAAAAAAAAGAAAAAGGTAAAAGCTATTGTTGAGCCAGCTGAGGTGAAGATGTAAGCAGCGGTACGCCTGGCAATTTGACTCATCTTCCAATTCACCAAATTCCCCCGACACTTGATTTCACGCAACATAAACAGAGCAAATTCTAATTGTCACACTTGTCCTCTCCTTTACTCTGTTTTTTATTTTTTTGGGTTGTTGTTTTGCATATTTCCTGGTTGCTTTTACGCAGATGTAGTAGGTACTCAACTCAGGGAAAGAAAAAAAAAAAAACACCCAGCCTCCACATCCACAGTCACTTGTTTCACTTACTGTTCCCTTTCCGCCTTTTCTCGCTTCTTCTTCATCTGGAGCTGCAGTGGCCGTTTTTATCTATGGGTTTGGGCAGTTTTGGAGAGAATTACGGTGACAGCGCCATGGAAATGATAGGCCGGCAGTGAGATATCTCTGCCTCATAAATTCTACATTGCTCAAGATAATTTACGAGGGAGGTTTGTGTGCGTAAGACAGACAGTGCTTCATGGTATCCATCCACTCCACAGCCTCCATTCACTTCAGCCCCTGCAAGTGCAGCCGATTTATCGAAACTGAATTTATTTTCACGTTCGTTCTGTTCGCTCCCAAAGCATCACTTTGAATGATTACGATAATTTTTTTCCCCCTCTTTTATTTTTTTTATTTTTTGCTCAGAATATGCCTGAGTATTATTTGTTCTGTCAGGATTATTACAGATAAAAGAGCAAACTAATAGATCTTGCGCGCCTCGTCTACTACTTTACGACTGAGAGGCCTTCGCAATGAGGTATTCTGCCATCAGCAAAGGTCATCAGCTCCCTTGATTGTGCTGCACGAGCATGAGGCCAGGCCAAAAGGCAAGATGGCTCTGACATCGGTAATCACTCTTCATGCATATTTCTGTTTGAGGGAGGTTAGCCCTCTGTATGTAGTTAACAAGGAAAAATCTTTCCCTTTCTTATCCCCCAAAGAAATCAAGAAAGCATCTTCGGATTATGTGCTAAGGTCATTTTATTTCATGCATTGCAACAACAAAGACTTTGGATTTTCTTTCTCAGAAAGTTTCAAAGGCATTGATATTGCTCTTGAGAGGAGAATTGGATTTTCCTCACTTATTTTTCTTACTTATTTGGTTTGCATTGTTTGAGTTCTCTTTCTGTATTCCCTTTTTTATTTATTTTTTTTGGTTGTGGAGTTCAGTCTCCTATGTTACAGGCTGATTCAATGAGCGGAGTATGACTGTGGCCCTAGGGCAATAGAAGTTTACAACTCGGTTAGCACCGGGCCCTGTGTCTTTATCCAGTTAAGTTTTTTTGAGGCCTTTATTTTGGTTGCGGTCGTGTCTCCAGCCTCTACTCCCTTTTTCAATAACACCTTCACAGTGTCTTCCACCATATCGATTAACAAAATGGATGTCTTAGCAGGAAGAGCGCCCCTTCCCCTTCCCCTCCCCTTAAGGGATCAAACACAGAGTCCGGTGGGTGCAGTGCAGCTTGTACGGTGCAGTTTGTACCCCAGCGGCCCAGGAGAAGAATCACTCACTTGATCTTCATGTGAGACAGTTTTTTTGCTCCTGAGGGTGGAAGTTGCGCGAGAAGCCGTGTGTTTGTGTTTGAAGAATACCCTATAGGTTTTCCAATCAGCGCCGGTATTCCCAACACGACTCTGATGTCAGCGCACCTGCTTATTGCCATAGCATACCTGTGTCGTTTTAACTAGACAGGATGCACAATGGAAGCAGACAAGGCTCTTTCACAGGGGAGTTAATCTAATCTACTCCCACTCAACTTGGACATTCGCTGTCACTGACACGCCGGCGTCGTCTCCAATAAAACAGGTGAAGGCAGAGCATGTCGACTGCGGCTCTGCAGGTAACTGGGGCTGGCACTCTGCTGGGCTTTCATGTTAACCCACCCCGGGTTCCTTCCCATCATTATACATGAGCATTCATTCTCAATTTGAGCTGCTCTTCCCGTTCAGTTATTTCGCTGTCTCCTCGTGTCAGAGCGCCAGCCATGATGCCACTCATACACACAACGGCTTTCCAAAAATATATATAAACCGGTGGCTGCGTCGTAGTTTTGTCGGGGGTGTTTTGGGATTTGAGAATCCTCCACAAGGCAGATGTTAGCATACCTTCTCTTTTCTTCTTCCTTCTCTCTGTTGCTGTGTCTGTGTAGGTGTGTATGTGTGTGTGTGTGTGTATGCACACCGTGTGCACACAGGTGACGAGTCAGTGATTCAAGTGCTCAGCAGCAGGTTATTTCCTCTGAACCGGGGCCCTTATTTAATGGTAATTGTAGCAATTAGCATGTGAATGAGGTAAGAATTGGATAATAGAACTAAGATAAATATTGATGTTAATTCACACTGGAGGAGAGACGTGTATGTGTGTGTGTATATGTGTGTTTGTGTTAGAGAAGGGGGGGGTTACAGGGAGTTCCCGTAAATGTATCCTGAACTCTCATTTGCATTCATTAACGCGCGGCAATTACGACCTCCAAAAAAACATCAATGCTGCTGACGTTAAGAATTAATCAATTACTCTTTGGAGGCGACTCTGTCATATCAGGGAGAAAATGGATCCGGATCCCGAAGAGGTGTTTTTCAACTTTCCTCCTTTAGCCCTATTTACTTTGGTGTCTAAACCAGTAACCAGCTGCTGGGAAGCTTAAATGACATCCATCACCTGTCAGACAGCTGACCTGGGGATGAGGCTTTTCATTTTGACTTTGTAATAACTGCAGCTTCGCTCACAAAATGAGACGGATGACCTTGCGTGGTCTGTTTCGTAGGCTCCCCAAAGCTCTCTCATCGTAAGGTACTATATAGCAGGTGATGAGACTGTGTCATTTTCTCCTCCGAGACATGGCAGTAGTTCTCTTTTGGGAAGATGATGGGGTATGTAAAGAGATACGATACGGCGGCCGGTTTCTGACCACCGGTGGATCAAAAAAAAAAAAAAAAAAAGGAGCAAGTGAGCTCAGGATGGCTGATCGAGGAGGTATCTGGGGTCTTGGTGGTTCTGCTGCAACCGAGCAGTTGTTGGGGCGGAAGTAAAAAATTCTCTCCCGGAAGGCGGCCGCCATCTGGACATCGGCCCCGTGTCTGCAAATCAGCAATGTGCAGCCGACGGGGCCCATCTCTGCACACGCTTTGCACATGTTAGTAACGAAACATTATGATTGTACGTACGCCCACTCGAAAAGATATATACGCCGGCATTCACATCCACATCCACAGCCACCGCCGCCGCCGTCCTCCTTACACCTCCCCTCCTTTCTCCCTGTCTGCTGTTTTTTTTTTTTTGAAAGAAAAATGTGAGAGAAGAAAAAAGCGAGGGAAAGAGTGCAGTGCCAGGGGCGGGCGGTGGAGAAAACCTCATTTCTTCCGGCGTGCTGCAGTGAGTGGGTTATTGAGGTGGCTGTAATTTGATAAGGAGAGGAAACTCAATGGACTGTGAGCAAGTCAGCAGTTTGAGGCCAGTCACATTTCTGATGTGATGTGGAGGTGGCGGTGGTGATAGTGGAAGGAGGGCTGGAGGAGGAGGAGGAGGAGGGAGAGGGAGAGGGGGGGGGGGGGGGGGTGGTGGTAGCTAGAGAGGAAGTGAGGGAGACGGCCAGAGGCAGGGAAGAGAAGGAAAGGGAAGAGAAAGAAGGAGGGGGAAGGAGAAGAAGGGATTGAAGAAGAGAGGAGAGGAGAGTGGGGTTCCCTGACATCGGCGGCCTCTCCTCCATGGGAACAGAGAGGAAGGAGGAGCAACACTTATCCTCCTCCGGTCCGATCGTCTCCCTCCCGGACGGAGCCAGAGGCGCATTCCCAGGCAGATGGCCCATATACATCGGCCTGATCACTTCTAATCTGGAGATCTCCCCACAGAGCCCCCACCGAACCAAACCCTCCCCTCCTCCTCCTCCTCCACCCCCACTTTCTATTTCAAACGCTCACGCCTTTATCCCTACCTTTTCCTTTCCGTGCTCTGAATTTCCAGTCTTCCTCACAAAGTCACTTTTTGTTGTTGTGGCTGTTTCTCGCTCGCTAGATAAGAGACACAAGTGTGATCAGCGAACCTTTGAAGTTCCCATAAATAATCGGGCGGCGTGGCCCACTCCGGAGCCCTCAGCTTCCAGTTCAGATCAAAGATTAGCCTCACGTCGGCCCCAGCCCTGGAATAAAGCACTTTATTGGATTCCAAAAGCTGGGCAAGCAGGCCCCTTTCTCTCTCACCACGGGTCCCTCGTCAGACACAAGGCCCGAAGACTTTCACACGCAGCCTATCGAGCTGTTTGTACTCCCAGGATCCACAAGAAAGAGAAAACAAGAAAGCCTGAACAATGCTGACTTTTTAATCAACACCACGTTCAGCGGCAATCAGCAAGCAAGGCCTGATGTCTGAGAACCCTCTTTGTGGAAGAAAAAAATGGGACGGGGGAAGAGAGAGGGATGGGAGGAGGTGAAGGGGGGGGATTTTTGAAGTTACTGTTAAACAGGCTGTAAAATGCTCCCTCAGACCTGCAGGGCATTTGGATCTGGCGAGCCCATGCAGCCAGTCGGAGCTGTTCACACATGAGCAGGCTCTCTCATCTGGCTGAGGGCGAAGACAATCTGGGGCCCGGTGTTTGAGAATGGCAGCCCACCATTCAAAAGGTCGGCGCTGGGCTTCTCTGGCTCGTGGTCACACATCTACCGGAGGGGGGGGGGGGTATGCGCGACGCTGAACTACACTCCAGGTTAGAAAACTGGGACCGGAGCTGATTCTTCCCCATCGCCCGGGTAAAGTGAACGCCGCCAGCATTTAGACGTCTACAGAACTAAAGGGTAGGCTGGTCTGTTGTTAGCTGGTTAAAGACAGGGCTCACTGAGCCTTTTGTGAGGGATGAAAAACGATGTCCCTCTTCATGCTACACTGCTCTGAGTTAAGAAATGGCTGATGAGGGTGGTGGTGGGGGGTTGCAGCTCCTCCAAAACCCTCAGAAAAAGCGGAATTATCTTCCTTTATGCGCCGCCCACTCACCACCTTTCTGTAAGTCTCCTGTACCACTCAACACCAAGAGTTACTGTCAAGACTTTACAGGTCTACAGGAGCATCAACAACACTGTGTAAAACATTAACAGGCCTGTTTAATATCCCCATCCTCCACTGCTGCAGCTCTCCTAACATTGCACATTTTTAACAATAGGTAATACTCAAATCTCTCTTCCAGAGCCTAAATCCCCATAAAAACACATCTCATCGCAGCAGCTGTATTCTCTGGGGATTTGATGTTCGTGTCATGAAAAGCCATACTGTGCAAGCACACTGAAGCACCCACGCACAGATTAGGCTGGTCATACCAGCTCTCTCTCAATTTTTTTTTTTTTTTTTTTGCATTCCCTTCTTTATTTTTTCCTTTTGAATTATACTTGGTAAACAGCTGAGGATTGTACCAAGGGGAGGGATTTTTATGAGCGGGAGAAAATGTAATGATAATAACAACAATAAAATGAAAAAAAACATCATCACTGCGAGATGAGAATTGTTTCAACCTGAGAAGCATTTTAAAGGTGTGCAGGAGAAGAGAGGAGAGGAGAGGAGAGGGAGGGCTGACTGAGCCAAAGACGAGATGAAAAATAATTCTGTCAGCAGACACTTTCTCCTTACATCACCCCATTGCTCTCCTAATTGATAGATGATGTCCATTCATTTCATCAAGGTCAGCGTACAATTAAAACATTCATGATTTATCAACCAATGAACAGAATCCAAAAATCAGCAGGGATCGCAGGCAACAAACCTTGATGTTTGATGACTTGAACACACTCACTCACACATATACACACTCACACTTACACACACACTGTGGAGCAGTGTGACCTGAGCAGCTCACTGGGGGTATCAAATAACTCTCAGTCCAGAGTGACACTCTGGCTCCTGCCGCTCCCAAGTGTGCGAACTGTGGAGGTGATGAGTTATCAGACACACAGGATACATCTCTGTCTCACATCTCACACAGACACACATATACACACTGTTCATTTCAGTGTGTGGTAATATTTGTGTTTGTGCTCCTGAGAAACATGGAGAGAGAAGCTAGTAACCGAAATTTGGCCTCGTCCTGCCACATTATCTTTATATCTTCTAAAATTTATATTTAAAAATCTCCCCGCTAAATTCCATTAGCTTTGCAGAAATTATTTTTAAAGGGTTTTGTCAATGGGTTTGAGTTTGTTGCTAAATTTTTACTTAATAATCTCACATCAGTCACGCTCTCGGTTCTATTCACACATCTTCTCCCCCTTTTTTTTTCCTGCACAGGCTCGATAACCACCACATCTTTATCTCAGAAATTAAAAGAAGCATTTATGCCTCACGATAGCCTACCAGATAAAGCGCTACCACATCCACTGTGACATTAAATTAAACATACAGGCAGCTGTGAAATGGACATGGCCACGCAGGGCCAGTATAGTCATCCTACAGCCTCTGCTCAGCCTCTTTTTTTTTTTTTATTTGGTGGATTTTCAGATTCAGAATCTGCATTACCTTTGCATATGAATTAAAAAGGTCATTACAAAGTCTCCTTTTTGATGTCTGAGTGATAAATAATATATATAAGCTTTTGCAAGATATGCTCTTTCAAGTCCTATCTGCGGATCTTTTCTTAATATATGCGCTACATTACTGTGCACGCACGCCCTTTGGTGCACATCCCCCCATGCATACTCTAGATGTATGTTAATGACTTTAATGGGCTGTTCTGTTTCCATTTAATCAGAATCTAAGTTCTGGGATGCAGCTGTGTGCTCGGTGGTGTCGAGGCGTCGTGTTCAGCCCAAGCTGAACGACGCCGCCGCCACTGCTGCTGCTGGCTGCTTCAAACCCGAGCTCCAAGCCTCCCCTTGACTGGGCTGCTTGATTGCACTCTAGTCTGCAAGGGTGTGTGTGTGTGTGTGTGTGTGTGTGTGTGTGTGGTGGGGAAGGTGTCAGGTGAGGTTTAATGTTCTTAAGAGAGAAATCTCAGTGTGAGAGAATGAAATATGAGAGCCATGCTTGATGTGTGGTGACTGCAGTCTTACAGTTTTACCTCACCTTCTTCTTGCTCCACACTGGTTCAGGTCGGACCTGATGATGATGTTGCGGCCTGCAGTGCAGCTTCCTTCCCTCCATGCGACTTTTATGGGCTGAAAACAGAACAAAAGAGATAAACAGGAATGCATTTGGCTAATTTCTTTATCAACTGTAATGAGCTGCCTCACATTTCAGCCTTTACTTCTGCTCGTCTGGCTCGTCTCTTCCCTGCCTCCTCTCTATCCTCCCTGTGGTGTTTCTTTGGCATTCCCTCCCCACTCCGGAGCAGCCCATCTAACTGAACCTGATACTGAGATTTGTGCGGCTAATTCCCTGCACTCACACGGCTCAGTGTGGTGTCATAATTGGCACACCATTGATTTATGTCTCCTCTTACAGCGCCCTGAATGGCTGATGAGTCGAGCTTCCTGTCATAATAGGCCTTGTCCAGGCCTCTTGCCGCTCGGCTGCTCACCGCACTTCTTCCTGTCCTCCGCTATTTGTTGTGGCTGAAACTATGTTAATTTCCTTTTTACACTGGGACGACACGGGACCAGCCCCCCCCATATTTTACCTTGTAGCTCATAACATTCTGTACATCTCCAGTCGTTAATGGCCTCTGAAAACACATATTCACTCTCTAGTAATTCAATGCAAGACCGTAGCAGAGGTTAATGGCCTGGGCATGTTGTTTTGTTCATTTAAAAGTGAGACATAATCTGTCGGGCCGACCCAGGGTAAGGCCAGAGAGGGATTTCTGGAGTGTGCTCTCTCCTTCTCATAAAGGCAACCAGCAGGGGAGCGTGGTGCCTGTCGGGAGCTGGGCTCTCCCCGGGGGCCGCTGTAATCTCGTTGTCCCACAGTGGGGAATGAAGAGAGGAGGTGGAGATGAGGGCTGCAGCCCTGGGGAGTCGGGCTCTGCCGAGAGCACTTGCTCCATCTTTCCCACCTCGCTCGCTGTGCGCTGCCAAAATGCTAAAAGTAAGCAGTAAAGGTGCTCTAGTCATCACTACCGCTCCCTCGCACGCTCTGCCCTCATTGATTAGTTTGTTAGATGTGATGAGGAAGGAATTGTGCTTGATGAAATGAAGCTGTCCGTGCTTTCTGGGGCTGATGAACTTTGTAAGATGCTACTGTGGTCTGCTTGGTGTCTGCCCACACAACCTCTTTATATGAGACTCTGCACATATGCACATCAAATGGCAGGTACACACATGCACAGCAACAAACAAAACAATCCATATTAAGCCTTGGTGAATTGACATATTTATGAAAAATGTATTAAGGCTGTAAGCAATGTGGATCGTAAGAATAATGTAATAGTATATTCTGCCTTGATGTTGTTGTTTTTTTCCTTCATGCTTGCATTTCATTAAAGTTTCAGTCGGCTGGCTTTGAGAAATCAGATACCATCACAGAGGCAGCAAATGCGTCGAGATCAGACCGGGGAAGACAAGGCAGAGCTGAGTCGAGGGTCGGCTGGGTTAGGGGTGGTGAGCTGGAGAGTGAGCAAAGCTAAGATCAGTGGAGGGGCTTCAGCCCCGGGCGCGGCCCTGCCTCTTCAAACGCCCCGCGCTCACGGAGCCGCCGCCGATCGGACAGGAGGGGCTCAGCCTCAGACGAGCTGTCAGGCAGGAGTCGGGCCGATCCACGGGCGCAGGCTGTGTGAGAGTGGCAGCACGTGGCCGGGAAGGGAGGAAAACAGCGAAGGAAGGAGTGGCAGGGATGCAGGCAGAAAAACCCCAGACCTTGTGTTTCTAAAGCCCAGCTCATACATTGCTAATGCCTGGAGTAATATGGGTCTCATTCATAATGGATAAACCCTTGGCCCCTGCTTGCAAAGTATATCATGCGCACTGTAAAGAGGTTAAAGATTGGGTTGTGTTTGCCGGGAATGTGGCGACCACTCCTGGCCCGAGCATTAGCGTATGCTATTGTTGTGAAAGTGGGATGCAAGGGAGGGGCAACTGCATTACAGGTCCGGAGGCCTGGGCGTCCTGGTGCACGGGCAGGCGGAGGTAACCCAGTTGGAGGCGGCTCGCCCGCTGCATTTTGAGAGTTTTAGTCAGTTTTCATCCATCACGGTTGGTATGTAGCTGGAGTTTTTGTTTGAATGTTACTGAGCGGCTGCCACAATATTTGCTAAAAGCGCCAGAAGGGTAAAAAAAAAAAAGTCGGATAGGCCTTTCATATCCCTAATACGGTGGTGACAGTATCACAGGGTTTGCATTGTGTTGTGCTGCAGACACAGGGAGGCTGTGTGGCTGTCAGCAGCACATGCCACAGATCAGTCAGTGCTACTGGGTGGTACTCTGCAGCCCACCATCTGCTGTGCCAAACCAAAAAAGACCCAGTCCCAGAGGTGGCTTTTAACTTCAACTTAATTGACAGTCGAGAACACACGGAATTAAAAATACAGTGGATGCGATTTAGGGGGGAAAGTTTATAGCCGGAGCGTCGCTGGAGCTCTCAGCATCACAGGCGGCTGAACTATTGTTGTAACGCTGATAGCTGGGCCAAACACGGTGCAGTGCAGAGGAGGTGAACTGCTTTTGAAGATAGAGCATCAGTGAAACACTACTTCTTCCGCTCTTTTTTTTTTTTTTTCCTGTCCCTCTTTTTCTCTTTTACCTAGGTGACTCTGCACATAAATCAGCAACTACTGTTTGGCCCCATTACTGAGCACTTCCTCTGCCACCATCCGGCCTCCTCCTCCTCTGCTCCACTGCCTAAACAATGCATGAACCTCTCAAAGGGCAAAATGCTGTACCACTTAGCAAATGAATATTTTATAGTGTGTAAAACTATGTACAGGCTGCCTTTTGACTGGCCTCCCTCTCTGCTCCTCCTCCTCCTCCTTCCTGCTTTCTGGACATGTTGATGCTGATTGGCTCTCCTGCGTGGGGTCAAGGATCGTCCCGAGTCTTCCGCCACATAACATCTGGCGTTCTTTAAGTAGCATTGCAATTGGTTCTTTTGATAAGCCGGAGTGCTTTGGCGCAGTGAATGTGCTGTAATTTCATTTCATGTAATCACATCAAGCCCTTGAAGCCCCTTGTCAGATTACACACACTACACTGGAGTCCAAATGGTCGGGGCAAGACTGTAAAGAGTCCAATAAAAAGCTGAGAGAACTTATGAGAATAATGTATCACAGAGTTGTGGGTTGTGGCTTCATTTACGCCCACAAGCCCGTCTGTCCGCCTGCCCGCCCCGTGTTCTGCGGTTCCATAATTCTGAGGCAATCATCCAGAAGCCTCCTTAATGCTCTGCCTCTCAGTCAGGGATCACCGAGCTTTCTCCTTAGGTCAATGGTCTTTGGGTTAATGATCTGATTACGGCGCCACGGCTTTCAGTATCAGATGTCGGTCGTTGGTTTTTTTTGCGAGGTTTTTCCCCGAGACACAACACGATCTTCTCATCACACCTCTCTGTTTGGTTGCTTTCTTCTTCTTCTACGGTTTCCAACCACTCACATGTGTGTGCGTTGAATTCACTGAAAAACTTTCTGCTTTTCTGCAACTTACCCACATACCTCACCTCTTTGGCCTCCATTTCCGTCTCCCCTCCTTCTCCCTTTCCCTACCTCAGCTCTTCAATTCCCCCTTTCTCTGTTTTTTTCCACCCATCTCTTTCTTTCAATTTCTCTCTCCCTCTCTCTTCCTCCCTCCCTCTCTCTCTCTCCTTCTCCGCTGATCGATATTTGGGGCTGAATTGGCTGAAAGGGGAAAAGAGGCCTGTAAAATTGAGGAGACAGGCTGTTGGAGGGCAGCCAGCCTATCTCCCTGGCTTGTTTATGCTTCAGGAATGATTCCCAATACCAGATAACCTGCAGAAACGTCAGCATGTGTCTGTCTTGAGGGATGGCCATGGATCTGCCAATTTCTAATTATCGGCCAGCCGACTACTTATCCAAACAGTATTTATTGTCATTAATAATGTTAATTGCATTCCCGAATTAGGCAGCGTTTTTTTTTTTACGTTCGGTTTATACAACACTAATAAAGAAATAGGTTTTAATATCAGGTCGCACACTTAAAGTGAGACGGAGGAGGAGGAGGCGGCTCGCTGGAATATTCTGTCCAGTCTTTGCACTGCGATGCTTAGTTGTGTGTTTGCGTGCACAGAGGGGCCCCTTGGGGAGTTTGTCTTTCTCTATTTGTGTTTGTCAGGGGATTTTTTTGAAGCAAACACACACTTCATCACTTTGACATTGATTAAAAATACATGGCCCTATTCTCGGGGACAGTCAGTGCACAAATCAGCACAGTGTCCAGTTCAGCTCTGGCCGTTCGGAGCTCTGCGGCCCCGGCTCCTCGCTCCGCTCTTAGCGTCCAGGGCCTTTACTCCCTTTAATTGCAGTGCTGCTCTGGGCAGCGTAACGGCAGCTCTCAGGGCTGCGGGCGCACATCCATCCGTCACCGCGCTTGCTCCGCCACGGTCCAACGCTCGCACACAGACACACACACACACACACAATCGCACACTGTGCAATCAAGTTTAAGGCAATGCTCAGTGTGATCATCATTTTAAGAGCAGTCACAGAAACCTGTCTGCGACGATCATCCATCCCTTTGCAGCGTCTCACCTCCGACGCCCATGTGTTGCATCGGCACTTTTATTTTTTTTGTACTCTTGTAGACTTTTGTTGCTCCGTCTCTTTCTTTCTCTCTCTCCGTCCCCACCTCTTCTTTGTCCCCTCCTCTTCTCTTCTCCCTCCCTTCAGTCCCTGAGTGCCTCTCTTGTTTCCTTTGGCTCATCTGTTAAGTGGGAGATAAACCTCAGTTAGCTTGTGTGGAAGTCTCTTCAGTGGGGACAATGTTATCTGAGATGCAGCAGTAGTCTGAGAGGCACAGGATGGTATACGAACGCTTTGGCTAGATGTGAGTGTGTGGGTTGAAACTCGTAGGCATCCACTCTCAGGTGTGTGGTGGTGGTGGCGGTTTGTTCACTGTTGCGGTTATTGGGGCCAAGTGGTACCAACTTCCTCCCTGGGCTAATGCAGCTCCAACCGCCCCCCCTCTCTCCCATCTCCCCTCTCTGCTCTCCAGCGACCGGTGTGGTCATCTGTGCCTAATGAGCTTACGTCGTGGCCCATTTTAAAGCTTCGCCAGCAGAATTGTTGCTCCATCGGTTGGTTGGTGTTGGAGGGGAGGGGGCATTTTGCTGGGATGGCCCGGTGGTGGTGGTGGTGGTGGTAACCCAGGCAGGCAATTAGAGGGTATAGCGAGGGGTATCACATCCCTTCTCTCCCTCTCGCCCCCCTCCCTCCCTCTCCTCCCTCCTCGCTCTTCATCACAGCACTGGGGTGGTAGTGCTGCCGATCGATGGCTTGGACCTGGAGGGGGAGTGGGGGCTGCTGATTAGGGAGGGATTGGTTAGAGAGCCCCCGGAGAAGCCACAGCCACTTCTCCCTGTTCGTTTTCCTCTGTCGTTCCCACTTCACTATCTGCACCTCGGACGCTCTTGCCCCCATTTGAAATCCAAAGAGTGTGTGTGCTGCTTCTGTGTGTGTGTGCGCGTGCACTACCTTTACGCTGACATCAGTGTGACATGGCACTTAATGGACTCTGCCATGTGAAACAAGCACCCTCAGTTAATTACCTTGCCAAGGCCCTGGCCTTTCTGGAGCAGTTCATTCCCACTTGGGCAGGGACTGCTCCTGCATGTGTGTGTGTGTAACAGAAACTGTGTGTGTGTGTGTGTGTTTGAATGCACGTGTGAGTGCACAAGCTCCTCATTGTTACTCTAATCCTCTGAAGTTGAATCAGATTCGGGCTCTTCTCTCTAAAAACAAGTGTTTTGTTGTCGCTTTTTGCACAAATGCAGCCGGCTCAGGCTAGAGGCGAGGCGCTAACAAAGAGCTGCAGATACAGTAAAGCTGGGGGCTATTCTGGGAACAGGGGGGGCTGCAGTGGTACACTTCCTAAATAAGCTTGCCTCCGTGGCTTCATTCATATGTCGATTAGCATTGAGTCCGCTCTGTAAAGTAGGAAAGAACTGACAGGCACTTTGTCAACAGTTGCACAAACGTCCCTTTTTTGATCTATCTGTGAACTCAAGTAAGTTTTTGGGAGTTGAATCCAGAGTTCAGGCTGGTTTTATTTAAATGTGCTCCGTATATTACACAAATATTTTTATTTTATTCCTTTAAATTCCATGCAAACGCTCCAGGATGGGAAGTAGGCTTTTTGTTACAACCACATTTTCTTTTTTTATATGTATGTATTTCTTGTGTTGCTCTTCAGTCGGACCTGCTGACAGTGCAAACAAGTGTCTGTGAAACGTTGGGCAAAAAAATTCTCTGGTTGATTGCCCAAGCGCTCTGCATCTAAAACAGGTGGCGCGAAATAAAATATTTAATGGCATTCTCTGAATCCACACACACACACACACACACACACACACACACCATACAGTATAGTGTGCAATCGAGTCCATATGTTGCAGAAGTAAACAAATCCACAATCTCATGCCGCTGCTGCACACCTTACTGCCCACCACCACTTCATGTATAATAATACGTGAATTCATAAAATACAGGTCAGCGGTGGCCGACTCCAGAATTTTTTATGTATTCAAGCAGCTTCTCAACATCAACACTGAAGGCTTTGAAGGCTTACGAGCAAAGCTGGGTCAACTACTTTTATTGCTAATTGCCTTCTATATGTAAAAAAAGAAAAAAAAGAGGGGCATCCGCAACTGTGTAATAAGCTTAATGTTTAAGACCACAAATGGAAAAGGAATAATCTGCAGTCAGAATTAACTCCTGCCTCTCACTCCTCTCCCTCCTCAGCCTATTTTATATTGTTACTGTGGAAATGACTGATAATGACCAAGTCAACACTTTTCTGTCTCTTTCTGACGTCTGTGATGTGTTCAGGAGTAAAATACAGAGTCAGACTTTTCTAATCTAACACTCATCACTCCACGGATGATGATGCAGATAACAGAACTCAGGTAAATGAATAAGTTCAGCACAAAGCGGTTTTAAAACAGAGGAAATACAGTTTAAAGTGTTTAAAATTTTGAGGAAATAATGACAGAGAAGCCAGTCTAAGTTAATCAAATTCACAATAATAAGATCTAGCGTTGGATTCATAACTCATTTCCAAAGGTCAAAAGCAGCTCCTCTCACTGCATCAGATTCAACATGATACTCTCTCTGCATGCCTCCGTTTGCACAGCAATGAGAATTCAGCTGCTTGTAGTTTTCTTCGCCTTCAGAAGTGAATTTGTCACTGTTGACAAACTGTAAGTCACCGTCCGGCTCTGTGGCCGAGCTCTCTCTCCGACACAGGGATGTTTTCACATTGGGCCCCAGAATGAATGTGCCCTGTCTGCTTGTGTTTCAGATGTTTTAGTGGAGGCGACGCTGTGTTTATCTCTGAATTACAGGCTGGACCTCTAAATACAGTTTATATGTTGTTGTTGTCATCCGCTTGCTGAGATTTCTGAGAAGTGGCAATTTTCAGCCGAAATCAAAAAAGACGTATCGATTGCACCAACCCGAGAGTTCAACTCCCCAGAATGAAGTATGGATGTGATTTGAAGGCTTGAAAACTGAACTAAGGCACTTTGATCAGGAAATCTGAGGAGGCAACAATTGTGACATGGTAGTCTTCACTGTAGATGAAAGGAGAGAGGAGGTAGACTTTTTTTTTTCTTCCTTTCTGTCTGTCTCCATTGTGCATTTTACAGTAAACAGAGTCTGACGGAGCCTCCGTTTCTCTTTGAGATGCAAGTTATCCATGATTCAATCAAACTTGAATTTAAAAAAAAAAAAGTATCTTTTAATTAGTTCATTATTCTTCACCGCTCAGTCGAGATTAACTTTCACAGACACAGACGGCAGCTTTCATGTTCAGAAGTTTCATGTGATGGATTCTTTCTGACTCTGCCTTCTTTATTACTCATAAACTCCTCAATGGTGTCCACCGTGTGCCAGCCCCGAGTTAGCAGACCTCTCCATCTCCCCGAGTTGTTCCCATTCGTCATGGCTGATTATACAGCATGGACTGCCAAAGTAGAGCGAGGCCTGGCTTTACCCCCTGTCATTACCATAGTGTGGATATATACACACACTACATCAGCTCTCTTTTCCAACTTCCAGGGCCGGTAGCAGCAGTGCAGGAGAGACTTTGGCTGCCGGGCACCGCTGTACGGGGCGTCAACCGCCTTCATTAATGATGCAGGAGACACTACCTCTTCTCTTGCCAAGACAGACAGAGGGAGAGGGAGAAGGGGCCCCCTGAACTGAACAGCCCCATGGGTTAGCCTCTAACAATGCCCCCCTCCTCACCCACCCTCCCCATCCCATCCCTGCACATCCTACACTCCCTCCCTGCCTGCCTGCCTGTGCAGACTCAGGCCAACTCCCCGTCTACCTCATCCTGTCCGTCTCCGACCGCAGCCAGGTTGAAACTGAGCCGGTCCCCGAGCAGCAAAGCAAAAAAAAAGGGGGGGGGGGGGGGGGGGGGGCAGGTGAAGTAAGGGGGAGGGAGGGAAGGGAAGGAGGTAGAGTGACAGATAGCGGTTAAGGATGCTGACCGGAGCCTCAACCGCACTTTACCAGCCAGAGAGATAAGCGACATCCTGCTGGATTGGCGCTCATGAGGGGATGTTGGGGTTTTTTTTTGTTGGCCATTCATCTTTTTTTCCCTTCTTCCTCTTCTTCTTTTGCTTTCACGCATCTACGGATCAACTTGTGCATGTGTAGTCATTTTCACGTCATGCAAGCTTGTCCACCAGCTTGACTCATGGGTGCAGACTGAAAAATCACAAGAAGAGCCTAATCCAAGAAAAAAAAAAAAAGGTGTCATTTCTGATTAAAGTAGGGGAAAAAAAAAAAAGTTGCTTGTATTTTGTGCCATGTGTGCCCGTCGGCCTTCTTTTATCAAAGCAGCTGAATGTACCAATTTGTAGCTCTGCCATGATTAGATAATAACATTCTGTTTCAGAAGATGTCATATTTTTTATATCTTACGCAACCATATGTAACAAAGTCCCCAACTGTGAATACCTGTAAGGCTCTCTGGCTGCTAGCAGACACCCAAACCTGCAGCATTTCACCACCCGCTGAAACCAGATAATGCTGCCGTGTTTCCCTCCCCTCCCTTCTTTTAGGAAACTGATCTTCCGTCCCCCTTTTTTTGTACCATGCAGCTTCTCTTTTTAAACTGCTCTAATATTGCGTATGTAAAAAAAAAAAGGCTGCAGTTTGTGAAAGTGTAAGTAGAGATCAAATTAAAACTTCAGCCGCCGTGAGGCTGCTTTGTGGTGGATGTAAGGGAAGAGGTGAATCCCGCCCACATCACTGTAATTATTTGCCTGAAAACGATAACCCACTTCAGTTTTGTTGCACTCAGCACAAACTCCACAGTGGCTTGTAAGACACACTCTGACATGATTGAAAGGTGTACTATCCTTAGGAAATGGTGTCTTGCCATGCAAACTATTCCTCTTTCTCTTCATCTCTTCCCCACCCACTCCAAGCAAAGTAGCATTTCCATTTTAAGATTGCCTCCCAAGCCCCTTTGTGAATAGAATCGAATTACGCTGAAAAGCACCAATTGATTCTTTCTGAGCACAATAGTTTTCATCATTTAAGCCAATCCCAGCAGGTTTCCCTTTTCTTGAAGTACCTATTGAATCCGGTCCAAGAAGTCATTGTGGCCATTTTATTGTTTCAAAATGGGTAAATGGGTGAATGGGTTCTGGGATCAGCAAACACAGCTCTTAGGAACTGTGTCAGCGGGGACCGATGTGAGATGTAGATGGGATAGGATCGGGTGAGAGGAGGAGGGGGGAGGAGGGGGGACGAGGGTCAAGAGTTCAGCCTGTACATGTTTGAGGTCCAGGGTGTGCGTTTCACCACTTTAACACACCGATGGTCTTGTCACGGAGGCTACCTAGGACCCATGGGCCCCTTTTTAATGGCGGGCGGTGAGGACTGGATTCCAGCTCATTATAAGTGCTAATTTGCCACAAGGACAGCAGCGCACCAGAAAGCTCAGGTCCAGGCTCAAAGAGGAGCTAGTTGAGAGAGGCACGTCCAGGCTTTTTCTCATGCACCGCACATTTTCTCTCTTTTTTTTGATGGTGGTGGAGAAAGAAAGAAAGAAAGAAAGAGTAGGGAGTTTATCCTGGAGGTGTTTGATAAATGAGCACCCCACCATCCAGCTCTTTACCACCACCCACACCCAGGCCACCCTATATCCACCCACCCCGAGCTTCTGATTACCCTTTGAGGACAGTGTAATGCAGCCTTCATGGTCATAATCCTGGTGCATTCGCAGCACAGCAAAGCAGCCGACACCCCCCCCTTTCCCCAAACCTCCCCCCACACCCCCACCTACCCTCGATGGTGATGAAAGCAGAGCAGGTGAGGAGTTCACATCTGCGCTCGGGCTTTAATCAACTTTACTGCAGACATGCAGTAATGTAAAACAGAGGATGAGAGGCCAATTCTGTCTCTTGACACTATAACAAGCCCCGTTTGCCCCCCCCCTCCCCACCCCCAACCACTGCCCCCTCTCCCTTTCTGCCTTATCGCAGACTAAGTGAGGATAAGGAGTAAAAGGGGGATCATAGCTTTTCTAGCCCACTCTGGGGCTCCTGACATCAGCTGCCAAGTTTACAGGAGCTGTGATGGGGGGAGGGGGGAGGGGCGAGGAGGGGGCAGCAGAAAGCCGCCTCTGGACCAGACTCTGGCTTTGTCTCTCTGTGCTTTGACTAGCTACCTGTGCTGACGGACAAAGAGAACAGGGCCACTCTGGGTAGTCAACAAGGGTTGGAGTTGGACGTGTCTGCAGGAGCTGCTGCAAGTGATGTTCAGCCAGCGATTCATGGATCAGATCCATGTGCACTGTCACACCGGCGCTGGTGTTGTATATCAGTGAGACACTCCAGCTCTCATCTGGAGGGATGCCAGTCTGATGAGCTGGGAGCTGGGAGGATTTTTTTTTTTTTTTTTTTTTCAGATTTTACTTTACTTTTTTTTCTCCCCCCCCCCCCTCTCCTCCATTCGTCTGCAGTGCACTTAGAGAAAGAAAAAAAGAAGAAAAAGGATCGTACATGCTCTTTAAGACTTCGCTTTTAAACCAGATATGAGAGCGGGGCTGCGGAGGCCCTTTTTATTGCATTAAAATGTGTGAAATGTGG